>NC_068940.1:17681720-18310064 GCF_026419915.1 Harpia harpyja | reverse complement strand
TGCTTCTCTGGAACAGTCCAAGTACTTAATGTCATATTTGAAATATTTTGAATAGCAAAAGGAAAAAGAACAGACTTCATAATCTGTAAAGCAACTTCAAGCAAAGTAAGAGTATTCCTTATATATCTTGTCTAGGTAAGAGCTAATGGGATCACACAATGAAGGAGGTTTATCTGTTTTGTTTGATGATCTGTTTTACATTCCACTAATTAAAAGCCTTCCTTCTTAAACTACTTCAAACACCATTTCCAGTGTGCAAATTTCAGTGATGTTCCATATTTGTAAAGACAGCAGCCACAAAATCTTGTTCACTTTTTTTAAAGCCAAACCATTCTGCAGTGCAGCATAGTCAGTGTTGAATACTGGACCAGCAAAAAGAAAGCATTTTATATATGGTCTGGTGTCTCGAAACTGATGAAGAGGACAATCATACTGGTAAATGAAGAATGGGGGAAAGGGGTGGGTGGAGACAATATTCTAGTATGCATATATTACTGTCACCAGAGTTTTGGGGGGTTCTTTCTGAGATTTTAATACTTAGTTATTTACTGTGTCTCCAAGGCCTGTCAAGCTGGACTCATAATAGCGAAGCTATCCAATTGAAAGGATGTGTGTATAAGAGTCCAAATAAAAATGTCTGAAATACTTTGAAAGAATTCTAGAAATATTTTCTCATTAAAAAAAATAATAATCCTAAGACAACACATAGCATTTTTATGCGGTAGGGTGTTTAGTTCACCCATTTTGAAAAAGATGGAACTCACTTATGGCTTTTCAATTTACAAGGAGTATAATTATCTCAAGATGAATGTTAATGACAATTTTATACTCTACTACCACCTCTGCATCCATCTATCCCGAATATATATTCCTCATTTACTGTGGATCTTTTCCAAATATCTCCCACTAAATTAATTAGCCTAGTATATCATATGCAGAATACAGCACTCAGTATTGTAAGGCCATCATCCACAGAAATAAAACATACAACATATCCTGTGTTATTTTCAGGCAGGTTATTTTATTTTGAATATTTTCAAACCTAATCATTCAGTAAAGATTTTTTAAGTTTTGACTGGGATTCACTTATATAAGTTTTTAGATCTTAGAAGTACATTAAAGCACTTTTACAGTATTAAAACTTATTCACTATCATCTCATTAAAGTTAAAATGTTTTTAACGGACATAAAATTGTTTCTCAGAATTTGAATATAGGATTTAACTTTCACTTTTGCCATAGTCTTTATCAAGGCACATGATCACGCTGTGACACTCATGTAGGCACTTATATGCCTCTGTATAAAATATAGATAATATATGTATGTATATAGAGAATATGTGGGATTTTAAAGCTTTAGTGAATGAACCTTTACAACATCCCTGTAAGGCAGCAATTGGAATGACCCATTATGTAGATTAGAATATAAAAAATGCAAAGAGCTGAAAGGAATGTTTGAATGTTATGAAATACTACTTTGAAACAGACAGAGTTTAGACTTGAATTTCCTTTATATTCATACAGAGGTGAAAGCATAGAACCATGATTTAATTATTTGTATTAATGCCTAGGGATCCCAGCCACAGATGAAGACCCTACTGTGTTAGGTACTTGTCCTGGTTTCAGCTGGGATAGAGTTAACTGTCTTCCTAGTAGCTGGTACAGTGCTATGTTTTGAGTTCAGTATGTGAAGAATGTTGATAACACTGATGTTTTCAGTTGTTGCTCAGTAGTGTTTAGACTAAAGTCAAGGATTTTTCAGCTTCTCATGCCCAGCCAGCGAGAAAGCTGGAGGGGCACAAGAAGTTGGCACAGGACACAGCCAGGGCACCTGACCCAAACTGGCCAACGGTGTATTCCATACCATGTGATGTCACATCTAGCATAGGAACTGGGGAGTAGGGGCGGGGAATCACCGCTCGGGGGACTGGCTGGGTGTTGGTCGGCGGGTGGTGAGCAATTGCACTGTGTATCATTTGTACATTCCAGTCCTTTCATTATTGCTGTTGTCATTTTATTAGGGTTATCATTATCATTATTAGTTTCTTATTTTCTGTTCCATTAAACCGTAATTATCTCAACCCACGGGTTTTGCTTCTTTTCCTGATTTTCTCCCCCATCCCACTGGGTGGGGGGGAGTGAGTGAGCGGCTGCGTGATGTTTAGTTGCTGGCTGGGGTTAAACCACGACAGTACTAACCAAACACAGACTTGATCCTCACGCCCCACATGCACTTTATGAGAATAGAATAAAATAGAATAGACCAGACCAGACTGTTTCAGTTGGAAGGGACCTACAACAATCATCTAGTCCAACTGCCTGACCAATTCAGGGCTGACCAAAAGTTAAAGCATGTTCTTAAGGGCATTGTCCAAATGCCTCTTAAACTGACTGGCTTGAGGCATCGACCACCTCTCCAGGAAGCCTGTTCCAGTGTTTGGCTACCCTCTTGGTAAAGAAATGCTTCCTAATATATAGTCTTAACATCCTCTGGCACAGCTTTGAACCATTCCCATGTGGCCTGTCACTGGATCCCAGAGAGAAGAGCTCAGCACCTCCCTCTCCCCTTCCCCTCCTCAGGAAGCTGGAGAGAGCAATGAGGTCACCCCTCAGCCTCCTTTTCTCCAAACTAGACAAGCCCAAAGTCCTTACCCACTCCTCATAGGACACTCCTTCCAGCCCTTTCACCAGCTTTGTTGCCCTCCTCTGGACACATTCAAGGACCTTCACGTCCTTCTTAAATTGTGGGGCCCAGAACTGCACACAGTATTCAAGGTGAGGCCACACCAACGCTCAATACAGCAGGATAATCCCCTCTTTTGACCGGCTGGTTACACTGTGTTTGATGCCCCCCAGGATGGGGTTTGCCCTCTTGGCTGCCAGGGCACACTGCTGGCTCATATTGAGCCTGCTGTCAACCAGCACCCCCAGATGCCTTTCTGCAGGGCTGCTCTCCAGCCACTCCTCTCCCAATTTATACTTGTGCCTGCCGTTACTCTGTCCCAGGTGCAGATTCTGTCATTTGGACTTGTTAAATTTCATCCCATTAATCATAGCCCAATGCTCCCATCTATCCAGATCCCTCTGCAAGGCCTCCTGTCCCTCAAGAGAGTCAACATCACCTCCCAGTTTGGTATCATCAGCAAACTTGCTAATGGTACATTCTCTACCTATATTTCAAGAGCTGCAAACACCAAAATACAGATTTTTTTTTTTGTCCTATGCTATACCTACTAGTACCAAAATTGTAGTACCTTGTGCATAAACAAAAAAGGCCCTGCAACTTTTCTAAACATGTCAGTAGGACCTACATATGCACAAATAGTCATAAATGGTTCAAGAAGTTCTATAAATCATCTGCACAATGAAAAATTTGTTCAGTAATTTAATTTATTAAGTATATTTGGTTTTAATTCACATAGTAAGTTATGCAAGGAATCCTTCAGCTCTAGTAAAAGAAAAATACAACTATCTATATTATCCTTGTTTAGTGCACTCAGGGTTTGATGCAAAACCTATTGAAGGCGATTGAAAAGACTTCAGTTGCTGTCAATTGGCTTTGGAATTAGTCTCTTAAGTACGTGCCTGCTCTTTTCTGTTTTTTTGTGGGTAGGGTAAATGATGTACCATTTTGCTCACTGCTTGCTCAAGCTAGAATGGATCTGGCATGCTTTCAAAATTCATCCCATAGTGAGTATCAGAATGAACAGTTCTACTTCCATTCGAACTGCACTCAGTATTAGTTACACTAACTTTAAGTTTCAGACATGAGAAGTCATAACTGGAGGGCTCAAAAGTCACAAGTGTCATTTTCTATCTCATGCTCCATCTCAGCCTTTTTTTTTTTTTTTCTGGCCATGAACTCATTAGGAACTGAATTACCAGAGTGGGAAAACAATCCTGATATTGACTTCAGTAGTGATGATATGGCAGCAGTCACCTGTAAAATACTGACACCTGGACATAGTATTAAAATTTTAACCACTGGAGACTGTGTTTACCAGAGAAGCACATTAACATAACATTTGACATTCATGCCACAATGATGACAGTCAAAGACGACAGAAAGACAAACAGATTGTATTTGATATATTTCTCCATATGTGGTCAAATATAAAAACAGGAGCCATTTATTTAATCTTTTGATTAGGCACAGAAGTGAATAATATTGCAATCATTCAAGCTTTAATTTCTAATCTATTTTCTACATGGCTAGACAGCCAGAAAAATCAGAGAATAACTGGAGTTAGCTCTGTTCCTAACAGGTGCCAAGGGTTATAACATAACATCTTTGAGAGGTGTCTGTAGATGTGCACTTTCGTGAGAGAAAGGAAGGAAACTCAAGAGGCATTCTCAATACTCCCCACTGTTACAGCTCAGCTTCCAGAGAGATATGTAGGAGTCAGCAACTTTACATTCAAGGATCCTGTGATTTATACAATCTGCTGAATGCTTTAGTCCCAAATTAAGGACAATGCAATCTACAGTATTATGTGGCGAACATTTTTTTTTCTTCTTTTGGAGATATAAAATATGGTAAGAGTGCCCTGTTTAATTTCAGTTTAAACTTGTTTTCTCTATATGAATCCATAAAGATAAGAAATCATCTAGCTGAAAAGGGTCTTTCTTTCTCTAACATTAGTAAATACAGTGAAATGTCAGCTTCAGTGCTACCGAGTTGTTTAAAAGCAGCTAAGGCCCTGGCTGTCAAATTTTGGTCACTGAAATTTAAATAAACCAGACTGGCCCCAGGAATAATGTTTTATGCTTGTTAGAAAACTGCAAGACTGAAAGTGCCTTTAAAGCCTGTCAAGGCTAAAAGTTAGGGAAAAGTCATGTTTTTAAAGTACAATAGGTTCAATAGATTTTTTTTTTCATCTAAAAGCTTTTATTTGCATCTATTATTTATGGCTATTAAATGACTTATTAATATTGAAGACTAATGCAAACCATCACATACATTTCACTTTTTCCGCTAATTAAAGATTTAATTTTTTGAAAGGAAGAAAGCAACACTAATGCCAATTGTTACACTGCACAGTGCTTTGAGATGGAGATAGAATAAATGAGTAGGAGTACTTTGCTTCTGTGAAGAGAGTTGCCAACAAATTGTTCAGTTAATTGGCCACATAACTTGAAATCAGATGGCTTCGATATTTACTGGCTACAGCTAGAGAAAACATGTTATCATTGAATATGTCTGTACTTTTACCCTGAAAATGATCTCAGGGTTGTATTTGTTATCATCCAGACATCAAAGCTAGAAGCACAGGCAGATGGAGTACATAGTTTCCTCATGCCCCAATATACACTTTAGGATATCACTATTAATGTGTTAAGTGTCTTACAATGTTTCCAGTCATGCTCCACACAGATTATTCTCCGGTATCCTTGCAGAAACTGTCTCAACGAAGTCAGTGGGATGTAAGGCAGGTAAATGTGGGAAGACCCCATATTCCCAATGTACTTGTTTTAGCTGGGATAGAGTCAATTTTCTTCACAGTGGCTGGTATGATGCTACGTTTTGGATCTGTGACCAAAACAGTGTTGATAACACAGGGATGTTTTGGTTACTGCTGAGCAGTGCTTACACAGAGTCAAGGGCTGTTCTGCTTCTCACCCCACCCCAGCAGCGAGGAGGCTGGGGGGGCACAAGGAGTTGGGAGGGGACACAGCTGGGACAGCTGACCCAAACTGACCCAAGGGATATTCCAGACCGTATGACATCATGCTCAGTATATAAAGCTGTGGGGAAGAAGGAGGAAGCTGGAGGGGACGTTCGGAGTTATAGCGTTTGTCTTCCCGAGTAACCGTTACACGTGCTGGAGCCCTGCTTTCCTGGAGATGGCTGAACACCTGCCTGCCCATGGGAAGTGGTGAATGAATTCCTTGTTTTGCTTTGTTTGCGTGCGCAGCTTTTGCTTTCCCTATCAAACTGTCTTTACCTCAGCCCATGAGTTTTCCCACTTTTACCCTTCCGATTCTCTCCCCCACCTCACTGCAGGAGGAGTGAGTGAGCGGCTAGGTGGGGCTCAGCTGCCTATTGGGGTTAACCCACAGCATCCAGGTACACTAATAACTGCTCTTTAACTGAACGTTCTTCAAAGTGTTTCTCGAGCTGGGTATACAAGTTGTACAGAATAGGTGCATCACAGTGAAAGGTAAACATTAGAAAATGAAAGAAGGAGAAGGTGATGACCCAAGGGGTGTAATTCATAAAGAAGACGGAAAAGGGCAAACACATATATTTAAAGAAAAAAAAAAAAGATACAAAGATAAAAAAGAGGAAATACTTCCTGTGGGACAGAAGGTAAATGAAAGTAAGGCATTTAATTGTTAAGCATCAAATGGAAGTGAGAACTTCAACTCAAGGGGAAGAAACTGTAGGTAAAGAAGATGAAGTAGGTCTGATAGCAAGATGAGGATGGAACTCTTAAGAGACTTGCTAAAATTCTGGTTGATGTCTAAGAGACGTCTGAAAGTATAAAAATGCCTCAAGCTGTCAGTCCAATTACCCTCTCATTTTTAAGCATCCTTACAAATTCACCATTTGAATTCTGGCAAGTTGGCATTTCTTCCTGGACTCCCTGGGTTTTTTTTAGTTAAAGAAGAAAACTGAAAAAAAAATCTTCAGAAATACTTCTTAGAAAAGAATGCCAAATGGTTCAGCTATCTGTGGAAAATACTCTTATTTTCTACAGATACTGACTTTTGAGAGTTATATCTCCATATGTGCCATATATTTGGAGGAGGTTTGATACAGAGGACTTCAGAAATATGGCCTATAGGAATATTGCACAGCTTGCAAATGTCTCAGGAGGAACCATTCTGTCTCAGGAAGGTAAAATCCTTTCAGATTATGTGTATACTGCTTTAGTACCTATTCTTCATTTAGTTTAAACATCACGGAATAAGATGTTTTAAGTCAATTGCACTCACACTTTTATGAACAGAATATAAGTTTGCTGTACGCTCAAGATTTCCTGCTTGGAGAGAATCAAATGAAAGTGCAAGTCACAGATGCATGGAGGCTGATATGGTGGACTCAGTCCAAGCTCAGGACTCAAGCCAATGTGAAAGTAGAGTCTTAGCATTTTCAGGTACTTCGTCACTGCTGGAATATTTGCATTTGCTTTCTTCTAAGATGTTTGCTTTCTTCAGGCATTCTTTTGCCTGAACCCGGCTTCATCACGTAACTTTTAGCTCCGTACATGAGACTGATATTTGGGTTTTTTCCAACAGGAAGTTATATAGAAGACTTCATATATGCCACCACGAGTAAATGAAAACTCTGATCTCTCCACATTATTTCACTTTTTTTGGTATGTTTGCTGTAGTCAGCTGCTAGAGGTGTGGATGGAAAAAGAGGAGGAGGTGGGTGTGCAAAGGAAAGCCTCAGCAGCATGTTTTGCTCACCTTTCTTCTTTCCTTCCTCATCTACTGGCAACTATTATTTTGAAAGCAGAAGGTTTCCATACATTAGATTACTCCTCTGCATCTTGTTTAACTGTAGTCACATTTTGTGTGCCAAACGTTGGGGATTTTCCCTAATTCTTTATTTTTCCCCAGCATTAATTAAGGTATTTCATGAGCTGTTTTGTGGGGGGAAATACTCATTGTCATTTTGGGGAAATACGCATTGATAAGAAAACGTCTCATGGTCCCAAGCCTCTATTTCTTCATACAATGGGAAGATAATCAGTGTAGATTTGTTCTTAACTCGGAGACATGCACACCCTTTAGACAGAATTTTTGTTGAATCTAACTTAAATGTTTATTACAGGCAATTACTATTTTTAAATAGCTGGGTTAATAAATTACTAATATCTACATCTTGCCATTTTCACTCTTGATTCCTATGCACATTTATCATAGATGTTATTCTTAATCATCAAAGAAGCAGACTTTACCCCCAAATCTATTCCTTCTTCATATTTGCAGTGTTTATGTTTAATATTGATGCCTATTCCATACATTGGTCTGCTGTCCAACTTCATTCATTAACAGAAGTGAGAACTGGTGTGATCAGATTAACTGTATTAATCAAGAAGACTGGAAAAGGAAAACGTCATTCCTTTTTTATAGCAAGAGAAAAGAAGGACCCAAAGAAATATTAATTCCTAACTAACTCTGGCACAAGTGATTTAGACAGTTCAGCTTTAAAAACCAGAAAAATACCGGAACAAATATTGACGCTATTTTAAGGATCTAAAATATAACCAGGAAATAAGTAATTGTCCATAAAGATACTCCAGATCCAACTTATATCAAACCAACTTAGTTTTCTCTGTGACAGGATTCCAGGTCTCATGGGTAAGGTTGTGAATAATGCAATAACGTCCAGGACCTAGCTCAAGAAAGAAAAAATACATCAGTCTTCAGGCTGCTTTATATGGTTCATTGGTCAAATCTGTCCTCAATATTTCTAGGGACCTGTTAAATGGTGCCAAATCAGAATTTTGCTCACTTCCTGCCTCTTCAGTATCTTTAGCTCTATGAAGAAGTGTCCTAACACAATGGTGATATGTTTGTCACTTCATTAAGGTAATTACATTTGTGGACCATGCTCATTCTTACTCTTATCATGAAGATACAAGGTAATGCTGATTTATATCTTCCTTACCTGAGTCTAACATTTCTAATGCCAAAGCAACAACAAAATTTGCCTATTAAAAATTGCAGCTAGAATTGCTTAAAGAAAGTATGAGCAATAAAGTGTTCTTAATTTTCAATAGCTGATTTTCATATACTTAGTCCTCAGAACATCCTGAAAATAAAACAAAAGTTCTATGGCTAACTTAAAACTGGTAGAGGAAAACACAGCAAATTATTACTTTCTTCTGAAAATTTCATACCAATTTTTGTAAGTAAGACTTTTATTCAACTGTACATATATCTATAAACTCAGTTCTTGACCTTGCTTACTTTTTTGTCTGTAGATTTTTACATGTGCAAGGAGGATGCTAGCAATTTTATGTGTGTATGTCTATTATTAAAACACTTTTGTGTACAGTAAAAGCAAATGCACAAGTGACTGAGAAAGTACAACTGCAGAGACCACAAGATGAAGGCCCTTACTAGTCAAAAACCTATTTGCACAGTATTTGAAGTCTGGGTGAATAATGTTTCCTTTTCTGTTCACTTGAGTTACAAGCAATTGAAAACAGAATTTTATAAAGGAAATGATGGCAAACCTGCATTTATTGTATCGGCATGACTAAAACACAGCAAAAGCTAGATGAAATAAAAAATACTAAATTATTCTTGGAAATGAGTTCAAATAGTATTATTTTAAACAAACCAAATAAATAAATAAATAACAGAAACCTGACAGTTTACATTATGCTGTGAAATTCAGCGTGCATATTCCACTAACATAATCATTTTTTCATTCAAAGTAATCCTACACTCTACAAAGCCTTTTTAATAATTACTGCTGTTTCTCATCATAAATTCCCACAAGAGTTACAGCTGCAGATTAAACTTAATATTCCCAGTTCTGAGGATGTCATTCGACTACTCCCCCTCCTTTTCCCAGCTCTTTCAAGCTGTGTATTGATTTACCATGATGGCTGCCTTGAAATGGTCATATGTGTGGACTCCCTCATGTAGTGCTCACACAAATGCCATTTTCACTGTTCTTTGAAAAAATCCCCTTCTATCAGTGGTTAGACTTTCAACTCAGTTAATGCCCTCTTCTCCCAGGCAAAGAAATAATTTCTTTCCTAAAGTATGGATCTTTATGATGAGATGACCGTGAGGATTTTGTTTTAGAAGATCTCACCAGGATTCCGACATCTGCAGAAAAAATTCTATAGTATCTACAGATAGGAATTTCAAAGGAACCCATACAAGTTAGGTGTGAACTACAAACCTCAATGAGTATTTATGTTTCTTCAGCACCTTTGAAAATTCCAGCTACAATTTTAGAAAAATGCTAAAATAAATTCCAGCAGTTAAACAGAAAATGATGAATTTGAAGACTGTTCCGAATACATAAATATAAAAGTACAAAATCTCCCCTTTGACAGGACTGGAATTTCAAACGATGTCTTTCAGTTTACTTAGCTGGGCCATGCATGACTAGAATGTAATATTATAATTAACATTTGTACAGGATTTTTGGGTTTTTTTGCATTTCTTCAAAAAAACCAGATTAATTATATGTGTGCTTTGTTTAAGAAACAATTAAAATGCTGGATTTGAAATGGTTTCCATTCCAAACAACCATACTGTAATAAATATTCAGAAAGCAATTTAAAGTATTTTCAGTAGAATAAAGATTTGGACAGTCTTTTTGCTTTTAAATATGCACAATGTAGTACAAATTCTATAAGCAGGTTTTTCATATGCTGCTTGTACTTGCTGTCCTCTCACCATTAATCCATCTCTAACTTGTATCACATTAATACCTTCAATGGTATTTATTAGAATACCTTTAGAATTAGAATTAGAATTAAAATTCATTAGAAACAAGCACTGTTTCTTTCTTTTCCATGAATTTATCTCACTACCCTGTTAATTCTTCTGGAAACACAGCTGAAAAGCAGCTCATTAGAGCACAATTCATTTTGAGGAGGACTTTAACGTTTTGTGTTTTATGAATTTCTGGGATTAGGAGTGATAAATTTATGGGTTTTCATATGGAAGAAATATTTATTTCCCAGACAGCAACACCGCAGTTTCCAGAAGACAAGACATCAGATCAAATATTCATAATAACTTCCTGTATTAAAAAATGGAATCCATTTTAGACCATCTAAAAATGTTCTTAACATCTTTCAAGCCCCATAAAACCGAAGAGTGCACCACGCAAACCCAATACAGTCCCATAATTTACAAGCTCATTGTTTTCATCTGAATATCTTTCTGCAATGGTGTTACTGCTTTTGAGTCTCAAGCTTGAGCTCTACAACGCTGCGAGGGTGTACCAGTGAGGGTTTGTGCAGGCTCAGGAGTTTCTTCACTGTGGGCCTCTACATGGCACTGTGTCACCCAGAGCAATGAAGGCATTTGACTCTGCTAGAGGTACGACATGAAGACTAGTAACAGCCTAATATGTCTAATATTTTACAACCCTCTAAGGGATTTCTGAAATACTTTTAAACCTACAATACGCACAGCGTACTTACTGTTATGATACAAAGATTTTTTTCATGAAAAAAAGAATATGTTTGAAAATGATGTGTAAACCAGCATGTGGCATCAGAAGATCCTTATTTGAAAACTCTTTAGACAAAGGCAACTGGTACAAGGACAATAACAACTTACTTAACCCTCCCCATTTGGTGTATATCATTTTGGAGGCTTATCCCTGGCTCCTCGGAGAAACTCCAAACGAGATTCCCACATTGCATTGGAGACCTCACTCTGGGGGTTTGGTGCTCATCTGTCATTTCCTCACTGCTAACAGTGTCTTTATGGACTAAGTCATTGGACAAGTTACGAATGCCGGTGTTTTAGTAATTTGAACACTATTGAAATTTGTGAAGTTTGAAAAACCTGGAAGTGATGAACAGGTGCAGGCTCTGAACTGATGGCATCGCTGTTTTCATCAAGTGATAAAATGTTTCATTCTCTGCTTCACTCTTCTAACTTTCTCCTTCCACATCAAGTACTTTTGAAAATTCCTTAAATTAACTTGTAAGCTACTACAGTGATCTACACACCATCCTTTTTTATTATATATTTCTTCCCTTTTGAGCAGCTTCCTGAGACTATTGCTGGTGTTCTTTTATACCTTTTAATTTAACTCTCTATAAGTCTTTACATAGGATTTATTGCTGTACTGGGTTTACATGTCAAGGTGCCGGCAGGAGCAGGGAGGCTCTGCAGGGGCGGCGGCCACTCCTGTGAGGAGAGAGGCGGGGCTGACCCGGGCCAGACCCAGCTGGTTCCCGCTGGTTCCCGCCGGTTCCCGCCGGCTCCAGCGGCCCCACCGCCGGGCACAGCTGAGCCCCTCAGCCTCGGGGAAAGCCTGGGGAAGAAAGGGCAAAAGGGCTGAGAGAAACGGTGGGAGAAACAGCCCTGCCAGCCCCGAGGGGAGAGCGGGAGGAGGGCAGGAGGTGCTCCAGGCCCCCCTCCCCGGCAGAGATGGCCCTGCGGCCCCGGGAGAGACCCCCCCTGGTGGGGCAGGGGTTTCCCTGCAGCCCCGGGGAAGGCCCCAGGCTGGAGCAGGGAACTGCCTGAGGAGGCAGGAGCGGCAGCGGGGAGCCGCCATGGGCTGGCCGCAGACACCCGTTCCCCATCCCCCTATGCCACCTGTGGGGAGGCAGGTAAAGGAGTCAGGAGTGAAGGAGTGAAGCTGAGCCTGGGAAAAAAAGGGGAATGAGGGGAAGGTGTTTTAGTTTTTCTCTTTGTTTCTCACCATTCAACTCTATTTTAAACTGGCAATAAATTAAATTAATTTTCCCCAAGTCAAGTCTGTTCGCCCATGACAGTAACTGGCAAGTGATCGCCCTGTCTCTACCCATGAGCTTTTCCATCTTATCCTCTCCTCCTGTCCTGTTGAGGAGGGGGAGTGTGAGTGTGACTGGGTGGGTGTCTGGCAGCCATCCAAGGTTAATCTACCAGAATCACAAACATTCTTCTTTCATACTTTTGATTTATTTGAATCAACATAAGGTATTGGTAAAATTGGCAGACAACAATGATGAAAGCCCAACTCAAGCAGGGTCTTCAGCCACTGTTCTCTCTTCCAAAGACAAAAAAAGGGAAGAAATTTTAGGAATTGGATTAAGTTTGCTATAAACTTACCATTCATCTCAGTTATAAGATACACAATTAATGTTCTAAGACATCATATGAGGCATTAGATATAGAGATAGTAGTAGGTTGTCCCCTTTTTCCTTTTTGTCTCTAGCCGCCTTCTCCTGTACCATCCCCCTTCTCCTTGGAACAACAACCAAGCCTTCTCCAGATCCCATCCTTTCTCTACAACATAGTACCCACCTCAGGCAGCTTCCAGGAAAACATCTCACTTCTCAGATTCCTCAGTGCAGTCTTGTCAGGCTCAGATAAGTCAATGCTTTTACTTTTTCAGCAGCTAGGCAAGTTTGGGATGTGAGATGAGGTAGAGAAGTGTTCTTAGTTAGAAAGACATTTCTGAAATTGTAAGTGAAAATGCTTCTGTTTTCACTGCTGAAGAAATTCCTTTAATCTTCAGGAAAGACGTTCACTTTCTGGGAGTTTCTTTGCCGCTGCAGATACTTTTAGTCTCTTTATTGGCATCAGTTATCTTATAGCTTTACTTCTTCCTGCACTTATTTTGATTTTCTTCCCCTGGATGACTGCTTTGTAAATATTCTAAACCTCTACAGAGAACAGAACGTTGCAACTTTTTCAAGTTATGTATTGCACCACTCCTTCAAGAACCACGTGTATTTTTGCTCACCTCGAGGCAGTAACTTACTTAAAACACTCGATTGCTGAAATATATCTGTTCTCTTTATGTAGTGTTGTAGCAACTGAAGTCAGCTGAGGCACTCAAGACTCTCTAGAATTAGAATCTAAATAATCTAAAATTGGACTCTAAAGATATATTTTTTTAGATTTGCCATTTTGATGTGATTAATTTATCCTAATAGTCTGAGAGGGGCTCAGGTGTATTATGCTGCAAGGTGTGATTTTCTTGATTCATCCCTTTTCTCTGCCTGTTGCCTGGACATGTGTCCACAGCAATGAGAAGGACTAAGATAATATATTAATTTTATGGGTCATGTTGTATCTCTGCTCTGAACATTAAAGAAAGTTCATTGTTCGCAGCCACAGCAGCTTCCTCATGTGGCCTACTTCAATCCTTTCAAATGGTGTAAATATTTATTCAGATTTTAAAATTAGGAACATAGCAAGCTACTAAATGATGTGTAGGCATTCAAAAGAGACAAAGTATTTTTATTCTGTTGAACATATCATTTGTATGTATCTGTATGCAGACACCTATTTTGAACTAGACTTTAAAACAATACCCTAAATAAGCTGTCAGCAGTTAATATTTTATTTGGCTTTTTTTCACAAACCCGTAACATATGACAGTAGAGAAAGAAGACATCCAAGCCATATACAAAAAATATTAATCTATACACACCACAAATGCAGTTTAAATAAAATGTCATACCCAGAGCTAAAACGAACATTCTATTTTCAATTATTTTGATGGCTCAGTTATTGATTCCTGATTTTTTTTGTGTGTGCAGACAAACTAACAGACACATAAAAAGAGCAATTTGCTATTAAGGTGACTTGCCCTTACTGTATACAAACATCGATAAGTAGAACTCTCCAAAAAAGATGAACTGGTTTAAACCTTGTATCTCGCCTTTTTTTTTATTTTAAAAAAACCCACAAAACAAACAAGTATTTCAAGCTTAGATTAAAACTGATATTCTGTTAGCCTACTCAAATGCACAGTCACAGAATAATAAGAAAGTAATTTGAAATTGTAAAAAGGTGGTATATGGTTAACTTTGGTACTTTCAGATAATTAGCTGATGTTCTTTAGCTCTCAGTATTGTACATTTTCCTAGTGGTGACAAGCTAATTAAGATGAAATGATAGAATTTGCTGATAGTGATTAAATAAAGTAAATAATCAAATTGTTGTTGACAAAATGTTGGTAAATATAATGAAAAAACACATTATGTGATATTATCGGTACAATTTTTTATTTTATCTTTGTTGTTCTGATTGGTTTAACAGTGCATCAAGACATCTTCTTACTGACTTTAGGCATAAAAATCTATTTCAGGGCCAAAAATGTGTTTGTTATTTGAGTTTAAAATGCATTAATTTGCAAGTCAGAAAGATAGAGCAGATGTAAAACTGGAGCAAACTTTTCTATAAAAACAAAAATTCACATGTATCTTTTTTCAAGTTATTAGTGGCATAGGTAATTTATTGTAAAAAGAATTTTACACTACATATATATTTGTACATTGCACTGTAAAAAAAAAAAACAACAATAAATTCAGCCCAAATGTATTACAATTTAATAGATTCAGAATGTAGAAATATGAATCTCTCAGAAGTTATTCCAACCTTCACGGTGGTGTTTAGTCAGGAACAATATTTATTTTGGTCCTAAGGGGGGGCAGTTTTATATCAAATAATGCTGCAAGACATTATTATTCTTACTAATGTAATTTGGAACATCTGATATAAATCATCTCAGTTTCCCTGGTGTATAAATGCAAAACACTTAATTCCTCTGAGTATTAAATGATAATACATACCTCCTGTTTGGAGATGAACAGATCATCTTCAGGAAAAAGCAAGGTGAAACTTAGATTTTCGCGTTCTGTACAGATTAAAACCACAAATTCTGTATTTTTTTGGTAACTTTGTAAAAAGTTTTGTAAAACTCCTTTTATCTCCTGCATGTTAATAGCTGGAAGTATGTGTGAAAATTTACCCATTTTTGCTGATTTACTCAGAATTCGAGACACTTATAAAAAACTGAATCCCACTGGAATGGTTCAAGCTGTTGTCCTGTTGTATCTTTGTTCATAGTCCTGCCAGCTCCCCTCCCCTATTTATTTTCACTACGGAGTTCATGGTCCTGATTTCTAACTAGCTGTTATCTGGCATCTTTTGTGGTAGCCACAGCTGGACTGGTACACAGACAAGAGAGACAGTGTTGCACAAAGATGCCTTACCCACTGGATATACTGCTGCACTAAAGCAGCAAGGTGTCACTTGAACACGATCAGTGAAAAAAAGACGACCAGAAATCTGGTCTGTCTTGAATACATCAGCCATTCTGTAATTGATTGCCAAATCCAGTGTCTCCTGAGTAAACGGGAAATGTGAAAGAGAGAATAATTTGGTAAATACCCTGTGAAGATAAATCTCATACATTAATTGTTGTTCTACTGTAATTATACAACAATGGGATCAGTGAAATTTTGCTCCTAGTCAAAACATTTAAAAACATGGTGGTTTTGGCTTTACGACATAGTAAAATGCCTTTTCCAGCTTTAGCTGCACTTGTGAATTCAGTTAGAGAGTCACAGAATTATACATTTGAATAAATTGATCTGAATATAAAATACTCTGCATTATAGCATCCAACATCACTGCAAAAACACAGCACACATCTTTCTATAAAAGTTATGGATTCTTTTTTTTCTTTTCTTTATTTTTTCAGTCAGTTGAATGTATTCTGGCTGTTTTTTTAAAGAAATAATTAACAGTTCAATGAACAAGCCAAGTGGGGCTTTATACTAAAAATCTGAGTTTAATCTTAGGAGTTTAGTAGGAACAGTATCTTTATAGAAAATGCAAAATAGGCAGAGGGCTGACAACCCCAGGAGCCTTTTTTGAGCTTTAAGGTATTTAATAGCAGCTCTTGTTTCCTTAGTGGGTACTGGGAGATCTAATTCTTTGCTTTTCTCATGATCTAGTGCCAATTTAGGGAATGCCTCTGGGTGAACTCCATTTCAGACTATAACAAAATTAAAACCTCTGCTTAAGTGTTCCTGTGTTTTTTTAAAACCTCATTCTCTCTTTCCCTTCAGAATTCATCATGGTCATGTCATTTTTACATTTCTTGGCATTTGAAGAGTTCCTCATAAGTGTCTGGATATATATACCCTTTTCAATAATCTGTAACATTCAAAGCAAAAATAAGCTAATCATCCTCATTTATGTTCAGCATTTTCTATGCATATTTGTGGCAGAACTCTTCGTTTATGTCATGTTGATACTTGAACTCTTTTTGCAGCTCAGCAAATTCAAGTGAAGGATTGAGAGCAAACTGTGTAACTTTTGCTGATATGAAAAGGGACTCCCAACATGGTGAGTCCTGACCTGGATTTCAAATTGATGGAAAAAACTGTATTTTCTGATGCAAAAGTCAAGAAACAGCCAACTCTTCTGATGGCTTCATAAAACAAAAAATACATTCTGCGTGACAGAGTAGAGATTGTTAGAATCACTTCTGGTCTCTTCTCTCCGATACTGCAAAGGCTTATTCCAACTTCATGATTTACCTGAACATTGTGGCTAAGAAGGTTTGCAATCTTAAAATGGGCTTCAAAGTCACTGTGGAACTGTGGGAGAGATGTTTTGTTCCTCCAGGCTGTGTTGATTTGATATTACAAAATTGGTCAGAGAGGAACTTTGGTTTGCAAATGAATGTACACCAGAGCAAAACCTTCTGCTACTGAAAGATCAAACTGCTGCCTATGCAACCAGATTAGGAGCAATCACCAATTTAAATGTTGTGAATGGTCATGCCAACATTTAAGGAGAGATAGCTTTTTTATCCAGAAAGCTAGGTATGCAGCATGAAACCAAGTTGTCTTCCTTCCTTCATTCTAACAGCGAACTCCATTATTAGCCTTTCCACATTTCTGTGCAGACTTAGATGCAATAACAGAAGCACTTTAGTAATCTTAATGTAAAGGGTATTTATAATTTCAGGGATTGTCATAGTGCTTAAAGAAATTTTAACTGCTCTGGCAAATTTGACTGTGTGAGTCCTACCTATCCCGTGATCTACAACCTGGAAAAAGAAAGGAGGATTTCTCAACAATGTGTTTTGAAGGTTCTCAAAAGTAACACTCGACTGTGTGCAACTTCCTGGCAAATTCTTCTGTATGCCTATTTAAAGAGTCAGCTTTAGGTATGACTCCTGCAGTCAGATTGGGCAAAGCAGTTAACATTGCTTTAAGCACTGTGATAATCCCTGAAAATTACGAAAACTCTTTAGAGTAAGTATGTGCTTTAGAGTTATGGTAAATCACGATTTAGGCTGGTGTTCCTCCAGCAGTAGTTCACTGATGTGAAATGATTACAGGGCACTCAGAGGGACTTCAGGTTTCACATATTTGCCAGGTGTTAGTCACGGGAAGCTACTGCAGGGTGGAAAGTTCCTTCCTGGGAAGGGGAGGTGCGTTCCTCCGTTGCTCCACTGGAATGGGAGTGCTCTGCTCATGCCTGGGCCTGAGGTAAGGAGTAGTGCTTTCACTCTCAAAAACCCAGTAATAAGTGGTGTCCCTCAAGGGTCCATGTTGGGATCAATGCTATTTAATATCTTCATCAATGACATACTGGGATTGGCCTCCAGTGACAGGACAGGGGGCAATGGTTTTAAAGAGGGTAGATTTAGATTAGATACAAGGAAGAAATATTTTATGATGAGGGTGGCGAGGCACTGGAACGGGTTGCCCAGAGGGGCTGTGGATGCCCCATCGCTGGAAGTGTTCAAGGTTGGATGGGGCTTTGAGCAACCTGGTCTAGTGAGAGATGTCCCTGTCCATGGCAGGGGTGGGTTGACTAGATGATCTTTAAAGGTCCTTTCTAACCCAAACCGTTCTATGATTGTAAGATTCTATGAAAGCACCATGTGCAGTCAGCACCTGTACCCAGCCCAACCACAGTGACAGTAACTGAAACAACTATTTCACGCTTTCACTCCTCCACACACCTGTGCTAAACTCCAATGCATTTCCTTGATGGCTTGCCATTCATCTCATACTTCCTCCCACAAATTATCTTATATTAATAGCAGAAGTTGTTAAATTCAAGAACTGATTATAATGCAGTATTTTGCTTTTGCAGGGGTGGGGTAAGGGCAGTGGATAGGAATCAGCTTGGTGTCAGATGTTGTCTTCTAAGCTGAGTTAAAACGTGATCATTAAACCCTCTCTTGAGTAAAATTATAACCCTTTACATTTTTGCTGGACCCTATTGAGAAAATCATGCTTGACATCTATTTCTCACAGGTTTTTAATTTAGTTAGAAAGAAAATGAGTCTCCTGGAAAAAGGTAACAGAGCATTTCATGAATTTAAAAACAATCAAATGGGTTTGACCTCTTAATGGGTGGGTTTATTTCTTCTGTACCCAATGAAGCTCATTTAAATTTAGTGGCAACTCTGAGAGTACTATGAAATAATAAAGTAGATTTTGTAATGCAGCTTGTTTCTCTACTTCTAGATTATAAAGAAATATATGCATTTATGCATGGAAGTATGTGTTGAAGCAGAATACCACTGACAGATAGTCTTAATATTAATGGATTTAAATATGACTGAAATTATCTTTCATAATACCGGTGTATGAATTGTTCATTATGAGGTGAAATTCTGTAATGCTCTGTTGGTTCCTTACAGCTACTTAATAAGCATAATTGAGAGCATTTGTCATGTTCGTCTCTTTCTGCATATTCTTGGCTTCCCTTTCTGCCATTTGTGATGCTTCTCAATGGTAAGTAAAGCAGTTTGTGATCTATTTAAAATCTGGCTTTGCGGTGGAAGTTGAGATTCCCCATTTTTACACATCCTTAATATTAGGTGTTTCTTGTTATTAAGTTTAGTTGTGGGTTTCATGCTTGGGTACAAAATGTTACTTTGTGGGTGGTTGTTCTTTGCCAGTAAGTCAGCTGTGCGCATCTAGGCACTTGCACAACTTCCAGTGAATAAGAGATCTGTGCATGCATAAGCATACTTGTGCTAGCCTTTCACCCTCTACACATTTATAGCAAATAATGAAGTAACTGCAGCCATAATATGTAGGTGCCTTTAAAGACACAATTAACATTTTCTGTATAAATTATGTTAACTTCTTTTTTTTGCATCGTATGGTAAGAGCAAGATAATGCAATTTATTATTCCCTTTATACTTCTTAAGAAAAAATGTCTAAAACTACACTGTAAACTCAAAATACCAGCATTTTAGGTTAATAAAGAGCACACGATCAATTACATTAACATTATTATCTTCAAATTACCTTGCTATATATACCTAACTATAATTTAATTATCGATTTCTCCCAGTTTTTAGATTGTATTATTTTTAAGTCCTATGTTTATTCTATTAGCTTATAACATACAACCTGCACACTAAACTAGTTATGTTTTCTTTATGCTATTGGATAATTTGCTTATAATAATTTAACGATGTCTTATGATGAGATAATTTTTAAAGGACATTAGAGTACTTTGAAGACTGGCATAATTACGCTTTTATTTACACTTCCATGAATTTCAATGAGATTAGTAAAATTTATAACTCTCTTGTAGAAAAAAATGCTACTGAGCTGATACATTACAAATGATACAATTATATTTAAGAAATTTAATATGTCACTGACCAGTTCAGATGAGGCCGCATTCACTCATATAATTGCAACTTGGGAATAAAATTCCAGGAGGTAGGCACCCATATCACACTGCACACTAAAGAAGATATACTGTAACAGGCTGTATTATACACTTAGACTATTTTGAAAATTAAACCTAAAATAACTATTTCAGTCAAACATTTAAGAAAAAAATATTCACTAACCCGAGGAAATCGCTTTAGAAAATTCTTCATAATACCCTTCTATACCTGTTATGAGTAATCGACAAATAATATTAGAAATATCCATTATCTTGAGAGATGTATATTGCCATCATCTACAAAGTGAAAAAATAAGGCTATATTAAGAAACAAAGCAAGAAGTCTTGGTGAATTCAGGTACATATATTGTTTGATATAGTTAGAAATTTTATAATGTCAGCTAGCATATTTTCTACAACAAAATGAATATATGTTTATATCTGATCTCTCATACCTGTCATTATTGCCTTGCTGTCACATTCAGTACTGTCATTTAAAAACACTAGGATAAGGGATGAATTGGGAGAAAGTTTTTCTCTAACTATATACTCAAAATGACCTAGAGAGCAAACACAGAAATAAAGATATTCTTCTATAACATTAACCTAAAACTATTAGCATGTAACCTTTGGGTCATATTTTGCAGCGGTTATTTCTGCCACCTCTGTAGTTGCTACAAATGGGAAGAGGGAAAAAGGTTGATGGCAATCAAAATAATTAGGATTTGAAACTGCTGAAGAAATAAGAAGAGGAAGAGAGGGACTCCAGAAAAAAAAGCAATAGGTGGCAGAATTAAAAAGATAGAAAGAATGCTTTTGATCAGTTTAGGTCCATTTCTAGGTAGAAGTTAAAGACTTAATATAAATGCTGTGATAAAATACCTTTCTAGATATTTTTGTAGTGGTTTTTTTAAGTCCAGCTTTTGAAGGAAGCAGAGCACTGAATAGACTCTGAATTTTTTAAATTTTGAGAAGTGTTAAAACAAGGTTACGGATACACAACTCTTTTAAGGACCTAAAATTCTGTGTTAGATTGAAGACGCTTTTAAAAAAATAATTGTTAAATAGTTAAACTATAATGTACAGTTTCAGCTTTGGAAATTTTCTTTTCCTTGTAAAATACAGCTTTGAAATGCTTGATCAGTTCTTTGTCAGAGCAAGAAAACCTGGACATACTTACAAACACTGTAAAAGACTTTGTATCCCTAAAAACCAAACACAAGAATCATGATGCCTCACCTGTGGAACTTATTTTTCTGTGTTACAGCAATTCACAGACAAATAGGAAAAGATGAAACATGGAGACAATGTGCTTTCTTCCTCTTTGGCAGTGGTGTAACTGTTACAAGCCTGCGAATCTTCACAGCTCAATTGGAATTTTGAAATACTGGAGATAGCTCAGAAGTCCACAAGAGTAATTAAGTAATTGGGAAACTTCTCTGTAGCAAATACCTAAGGGAGCTCAGTCGTCTTAATTTACCAAAGAAAAAGTTGATCGGACTGTGAATATCTCTATAATAAAATGCTTCTCAAATCTAGCAGGCAGTGTCATATAAGAAGATAATGGAAGCTAAAATTAGACCAAATCAGACTACAAATAAAGATAAATTTTTAGGAGCTTGAATCATTGGAACATCTTGTCAAATTGGTGTTAGACCCTTCATCAGTGAACACTCTGAAATCAAGATTATTTGAGTCTTATTTTGTCCTACAGACTGATACTCCAGTTTGCTTGCAGTTTCATGACACAAAGTATTATAAATCAGCTTACAATGGATTTTATAATCTATGTATCTACTTCCATTCCCAAGAGAGCAAGAAGTTAACAGCAAGTATGAAATAGACATGCATCTATATCAACAGCAAATATTGGCAGAGCATGGAAGTAGTTCACCAAGGATCAAAGAGTAAGATAAAAACAGCTGTGCAGATTTTTTTAATGCAGAGTAAAATACAAACATCTGTAGAGATCTTCTAATTCTTGAACCTGTCTATTCCCATATCTTCCACTGCCTGTGACAAAATTATTTTGCAAATTTTGAGAAAAAGTAACTAGCAAACCTTTTAATAGTCATTGTTCATATTTTTATCACTGCACTGATATAAAAGAGATAGCAAAAGAAACTGATGAAAAGTGGTGTTTCTCTTAATTTACCGACATCAACACCATGATGGCTTATGTTATGTATATTTTTGCTGTTGTTTTTGTAACAGCAGCATCATTGCAATTCATGGGAAAGTTATAAAAAAATTTTAATAAAAATTAATTTCCTGTGTAGTCTTTAAAGCTGTTTTGGTAGAACTTAAATAATTTCCTTTGTCTTTTTCCCCCAGTTCCAACACAGAAATGTAGCAACTCATTCAGATGAAACACTGATGTCTGTATTTCAAAGCATTTTCAAGGAAAGGAACTAGAATGATTCTGGTAAAAAGCAAGATTTTTTTAAAGACTGGCAAAATACCTATAGGGAGTAAAAAATGAATACATGGGTTTTCATAACAAGCATTTATAACAAATGGTTTAGCTTCAAGCCAAGCTCTGTTAATTGTTTTGCCTTAGTATCCTGAGATCACAATTTTTAACTCTCTCTGAGATCTAGAGACCATACATTTATCAGTTGACCAATTTGTTATGAAAATGTTAGCTCTCAAGTGAAATTTTAATGTTTCGAAATGTCTCTTTCATATTAGACTTGTTTTGCCAGTGTTATAAAATGTGTATTCCTATGAGTAGACACAAAAGGATCTCAGTGCTTAAAGTCAAATATGTTTTGCAACTGAAGGAGAAAAGAATATGAGAAGCAGATTTCTGTCTGAAAGTGCAAAACAGCTGATTATTAGATTATTAGTTTTTCTGTGGAAAGAAAAAAAGCGTCTCTTTTGGCTGATAATGTTTTGCTTGGCAATGAAGTTTACCATAATAATTCTCAATGTTACATTACTAAAGCCAGAAATGGTTAGCACTTCCTGATATCATCATACTGTATGTTCAGACATACAGAATTTAGAACAATACTGGGAATAACAATGCCACGTTAGTATCTTCAGAAAGAATGCATTTTTTATGTTGATCATGGAGAGATAATTTATGTCCATACAGCTCAATAGTGGCCAGAAAGCTTTCGTCAGAATTAAAATTTTTGAATTCCTAATTCCTAGTGAATATATAACCACATAGAAACTTCATCAAACACAGCACAAGCTACCATACAGAGCAAGAAAACAAAGCTGTTTCTGTTACTTGGAGCTTTTATCTAGTACTTCCAGGAATTTCAAATCTGTACTCTGGCAAATCTCTCAGTATGATTTTGGGCAAATTGCCTAGGTCCAGACTCAGGTTCTCAAAGATCTCAGGTAGAAATTAAGTGCATAAATTCAAAACTATAATTGCAAATAACCTAACAAGTCTAAGCACATCAGGCACTGATATTAATGTTATCTTGGAACCCACTTCTGCTTTTGAGCATGCAGAAACGTCCTTCAGTCCTGGTAACCCCGGCACATGGCTGACACATTGTTATGGCCAGAAAGAGATGTTCCTCTCCTGCAGGGCTCAGTTTTACAGGCATTCTCACACCATCCCTTTGGCTGAGCAACAACACTGCCCAAAACCCTCGAAACCCAAGTACCCAACTCACTACTATTGCTCTCCTACTTTCTTGCCTAACCTTTAGTTCTTTTCTGCAGAGTTGAACAGCTTTAATGGGAAGGAATGAGCGAAGCCTTATTTCTCCTTTTATAATGGCTCATATTCTGGTAATCACAGCACTCTGAGAGCAGGAAGAAGTGCATCTGTAGTCCATCAGGCAGGATACTTGACCCCCACGTCTTCTTCCTTCCATATCTCCTGCCCACCTAGCCATTAGGTGGATTTATTACCATGTGCTGTCATTATCTCCTCTTTTAGGATTTCTTTCCTCAACACTGTCTTTTGGCTAACCCTAAACTCCTCTGCTCTTACTAGGTAGGATCTAAAACGATTGGCCAGCTATGTAACATGCAACTCTTCCCAACTATCGGATGGTGAATGTAGGTGCCAGACATGGCGTTTTGGCCTCCATTCTTCATGCCTGACTAATGCACCCAAGTAGGTGATGTAATTTTCAGTGAACCCTAATCTACATTCTTTTTTTTAACCTGTCTGAATCTTGCTTCTCTTTCTCCAAATCTGAGGTAGTAAGACAACATGAATTTATGAGGATAAATACATTTAAGAGTTTTCAGTATTCAGTCCTCATGATACTGAGTACAGAGGACAATATAGACTGGAATGGGCAGAAAAATGAGCAGTTTAGTTACGCTTTTACCTCAAGTCATAGTCATAGTTGAGGTATCAGAGTGATCAATTGTTTTGCTGTTCTGTGAGTAAGATGAAGGCTATTTTGTAGATCTAACATTCAGTATTTTTCATAAAATAGAAAAAAAAGTCTTAACAAGCAAATCTCAAAATATATATAAAGAAAAATATGGCTGAGATTTTGTTTACTGTTCATAGGTACAGTTTCTTAAAAGAAGCAAAAGAATTGTCTGGACATTGCATAAGAAAAACATAGACTCATTACTTGAAATATTGACTAAATATTGCTCACCATCTGAATTAGGAAAATTCATTAATTTGTCTGTTTCTATAATGAGAACAAACCTCTTAAGTGTCATAGCGACATTTAGTTAAAAGTTGTCCAAGAAAAAAACATATTGATACTTGTATTTAACCTGCATTGAACTATCTACTTGTTTGCTGCAAAAATTACCACTTCTTTTTTGGTTTCTTTTTGCATTTTGGCTTATGTTTTGAAAGTCCCATATACCTTCAGTGAATCATTCTCCCTTTCCTTATTATTGTCACCTTGAAATAATTTCCAGGCTGTGGTCACGAATCCTTGAGTCTTCTCATTCCATGTCTGTATTGTGAAAATTTATCTTCCTTCAGTCATTTCGAGAACCCTTGAGTCATTTCGGCTGAGTGTCATTCTTATTCATTAAGTTTTTAGATTTCCTTCCTAAATGTACCATATGACGCTGCCTATCTGGCAACATTTTTCTGAGTGTAAACCACTAAAATGCATGTTCTTCTGCAAATCTATTGTTTGGTTTGTCCATCCCTAAATTAAAGGTTTAAATAGTAAAGCATATAGTACATTTCTGAAGCACTACTTCCAAAAAAGCAGACATAAGTGCTTGCCAAACGATAGAAAGTGGAGTAGCATTTCCTGATTACAGTTGGTCTCCACAATAACGCATTACTACCATTGTGTAGTGTAAAGGGTGTTTCTGACATGGCATTGTGAATGCTATAATAAAATGAAATTGCACAAGCAGTTTTCTGTGATACAACTGTGTGCCATGTCTGTCTAAAGCAAGAAGGAGTTTTCTGCACCAGTATTGTTTATTAGCAGAGACCAGTACTACAGAGCAATTGGGCAAACATGATATCACTGTTTCCTGTCACACAAAAATTGTGTCAGAGAGCAAGAAGAGTATCTGTGGGATTTCCCTAAATAAAATGCTTCATTTCATGCTGATTTTGTGTCTTATAATTAAATGCTTTGCCAACTTTTAAGAGGGTATATACCCTTTTCATTTTTTTATATCTGAACACACAATACATGGCCCTAAGTGCTATGTCCTAAAGCAGAAAAAAACCAAGTTATAAATGATGACCTCAGTAGGCTGAAAAAAGTGCATTGCTGGGGAAGATGTATGACTCAACGTTTTCCAAAAAAAATAAAAGAAGCAAGAGGGATTTGAAAGAGAAAGAAAGATCAAGAAAAGAGAAAGAAAAGTAAATTCTAATGTTATGTTTAGAATAAAAGCTACTTCACAGATGCATAAGCTGGGACTCTGTGCCTATTTACAGCCCTTCCCACCTCTGTCGATAGTACTCGGGACCTGCCTGTGGCGGACTTGTGCGCAGGGGCTTCAGCTGGCCACGCTGCAAGCGGCTGCCCGGCGCCCTGCACAACTGCACGGGAACCAAACGCAACAGCAGCCGCTGGGCTATCCTCAGAAGGATCGCCAGGGTCACTCTGGAGAGGAAATGGATTGATACAGAGGTGAAAGGAAGTCAGCAAAACTGGCCAGATCAAACTCTAGAAGCAGAACTTTGGTACTAGCATAAAATTCAGCACCCCTTCCATCTGTTTACTTAGCTATTTCAATTACTGACATGTTTTGGCTGGTTCAATTTACCTGGGAATGGTTTACAGCACAACTAGTCAACCTCCAAGAGCCTATGATCCAGCTAGATTGTTTATCCCCCAAGTAATGCCTGCAGGAGATGTCTGTCATGTTGCCAGTGCACGCTCTGTCCTGTACTTACTGACCAATATTTAAATAAATTATGCATGATGATACAGAAGGATTTCCCATTTTGCACGATATTGCCACAGTTATGATCAAGGAAATATTCTGAGTTCAAATCCTTTCTGGGTTTGCCGGTGCATTGCTTTCCCTTGACTCTGGACCCCAGGCCAGCTTTAGGAGACAGTGCAGATCTCATTATTTTCTGACCTTTCAGGGGAGAGGGACATGATGAGATTTTTTGCTCGTGGGAAGACTGAGCGTATTTTTCTATGTGTCAATTTTCTTCCTGGTTAATTCTGGCTATGTGGATGAAGGTAGGCTGGTGGAGTCATTGGTGTTCAGGTTTTTTTTTTTCTTTTTTTTTTTCTCTAGTTGTCAAAATTAAACAAAGCAATGGGTAGGTGTATTTCCTTCTCTATCTAAATAAAAAAAATCTGATCAGTTCATGGTGATACTCACCACATGCTTTGTAATAATAAGCACCATCTAATGCTATATTTGATTCAAGGGGTGTAACGTATTGGTAAAAGCTATACAAAGTAATTGTTCTTAGAGAGTCACTTCACAAAATTTATTTTCTCAAAGTCTAAAAACATCTGTACCACAATTAAAAAAGTATTTCTCCAATTTTACTATGTTGAATTTTAACCTCAAATGACATCCAATATTAATCTTCCATTTTTTGAATGAAAATTAAAAAAAAAATCAGAAACATGCATAATTGTGGTGTATGTGAGAGTTTCTTACTCTTCTCAGTATCTGTGAGACTTAATGCCAAATCAGCCAAATGTAGTCTATGACTGAACAAAATGTGGCTTGTGCGTAAACAACCTGTAAGATCCTTGCCTGAAATAAAGGGTGTCGTGGTTTAACCCCAGCCAGCAACTAAGCACCACGCAGCCGTTCACTCACTTCCCCCCCACCCAGTGGGATGGGGGAGAAAATCGGGAAAAAAGAAGCAAAACCCGCGGGTTGAGATAAGAACGGTTTAATAGAACAGAAAAGAAGAAACTAATAATGATAATGATAACCCTAATAAAATGACAACAGCAATAATGAAAGGATTGGAATGTACAAATGATGCACAGTGCAATTGCTCGCCACCTGCCGACCAACACCCAGCCAGTCCCCCAGCGGCGATTCCCCGCCCCCACTCCCCAGTTCCTATACTAGATGTGACATCACATGGTATGGAATACACCGTTGGCCAGTTTGGGTCAGCTGCCCCGGCTGTGTCCTGTGCCAACTTCTTGTGCCCCTCCAGCTTTCTCGCTGGCTGGGCATGAGAAGCTGAAAAATCCTTGACTTTAGTCTAAACACTACTGAGCAACAACTGAAAACATCAGTGTTATCAACATTCTTCACATACTGAACTCAAAACATAGCACTGTACCAGCTACTAGGAAGACAGTTAACTCTATCCCAGCTGAAACTAGGACAAAGGGTTAGTAAAGGAGCTTCTTGGCTGATACTAATCCCTAATATTAAACATTTTCTCAGCTCAGTGGAGATTTTTCAAATTACATAAATCTGAAATACAAGAAATCTGAACTGAAATCATGGGGACTACTTCTAAACTAAGAACTAAGTTTTTTAAAAATGCATGATGCATCTTTATATTTGATTAATTAATATTTAAGCCTATAATTTGACACTACAGTCACATTTTCATGTTTTTGTTTAAAACCAGGAGAATTAGAAGTACACTTTACTAAAAAAACCCAACAAAACAAAACCAAAACAGAAAAAAAAACCCAAATAAAGTAGAAGTCATATGTAATCACTGCACTTTAAGAACTGGAGCTTGAAACCCCAATAACTAAGTTATCATTTAGCTTGCTATATAATTACAATAGGGGCAACCCTCTATGGAATCTTTAGTGCTGTATTTTTTTATTCTACAGATATTTGTCTTCTATGCTGCAAGATACTTCTCTCTTTCTTATATCCTCTCCATCTAATTGCTGTAAGATTAATACAGTTCCCATACTGGGGATATTTTGTACCATCCTGATGAACCTGATGGATCATGAAGTAGAGACATTCTTTGAAACTAACACATTAGAGAACAGATGTGCAAAAGAGAAAAATACTTAAAGAAGGACCTGATCCAAGATCTATGGAACTGTGTCCTTGTTCTGACAGTGTCAGTCTGTAATGGTTTAAGAACGTGACACAAATATGAGGCAAGTACAAAATGATACTTCCCCCAGTGTGTACACAAACATTCTGGTATTGCTCTATATTTGCACTTACTAAGAATAAGCTTACATACTTTTTGTGGTTATTCATAGCAGTGCATTCAATCAGTTCATAAGGATAGGCAGGAAAGTGTTCAAACATGTTTGCCTACATATATACTTTTGTGAGGATTACAGTAATTTGCATATTCATGTGTAATTAATCTTAACTTGTTGACATCTCTCCCCATGGACCATGTCTATGAACTGCTGACATTAGCCCGTTGGCCTGTTGCTGAAAGCATTGCCACACTGAGTGCTTCTTCTGAAAAATAATCTGTGCTCTTCATTAATGTCATCCATTCTTTTGAATTTGCACAGATGTGTATAATGGTGTGTTTTTACTTACAACACATCTGCTGCTTTGCTGGAGGTGCATCTGTTCTTCATATTTTTCCCCGGGTCATGTTTTGTGGTTTGGTTTGCAGCTGACCAGCTTTTGTACGTCAGTGTTTTCTGCATTTTAAGGTTGCCTGCTTCATACACTGCTTCCCTAAAAATGCAGATAGGTTGGCTTATGCCATTTATGTATTCTTTTAATGCTCAGCATCCAGATTTATTAGCTTTCATGGACTTTTAATGAACTGCTCCTAAACAATAGTTTGAATTATTTCATCCATGAAAGTAATCCAAGGGTCTTAACAGTCATTCTAGTCCAATTTTGGACTGTATGCCAAAATCTGCAGGACCAGGAAATAGGTATTCTAAACTTATAGCTGGAGAATTACTTTGGTTCTGTGTGCTGTGTCCCAAAGGGCTTTGACATTGTACTGAGTTTGGCTGGCATGGAGTTAATTTTCTTCACAGCAGCCCATATAGTGATGTGTTTTAGATGTGTGACCTAAACAGAGTTTTGGCTACTGCTGAGCAGTGCTTGCACAGCATCAAGGCCTTCTCTGTTTCCCACTCTGCCCCCAAAACAAGTAGGCTCAGGGTGGGCAAATGTTGGGAGGGGATACAGCTGTGACAGCTGACCTGAATTGACTAAAGAGATATTCCGTATATCGTGCTCAGCAATAAACCTGGGGGGGCTTTTTTCCAAGGCAGACATTGCTTGGAGACTGGCTGGGCACCAGTTTGCTAGTGGGGAGTGATTGCTTTGGTGTCACTTGTTTGTTGTTTTTCTTTTCTTTTTTTTTTTCCATTCAGTTATTAAACTGTGTCTATCTATCATAACCTATGAGTGTTCTCACTTTTGCCCTCCATCCCACTGAGGGGGAGGTGAGCAAGCTCCCTACAGGGGTTAGCCCATGACCTGTGTGGAGGTCCACGACCATCTGTATTTTTCCAGTGTGTTTTTCCACTCTTTGATCTCTTTTCATGGACCTTGCTGAAAGTAAGAGAGACATCAGACCTCTTCTATTCTTTAAATGCTTAAAACTTTAACACCAGTAAAATACTGTCTAGAAAAGCACTGAGTGCAGAGACATCTTTATATGTCACATATTTTTGTCCATCACACCTGTGAAAGCAATTAAGCAAACTTTTCATGAAGGCTAAACCTTTGGTCCTAGCCCCTTCATGATCTGTACTTTATCTGCTATCTTTCTTGCATGTAATGTCTGTATGTTTACAAGTCTTTTCTCCCTGGAGAACAGAAGTCAGGGGAACCTCATCACGGTATTCCAATACTTAAAAGGTGACTACAAAAAGGTCAGAGGCTCTCTCTTCACCAGGAGCCACATGGAGAAAACAAGGGGTAACCAGTACAAGTTGCACCAGGAGAAGTTTTATCTCAACATAAGAAAGAAATTTTTTACAGTAAGAACAATCATTCCAATCATTCACTGGAACAACCTGCCCAGGGATGTGGTAGAGTCCCCATTGCTGGAGGTTTTCAAGATGTGATTGGTCAGGGTGCTAGATAATCTCAGCTAGGCTCCCTATCCCCTGAAAGGTTGGACCAGATGATCTTTCAAGGTCCTGGGCTGTTCTATGATTCTAAATATGCTCCAGATGAAACGTATTCATTCTGTGATGCAGAAACAAGACACTAAAACTTGTAGTTAATTTTTCAGCTATTTAGAACTAATAAACCCAGAAATTTGTCACATATTGAAAATACTGTTTGAGAATAAGATCATCATTCATTTAATGGACAATGTTTCACAATGGCTTCTCTGAATTACTATTCTGAATAGTCATGTCCTTAAATTCATTTCACTGTCAAGCAGAGGCATATTCTTGTTTCTCCTCTTGGGCAAAATTCTGCCAGGTACTGAGTATCCTAAGATGGTGCCTAGGATTGTCAGTTCTTTCAAGGAGGTTGAGGTGCTCTTTGTTTCACAGGATTAGATGTTATCTGAATTAGTAGTATTCCTTCTTAGTTGTCACTCTCTCTTTCCTCAAAATACTTATTTTCTTTTATGGAATCAGATTAAGGCATAGCAGTCAATTGCACAAGCCATACAAACTGAAAATTATATTCAGTAGCAGAGTTAAAGATTTACAAGGGCATTGTTTTTTCTTACAAATACCATGGGTCAGCATTTCACAATAACTGCATAATAAAATTTTACTTGACAAACCTTAACTTGATTTTTTATCAGTACAAGTTTATGATAATATAAATAATTTTAAAGTTATTCATAGAAAAATTCTCAGTTTCTGTGTAGCAGACATTTCCTTAATCTCGGCTCATTTTGACTGCTCACGGTTGACATAGAAATTTAACTGATATTATAGAAGTTTAGTATTTTGGAGATAATACACAATAGTACTTTTCTATGCCAGGTGCATAAAAATAATACGTTGCTCCATTATTTTTTGGAAAATACGCTCTTTCTGAACAACAAACAGAACTAGATAAAACAGGATTTGTTGTAGCTATGCTAAAACTCCCTCTACTAGAAACATTTGAATTCTAATAAAACTGAAAGAAGCAAGTTGCTACTTCATGAGTAACATACTTTGTAAATAAAGATATTTGATCTTAAGGATTCAGTTTGTGGCCCAAAATCTGCAAACTTCTACTCATGCGAATCTTGTTTCTAAAAAAAAAAGGAATAATATATTAATCTATTTGACGGCCAGGCATGTGTTTGCCTGCATTTTGATAGCAGAGCTCTGAATTATACCAATACAACTGATACTTAAATACATATTAGCTGATACTGAGCTCTATTTTTAAGGTAAAAATCCAGAGGATAGAGGAGGTATTAGGTATGTCATACATAAATAACAGGCTTCTGTGAAAAGTGCTATGGGGTGTCAGGACTTCTATGAAAGTGTTTTATGTAAACATACAAAGCTGATCCTTTCAGCATGATTTAAAGCTTGATACCTGTTTCTGTAGCTGTCTCTTTCACTGAGTGTTAATGCCAGGAAATAACATACTGAAATTTAGATTATGTGCATAACGCTATCTTTTTTAAACCCTTTATTGCAATGAGAATATGTAACACGTGACAACTATTTTGCTTTTCTCTTTATGAATCAAATGCAAAAGAGTGGGTTCAACCTACATAGAAGGTCTTTACCCCCTAAGGTTCTGTGTACCCTTGCCATAATTCAGCAAAGAACTTCTCTAGCACTGGAAACTCTCCATTGTGTTAAAAGCTAGGGAAAAGTGTATGTCCTTCACTGGATGAAGCTACGGGTGCTTCTAAGACTTCAAAAGGGTGTGCTGCAAAGACCAAGTCATTTGACATTGAGGAAGCCCCTCTTCTGAAGAGCATAACCCAAAGATCAACACCCCTACCCACCACACCGACCTTGTGAATCCAGCGGAGTTGCAGGGCTGGAGGAGTGCACTCTTCTGGGGCTAAGGGACCCTCCCAAGACATTATGAAGAAGCAGGCACTTTGAAGCCACAAGAAAGTGAAAAATGGTAGGAATCTCTTTATCTCCTCCATAAGAAGCCCTCCTCTTGAAAATCTGCCTCTCAAAATCTGGGCTGAAGTGACAGAAATTTCAGAACTACTGAAGACAACTGCTAAGCTCATTGATGTGTGTAGCCTTCAGAGGCAGAAGAGGCTTGTTGAGAATTAGGATGGAAGGAGAGAGAGGGAAAAACTGAGCAGAGCTTTAGTGTACTGGAGATTGCTACTGGATTAGCTGCTGGTATGAATCTATTCTTCCCCTCCGTTGAAACTATTTTCCTCTTTTCAGAGAACATGTCATAAGAAAAATCAGCTAGCATATGAGCAGTTTGCTTGTTTAGAACCAAAATTAACATATCTTCAATGTGAGGGGACTGTGAAGTCTTTGTGACCAATGGAACCTCTAAAGTTTCCTGGACTGAGATCAAACTTGGTGGAACAGACTACCCTGCAAGGAGACAGTTGGCAGTTGTAAGATTTGTTTTAACCTGTTTTATTCAATCCTGCTCACACAGCTTATCTGAGGTTTCCTTACATAAAGACTTTCTCTGCCTTTATGTATTATTTTGTGTTCCAATAAAACCTAGCCTTAGAGATTAGACACTTTTGGCTTAGTGTACTCCCTTAAAAAAAGAGGTGGAGCATTTCCAAAACTTTAGCTATCACAGGTATATAATGAGGTAAAGCTTGAGCTACTGTAATGAAATTGTACTGACTGGAGAGAAGAAACAAATAAAGCCTTTATTAATTTATACCAATGAAAAGTCCATATAATAATTGGTTACTATGCACACATTTAGAATGTGAAACAAAGTTCCTGATAAAAATGTGTTTTCATGATCATAATACCTGTATTCCATCAAATGTCCCTGGAACCTGTGTATAGTGTCAACAGCATGTCAGACTTTTTTTCTTTGGTGTCTTTGAGGATTTGAAAATGGAAATTAATTAAAGCTTACAGAAAACATTTTTCCCTTTAGCTACTCAGTATGCTTAAGTGGCATGATGGGGTACCATCCATTTTTCTAAAGCTGTTCATGAAATAACTCAATTTGGTTTAAACACACAGCACATTTTTTTCATAACTAGCCATAATTTCTCTCCTTGACTAAGTAACCTTACCCCATTAAGAGACTCTGGCTTCTGTAATGAAATTATCTCTCTGCCTCCAGTAAGAGGACAACATGAAAAAGAGAATGTATGCTGATGTCAGGGTCCATGAACATAGAAAGTTACACTGTTCAGAAATTTATCTCTAGGAAAACTGCCAACTTCATCTCAGGGATTTCTATACTACTATTATCCAAAGGAAAACAAGGAGTTATTTAGAAAGTTAACACTTCCTGAGTTATGCATTTTGCTATTTGTTTAACTTAAAGAAGAAGTAGTGTCATAAAAAAGAGCAGATTAATCAAAGGTTAAAATGTAATACATTTTCAAAACTGAAACCTTGATTAGGCATTTTTATGCCTATTATCATGAATAGGCCATTGTTCAGTCCTGTATAGTATTTAATTTGATTCATAGCATTATATAAAACATGTTAATGTCATAATATATGCTGGGTTAAGACTCTGTTCATTTGAATATACTCATCAGCATATTTACTAACATCACGTCTTGTTTCAGTGCAGGTCTTCTATTTCCCCCATTTCTGCATATTTTCAGGACTCTGGCTTTCCATTCTTGGGGATGAGCTGAACAGTCTGTCCTGTTAGCTGTTTCTCTTCAAAAGGATTGTCACTTCTGGACAATTATGGCAGAAGTATCTGGCTGTCATTTTCTAGAGGTATGTTGTTGAATATGAGGTTGTTAAGTAACACTATAAGCAGTAGTTAGAAGGAGAGTGCAAAAGGATAGACTTACAAACACAGTGAGGGTCTTCCATTTGGAACTATTTATTCCTGCTCTTCAATAATAAGTAAGAAGTTGTCTGCAGACTGGCTTCTGAAAATAACTATGGGATTTTGTTTATTTTAATGGGACTGTTGAAATCAGGTACTACTCAAAATGAGTAAGGACATAGTCTGGGCCTAGGCAGAGTGTTATGCATAAAAAGGTTGTAGAAAATACCATTTCTCACATAAGACTCCATCACATCACACAAAAAAAACCTGACACATGTGTCGTGGTTTAACCCCAGCCAGCAACTAAGCACCACGCAGCTGCTCACTCACTCCCCCCCCACCCAGTGGGATGGGGGAGAAAATTGGGAAAAGAAGCAAAACCCGTGGGTTGAGATAAGAACGGTTTAATAGAACAGAAAAGAAGAAACTAATAATGATAATGATAACACTAATAAAATGACAACAGTAATAATGAAAGGATTGGAATGTACAAATGATGCACAGTGCAATTGCTCACCACCCGCCGACCGACACCCAGCCAGTCCCCCGAGCTGTGATTCCCCGCCCCCACTTCCCCGTTCCTATACTAGATGTGACGTCACATGGTATGGAATACACCGTTGGCCAGTTTGGGTCAGCTGCCCCGGCTGTGTCCTGTGCCAACTTCTTGTGCCCCTCCAGCTTTCTCGCTGGCTGGGCATGAGAAGCTGAAAAATCCTTGACTTTAGTCTAAACACTACTGAGCAACAACTGAAAACATCAGTGTTATCAACATTCTTCACATACTGAACTCAAAACATAGCACTGTACCAGCTACTAGGAAGACAGTTAACTCTATCCCAGCTGAAACCAGGACAACATGGCAGATACCATGGGGCAGATTCTGACCATCTCAAGGATCCATATGTAAGACTCACAACACCTGAAAGCTAGGGACTTTGTTTCAACACACTGACTCAGAACATAAGATAGACCCATGGGCTTCCTAGGCTTTGTTAACAGAGAGGAAAGCACCTCTGAGGAGCAATTCAGAGGTCCTAACTGAAGCACCTATCTCTCATTGACTGTATGCCTCCATAGGGCTACTCGGTATAGATTATTAGGAAATGTGTGCTCTCAGCTATGCAGTGATTGGGAAGCCAACTGATGAGAGACCCTTGGCTTCAGGCTGTCCCTTACCCTCTCATCCGGCTGGGATTCAGGACTCCTGAATTTCTTCTGAAGTGCAGCCTCTGCTAGCTCATGATATACAGTGAGTCACCATCGGATCTGGTTGCACCATGATTAATGCATTTACTTGAGAAATAGAAATGCTTGAGCTTCACGTGAAGAAACTTTAGAACTTCAGAAGCTTTAGATTTCAATGAGGGGGAGCTGCAATGCATGAAGTGGTGGAGAGGGGGAGGAATGATTGTATCCAGACTTCAGTTTTCCAGTGTAGCACTCTCTACCCCTTACTAGAATGGCCAGGGAAAAGTCCATTCTCCTGCCGAGGTTTGAAGTTGTGCACATAAGGATGCAGAGTTCATGTAGCTCAGGAGACCAAGCAAGAAAGGATATGATTCTGTAACCTGCTGATTTGGAGGATCCCAGGTTCTTTACTTCAGTCACATTTTATCCAATTTTTCTTAAATAGGATATGTTTAATCAATTCTCAGACTCCAGGGTAAGCCCTCACAGGGGAGGTCCTTCCCTCACATATCTAGGAGGTCTTCTTTTACATTTTATCTCTTTCTCCCTCTTTCTTTGGCCTAATAATTCTTACGTGCTTTGATTTTTGTTTTGTATTATTTTGTTTGATTTTTTGCCTTTGGGGGTTTTTTTTGTTTGATTTTTTTTTGCCTTTTTCCCTTCATTTTGGGGAAAATATCTAGCTTTGTGACATTTTTAAGGATAAATGGTTTCCTTTTAGATTTGACAATCAAATTTTAGTTAAGATGAGATAATGTTGAGATCCATCTGGGAAAAAACAACAACAAACAGTGACATTGTCTGCTATGTTCTGTCTTCAAGAGGACTTGAATCTGTAACAGCTTTACAATATATATATGACCTATAACAGCTTTAGAATACATAAATCAAACAAGGCAGCCGGTGACCAGTTCACTGGAACAGGTATTTTTTCCTCTCTTCAGTTGTGTGGAATTTTTCTGACAATAAAGTCTTAACCACTCTGGAAAGAATGCTTAATACATAGAATTGTGAAATGCAAATTCTATGCAGCTATCTCAGAGAAAAGCATGTCATTTCATAAATACTAAAAACTAAATGGCAGTACCCAATTAAAACTAAACTGAACATACACATAGGCATATCCTTGAGAGAGAGGTAAAAATGCAGCATTGCAAGAAAAATATGCTGTATTAATACGTCTTCTCTTGTAATCTTGACTTTACTGCAATGTAGAGTTTGCCTGAAAATCAGTCTGTCTGGCATTTTTATTACCATTGTGCAAATGGAAAGAGAGTAAATGAACCATTTTCTGCCTTTACTTTCTGTGTAGAGTAATGCTTCAGTTTTCCATTTGGCTGTAGTCTTACCTTTTATTTATTTATTTATTTATTTTTAATCACACAAATGCTTTCTCCTTGGTATATTTGAGATTGTAATTATTAGTTATGGCAGGTTTCTGTTCTATGTCCCTGGAAACTTTCCTACTGTGGTGCAAAAACTACCAAGAGCTGAGCTGCTGTAAATAAAATTTGGTTTAAAGGGTTAGTAAACACACTGTAATGAAACACCCTATGGCAGTTCAGGAATGTTGAGTTACAGAATGTGCCTACCTGGTAGAAGGCATAAACTATTGCTATATTGAACATCCTTTTCTTTACAACTATTTGGACTGAACATTAAGAGATCTGAAGGGAAAAAGGAAAGAACAAAATGCATATAATGTGATTGAATGGTTTTTTGTACATGTTCAAGGTTAGAGCAGCATCTATATTCAGTTATTTTGATCTGTTTTGGGAGGAATGACGTTTAAACTTTTTTTGTGAGCATGAAATCATAATCCATCCCCTGTGCACCATGTCTGAAGCAGACAGAAAGCTTAATTGGGTGTGGTAAAATTGTTCCAAATCCATCTGGACAAACCAAATGAATATTTTCCTTCCAGACCTATTAAGAGAAATAAGCTAATAATATTCATCTTTTAATGCAGATGGAAATTATAAGCTGATGGACTTTTGTTCAGAAATTGTATGTTTGGATTAAAACACATACTTTCAAAAAATATTTCACAGAACAGCAATCATTCCTGAGTGGTAGCGTGTATTCACTGGCTTCTAACTGCAAAATTCCCTCCTTTATATGTTCCAAAAAGTAGTAATTTAGGAAGGGGTGGGTGAGAGAGTTGTAGGAGGCATAAAAGCCTTAACAGAGAATTGTTATGTGGTTCAGTGCTGCATTTCAACTCAACACCTGTACTTTCTTTGCATAATATAATAATATTATACAATAATATAATAATAATAAAAATTATAATCAGAAATAAGCATAACATCACAGAATAATTTGTGTTGGAAGGTGACCCTGCAGGTTGTCTAGTCAAAACCCCTGCCTGAAGCAAATCCAGTTAGGGCAGTTTGCCCAGCACTGTGTCCGGTTTGATTTCGAGTATCTCCAAGGATATAGATTCCACAGCGTCTCAGGGCAACCTGTTCCAGTGTCTGACGATCCTCTTAGTGGAAATTTTTTCTTTATATCTAATAAGAATTTCTCATGTTCCAGCTTGTGTCCACTGCTTCTTGACCTATCACTGTTCATCTTTAAGAGTCTGGCTCCATCTTCTCTACTCTTCCATTAGGTTTTTCACGGGCAGGAGTAGGATGTGTCTTTAACCTTCTTTCAGCTGCTCCTGCCCTCAGCCATCTTCATGGCCCAGACCTGCTCCAGTATTTCCACGTCTTACTGGGGAGCCCAGACTTGGACCTGTTACTCCAGTTGTGTCTCGCCAGAGTTAAGCAGATGGGAAGGATTACCCCCCTCTACCTGTCGGCAATATTCTTCCCAGGTGCAGAACTTGGCATTTCCCTTTGTTGAATGTTACAAGATTTAGGTGTTAGTTTAAGAGTTTTGACTTAGTAAAGAATATAGCACTAGAATTATCCAACATGCTGTTACTAGTGTCTGCGATAATATTTGTCAATGGTAACCACTTACTGCTTACAGACTTAACTGGGCATCTGGGATGTGAATGTCTGTTTCTTTCTTAGTCATTTGTATCGAACTCTATTCAAAACACATGTGCTCTAAATTTTTCTTTTTTTCCCTGTATGAAATGAAATCTCAGAAAATCATAAAAAGCTAAGGGGAATTTCTAAGTTATGTGCAGAGAGATTGTAAGAGACAGAAAACTAATTTTAAATTCTTTTTATAATTTCAGCAATGAAAACAAAACCAAAAAATCTTATTAAGGAGAGCAGATTAATTAACAAAGACCATAGAAAACATTCAGGCAATTAAAATCTTTTTTAGCCTAATACATATTGAAAAGCTTTTATTAGAGTTACAGTTTCTTTACATTTGTCCTTTTTTTTTCTTTTCAATTTTTTTTAATGAACTACAGCATTGAAGTCATCTTGTCCAAGCCCCCTGCTCAGGCAGGGCCACCTAGAGCCGGTTGCTCAGGACCATGTCCAGACGGCTTTTAAATACATCCAAGGTGGGAGATTCGACAACCACTCTGGGCAACTTGTGCCAGTGCTCAGTCACTCGCACAGGGAAAAAGTGTTTCCTGTTATGCAGGTGGAACCTCCTGTGTTTCAGTTTGTGCCAACTGCCTCTTGTCCTGTCACTGGGAACCACTGAGAAGAACCTGGCTCTGTTCTCTTTGCACCCTCCCTTCAGGTATTTGTGCATGTTGATGAGATGCCCTTGAGACTTCTCTTCTCCAGGCTGAGCATTCCCAGCTCTCTCTGCCCTTCCTCATAGGAGAGATGCTTCAGGCTCTTCATCATCTTTGTGGCCTTTCACTGGACTCTCTCCAGTATGTCCATGTTTCTCTTGAACTGGGGGGCCCAGACCTGGACACAGGAGTCTAGACGTGGCCTTGCCAGTGCTGAGATTGGAAGCATCACCTCCCTCAACCTGCTGGCCACTCTCCTCTTAATGCAGCCCAGGACGCCATTAGTTGCCTTTGACACTGTGGTGGGCTGACCTTGGCTTGCCGCAAGGTGCCCACCAAGCTGCTCTATCAATCCCCCTTCATCAACAGGACGGGGGGAGAAAACAAGATGAAAAGCTCATGGGTAAGATAAGGACAGGAAGATGACTCAACAATTACTGTCAAGGGCAAAACAGAATCAGCCTGGGGATATTAATTTGATTGCCAATTAATTGTAACAGAGTAGGATAGTAAGAAATAAAACAAAAGTAAAAACACTTTCCCCCCACCCCTCCTTCCCAGGCTCTACTGCACTCCTAACTCTTCTACCTCCTCCTTTCAAGTGGCACAGCAGGATGGGGAATTGGGGTTAGTTCATAACGCTTCATCTCTGCTGCTCCTTCTGCCTCACACTCTTCCCCTGCTCCAGTGTGGGGTCCCTCTACCGGGAGACAGTCCTTCACAAACATCTCCTATGTGAGTCCTTCCCACAGGCTGCAGTTCTTCACAAACTGTTCCAGCGTGGGTCCCTTCCGCAGGGTGCAGTCCTTCAGGAACAGACTGCTCTGGCGTGGGACCCCCATGGGCCACAGGTCCTGCCTGGACCCTGCTCTGGCATGGGCTCTTCACAGGCTGCAGCTTCCTTCAGGTCATATCCACCTGCTGCAGTGTGGGCTCCTCCCCGGGTTGCAGGTGGATATCTGCTCCACTGTGGACCTCCCTGGGCTGCAGGGGGACAGCCTGCCTCACCATGGTCTTCCCCACTGGCTGCAGGGGAATCTCTGCTCCGGTGCCTGGAGCATCTCCTCCCCCTCCTTCTGCACTGACCTGGGGGTCTGCAGGGTCGTTTCTCTCACATTTTCTCACTCTTCTCTCACAGCTGCTGCACAGCATCTTTTACTCTTTCTTAAATATGTTATCACAGAGGCTCCACCAGCATCACTGCTTGGCTCAGCTTTGGCCAGCAGCAGGTCCATCCTGGAGCTGGCTAAAACTGGCTCTGTCCAACATGGGAGTAGCTTCTGTTGTCTTCTCACAGAAGCCACCCCTGCAGCTCTCCCCCACCCCTTGCTACCAAAAACCTTGCCACATAAACCCAATACAGCCACAAGGGCACATTGCTGGTTTGTATTCTCCTTGGAGTCCATCAGGACTCTCTAGGTCCTTTTCTGCAAAGCTGCTTTTCAGCTGGTTGGCCCCCAGCATATACGGGTGCATGGGGTTGTTCCTCCCCACATACAGGACTTTACACTTCCCCTTGTTGAAGCTCATGAGGTTCCTGCCAGCCCATTTCTCCAGCCTTTTGAGGTCCTTCTGGATGGCAGCATGACCCTCTGGCATATCAGCCACTCCTCCCAGTTTTGTAACATCAGCAAACTTGCTGAGGGTACACTCTGACCCATCATGCAGATCATTAATGAAGATGTTGAACCCTGTGGTACACTGCTAGTTACTGGAAATCCTATGAAGCAAAAAGAAAAAGTAGTGAGAAGGTTCCAGAATGTTCTCCTCTGCCTTCCAGATGAGGACTGGTATGCTTACTGTCGTACAACCTTTGTATTTAGACATAGCCCTGAAGTTTTCTTTTAAACTTATTCTGACTGTGACCACTGAATATAAAAGATATATCTGAAACATGCATGTTGCCAAAACTAGAAATTCTACGTTGACTGGTCCACAATAACTTTGGTATTTCTTTTTTTGAATATTTGATTTCAGTCTCTTGATTTGCTTCTTTTATCATAGGTTTTAGTTTATTAGGTAACAACACACACACATAGAAGGGTACAAGTTTACTTTTTTCACTTGAGATTTCTGAATTTCTGATATCCTCATCTTTTAATGTTTTGCTGGGTATATATACATGTCACAGCATATTAAAAAGTCATGCCTACATAGAATACAACAGGAATTTATATGAAACTATGTACATTTTTATAGTTAACATTCATTATATAAATATCCTGTTGGTAGCTTTTGAATACTAAGGAAGTAAACAATGTTGCCTTAAAGATAGTGTTTGTAACTGTATGTCCTAATCTCTAAGTTTAAAAAATTTTAGATCTAAAAGTTCTACTTGAATTTAGGAACTCAAAAGTGTTTCTCCAATGAATTAACCATTAGAAAATTTAATTTCCAAACCAGCTATCTTCCTTGGAGCAAATCAATTCCATTTTATTCATTTACTTTTATTTATCTTGCTGATTACATACTCTTTACATTTACTGTCACAAGTTTTCAAAGTTTCCGTTCCTGAGATGAGGTGGAAATCTCCTTATATGTATTCAGTGTCAGTTACAGCTGGCCCACAAAATGCGGGGGAGAGGAAGCTGTAACATCAGAGAAGGTCTCAAATGGACTCCAAGCAAATATTTGTGTATTTTCCTTAACTGGGATTCCGAGCTGAAGATTTAAGTGGTTGAAGTAAAGTAATATGGTTTTACACATAACTTTTTCCTTTATTGTTTGCAACACCTAACCGCTTCAGAAAAATGAAGGAACTAAAAAAGAGAGATTATTAAAGATTTTTAAATTCTTTTGGGAAATCAGACTGGCAAACAAAAAGGTCACTCCTCAGATTCTTGTCTCCAACAGACCATCAGACAAGGCTAAAATTTACTCAGTTGCCAGAAAACAAAACCAAACCAACGAAACAAACAAAAAGAAAATTATGATCAGGGTCAGGGGCTACAAACTAGCAAATACAAGGAGATAAATGCAACTCCTTTGGGGATCGCTTCCCAGGGGGAGAGCTGGAGTCAGCATTGCAGTGGGACCTAGAGACATATGGAAATAACAAATTGAAGTTGCCCTCAGAGGTAAGCAAAGACAGACAGCTCAAAGCTCAGATATTGTACATTTGTCAATACATAAGAGGTGTCCTGCACTTTACTGAATTAGTGGAGGGTCTCTGAAAGAGCTCATGGAGCTAATCAGGCTTCTGCTTCATTATACATACACAACCAAAAACTCTGACCAGTGATTCAATACAAACTTAGATTTATTTTAAGTGGCTGTATTTTACCTGTCAGAACAAGAACATGTTCACTTTTTTCCTGTTGTATCGTCTTGCATTTCATATCCCTTCATAAGAAAGAGTAGCATAAACCTCCCTCTCACTTTCAGTATTTAATCCTTATCTTTAGACCATGCTTTTCCAAACATTCAATATGATATAAATTTGTGCCTCAGAAACATTTAATTATGCTTGATATTATCAAGTAGGTACTCTGAAATAAATAATCCTTGGTAGTTTTTATTGACCTATGTCTTCATGATTTTAACTCCTGTCTCCAGAATGATGCAGTTTGAAAGACAGTATTTTAAAGCTGAGATAGTGAATACACTTTCTTATGTCTCCCTCTCTCAAGAATGGCTTAGTCTTTCTATAAATGACAAAATTTAAATTACACAGAAATCCAGTATATTAGAAAGACATATTGCAAGCCTCAGCACATGTACTTGAACAAGGAAGATCTCAGGCAAGGTGGGAGAGAAGATCTAAATTTCCTAATGGTCAGGAAAAAGCTGCAGGAAGTCAAGTCAAACTATATGAAAGAGGGATCGCTTGTTGCATAGCCAATATAGCTAAATTCCATGCCTGAATAAGGGCCTTACTTAGCTGCACATGAGCTATGAAAATGTTTTAAAAATACTTTCTTTTGTAATTTTTACTTATTTTCTATAAGATGTCTTCAATTTATTTCATAGGATCTACATGTATATCTATTTATATAAGGAAAACTATTAATTTATACTCAGAAAAAGGCAAGTGGTCATTTTGTGATTGACATTAACACAGGGATTTACACATGCAGTAGATGTACCACAATTACTGCAAAATGGCCAAAACGCCATTCAGCAGCATGTTTCTCCGTGTAGTTAAAAGGTAAGCAGTGCAATGCCTAATGCTGGTAAATAATAACATAGGGTTTGCTAAACCCAGTTCAGATTAAGAAGTTACTTCACAAATACCATGCAGTAATGTCACAAAACTGTATAATGAATGGTTGCCGATGTCCTGAAAAATAAGAATGTATTTTTATTGAGTGGGATTATGCTTTCTGCCAGAAGTCAAGGATCGACTCCTGTTTTAGCTTTGTTAATCCTACTCCTCTCCCCACCCTCCTACGCCCCATGCTCATCGAGAAGTGTTTTTCAAACATGTGAAGAACAGTACATTTTGCTCTACAGGTCTCACTGGTTTTAGCGCAAAAGTAATTTCTACTTTAAGTGTAAATTCAGTTCAGTGTCTGCCTATCATTGGAGAGAGATTCTGGGAACATTTTCTTATGGTAATACCAATTTCTTTTACTTGAATCAATTCAGTAATTTAGGGCCTGGCTGGCTGTACCTGAACCTAATATAGCTGGGAATTATAAGCCCCTTTACTTTCCTCAAAATATTCTCTCCCATCTTTTAGTCTTTCCTGTGTTCGGAAGCCAAGTAGGGAATCAACAGAGACAAGGCCTAAGGGAAACACACCTGCATGGCTAATCTGATAGGTCTAATGAGAAAAGTGATAATGCCAGTTAGTCATCTGACAGAAGGTGACAGACCTTTTGTTTTTGTTTTCCTGGGGGGTCGGAGGGGTGTGTGCGCACACTTTTGGGTTTGGTTTGTTTGCTTTTTAATTTTTTTTTATTTTAAATCTTAACTTAATTTGAGCCAGAGAAACGACCATGACAGGATCACAGCTTTCTCCTTCTCTTGTTTCCTGTGTGGCATAGCAACACGATATCCTTTGCCAGAGGGATTCAGAGCAGACTGTACGTGGCTTAGATTTCTGTCTCATAGCAGACAGACAAGCAGCATGAGCTGGCATTATTTTTACTTTCCTCATTTGTCTCAGGACACCTTGTTGCGGAAGGTCATCCAGCCTGGCAATGCTGAGGCTGTCGTGCCCCAGGAGCAGCAGCAGTGGGATGACCGCTCTCCCAGCGTGTTGCAGAGGCAAGGCAGCTCTGCAGTAGGTGGAAGAAGACATTACACAGACACCACCAGCAATGAAGCTTACCGGCTGTTCCTAGACATGAGAGGAGTAAAATATCCGTCCAGTCTGCCTGATTACAAACAGCAGCCTGGATGGGGTTCTGCCTTCCTTCTCCCCACTGATGACCATGCAAAGTGGAGGAGGACTTGTCCCCTCACCCACTTTGGTTTGGGAACTGTCGTCTGCCACTGCTAGATGTGTCCAGGGGCTTCTCTGAACTGCCTCCACCCTGTTTCGTACTGAGAAAGAGCTCTGCTCATGTACCTGCCACATCAAACATGTCTCTGCTCCTCTCTGGCGACTCCCTTTTCTTCCAGCTAATGCTTTTTTGCTTTGTTTTTATCTTACATCAAGGTCTGATACATATTGTTGCGATGCTGATCTTGTGCTGTTGGAGTTTAAGCCTCCTAATTTTCTTTTATGACCAACAGACTGTATACTGAGTTTTTGACTGCAGTTAATATTGCACAAGATAGATGTCTGTTAACGTTTCATATGGAAAATTATTTAATCTCTCCAGTCCTATGCACTATAAAAGAATATGTTTGCTTCCACATGAATTTTTTTTTTAAACTGAGTTTAATTTGTTCATGAGTGAAAAATTATTCATCACTGAGGATGGCTGTTTATGTATGCCAATAAAATTATGGCAAAAATGTTTAGCAAAGTTGTTACCCATCATGCTTCAGTTAAATTCAGGCACTGAATGAAGGAGATTTTTGTTTGTCTCCATTGCTCTGAATGGCCATTAAAAAATACATACCACCCGTAGTAAAACTAAGACTATACCCCAGGTAGTGGGAATGGTGTAATTACAACCTTTATCAAGGTCAAAGTTCCCCAGAGATACATTAAAAAAATGCATCAATGAACGCTGGCAAAGACTGACAGGTGGAAAGTGTCTACTGCTAGTTCTGAGACACTTAATGCTTCTAATAGTTTTCAGTTAATGTAAGCACAGGAAGACAATTATGATACTAAAAAAAAAAAGTGGCACTGCATACCTTACAAAAAGACAGTGAGAAGAAAGATGTTTTCAAACAGAATACAAATGGAAAAAAATATAAAAGAGGTTCTGACTGATACAAATCCCCCCCAAAACCTGATTTTGCAAGTTTGCTATGTGGAGGGTGGCTTAGTGAAGATCGGGGAAAAATGAAAACCTGAAAAGAGAGATGTGACACAGATGTAGACTAAGGACACATGCATTACATCACTTGCAAAACCTGCCAGTGTTTGCAGACATGCAGAGCATACAGAAAGAATAAAAGTTGTCCCTGCTTTTCCAGGGGGAGAACTAGACAAAGTTGCAGTAGAAGTGAATGAAAAATTTACCAAAATTAAATGGAACATTAATTAAAAATTGAACATAATTTGGTGAGGTGAAATAATAATGTTAATATTGAAGGAAAAGCAGAAGACAATAGAAAGTAAATGCATGAAACTTTGGGCTTGCAAGGGCGATCTTATTCCTGCTGAGCAAGGATAGGAATTAACTGAATGCATAACATGAAAAGGCATTATTTATGATTCCAGTGAAATGGAATTTTTTCTTGTAAAATTAAAGAATTCCAAACAAATTGTGCTCTTTGAAAATCAGGAGCTCAAGGCAATTGAGGAAAAATTTGAATTCCCTTTCAATTCTTCAGACCTCGAGGAGCTAAGAGTATAAAAAAAAACCCAAATCATACACGTGTTAAACTTTTTAGGCAGATGCTAAAGCGAAGCTGCTGGAGGACATTCTTCAGCAGTTGCAGTTCAAACAGAAGAGCCAACAGAGTGAATGCACTCCCTAGAGATTGCGACTGTTATCCAACAATGCTGTGGAAGACATGGGAGGAAACCAGGTTTCCTGAGTCCAATTCCAGTGCTGTATGTACTAAAAATCCCGGAAACAGAGAACTCATATCCTAATATATTGAATCCATGAAATTGCTTGAAAAGCAACAATGGCCCTTCGTCTTTCATAAATAGTATCTTTAATTTTATTGCACATGCTCTGCTAGCTGTCAGTGTTGTACTTAATCATGTCAAAGTCTTAGCATATTATATGTTTTTTGTATTTTGTATTTCTGTGTCTAGACATGCTACATTGCATTTCATTTTATATTAAGGTGATTTACCATGACAAGACTCCTCATGAAACAATTAAGCATGCTGCTGTGTATCATAAATATGAAGTGACAAGTCAGAAAAGTGGCATGTCACATCAAAAGCATATATATTTGCCAAATAACCAGTCTGGCTAAGAGAAGATAGATCTTTTCAAACATTTTTGTATCTGTTGCTCCACAGGCACTGAAAATTTAATACCAGAAATGACCTGTGATCTAGCTTAATCACCATCATTTCTGCCCATCAAAAAGAATGGTGATTATGATGAAAAACTATGAACAAGAAATTATAACTGAAAATTATTCAGAATGACCCCACTGAAACATATCCTGATGTCTCAACATGTGTCTTGCCATAGACAGCATTTAGAAGTTTAGGGAAAAAACAGTAAGAGAGAAAAACTATTTTTTTTTTTTTTAATTGGAGCAAATATAATATGAAGCAAGCTGTGAAGCTACTTCAAGTATGTACATATCACCATATGTACCCATCAGCAAGTAGACATGAATGATCAGCTAGCTGTGTAAGAAGACCCTTCATGGAGACCAGTGCATGAATCCTGCACACAGCCATAAAAGTAAATCCAGCACATAATTATTACATTTACAGTTTAGAATTTTCATGAATGAAAAATAAAAATAATTACATAGTTGAGTTTGAGAGCAAGTAAAATTATCAAATATATTCACTTTTGTTCTTATTTGATTGTGTTCTACGTTTCTATTATTTTGTTCATTTGGATCATTTTTATTAGTTTGATTTATCTACTCACTATCCTAATGTTTAAACACATGGAAATAAACAAGTGTTTTATTAAAAAAATAAATCTGTCAGAAACATAATTTACTTCTTTGCATATAAGTTTATCCAATTATTTAATGACTAAACCTTCTGACAAGAAAATAAAATGTACGACAGTAGGCCTTAGTGTCTACCAACTAACCAGAGAAGTCAAAAGTCATCATAGAGGCCTTGAAAAATAGCTGAATTTTGCAGCAGAGAAGTGGAATAGAGAAGGATTTCATTAGTAAGAGCATGATCATTGGTTAATGAGCACACTCACTGTCAAGCAATAAAATTACCATCACAACAATATGCACACTCTGATTTTTTCAAAATTTGATTTTAATATGGTTCATGCTTTGGATCAGGTTGAAAACCAGTAAACTATTTTAAAAAATGTGTGGAACCTCTTTATAATTCCTGGTTTTGTTGTGGATTTTGTGTGTGTGCGTGTTTATTTATTTATTTATTTTCATTTATTTTGGTTTAGGGTTTTGTGCAGAAAATAAGTTATCCCTCCCTCCTGGCTGCCCTGAAATATTTCTTCACTGTGCACACCTTGAAGTCTGTGGGGCTGGATCTTCCAGGCGTCATTTAGTCATCAGCCCTGAAAGTTTACAGTGGCTATTAGTGCACTTCAGACACAGAACAAAAAGATGACAGATTTTATTTGGTCTTAAAAATAATGTTATTCCCCATAATAGTAAAATCTTTGGTAGAAGGCAATTTATATCTCCTTATGCCATCAGTAATAATTTACAGCTATAATAATTTTGCATTCACATAGTGAAAAGCCCTGCTGGGTGAACAGGATTTTGTAATGAAATAATATGCCAATAAGCAAGAATTACACTTTGGAAAAAAAAAATAACAAAAAAGAACAAAAACCAAACCAACAAAAAACCCCAACAGCTCTCCCTCAGCCCCCCAGAAAACCCTCATCCCAAAACAAAAAAAAAATCCCTGAACTAACTAGGTATATCATTGTAGGCAGACTTTAGATGGAGATGGAAAAACTGCAGAGAAACAGAAATTGGCAGTAAGGACTCTAAAAGCTTAAAATAAAATAACTCGTTTCTGAGAAGCCAAATATTTCTTACAAAGATTAATTCTGTCTGAAAAAAGGTTAGCTTCCCACCTTAGTAAGACTAGAAGACTTGGAAACACTGCAGACTTGAGCCTTGAAAAATCAAATGAAGATTTCTAAGCTATATTTTCTTACTCCTGATTATAACCTCTGATCTGATTGTTTTGAACTGGTAAGACAATATTATATAAAGAATAGAGCTTATCAAACATTTCAGGAACACAAGAAATCCTTCCCAAAACACCAGACACCTATAACAGGAAGGGTTATTAACAAAGTAGAAAGACATCTAATATTAATGATAAAAATATTCACTTCTATGAGCAGTAAGGCCTACACAAGGACTACACTGCCAATATGCTACTGACTTCCAGCAGAGGCTACAATAACAAGGGAAATGTAATATATCTAATTTATCTGGACTTCAGAAAAGTATCTGATATCATTCCTCATGGGAAATTATTAGTTAAATTGGGGGTTAGCAAAAGAATACTAAAATACAGAATTAGCTAGGGGGAGTCAGGTTGCGGTGACAGAATAACTGTCTGGCTGGCAGAAGGTGACCAGGACAATTCCTTAAGTTTTGGCCTTGAAATTTATCATTTTTAGTATTTTTATTAATGGCCATGGCACAGAAAAAGAATCAGACTAATGAAATATGCTGATAACATAAGGCTGGGATGCCCCTTCCAGTGGGAAAGGAGATGAGAAAATCACATAGAAAGAACTAGATGACCTTGAAGACTGAAGTAATATAGATGGGATGAAATTCATAGAATCATAGAATCATTTATGTTGGAAAAGACCTTTAAGATCATCGAGTCCTACTGTGAACCTAACACTGCCAAGTCCACCAAAATTCAATAGTATAATGTGGAAGATTGTGCACACATGGACAAAGAAACACTGCTGTTAAAAGCTCAGAGCTCATCAATTACAAGTGGCAGAGAATGAAGAAAACCCATGAACAATGCTTGGCAATAGCATAATTATAAATCTGAAACACAGTACAATTGTTATTATATACAGATATATATACATATGTATTTTACTTTTATATAAAACACATTTGTGTGTATGTATATGTAAAACTATATATAGGAGTGAATCAGCTGGTATGTTTCAAGCATAACAGGAAACTACTGATGCCATTGTGCAAGATACCGGTAAAAATTAATATGAAATGGTGCATACATGTAATTTCCAAGTTGTTGTGGACTGACACACTATCTTTAACCCTTAAAATATTTGCTGTATTATCGGTATAACCACATACACTGCTGACTTCTTATGTTACTGTTCAAATTAGGACTGCTTACCATTGTTGTGTGTATCACCTGCAGACCTTGGAATACAGGCTGATATAATTTTGGTATATAGTGATGATCATTTATTAGCAAAAAAAAAAATTCAAAATCATAAGCATACAGAGAAAAGCTAGTAAAATCATCAAGGAATAAGGAAGCTACCATACGAAAATTAGTAAGCAACACAAAGAGTAAAGAGACGAAATCTAAGAAATAGATTGGGGCAATAAAACTCCAGGGAGAGAGAAATATTTAAGCTAAAGAACAACACTTGTACAGATCAAATGGGAATAAATTGGCCACAAGGAATTTAGGCTGATAATTGGAACATGACTTCAAGCCACAAGAGGAATAAATTCCTGTAACAGTGTTCCATCAGGAGAAATGGAAGCAAAAACCCACAAAGCACTTTAAAGTTGTAGTTTCACCAATGTATGGTGGAAATTATATGAGGGGGGGAAGTTTTGGAAGCAAGAGACTGAACCTGACCAAAAACACTCTTCATTTTAGGTTTTCTGGAGTTCAGATCTCAAGGCTTAAGTGTTTACCTGTCTTTACCTAAAGTCTGAATACTGGGATCCAGGTCTCCTGACTTTGCATTTCCACGCTTGCTGCTTAGCAGCACAAGACTTCAATGAGTCTTTTTGGATTCAGGCTGTAATCAATGAAAATAGGTTTTGCAAATGAGTCTGCCTGAGGTATTCTTGTTCTGGTGTTGTTCTGAGTTGATGCTGCTGGGAGTCAGCAGTTTCCCTCCCACCTTCCTTCACTTTTAGACAACACCAAACTCACTACAATCCTTTACTCATCTGACACTTCACCAGTTGTCAAGTAATTATTTAAGCAGGAGAAAAGCAACCCCCATCTTTAAATTAACTATTAGCCAGGAATTAGAAAGATGATGCCTGCCCATGCTTGCATGAGGACTATGACAATTAACATGTACTAATTGGTAAGAAATGTTAGTTACCACTACAGAAGTAGTAGTTTCACTAAATGGAGCATGGCTGGAAATAGTGGCTAAAGGAGCAGTCGACCTGCCAAGTCCTTTTTGTCCTTAAAACACATTGCATCTCCTACACAGGTGTGCCCATACTATGAAACTCTGCCTTCAGTCAGCTGTTTGCTAAGATAACAATTAGTTGCCAACCATTGATCAACATCTGGAAACTACATCAGTTTTGGGGAGGACTTTAATGGCATTTATCACGTTTATCATGTACTGCAAATGAGTAGCAACTCATAGGGAGTTTGCCAGATGCCTTTTATTTCTTTTTATGCAGAAAGCATTATAAATGCAGCCTTGGGTACTGACCCAGGTCATGCATACAATGTGAACATTGTTCCAAGAAGCCTTTTCCAGCGCAGACATGTTGTCTCCTTAGGTATATATTGCATAGTTAATGTTACAGTAAAAGCATGTTTAAAGTTGCAATGGCAAGTGTTTAAAAACTAGAAAGCACAGATTAGATTTGGGCTTGCTCTTTATTTGTGCAGTATGACAGTGTATTTAACAACAGGTTCACATACCTTTTCTGCATCTTTGTGTTTCATTCAGGGCTCAGGGTACTCGGTGCTCTGAAGAAGAAATCAAGATATTTGCTCAGGCCTTAAATATCCAGACTAATCCTGTCTCTCCTTTTGAAAAAACGCTTAGCTGTGGTGGAGACAGACATGAACACCTCTAATTTTCTGCATGTGTAATTCTCCTCTCCAGTATAATTTAATAGTTGATCCTTAAAATAATAATTAAATGATGCAGGAACTCAAGTCAGGTAGAGTGAGGTGAAAAAAAGCTACTTGCATGCTTAGAGACACATATGCTGGTAAGATTTGCTGAGCTCAGAATCTAAAGTAATTTATCTACTCTGTTCAATGTGGCTGAAAGTCACATATGCAATAAGATTCAGGTTGTATAACAAAAACAGATTTCAGGATCATATTTTTCCTTTGTTTTTATTTTATTATATTTCAGCACCTTATTATATCTTTTATATAATTTGCCTGGTGTTCAAATAGCAAACTGAATTACAGGTTTGTAAGTGACCAGATTTCTTATAAGATTAAATCACAAGCTGTATCAGTTGAACACACATATCTAAAAAGAAATGTTTGTTGTTGTTTTGTTGGTTTTAATAGAAAATTTGTATATGGATTAAGTTATACTATAGAATTAAGTTACACCATAAATTTCCTTATGCTTTAATTTTAAACATTTCATAAAAAGAACACATTTACAATATGACCTAATTCATTTAGAAGCTGTTTCTTGAAAAATGTCTAGAGCAGCAACAGATGGCAAGAAGAAAAAAGAACAACAAAATCCTGCTTTGAATATCATCCAATTTGACAAAGAACCAGCTGCTATAATAAGCAGTGTCAACATCCAAAATGTACTTTAAAATGAAACTCACTTATATCCATTAAATGAGGAATGCTTTAAGCAAAATTCTTTGCCAATAAAAGTTCATGGTATGTTCTTGTTTATACCCATACTACCTACTAATTTCTGTATCATCTGATGACTGTCAACACTTGCCATGCTAGTAAGGACAGACAGATGGAAGAGTGACCATACCTGCTTTTCCAAACAAAAAGAAGCTGTGTATACTGTATGTAATATAGATAAACATAACCAAAGCTATAACCAAATTTCATCTCATGATTCTCTTTCTCTACGAGCTAATTAGAAAATGTGCCTCATCATTTTAAAAAATGTTAGCATTGCTTTTTTTCACACCAAAGGACATTTTTGAAGCTGGCATTGAAAATATAAATTTCAAATTTTGCTGTTGATATTTCTAATTTATTATATTGTATTATCTGATACAATTCTTATTTTTATTAGGATAAGCTAATGCACAATACATTGTTTTTGGCTTTACACAGGAGCCTGCTTGTCTGAATAAAGCAGTTTACTCTCTTTCTGTTAGGTTTCATTTTTACATTCTTGGGCTCTGTCAGGATATTGAGAAGTTTGGCTAGAGGGAAATCACATTCGTTTTAAAACCAAGCATTATGTTATGCCCTTTAAAGTACAGCCCTGTACTGGGAGTTCTGTCCCACAGGAAGCTCAGGAACCATAAAAGACCTCTAATAAAAAAAGCAAAGAGGAAAAGCTCTGCCTAAGCCTGGGAGAAAGATGTCATTGTTCTGTATAGCAACCTGTCACCAGGCAGAAGAGGAGATTGCTGACAAATACACAAAGGTAGTCAAACTCCAAACACGCTAGGTTGCCCCTTACAGAATGGATCACAAATTCACACTGCAGGTCAGTGACAGAGCTGGAAATACAAGACAGGTCTTTTCATTCTGAGCCTTAGGAACTATACAGCATTGACTCTTTTATCTTTGAGGGCAGATTTAGATTAGATGTAAGGAAGTTCTTCATTATGAGGGTGGCAAGGCACTGGAACAGGTTGCCCAGAGAGGTTGTGGATGCCCCATCCCTGGAAGTGTTCAGGGCCAGGTTGGATGGGGCTTTGAGCAACCTGGTCTAGTGGAAGGTGTCCCTGCCCATGGCAGGGGGGTTGGATCTAGATGGTCTTTAGGGTCCCTCCCAGCCCAAACCATGCTATGATTCTATGATCCCTCCTTGCCTGTTTTGCAGAAGATGGTAGTACTGGGATTACATAGGGAAAGAAGGATGCTCTGTTTCCCTCACACATGTACTGCAAAATGTGGCTTACCTTTAATACCCTTAATTTTTTCTACAAAAGGACAACAGCAATCATGCAAGGATAAGCCTGCTTTCAGATCTTATTAGCAGTCCTGGGAGTCAGATTCAAATCTAAATGTGAAACAAAACTAGTTTGGACCTCCATTGAAAACTCGGAGAGAAACAAATCAGGCAGAACTACTCATTTTTCAGGGATTATACTGAATATGAAAAGAAAGAAAATTACAAAAAAAAAAACAAACCACCAAAAACTTTTATGAAGTTGTGATGTGAGAATCCAGCAGTAATTTTGGAAAATACAGAAAATTGCATCAAGAGTATGCAAGGAGTAAATAAAACTGTGAATGGTACCTTTGGTAGGCAGACAGAAATACTGTGTGATTTTCCAAGCCTCATTTCCATGGAAAACTGTCAGTGGAATGTAAGTATTGGATATTAGGAGATGTCACCTTTTCTGCCTGATCATAGAAAACAGCACCTGACGACTTCCCTACAGCAGCTCTTCATAATTTCTTCCTTCTACATCAGCTACTAACTTGACTGTAATGTACCATCTGAACACTGTGCTACTGAAGGGATGCATAGACGCAAAACTAGCTGGAAACTTTCAGAGAAATAATTGCTATAAAAGATGTCACTTTATTAAAGACAAAATTGTTGCATTTGAAATATCTCCAATTTAACTTATGGCAAATCAAAGTCTGGGTTCCTGCAGAACCTTTGCGTTAAACCTGCCCACCAAACTGCCCCTACTGCAGCACCTTCAGCACTTTCAGAGCCCGGGAGCATGCACATCAGCCACCTCAGGGTAACCCTCCTGTCATGTTTCCTTTGGGGTGGAGACACCTGTACTTTTATCTTAGAGCAACCTCCATACAAACTCAATGCCACAGAGTAAGGAGCGCACACTTGCAACAGTCTTGTCTCTCAGCCTTTCCACGGGCTGCTTGGAAGCATCTAAAGAGTCCCCAAGAACTAAAGGTGTCAGGGTGTTCAGGTTCTTTGCAACAGAAACTGGGAGCTGGAGCCTGGTCTAGCCTTAAGGTCTGGGAATCTGTCTACATACCCTTCCAAACAGTATTTCCTAGGTGAGTTTCTATAGCCTAATTAGTCATTAGTCTCACATTAGTCAAGAGACAAAAACCCAATAGATTTATTCTACAGACTGAAGCCAGGTATTTTGTTGTCGATCTGTTTTCCAAAAATTCTGTTTAGCAAGAATTTTTAAAATATTTTTTTTCCAGCAGATTAAATCATCACCAGTATTTCCTGTGAACCAAAATAATAAATTTTAGTAATTTGTAAACAAATGTTTTTTTCAATCTAACATACTGCTTTATATGCTTACAGATACATACTTTTGGGATGTATACCTAACTGAGTAACATAGAAGCAAAAAACACTTGCACATCATACATTTAAAATGCTAGAGCAGATTTGTTCTTGAAGATAAGAAAAAAGTCTCAATTATTTAGTGTAAAAAAGGGAATAGAGAATCTGGAAATAGTACATCACGGATAATGCAGAGAATATGTATACTATGTTGTAAGACAAGAGACCGCACTAAGGAAAGAAAAAGAATGGGGAATGCAGAAATTCCTGGGCTAATGTTGCCTCAAGCAAGTCCACATGTTTTTTCAAGACCCAAGTGTAGTCACACCAGATTTGATCTGCAGCTTGAAAGGTTCACACACAGAAATGGTGTGGTCATTGCAGAACTTTTGTCACTTTAGAGACATTATGGCCATTTAGTGTGAGCAGCTGTCTGGCACAAGCAGAGATCTCTTCAAGTGAACTGTTCTTTAACTTCATTACCAAACTAATGGCATGATTTTGATAACTTGCTTGTGAACTCAGTTTCCTGAACACCTATTTTTGCTTGTTGGAATAGCCATTCAAATTATATTAAATTCAAATATTTCACCAAATCCAGGTATGGGTAACCAAAGTATTTGGTACATCGGGTGAAGTTAAAGGGAAAGAAAAGATTACTGCAGAACAGAAATAAGTGGTGAAAACTCAGCCTTGAAGGAAAACCATAAATTTCTCTCTGCTCCATCCTTTTTAGTTGCAAACACAGCATCACCCTCTAAGTCAACCCCCAAACTCTCTTAGCAAAGTTAGTGACTTTTCCTGACAAGCACAAGTGAGACAGCACCAGTGGGATTCTTTCAAAGATGTGAAATCTCTCTTTACTACAGGTACTTGGGGGATTCATTATCAACTTTGTGCCTTTCCTCTAACGACAGGCTTCCTTCAGGGGAGGGAATCTTCAATATGTTGTTGAAACTATGGTAGGTATCATCTCAGTGACTGATTCTACATAAGTGCCATGCACTCTGAGCCACTAACTGAAATATCATTTTAACCAACTCTACCAGAGATGTTTTGGTTCTCAAGTTAATACGTCATTAATTATCATCTTAGGCATAAAACTGGTTGTAGTATCTTAACCATTAACATCTTTACCTGTTTTGCAAGAATACCTAAAAGCCCCCATCTCATTGTTTTAGTATTTTATGAAAACCCAAGAAGAAATAATCTTTACCCTAAACAATGCACAATGGAAGGGTGGGACAAAAAGCTAGCTTGTTACAATAAGCAACAGACTGGACAGAAAACAATTAAAAGTAGGGTTGTTGTGATTGCTCTAACACAGGCAGGCTGGTCACAGGAAATAGTTTGAAAAGGAGAACAAAGAAATTAGGAGTACATATAGTGTAAGTTTTCCTTGAATCACTATAGGAAGGTTTTCTTCAGTGTACCTATCCAACCCACAGTTAGGAGTTGCTAACTGTATGACCTACAAAGGCCAAGAAAAAAAGCTCCTGAAGAAAAAAAAAAAAAAAATAAAATAATAAAAAGGGCATCTTACTGGAGACCTTGAGGAACTCTGCACTGAAGATGGCAGTGGATCCAAATTCAATTAAGTAACTCAATGCTTATAGTTAGGCACTGTACTCTCCAAACCGCACACTGGCCCCAGGGTGGACTACACAGTCCTGGTGCCAAGCCTCTCCACACAACACACACAGCTCCAACAAAGGGGTAAATGTCTGCATGGGATCTAGAGGAGCCACTATGTTGAGCAAAGCATCATCCAGAAGTTATCCCTAAGGAAATGAAAAGTACGAGAACGAGTCTAAAATCATGCACTTGTGATCCATCCTCCAGATACAGAGGTCTATGTATCTTCCTTCAGAGACACAAGGAGAGTTCAGACACTTCTCTTGAAACCCATACACTTCTTGCCTCCTTTCATGGAGTAGTATAACAGGCAAAACACCTACTGAGGAAATAAGAGACCTGGGTATAATTGCTTTAGTTGTCTGAAGGTACTTCAAATCCATATTTACTAACCTGATATTGCCCTAACTTCCACGATGTAGTCTACACTGGCTGTTATATTTCCCTCCCTTTCTAGAAGGCTGTGCCAATATTAAAATAAAAAAAAAAAAAAAAAAGGAATTTTAGAGAAATGGAAGATAGAAAAAGTATCTGACTTTGCTACTGATTAGTAAGCTTCCTTCCAAGTGAAATTAAGTCTTTGAGCATGTAACCAGTCTTTTAAGCAAAAGGTAGACTAAGCCATAACCACAATTTTGGTGGCATAAAAATATTGACCAAAAATGCGTTCTGTGGCAGGCTGTCTCCTAAGTGGTTGTTGCAGGACACATTCTACACTGGCACACTAGAATAAAGAAATGCCAGGTTTTTCCATTAGGATGAACCTGGTATTAAGCTACGTAGCCTGAGACGCTACAAGGGATGAACAGAGATGCAACACAAACTGCTTGAAGAATGTGAAAGAAAAAAGAAATCAGCAGGTTTTGGAGCACTGACACTCTAAGGCTTGGACTGTAGTTGGGCAGGAGTTTTGCATGAACCCTTAGCAATGAACATGTTAGTACCTAAAGTCAGTAAGTCCCACTTTGGGCACATAAGTCCTTTACTGATTTGATCTCTTCCATAGTACCTGAGTAGATTGTGATGCTATTTGTTCTTACTTTTCAGTCATTCAGCAGGTAAGCTTCACAGGTTGGTGTTTTGCCATATTTGTCATATGTTCCAAATTATTCTTTCTGTGCTCATCAAATGAAAGGCATGTTGTGCCCTTCCACAACAAAAGCTACTCATTTATTTTACAGTATTCTTGATCCTTCAGTTGGCTTATAAATCCTTTGTTTGAAGACAGCATTTCAAAATACCTATAAAAGACAGTCTCCTAAGAATGTGAAAGGAAATGCTTCATTCCAAGACTTATTATGAAAAAAGACATCAATCTTCATATTCTTAGTATTTTACAAATTATGCTGAACAGCTAGTGCCTGCTATTGCCACGTACTTTGAAATAAATGCTTATTTATAGAGAACCTAACATTAAATAAATTCTAAAAAAATCAAACCATTCTAGTAAGTGTTGGTCAAATTTAATCCAACTATTGTATCTATATAAAATGATTCAGATGAAACAACCACCAAACCTTTCTGGACATAAGTATAAAAAGCTGACAGAAAGTGTGTTAAAATGCTATCAAAAGAACAGTTTAATTTGGAGTTGTATTTACAGAAATGTACATAAATCACTTTCTTAACACTTTTATGTCTTTCAGTTTGTTCCTTTTGTTTATCTTTTTCTTCTTTCATCTCCATATTTATATGGGTTGCTTTGATACAGAATGATCTGATACATGCAAGACAGGAAAAAGTACACTAATATATGTGAAGGTGAAGCATTATATGCTAAAGTAAACCCTGTTTCTTTATCACATTAAAGTGATAGCAGAAAACAGTTTATTTTAGAAGCCTGTTAAATTTTGAAAATTAAATACAAATCAGATCTTATGTGACATGATCCAGACTGAAAATTGATGTAGAATTCCTCTAATAGTCTGGCAAATAGGTGGTCAATATAATGTTGACACCCAGGACCAGAGCCCACAAAGAGAGACTCAGTGTGTCCAAACTACAGGAGCTGGTGACTGCTTTCTGGACACTGGTTTAGTGTCAAAACCCAGATTAGTTCCAGTGTCTGCATCCTTTAACTACACTTTGCACTGTTCTAGTCCTGGCCACTCTGTGGTCCTATGCTCCCAACGATGGAAGTCTCAAAAATAAGAAAGTGGTACAAATATATAATAGAGATTAAATAGTTGCTCACCATTACCTATTAACTTGGGGGAGAGGGTGAGGGGAAAGGTGTAAAGGACATCCATAGGAAAACATTTCAATAGATCTGATTATTAAAATTCATTCTCTTATTTTCTCAATTGCCATTTTACAAGCAGAATGTGAGCATCAGAGTCATTATCAAAGATCCTATGATAACCTTACCCATCTAAATTGTGGGAGGAAATCTGTAGGGTACTATCTTTTTGCTTAGAAAAAGCCCTTTACTTCAAGGTACTTCTGCATATACATAGCTGCATGATGAACAGGAATCCTTTTTACAGTCTCTTCAACTTTGTACACCAGCTAGTACAGTGCTGAGAATTAATTATATCTATACAAAGAATCATCCATTTTGATTGCAACACTAAAAAACGTAAGTACAACCTTTAACCAGTTGTTTTCACAAAAGTAAATGACTATTTATTATATTCTTTATAATTAATGAAGACCAAATTACTGACTATGATGAATGCCAATAAATACCCTCTAATACGCAAAAACTTTTCCCATTTACATTTTAATGAGATTTGAAATGTTAATGAATGGAGTCTACTAATTACCTCAGTGAGTGTCTCAAATAGAAGTGAACTTTGTTAGATGAATTAATATTAGTTCCTCATTAGGATGTTCTAATAGCTGAAAATAATTAATGTTTTAGCTAATATGCTGAAAATAAATAAGTATTTGTTTCACAGTTTGACAAATATTTTAAATGATAAACAATGAGTTCATCAGTAACACATGTGACTTTTCAAATGTGTTCCACATACCCAAATAACAAGATTCCTAACACACAACTTTTTAGTATAAAGATTTTTAAGTTTGGTTTTTTTTAAAAACCTTTATATTCATTTACACCCCATTTGACTGCTTGACAGACACTGAAATGAGGCTCAGTTTAAGCTATATTATTTTTATTAATATGTTTAATGTATAAATGAAGATCACTAAAGATAAATATTAGCCTAATTATCTTTCTGTGACAGATTTATGGCATCCAGTAAGGAAATTAATGTCCAGTACAGTTACCTGTTTTCATTAGTATGTATTCTCTGAAAAGTGCATTTTCTGAAGCACAACAGTGCAGCTCAGTGTAGAGTACTGGTGGGGTCATGTATGAGGCCCTGGATTTACTCCATCCATCCCAGCCAACAGAAGACAAACAAAAGAGGTGTCAGCCATTTGCACATCAGAACTGCTTACTGCCAAATTGACTTGGAAAGGGAAAAACGGGAAAAAAAAGTATTTTTGTTTGATTCACCCCTTATTCCCTCCCAAGGATATATTTTTTTTAAATAAGCAACAGTATTTCCCTATTTGAAAAGTGTGTTTTACAAAAAAAAAGAGTTTTGACGTTGAAAAGAGTGTTGACAGAAAATTTAAAAAGATGGTGGGTTAGAATTTCTAAGACTGCACAAAATACTGGATTAAATTGTTGGGGACAGATGCCACAGACCTCACTTGTTCACGTGTCAGTAAGGAAGTGGTAGAAACTACACAGATTCCAGGAAGACTACTTGCTAAAGAAAGTTTAAAACCTAAAGGTCACATTATGAATACATAAAAATGCTAATTCACACATACATTCAGGAAAGAATATACACAATTTACTGCAATGCCAAAATAAAATTTATAACCACTGTTTTAACCATTTATCTTGGCATAATGGTATATTTATAGCCAAGCTGTTTAAAATATAAATTGTCCTCCTTTCTCTCCCAAATGAATAAATAAATGAAACATTCAACCCTATATTGCAACAGTAGTTTGTTACAACATCCTGTATACATACTTCCCATAACTTCTTACTTAACAAGGTTGCTGATCCTGAAAATACAGAAACACATGTAGCTCCAAGGAATACCCTGATAGGCATATTTGTCATATTCAGCCTCTGATCCACGGAAGTGAATCCAGTGGGCTGGCAAGGCTTAACACGCTCTGGAGCACTCAATCCCAGTGGCAGTTAACAAATAGTTCCTTCTAAAACAGTTGTATAGAAAGGTCAAAGTATACCTTTTTTGCTTGTTACGTTAACCTCATAACTTAGTTTGCTTCTGGGTAAGGGAACAAGGAATATATATCATTGTACTTGGCTATTTTTCACACGTCAGCCTGATTAGATAGCTATGTACAATGGCATGCGTCCTGCACCCGGGTTGATTATCATACCTCTGGAGTCACATCGGGCACTTTCAAATTCTCCCACTATGCCCCCAAAATCACAAATCTGACCTTAAAAGGTGGTTTCTCTAATGGGTAGTGTCTCCGGTTGAGTTTATAAAATTAGTCATGCTATGTTTGCTGGAAGTAAGTTTCTGTTTAAATTTGGCAAGACGGCACTAAAATTCTAGCAACAGTTTCAGAAAGATGCACACAGGGTGTTTCTACTGATCGGAAAAGCATGTGAAGGTCATTTTGTTTCTTTTTAATCTCTCATAAATTTCTTCTGTTCCTGATCTGTGGCTAAAAGAGAGTGTTCCCGAAATGTCACATCTACTCTCCTCCTTCCAGACACCTGAAACTACTCTGGACTGGCTGCAATGTGTTGTAAAAGGACTGCCTATATTTATCAGAAATTTTCAACAAGTTGCTCAGGAAAGCGGGGCTTCTACTGTCCTGAGGATATCAGGGAGTTGTGACATTGGACAAGCAGATGTGGTCATGTGTGGTTATCAGGATTTCTGGGTAGCTTTCACATGGTGGGTATTTTCCCTTCTAGGTGGCGTGGTCCATTTCATGGGCCACACAGCAAGTATGGCAATGGGCCAAGTGCGGTGAATGCTCACTAATGCTCACCGGTGGGTGATGAATGTTGTGAGAAGCTATGAGCAAATCAGCAAGGGCCTACTACAATGAGAGAGTTTATGCTGTTGAAACATCGGTATGGAATAGACAATTGGAACTGTATGAGTGTATGTTTTGAGAATATTAGTAACATTTAACATTTTCAGATCTTATCAATCTACTGGGTAATTACATCCTATTAACATATTGTGGTGCTAAACCTCTTGATTAACCTTTACCTGGGATTCTTTGGAACTTCAAAAGAATAAAAAAGATGTTCATGCTAATTAACCCCTGTTACTACCAAGGCTGTTTGGCCATGGAGGAAACCAACCTAGGTGGTGGTGGCCTGAGAAACATGCCTTCCTATTCCAGCAACAAAACATAAGCAAACATTCCATGGGCAACATATGCCAAAAAGAGCTTAAAGCATTTAAATTAAATCAAACATAGATGTAAATCAACATTTACTGTAATGTGGGCGGAAAAAACCCCATGAAAGATAGCAAGAAATGGAGATGCAGCAATTATGACAACAGTGACCAGACTAAATGAAGAATTGAACACCTACTGAAGAATAAAAGCTCATGTTATTATATTGGGTGAAGATACTTTGCTTTCTTGCTTGACTTTTAAAAAACATTAATGTGTTACTATTGATATGCAGAGGTGGGAACAGTACCTAATATTCCAATTAGGGATTTTCAACTTCTTTTTCTCTATACCCATAAAGGTAAAAATGCTTTGAAAACAATGAAAGTGACCTACACAATACATGATCAGTCTTGACAGATCCCCATCCTTAGCAGGCTGTTTTGGTACAAATGCAAATACATAATACAAAGCATCAAAGGCTTACTTAATGATCTAGCAATACAACAGTGCTTTGGCTTTGGAAAAATCAATACAATCAGCTAAAAGAGACCAGAAATTAGCAGTCTCTAACACACACCGTCACTCCTGTGGTAATGCATATCAGTTCCTGCATGACCAGAATAGAAAGACTCCCTTATCTCTGTCTCCTTTTGGTTATCAGGAAATGCAACATTCCTCCTTTTTTCTCTTCCAACTGCTCAACTCTGTGCCTTTCCACTGAGTGGAGAAAAATGTAAATCAAGTGAGGAAACCAACGGCAGGAAAAACATGACTAGGAAATGCATTGTTCTCCAAATGTTCTCCATTTTTCTTCCCAGTCCTTGTGTTAACATTAGCCTCTGAACAGAATGAAAAATATCCACAATATAATTCCACTATTTGGCTCCTTTTTTTTTTCTTTTCTTCTCTTCTGGTGGGGGAGAAGTGAAACCCAGGAGAGAAAAAAAGATAAGAGAACCCCCCTCTACCACCTCAGAAGAAAAGAGAAACCATCGGTGGGACTGGCGCTTCTGTAGGAAAAGGGAACTGCCTTCCTCTTCCTTTCCCTAACCAGAAGGCAAAGGAGAGCTTGACAGACTTTCACAGGTTTACCCAGAACACAAGAGAAAGAATGATCTTACCAATATTTTCTCCTATCCTAATAGCCAGGCACTTAGATGTAGAAAGTCAGATGGAACAGTCCAGAAATTCAGGGCATGTTCTGCTGTATGATTTCTGACATGACTGTTGCCTAAAAGCATTGCATTTTTGAAAGAATCCATTGTTACTTTTTCTTCTCCAGGAGCAAGAAAGAATCCATTGTTCCTTTTTCTTCTCCAGGAGCAATCGTGTTCCATCACCATTTCATATTAAAATGTGATGATAACTGGTGAGCGGTCCATTACTCTTTTATTGATGTGGTTAAGTAGTGAACACGTCACCTCACCAAAACGTTCCTGGAGTTAAAAAGTAAGGTATTACATGAAACTTTGTTCATATGATTGATACTTTGCCTACTAGTGATCTCTCTTCAGGTATAACTGAACTATGGAGAAACCAAGCTAAAGAAAATTTAAATCAGTAGAGAGCTAAAGTAAAACAAGAGTGACATGTAACATCTTTGCTGAGGAAAAACAATGTTTTTGAGGCTTGAAAATAATGCAGTATGTCTAAAGCCAGGTTTTGTATTCCTAAAATGAAAAACAATTAGTCAAATTCTAAGAATGATCTGAAAAGATATTAAAATTTTCATCTTTTGAGCCTTTTCAAATAAGTAAAATGTTTTCTTTTAGACCTAGCCTACAGATCACACTGCACATTAATAATTTGTAGTATTCTGTTCCAGAATGGTTTATGAAGCACACAAACACCATTTTATGTCTTCAGAAAAACTAGCAGTAAGTGCTTTTGGCTTCTGTTGCCAGTTCACCATTCTTGTTTACAGAACTCACTCAAACTTTGATTCATAGGACATCTTTCATGTCCTTGACTTCTACTAAAACAAAAGAAGAGTAGAAGCAGAGGACATGTTGAGATTTACTGTGTTTACAAGAAACATTTTTTCCCCACTGATTTGCAGTGACCAATGCCAGTGGGAGTGTAATTCCATTCCCGGTATTTATGTGGTTAGCATAGAAGTTTCTCTGTCAAATATACTTTACCAGAGTGAGTAGAAAGATTGGAAGAAACAATAAATTCTGTCTTGATCACTTTGGCTTTTGAGTTGTTTTTAAACCTAAAGCAGTTATTTCCTTTCAGCATGAACTGCTACTTGAGGAAGTAGGAAATCTAATATTTCTTGTCTTACCTATTTCTAGGAAACCTTGGCATGTCTTCTTTCTGTAATTCCTAATAAAATTTAGCATTTCTTGAAGACAAGAAAGGCATACATATGTGTGTATCTGTGTGTAATATACACAGACATACACAAACCCCTGACCATGAGAATGTGGTGACGATAAAGTCATAATAATTGTTTTCACTTATGTTGCCCTTTTCATCTTTAACACTTGCCAAATTTATCTATCTATGGTCCACTGTGAGACCAACCCAGGAAATGCTACTTTTACCTGTATGAATAATTCCAGTGAAGACAATGGGATTAGCCATGGTAGTAAGCAATGGCCTACTTTGTGTTCTATAGTATATTTTACTCAAGTTTATGGGAAGTTTTAAAAGTGGGATGTGAATTACTAAGTCAAGTAATTACCACGATGTGCTGCTCAGAGCTATGAGATACTGCTACATATGCTAGATATAGAAAGAAGCTTAAAGTTATATATGTAGATAGTTTAGAATTAAATCCTAAACAAATATGTTAAATACAAAGAATTTCAAGCACAGTAGTCTTTCATGTAAATGAGGAGAATATACAGCAAACCCTGAATTAACTGTGGCTGTGCCCTCTGAAGTGCTTCCTCTAATACACTAAATGTTAATATACTATAAGCTAAATATACTGGCCTACAGTACAGATACAGTGATTCTTTTAATCTTTGCTGCACCTAAACCAAAGCAGTAATTTGTTCACATCTATGACAGTGAACCTCTTTATATTTCATTTCACCACAAAAGTCTAAAGAGTCACTTGCGAAAAAAAACTTGTTGAGAACTAAAAAATTTCTTCTCACACAGCCAACACAGTAGGAGAAGAAGTGGCAAAGGTAAGAATTAATTCCTGTGATATATATATGGTAAATCTATCAGTGCTTCATCTGGAACTGTGATTTCCCGTGTATCTAAAATTTTAGCAACATAAATTCTCTACAAAGAGGAAGCGCATCTCAGAAGAATTGCTTCACACAGGATTTTCCATTATTTTACTTTCAAGTAGAGGTATGAATTCTCTGATAGGAAATATATATCCAAAATAACTTAATTTTATTTATTTTGCAAAATGGAGGAATTATTCTCCTACCTACTCACTCTTAGTGTTCTTCAAATGACCAAGAATCCTTGCTGTCAGCCAGTCAGTACTCCGGATGCTGCAATATACCAGGAGGCAGTCTTTATTGGTCTTTTGGATACTACTTTAGACACCCACATTAATTACTGGAATTGTGTTTAGCTGGTGGCTATGAAATCTGAATGCTTCAATAGTATCTGTGATGCCTTCTCCAGATGCAACAGGTGATTAACTAGCTTTGTTATTTTGCTTCTGTGCAGTATGAGGGCCTATCTTAGCTGTTCATATGATGCTTGACAGATTATCATTATTTTAAGATTTGACTCGAAAAGTCCTCCAAAGATACCTCCAAAACTGTTGCAAAGCAATGATATTTTTATTTAGAATATAATTAAAAACGAAGAAAACTATTTTACCCTTCGTTTGCACAGTGTATTTTCTGTAACATATTTCCAAAGGATGGCCTTCCTCAAATACAGTAATAGGAACTATTAAAACAGTAACAATAATTTTGAATTATTGAGAAGAATGTTTGAGTATAAAGGCGGTCTATGTAATTAAAAATACATTCTACATCTTCCTCAACAAATACCAGACAAGTTGGCATCACACTCAACTTCTTACACTTGAAAAAATCAGCAATGCCATAATGAAGAGCTTAATCTCAAGCTGTTTTGCTTGTAGGCTATAACTTCAAAGACAATGAACTCATTGCTAGTGGCATGGGTGGTCAGCTGGTGCTGTCAATAACTTGTTACAAAAAGGTCTTTAAACTTCTTTCAGATGTGTCCTGATGAAGCAAAAGGGAATCTCTGACAGTTTGATACTGCTGTGTTCCCATAGAGCTTGCTTACAAAGAAAAGTTTGTGTCTTGGCGCTGCATCATGACAAAGACATACTAAGTGACTCAACATTGCCTCCTGTCTCTTCTGCATGATAAATGGGTAGGCTGCAGGAATACAGTTTAAAACTCAAAAGATACGGAAACTGCAACTTTGGATAAAAATTCAGGACACAGTAGTCTCAAAGACTTACTTGGCATGTCAAGACAGTTCCTGCTGATCCAAGAGGTCCGATATCTCCAACATGCATGCAGGTGGCATATGTCTGTGGCTTTGGCACAGTTAGTGATGGGATTCACACAGGACCTGGTCCAACCTGTCATAGCAGCACCATCTCTATTTTGCAAGCAAGAATACAGAAATACCCCTATGAGACTTACATTGCAGTAGGGCACACTAGCGGTATGTTCTTGCATCTCTTTTTAACACATGCAATTACAAAAAAATCATCCCACTGGACTTGTCTCCCAACAGCAGGACCTACAGGAAAAAAGCTAGCCAAAATCAAAATGTCAAGATTACAGCAGCCTGTAACCCTGATTCAGGGTTCATTTATAATTCATACTTTCCAAAGGACAAGGCAGCTATCCCACCTGAAAACTCACTTGCAAACACTCCTCGAGCCATACTCACGCTCATTTGAAGAAGAACTTGAAGGACAGATTTCAAATCCAAGAGAGTTTACAGAACAGTGTAATACTGATATTAGGCTTTTCAATGCAGTATTGGCCCAACCTTCAGAAGCAATGTGCTCCCACACACGCTGCTGAAGTCTACAGGAGCCAAAAGCATGCAGCATCTGCCCTCAAACACCACAAAACAATGGGCTGACAATCGTTTTCAGACTAGCGAAGTGGGTCTCACAAGCTACCAACTTCTAACTGCCCTAACATTTTCATAATTATAATTAGCTTCCAAGTGACAAGATGAAGAAGGATGGGGGGAAATCAGTACAATTTTGATTAGGAGGTAAAGAAATTAATAGGTTTGTTTTTCTTAACCCAGTAACACCTGCATTCTGAACAGGAATGTTCTAGCTGATATAATCTGCTGATTATTCATTCACAGTTTTGCAGCTAAAGACTGTTAAAGCTTTTCCATCATCTGTTTACCTGTGGTTTTGAGAAGCAAGAAGCTAATGGATTCTATTGTAAAGGGAATAATAGTTTTTATTCAAATGTCCTCAGAAAGTTTTCAGCTTACACTTTTAAATTTCAATTAATAGTTCCTAAGGCACTGACAACCCCCCAACACACAGTCATGATTGCTAACTGTGAAAGAGAAGTTATATTTTTGTTTTATTTTGAAGAATTAGAAGGCTTTCAAGATTATTCTAACTTTCCTGCTGAAACTTGCTTAAAGTATAATGAACACTGTTTTAAATTCTTCGGCTTAAAAATAGGACACAAATGGTATTTGTTTGAAATTATTTATATGGGGTTGTTCAGCTTTAGAGAAAGAAACATTTTAATGTTGCGAGTTTCATTTATAATCAAAATTAAGCTCTATATTGGAAATGAATATGAAAGGAAGAAAAAAAAACACTTGCAATTTTCTAGATAGCATATGCATTTCTAACTTTACCTAGTATTATAGATGCTCACAAACAGCAGAATTTGTTTATACTTCTCACGATATACAAATGAGATGCTTAATGATCCATTTTGTTGAAAATCAGCAGTACTGCTAACACATCAACCACGGTAGTGTATATTCAGTTAAGTGCTCATGTCCTACACTTTATGGACCTTTGTGGATTCCTACTGTCAGCTTTACAACCAGCTTCACTGTTCCACACTACTCTTGCTGGTACATATTATAAAATCACATGTATCAATTTGTATAGGTGGAATTGATGGCTCAAACTAGAGCCAAATGATGTGCAGACTCCTACAATACAGTGCTGCATTGTAAATTCTAAATATTGGAGAAGAAATAATGTAGTTGGTGCGTCACAGGACTTCCCTTTAAAGAATATCTTCCAGGACACTACAGTTTGTTCATATGAAGGACTTCTTACACTGGGGAGAGTATCACAATATGAGTTATTTTATGGTTACTTATTATATATCCTAGATTGGTTTCACTTTGTTAGTCTTCATTGTAATCCAACCGGTGCATACTTAAATAAACTCACCCCTTCCCTAATATAATTTAAAAATGGAAATACAGACAAAAAAAATGCGCTAAAAAGAATTATACACAGATGTATATCTGTACTTCAGAAAATCCACACACCTTAAAATTTCTTTGACAGTCCATACTTTCAGAGAATAAGCACAAATGTCAACCAGATGCAGAAATCAGCAATAAGGAGCTTTTGGAGGTAGAACAATGAGGCTATAAAGGATTTATATGTCAGGACTATTGGGAAGAAAGAAAATCTGAAATTAATGTCTGTCTTTATTATCTGAAAATATGTATAGCATCCAAAGCTGCTGAATTTCAAAAGGGTTGTTCAGTTTTTGAAACAGTCATCTGTAGGTCTCACGTGAAAAAATGCGTTGCCTTGAATTTCAACAAAGAATAAAAAAAACATTTTCAGGACAGACTTGACTACTTTGTTCTGTTTTATAGTATTTCTTAGTTAGGATGATATTTCAAGCTCCAGCCCCACTATTTGGTCTGCAGCTTGTGAATCAACAAGGAATAAAAATGAGCAACAGTGCCACTAAATAGAGTATACAATTCCAGATCCAGTGATAGGACCATCTCCTTAAACCAAGCAACCTGGTTTGTACTTTTATAGGTAGCTGTTCTGGAAGGTTCAGTTTCTCTTTTTTTCTTGAAACTGTAGAAGTCTTCATACTTGACATTATTTTCTGCACACCATCAAAATGTGCAGACAAAATCACCCCTAGCTGGCAGTATGTATCCTTCAAACACTGACAACTCGGAGACACCAAAATTATTGTATTAAATTATTAAGAATCTTGATATTTATCTTCTCTAAATGTCACTGTGTGTCAAATACACTAGAAAAATTATATCCAATGATAAGAGTCTCAGTCAAGTAGAAAGATTCATATTTAAAAAGAAATGGCAAACAACATTTAGAAATAATTCAAGAAATAAAATAACTGTTTTCAATTTATAAGGTATATAAATGGGATACAATGTCAATTTATAAAGTTCAGTCTGTAGTCACAACTCCATTTCATTCTCTGGTTTTGAAATAAATCACTTTAAAATAGCCCCAACATTTAAAGTTTCATCAGACCTCTACTGAAAGACCAGCTCAACTAAACAACCAATATTTGCTGTTATTATTGAAACCCTGTAACTGTGAGCAACATTTAGCAAGTTTGCATAATCAATAACTCTCCTCTGAGCAGACAGACTTATAAAAGCTTTGCCCTGTACCAAAAGGTCTGAAACATTAAGATAAATCCCTGTGAAGGCGGACGCACAAGTGAAAATATTTACCACTCAATAAATTGGATCATACTGCTTTCTGTTGATGAAGCAGGTTACATGCTGTATGTAGCCTAAGTGAACTTGCTCTCAGTTTTAAAAAGTTTTTCAGTAATGTCAAATGAAAAATCTATGTTATGCCTCTGTCAATAGTAACAGTCCAGCAAAATGACACATTTCATGTTAAATAATATGCTTTTCAATTTCCCTTTCCTATCATCTATTCCTAAGTGCTAATCCAAAGCCATTAATTTACAGTTCTATAAAACAAAATGTTACATATTTTTTTAACTTTAGGATCTAGCTCACTTGGTTCATATTGATGGTCAACCTTTTAAATATTTAATTATCACGTTATGAGGTGAGGGTTTTTTTCAGCTTTCATGACTCTGAAATGATTTCTTTCTACCTGTTGTGGTTAGCACGAAACAGACAGTATGATAGAAAGATTTATTAAGTAGAATAAATTTTTTAAACTTTTATGAAACAGTTGCAGGATTTTGAATTATTGACACTGCCAGAAGTACAAGTGACTTTCTCTTTAATACAGAGTGGGGCAGAAGCCTGATAACCTGGTTTGGGGTGCCAGGCATGGCCAACGGGAGCTTTCACGTCCCTTGAAACTATGGAGCCTCCTCTGCCATATAAGAATAACTGTAAATGTTAAAGCTGCAAGAAGATTGTCTGACCGGGAAAAGGGAACATAAAGCTTTCAAAAATGTACCTCTTCCAGAGCCTGTTTGCTTGTCAACATTTCCAAGCATTTACACTAGGTTTGGGCAAGGGTTTTATTTGCTGGCTTGTTTTCTAGTGGAATGGTTTCCAATACCTGAAAACTGAACTAATTTGCAAGAACTTATTTCTCTTCCATTAAATTCTCATTTAGAAAGGCTTCTGAAAGCCAAAATAAGATTTCAGGACAAAAAACACAGAGCCAATTCCTATAAAAACCAATAGCATAGCAGTTATCTTCAGTATGAGTGACAGAGATTGAAATTCATTGAAAGGTAAAGTACTGACAGTCATCCACAACCATGACTAACTATAATATATCTAGCCCTTTAGAAGTCTTATTCTGAAATATAACATGCTTCAAAATGTTTTGATACAGACTCCCAGCTTTTAGACAGTTAACAGTTTGAATGAATCAAGCACAAATCCTCTTCTTTCCTAAGAAGCTGTTTTTTCCAGTATTTTATTGCAATTCTTTAATAATGAAGACATTATAGCTATAAGCTCAGACTCCTCATTAACAACCAAACTATGACATCAATCATTAGCTTACAAAATAAGTTTATTTATATGATTTAATTACAAAAATACTTTTTTCAGTGAGACAAAAGAAGTTTTTGTGTGCTGAGAGTTGTGATGTAAACACATCTTTCTTTTGAAAGAACTGGACAGTTCTGTTTAATGCACAATTTCTCTCAGGAAAAGAGGTAAGGGAAAGAAAAGCAGAAGAGAAGAGAATGGAAAACTTTCTATGAGATTATACTTCATAGTGGAAAAGTTCATAAAATTGATATTTAACCTCTCGTAGAGGAGAGCTCAAGAAATGCATAAGACTCTCTTTCCTAGGCAGTCAAGCAGTCGTCCCCCTGCCCCTGTCCCACCCCCCCATCAGATTATCCTGCCCTGTTTGTTTCTAATTCCCATTTTACAGATAAGGAAGAGAGACACCAGACAAAATAATGTTCACATGAAGAAAGGAACTTATGAACGTCAGCAGGTAGCCTTGTAGCTCATGTAACTTATGCTCTTGCCTGCCATAAGTATGACCCATAAACCTACATTTTTCTTTCATTCACAATATATGGTGACTACTTCAGAGGACAGTTCAGCACAGCCAGTAGTATTGAGTGAGGTCCCACCTGAACTACACAGTAGCAAAATTAGGAGACAAGGCTATCAGTTTGCATACTGCTGCTCTGCTGTTTGAATACCTTACTCTGTGAAACTGTCCACAAAGGACTTTCTGCTATGAAGTTTTATGTGAGGGGGTCATCTCAACGGTGTTTTAAAGAACATGGAAGGGGGGAATGCTTTTATCTCAAGATCCAAAGAATAGAATAGAACAGAATAGAATAGAATAACTTCAGTTGGAAGGGACCTACAACAATCATCTAGTCCAACTGCCTGACCAATTCAGGGCTGACCAAGTTAAAGCATGTTCTTAAGGGCATTGTCCAGATGCCTCTTAAACTGACCGGCAGGCTTGAGGCATCGACCACCTCTCCAGGAAGCCTGTTCCACTGTTTGACCACCCTCTTGGTAAAGAAATGCTTCCTCATGTCCAGTCTAAACCTCCCCTGATGCAGCTTTGAACCATTCCCATTCATCCTATAAGTGGATCCCAGGGAGAAGAGCTCAGCACCTCCCTCTCCCCTTCCCCTCCTCAGGAGGCTGGAGAGAGCAATGAGGTCGCCCCTCAGCCTCCTTTTCTCCAAACTAGACAAGCCCAAAGTCCTTACCCGCTCCTCATAGGACACTCCTTCCAGCCCTTTCACCAGCTTTGTTGCCCTCCTCTGGACACATTCAAGGACCTTCACGTCCTTCTTAAATTGTGGGGCCCAGAACTGCACACAGTATTCAAGGTGAGGCCACACCAACGCTCAATACAGCGGGATAATCCCCTCTTTTGACCGGCTGGTTACACTGTGTTTGATGCCCCCCAGGATGGGGTTTGCCCTCTTGGCTGCCAGGGCACACTGTTGGCTCATATTGAGCCTGCTGTCAACCAGCACCCCCAGATGCCTTTCTGCAGGGCTGCTCTCCAGCCACTCCTCTCCCAATTTATACTTGTGCCTGCCGTTACTCCGCCCCAGGTGCAGAATCCAGCATTTCAACTTGTTAAATTTCATCCCATTAATCATAGCCCAATGCTCCCATCTATCCAGATCCCTCTGCAATGCCTCCTGTCCCTCAAGAGAGTCAACATCACCTCCCAGTTTGGTATCATCAGCAAACTTGCTAATGATACATTCAACTCCTGCATCTGGATCGTTGATAAATATATTGAACAGAACTGGCCCTAGAATTGAACCCTGAGGAACATCGCTGGTGACTGGTCACCAGTCAGATGTAGCCCCATTCATTACAACCCTTTGAACTCTGCCCTTCAGCCAGTTCTTCACCCAGCGCACTGTGAACCCGCTCATCCCACAGCTGGACAACTTGTCCAGAAGGATGCTGTGAGGAACAGTGTCAAAAGCCTTACTAAAATCCAGAAACACTACATCCACTAGATGGGTGACCTTATCAGAGAAGGATATCAAAGTAGTTAAACGGGAATTTCCCTTTGTGAACCCATAATCTTCTCCACAATTTTTCCAGGAACTGAGGTCAAACTAACACGTCTGTAGTTCCCTGAATCTTCCCTCATGCCCTTTTTGTAGACTGCAATAACACTGGCTAGCTCCCAGTCAGCAGGGACCTCTCCAGACTCCCAAGACCTTTGGTAGATGATCGAGAGGGGACCTGCCATAACATCTGCTAGTTCGTTCAGTACTCTGGGATGAATCCCATCAGGCCCCAGGGACTTGTGAACATTCAGCTGGTACAGCTGGTCTCTTACAACTTCAGTGTCCACGAATGGAAAGTCACTGTTCCCACAGTTGTGGTCCTCTGACTCAGGGGACAGGTCAGCCCAAAGTCTATCAGTATTATTAAAGACTAAGGCAAAACCCACATTGAATGCCTGTGCTTTTTCTTCATCCCTATTAGTCAGATGACCATCTTCAACAAGTGTTGGTCCAATGTTTTCTTTAGACCTCTTCTTACTATTAACATACTTAAAAAATCCCTTCTTGTTATCTGAAACACTGGCCAGTTTCAACTCTAATTGAGCTTTGGCCTTTCATGTCTTCTCCCTGAATATATGAACCACAGGTCCAAAGGCCTTGCTTTGCATGAAAAAATGATGGATAAAAATCCCTGAGCACAAATTAGGGAAAATCGGAACAGAGCCTGAGTTATTTGGGAAAGAATTTAAACCCATGTCAGTGTTTAAATCTCCAGGAAGCATGCCTGATACTAAGCATAGCTATTCTTTTCTAGGGGACGGGGCACTTGTCCTTCCTAGATCATTTTGTTTGCTTAGTTTTTTAGTTGTACAGCGAAGACCTCTCACATGAGAGGGGGAAGCCATGAGTTCCTTTTCAACATACTCCAATCACTGTTCAAGTGTTCTTCTCGTTGACGTGGTACCTCTTATAGTATAGTGCTTTCTACAGTTTATACATAAGGAGTTCTTCAGTATCTTTCCTCCCCAAAGGGAACTGCCTGATCGTTCAGGCGCTTGTACATAATGCTGTATTTGTATTGTAATACATAATAGTGTATTTGTATTTTAAAATCAAATTAAGTAGCTAAAGTCTTTTATGGTTTGTTTTGAGATTCATCAGCCCCTCAAATAGGCTAGCATTTTGTGCCAATAGAATAACACTAGCATTATGAGAAATTTACTTCTTACATTCTTTGGAGAACAGGAAAATGCAAGATACAGGAAAAAATCTGATATTGCAAATTACTTACTACAAGACAGGAACCTCTTATGATCAAGCAGATTCCGGTATATGCATTTAAAAAAGATCTGGTTTACATGCAGGAGTTATGTCCTGGTTTCAGCTGGGATAGAGTTAACTGTCTTCCTAGTAGCTGGTACAGTGCTATGTTTTGAGTTCAGTATGAGAAGAATGTTGATAACACTGATGTTTTCAGTTGTTGCTCAGTAGTGTTTAGACTGAAGTCAAGGATTTTTCAGCTTCTCATGCCCAGCCAGCGAGAAAGCTGGAGGGGCACAAGAAGTTGGCCCAGGACACAGCCAGGGCACCTGACCCAAACTGGCCAACGGGGTATTCCATACCATGTGACGTCACATCTAGTATAGGAACTGGGAAGTGGGGGCGGGGAATCGCTGCTGGGGGACTGGCTGGGTGTTGGTTGGCGGGTGGTGAGCAATTGCACTGCGCAACATTTGTACATTCCAATCCTTTCATTATTGCTGTTGTCATTTTATTAGTGTTATCATTATCATTATTAGTTTCTTCTTTTCTGTTCTATTAAACTGTTCTTATCTCAACCCACGGGTTTTGCTTCTTTTCCCTATTTTCTCCCCCACCCCACTGGGTGGGGGGGAGTGAGTGAGCGGCTGCGTGGTGTTTAGTTGCTGGCTGGGGTTAAACCACGACAGTCCTTTTTTCATTTCACATAAAAAGAGAAGTACATAATGCAAACAGGCCACATGCTGAATTTCTGAAGAAAGAACAATACAGTCAGTTAGGTTCCATTGTTCTTGAATACATAACTGGAAGTGCAGAAGTACGAGAAAAGTGAGGTAGCTGAGGAATATTAGGCAGGGTTTTGTTTTTTTTTTCTTAAATCAGTACCTTGTAATTTCTTCATTAGCACACAGAAATATGATCCCTTTCCCATGACATAAAACCTGCACAAACAGCTTTTTTCCATGATGTAATGAATCCCTTGTTGATATAAAATGATCAAAGGACTAAGATGAAAGCTTTAAACTCTATGATAAAACATTGATAATTGTACTGTAATATTCAATACTGTGACCCAAATAAATAAGTTTTATCTTCTGACTTCAACCTTAAAGCTTTATAAAAGCTGTATATAATCTTTTGTAAGTCTTATTGTATCAACAGTTCTATAAGTACCAATTATCTGCATAACATTTTATATTATAACTGCCAATAAAACTTGCAATTCAGGCTGCAATGAAGTATTCCATTTAGATTTAGTAGCAAATATAATTAGTTAAATCAATGAGAATTGTTTTATACTATCCATAAATGCTTAAGACCCTTGAATTAGTGTTGTCCAGGGCTTTTTCCACATTTCTGGTCTGATTCTAATTTGTGTAAAGTATCGGTACAATTAGGAAATTTATTACAATGCCTATAATATAAATTTATGGACAAACTTCAATAAATGTCTATTATACAATTACTTGTTAATATTACAAGCTCTTCATTGTTTGCTTAATTAGCTGATTTAATTCATGTAAATACCACATTACTTAAACACTTAATATTAATTTTTATGGGTTTATGCCATTCAACAGTGTATGTTGGATCAGTTCAATCACAGAACCATGACTTCACAAGAGAAAAAGTGAGATTTTTTTTTGATAGTTCTTTTCTACAGTGCCAAAATTTATTTTATGTTAAACAGAGCTAATCAATCATTTTAATTAACAACCAGAGGTGGGCTGAGGTCTCCCACTGAACTGAACAGTGACTGTTAAGTTTGGTGTCATCTGCTTCAGGGCAGATTCAGCTTATTGAGTTTGGTTGTTGAGAAAAACTCTTGGATATGAAAATAGCTCCCCTTCTTTCTACACCTGAAGCAGGTCTTTACAAAATGTGGCATTTTGTTTTGTGAACAGATAAAAAACTGTTTAATGTTTGTTTTTAAACTCATGCCCAGGTCCCACACTTTTCGATACATTTGCAATTAATCACCACCACTTTTTCCTGTCTTTCGATACATATGCATACAGATATCACTCCCCTACTCTATGGGCCTTTAAAATGTCCATTTAAATGTCCCTTTAAATTGTTTGTTGAGTTCATTTAGTCCATGACTTTGGGCTCCATCTGTCATAAAATTCTTTTTGTGCAGGAGGAATGGTGCAAAGTCTGCTCAGTCGGCAGAGCAGGATCAGGCTTCAGTATGGTGCAGCGGGCGGGTAACATTGGGCGCAGCAGGAGGGTGGCGTGCAGTGCTGGATTGTTGTATGCTGAAGTCAGTTCTGGTTCCATCACTACTGTGCTTTACTCGGTTTTATCAAAGTTCATTCTTCATTAATTTGGGTGATTCTTACTGTAATACCATTGATATAGCATATAACAACTATAGTAGTGATGACATACAGTGGCAAGGTTATATAGCAATTAACATCATACAATTTAATTCATTGGCTAGTCTCACCTAAAATCAAATCCCTTGAGGCACACATCGGACTTCCCCATCTTTCTGCATCACCCACCAAGTGCACCCAGGCCCTTGAGCAAAAGCAATCCCACGAATGGGTTTGCCTTTGCCTGAGGCAGGAGTGACCCAGACTGTCTTCCCTAACATATTCTTTATGTGCACTACGGGGACTTTTTCCCCTTCTACAGTACATAAAAGTTTTGACTGGGCAGGGCCAGCTCAATTGGTAGATCCCCTAGTGTTAACTAACCAGGTGACCTTTGCTAAATGTGTGTCACAATGTTTGACAGCTCCACCCCCCATTATTCTCAATGTAGTCTTTAACAGTCCATTATATCATTCAATTTTCCCAGAGGCTCGTGCATGACAGGGGATGTGATATACCCACTCAATGCCATACTCTTTGGCCCAGGTGCCTGTGAGGTTGTTTGTTTCGGAAATGAGTCCCGTTGTCTGACTAAATTCTTTCTGGGGTGCCATGTTGCCACAAAACTTGCTTTTCAAGGCCCAGGATAGTGTTTGGGGTGGTGGCATGGGGCACAGGATATGTTTCCAGCCATCTGCTGGTTGCTTCCACCATTGTAAGCACATAGCGCTTGCCTTGGAGGGTTTGTAGGAGTATGATATAGTCAATCTGCCAGGCCTCCCCATATTTATATTTCAGCCATCATCCTCCATACCAAAGAGGCTTTAACCACTTGGCTTGCTTAATTGCAGCACGTTTCACATTCACAGATAACCTGTGCGATAGCATCCATAGTCAAGTCCACCCCTCAATCACGATCCCATCTATATGTCGCATCTCTTCCTTGATGGCCTGAGGTGTCATGGGCCCATAGAGATATAAGTAATTCACCCTTGTGTTGCCAGTCCAGATCCACTTGAGCCACTTCAATCTTAGCAGCTTTGATGTTCTTCAGTGGATCGACTCTTGGGTACATGGGCATCTATGCGACATATTTTTACAACCAGATTCTCTAGCCGGGATGCAATATCTTGCCACAGTGCAGCAGTCCAGATGGGTTTGCCTCTGTGCTGCCAGTTGCTCTGCTTCCATCGCTCTAACCACCGCCACAAGGCATTTGCCAGAACGCATGAGTCAATACAGAGATGGAGCACTGGCCATTTTCCTTGATCAGCAATGTCTAAAGCAAGCTGGATGGCTTTCAACTCTGCAAACTCACTCAATTCACCTTCTCCTTCAGCAGTTTCTGCAACTTGTCATATAGGACTCCATACAGCAGCCTTCCACCTCCGATGTTTTCCCACAATGCGACAGGACCCATCAGTGAACAGGGCATATTGCCTCTCCTTTTCTGACCGTTTATTATACAGTGGGGCCTCTTCAGCACATCACCTCTTCCTCTGGCAGTATTCCAAAATCTTTGCCTTCTGGCCAGTCCATGATCACTTCTAAAATTCCTGGGTGATGGGGGTTTCCTATTTGAGTTCATTGTGTGATCAGCGTGACCCACTAACTCCACATAGCATCAGTTGCATGATGTGTAGAGGGGACCTTCCCTTTGACCATCCAGCCCAGCACTGGCAGTTGAGGTGCTAACAGGAGCTGTGTTTCAGTACGAACCATTTCTGAGGCAGTTCGAACCCCTGCATATGCTGCCAATATCTCTTTCTCAGATGGGAGTATAGCGGCCTTGGATCCTTGATATCCCTGACTCCAAAACCCTAAGGGTTGGCCTCGGGTCTCCCCAGGTGCTTTGTGCCAGAGACTCCAGATAGGGCCATTCTCCCCGGCTGCCATGTAGACCACATTTTTAACATCTTGTCCTGCCTGGACTGGCCCAAGAGGTACTGCATGAACAATCTCCTGTTTAAGTTGTTCAAAGACTTGTTGTTCCTCAGGGCCCCATTTAAAATAGTTCTTAAAAGTCACTTGATAGAGAGGGTTTACAATCAGACTGTAATTTGGAATATGCATCTTCCAAAAACCCACAACACCTAAGAAAGCTTGTGTTTCCTTTTTACTAGTCAGTGGAGAAATAGCTGCTATTTTGTTGATCACATCCATTGGGATCTGACAACATCCACCTTGCCATTTTATTCCTAAAAACTGGATCTCCAGTGCAGGTCCCTTGACCTTACTTTCTTTTATGGCAAAAACAGCTTTCAGAAGGATTTGGATTATTTTCTTCCCTTTCTCAAAAGCTTCTTCTGCTGTGTTGCCCCATACAATGATATCATCAATGTATTTCAGGTGTCTGGAGCTTCACCTTTTTCCAGTGCAGTCTGGATCAGTCCATGGCAAATAGTAGGGCTGTGTTTCCACCCCTGGGGCAGTCAATTCCCAGTGTACTGGACACACCTCCAAGTAAGAGCAAACTGTGGCCTGCACTCTGCTGCCAAAGGGACTGAGAAAAATGCATTAGTGATATCAGTTGTGGCATACCACTTGGCTGTCTTTGACTCCAGTTCATATTGAAGTTCTAGCACATCCAGCATGGCAGCACTCAGCGGCAGCATGACTTCATTCAGATCACAATAGTCTGCTCTTAGTCTCCACTCTTCATTAGACTTTCACACTGGCCATATGGGACTGTTAAAGCGTGAGCGAGTTTTGCTGATCAGTCCTTGGTTCTCCAGTCAATGAATCAGCTTATGGATGGGAATCAGAGTGTGTCGGTTCATGCGATATTGCTGCCAGTGCACCAATTGTGGTAGCCATTGGCACCCGTTGTTCTTCGACCCTCAGCAACCCCACAACCAAAGGGTCCTCAGAGAGACCAGGCAAGGTGGACAGCTGTTCAATTTCCTCTGTCTCCAAGGCAGCTATACCAAAAGCCCACCAATTCCCCTTTGGGTCCTCAAAATACCCTCTCCTGAGGTAGTCTATGCCAAGGATGCACAGAGCCTCTGGGCCAGTCACAATCGTGTGCTTTTGACACTCATTCCCTGTCAGACTCACTTTGGCTTCCAATACAGTTAGCTCTTGGGATCCCCCTGTCACTCCAGAAATACAGATGCGTTCTGCCCCTTTATAACTTGATGGCATTAGGGTACACTGTGCACTGGTGTCTACTAGAGCCTTATATTCCTGTGGGTCTAACATGCCAGGCCATCAAATCCACACAGTCCAATAAACCTGGTTGTCCCTTTCCTCCACCTGGCTGGAGGCAGGGCCCCTCTAATCCTGGTCAGAGTATTCATTACTCACTTTTTGTAAAAATGAATTAGAAGTCCCTTCAAGAGGATCAGAAGTAAGATCAGCCCTTCTACTCTGGGGAATTGCCTGTTGGAAACTGGAACAGCATTTTTCCTGGAAGAATCCCCTTTTGTAATTGTTTTTCCTCACAACTCACATACCCATGCCTCTAGGGCCGAGGTAGGTTTTCCATCCCACTTCCTCATGTCCGCTCCATGGTCACTTGGGTAAAACCACAGGGTACCCCATGGTGTGTACTTTCTATATTCTCTCTTGAGCAGAGGAGTGCTTACTCCTAATAGCTGAGATAGTGGTCCGTACAGGTGTGGGGCAGAACTTAGTGAATAGCTGGAACTCTCGGGACAGTTTCTCACCTAGTATGCCCAGCAATTTCTCCACAGCCGAGACAAAGGAGGAAGAGAGACTTTCTTTGTATTGCCCGAGTTGGCCAGCCAATTCATCCACTGTTGATCCCTCTTCATCTTTCCAGTCCGCTACTGCCAGTAAGTTGGCATGTGACAATGGTGCACTCCGTACAAACTTCTGCCACATGGGTCATGTGCGTTGGACTTCATCTGGATCTGTGGGTAACTGCACATTGTCTGGGTCATAATAAACCATCTCCCGCATGGCTAATTCCCTCAAGTACTGCATACCTCCCTCCATGGTAGTCCACTTTCTTGGATGACATACAACATCTTCCTTGAAGGGATACCTTTCCCTCACGCCTGACAAAAGTCGCCTCCAGAGGCTGAGGGCTTGTGTCTTTTTTCCAATCACTTTTGTCACTGCCCCCTTCCCTAGACAAGGATCCCAGCTGCTTGGCTTCCCTGCCCTCTAATTCCAAGCTACTAGCCCTGTTATCCCAGCACTGGAGCAGCCAGGCGATAATGTGCTCTCCCTGGACAACAGCTGAAATCTTTTCACATATCTCACAGCTCACTCGGGGATAGGGATCGAGTGATTACCTCTGGTTCTAACTCTTTCTATTTTTGTGATTACCCTGGTTCATCTTCATCCCTTAATAAGCAAACTGATTTTTTGGTATATTTCTTCTTCTGTATAGCAGCAACTTATACCATCACAGGCTGGTTCTCTGGTTCAGCTGCACGGCCTGTCGCGGGGGTTGGAGTAGCAGTGCCTGGTGTTTTGTTGTCAGATCCAGAGACCTTCCCTTCCCCTTGAGGGTACTGAATAGTGCTGAACAGGGCTCAGTAAGCATGAGCCAGGCCCCAGCACATTGTGGTCATTTGTGTCTCTCTGGAATTGCCAGGGTGACAGCATACTTTTTCCAAATATTCTACTAGTTTTTCAGGATTCTGCACTTGTTCAAGGGCGAAGTTCCAAAACACTGGAGGTGCCCACTGTCCTAGGCATTTTCCCATGCTATCCCACACACCCTGCCACTCATAACTCTCCAGCCTTGGGGCAGATCTCTGGGTGGTACTCAAATAGATGTTTAACCCTAAACAAGACCTGAACCACATTCAGGAACATGCTGGTTCCTAGCAATAGGACCATGCTGGTTTCAGCATCCCCAGGATATTCAAAATTCTCAAGAGCTATTGTAACTGGCCTGGAGGAGAAAGGGAAGGTGGAAGAAGGTGTCTCTCCCATAGATTGACTCTCCAAGGAGAAAAGGTAAAGAGTGTAATTATCAATAGTTTCCAAGAGATGGCTCCCAAAGTTTGGAGATGACAGCAGTGCTGAGTACAAATACTGGATGAGTCCCATGACTGATAATTTTATCATACCATAAGCCACTGTTACATAGTACAGCAAAGCGATAACCTTAGTCCACCTCCCACAGATGATAAGCAGCACCACAGGGAATACATAGGGCAAGTAAGGTATTACATAACACAACTCTAAGAACAAGCACAACAACTCAGAGAGCCAGTAAATCAACATTGTGAGAAGTGACTATTAAACCAATATAATGAATGCTTATAAGAAATTTGTTTTAACACACTCTGGTCAGATCTGTCATTCTCTCAATGCTTTGTGCCCCATGTTGGGTGCCAAAAAGGAGTGTTGTGGTTTAACCCCAGCTGGCAACTAAGCAACACGCAGCTGCTTGCTCGCTCCCCTCCCCCAGTGGGATGAGGGAAATAATCGAAAAAAAAAAGTAAAACTCAAGGGTTGAGATAAAGATTGTTTAATATAACAGAAAAGGAAGGGAAAATAATAATAATGATAATCATAATGATAATCATAATGATGATGATGATGATGATGATGATGATGATGATGATAATAATAATAATAATAATAATAATAATAGAAGACTATACAAAACAAGTGATGCACAATACAATTGCTCACCACTTGCTGACTGGTGCACAGCCAACCCCCAAGCTGCCGAGTCCCCCAGCCAACTTCCCCAGTTTATATACCGGGCATGACGTCATATAGTACGGAATACCCCTTTGGCTCGTTTGGGTCAGCTGTCCTGACTGTGTCCCCTCCCAGCTTCCTGTGCACTCCCAGCCACCACTGGCAGGGCAGTATGAGAAGCTGAGAAGTCCTTGACTTAGTATAAACACTGCTTAGCAACAACTAAAACATCTGTGTTATCAACATTATTCTCACCCTAAATCCAAAACACAGCACTATATCAGCTACTAGGAAGAAAATTAACTTGCCAAAACCAGGACACACCACAAGAGAAAAAGTGAGATTTTTTTTTTGATAGTTCACTTTTTTTTTCTACAGTGCCAAAATTTATTTTATGTTAAACAGAGCTAATCAATCATTTTAATTAACAACCAGAGGTGGGCTGAGGTCTCCCACTGAACTGAACAGTGACTGCTAAGTTTGGTGTCATCTGCTTCAGGGCAGATTCAGCTTATTGAGTTTGGTTGTTGAGAAAAACTCTTGGATATGAAAATAGCTCCCCTTCTTTCTACACCTGAAGCAGGTCTTTACAAAATGTGGCATTTTGTTTTGTGAACAGATAAAAAACTGTTTAATGTTTGTTTTTACCTGTTTTTGTCACTGTGGATACCTTTATGTTTAGACTTCAGGGTATTTTCAAAGCTGTGTGTAGGAGTTGAGAAATTATACATCTGAATCCCATTATTTTCTAACGGGATTTGAATGCATATATTTGCCCTAAGATTTAATTATACTTCTTTGCAAATGTAGATCAATTAGACAACTTAAAAACCTGCTCTTTGGGGAAAAAACTTACAGTTTCTCTTTTTCTTAGAGTATAATAATTATACCATCAAATTTGCTCTACCACTTTTTTCTTGACTTTCATTTGCATAGTAAAAAAAAAAGTATATATATACACTATATATATTTATAAACTCTCAATTTTTAAATTAATAAGTACAGAATTATGCAACTGAGCTGGAAGGGATCTCAGGAAGTCATTGGTCCATCTCTTTGCTTCAGTATGGAAAGAAGTACAATTATGTGCAAGATGTTTCTTGCCAGTTCTGAAAGATTTTCTACAGTGGAGACTTCACAGACTCTGAAACTGGCCTATTCTAATATATCATTATGTTTATTATTTCAACATGCAAATTAAACTGCTCTTTAAACCTATTCATTACCTATTGTCCTAACATCATTAACATAAAGAACTGACAACTACTTTCCTCTTTCAAGTAGTATTTTCCATATTTGAATACTCTTAAATCTTCAGTCTTCTTTCAAAGAACCAATCCCAAATTGTAGAGTTTTCCTCATTAGAAGAATTATCCAGATCTCTGATTATACCAATTTTTCTCCTCTGAACTATTTGCACTATTGGTGTTTAGCTTTCTCGATGGGTCCAAATGCTCCCCAAAACAGGTTACTATATTCCAGCTAAGGTTTCATATACGATGAACAAAGCAAAAGAATTACACAGCATTTCTTGTGAGCTGTACTTCATTTACATATCCCAGCATGATGTACAATGTTCTCCTTTACAGCAGCATGACACCACTGATTGATGTGTGGCTTATGATCTGCTGAGAATTATCCTCAGATCCTTTGATACTGAATTGCTATCTAATAAACTCGTGTAGAACTGCTATCTGTATTCATGCACCTGATATTACAACCCAAAAGTAGAAGCCTGTAGTCATCTTTACTGAATTGAATCATACATTTAAAAATCTTTTTTCCCTGTTGTTAAAATTACTTTGAATTATAATACAGACTTCCAATATCCTTGCAGTTTATACCAGGACAGCATAATAAGCATACTTTCTATTCCATCACCAAGGATATTAATGAAATATAAACCAGAATTCAAGTAGGATCCACTGAAGAGCATTACTCAAAAGTAAAGCTCCTTCCACTGACAATCTCTCTCTCAATACCATCTTGTGATCGGTTTTGCTATAACACTATGGTGGTCTCACCTACACCATATCCGTGAAGCTTAATTACGGAAATATGTGAAACTGTGTCAGAAGTCTTACTAAGGTCACCATAGATAGTATCTTTTGATTCTCTACTATACATAAAACATTAAATCCAAATTATCTGTTATTTCATTATCTTTTAAAATCTTACAAATAATTTGATTGTTTGTGACAATAATTTAGGGGAGAAGAAAGGGTGGAACAGAGCAGAAAATTGAAATAATTTAGCAATAATTTACCAACTCTTCTTCCCATTCCTCTTAAAAACATTATTATATTTTTCATTTTCCAGTCTTCTAACACCTCATTCATTTTTCACACACCCTCAAAAATAATGGCCAACAATTCTGACATTACTTTAATTGGTTCTTAAAGCAGTTTAAAGTACATATCATCAGGGCCAAAAGATTTGAGCAGATTCATCTTTTCCAAATATGTGCCAGTTTATTCTTTCTCTGTTTGGCAGTAAGAACTTGTCATTGACATCAGCTATGCCTGTAGTTGAGCATTTCAGGGAATGTTGACAGAAAGACAAGGCAGTTTTCCCCTGTTGATAGACCACTGCCATTCCCAGCTTTCTTTTTCCTTGAATGTACTTGCAGAATGATTTCTCAACACTCTTGCATGTCACTTCCTAACTGTATTTTCTTGAGCTATATCAGTTCTGGTGTTGTTCCTATGTATGTGAGCTACTTTTCTTACCTTTCCAAGTTTCTATCTGACCTAGTTTCCATAGTCTGTATGATCCCTTACATGGTTTAGGTCATTTGATCTCTTAATAGACTTCCTGTTCTTCCTCTGTAATTGGATAGTTTGCACTTATGCCCTTAATATTGTCTCTTTAGGAATCAGCTGACTCCCTTTAACTTATTTTTCACTGAATTTGTTTCTATGTGTCCTGAGTTTGTTAAACTCCATCTTTTTGAAGTCTACTATTTTTATTCTGCTTTTCTTCTTCCTAAGGATTGTGAACTCTATCACTTCCTTCCTACTAGTTAACATCAAATCTAAAAAAGCTTCACCTTTGACTTTTTTTTCCTTTTAGTGTTTAAAAAAATTGCCATTCATACATTGCAGGAACTAATGACTGAACAAAATGATTGCTCAGACACAAACACAGGTTTTGTAAAAAACTGATAAGCTAAGCACAGTGATGTTTGAGGATATTGCATGTTTTCTTATCAGCAATTTAAAAAGCTACAGATTGAAAAAGAATTCCTACTTAATAATTTTTCTATGAATAGGACCTATTTTTTCTGATTTTGAATTATCCATGGCAAGTGTATATTAAATTACTAAGCCCTACATGTCACTCAGAATCGTTGAGAAATTACTAACCACTTCTTAGTCTGTGAGTGGTCCGAAAGGAACTTTTGACAAATACCATGCAAGCATCAGTAACACATGTAAAGTAAGCATATAATACTCTCAGATCAGAATGGTAACATTTTAACATGCTGCTCTAGTGTAAATTACTGCATATTTTGAAGAACAGTGGTGATTTAGGGCTCAAGCCTTTAAGGATCTCCTGAAATACCTTAGTCATAAACATACTGTCTACATCAAATTGTAAATTTCATGAACATTCCTGGGATAGTCTACCCATGATGTCAATGGTTCTTTCCATACTAGGATTTCTAAACATAAGCAAAAGGCTCCTGATTCCACTCCTTCTCTGAAATCTCAAATGGTTATGGTTATGATCTCATTCCATTCAATAACCTTACACTAAGTCAGGCAGTAGAGAACAAGAGACTTGTAAAAACCAGTCCAGCTGAAAATGAAAAAAACCCCGGTAAGTGCATTCTCTGAAAGCAAATGCAAGTTTTATTTCAGTGACAAGCATGTGAAAAAAAAATAATATGCCAACTGAAAACTTTTAGCTGGGGGAGGGGTGGCAGTCCAATGACTTCCAGATGCCTCTACCAACCTGAATTATTTTGTCATTGCTCTTGAAAAACAGACTCCATGAAAGTAATTTCTTTTACATTCTCTGCATTAACAAATCAAGGTAAGTTTGTAAAACTGAAATGAAATTATGCAGGTTTTATGAAACACAAATAAAATAATTAATTTCTTATAAAAATTCCCCCCAAGTATTCTAGGATGGCTTTGTTTCCTTTTATGACTGCTATTTACTGTGTTTGCCAAGAATATGGGAGACTGGTTCCCATCTGAGAAGGTTTGAACACACATACATCCCCTGTAGGGCAGCTCCTCAACCATCAGACCATGCTGTACTCTAATTTATGTGCTTGTGAAGATGGGCACATATCCTTTGGTTTTGCTGTGGTTTTCATAATCTTCAACTAAATCCAGGCATCATACCTTTATGTGAATGCCATAGCCATCATCCTGGAGATTTTTTAAATGTTTCACACAAAAATATTTCCTGCCCCTCAGGGAAAGTTGAGGACTCAAAGACTCTTCTTCAAATATCAATCATGTGGCTTAACAGAAATGTGTGATGCCATTGTTCAGGTACCTCTGGAAGAATGGAACCAGAATCTGCCAACTCTAAGGTAAGGACATTGAGCATGAAAGCACCTTGATCTTTGAACAAATCCTCAAATCCTGCTATTAAGTTTTGTCTGTATGCATAAAGCACTCTTACTCAGTTCTTCATTTCTGAATTCCTTACACTTGGAGACTGAGTCTGTACCAGCACTGGTATAGTGATTCAATTAGGTGAACACATTAAATTAAGTATCCTGAATAGGCTTAGCATGTTCCATTTGGAATTAAAGCATAGTTAATCTTTTAATTATTTTTAATTATTGAAACAGACTTGAAGTTTAACAACTGCAGTCAGATTTATTTTACGCAATCCTTGGCTTTTAGCTGGAATGTGGTTTAGGTTTGTGTTTTATTTATTGTCTGACTTAGTTTTAGGTCAATAAGTTCAATGGGATGCAGCTTGAACCACATTGTGAGCTAGGAAATGCATTCATGTTCCTGGTGCTGCTATGGTCTTTATATATAGCTTGTGCCAACTCATTGAACATCCACTTCTCTCTGAACCAAGTGGAAATAGGACTTCTCTATACTTCTGTTTCTTCTCCTGCAGCATATACAGGAATATACTTTCCAACTTTGATAAAATAAATGAGTCTATCTCATTTATTATTTCAGCTGAAAATATACTGATGAGTTTTGAGCTGAGTAACACCTCTAGATCTAAATTCAATGATTTTATTGTTCACATTAAATCCATCATTTACTGGATTTGAATATACCAGTGATGGAGAGTTGTTTAATGTCAGGTATAAGAGTCAAGGAATGTAAGCTTAATAATTATTGGTTTATTTTCAACACAGAAATATTTAATTAACTGGTAAACCCATAACTGAATAATGTACCATAACATGATAAAACACAGACACATTTTGATTCCTTTGATTTTGTGGACTTCTAGTACTTTAAGTAGAGCAGTCTTGCCTTGTTGGAGTGACAGGTTGATATTGATTCACTCTCCACAGATACACTGTAATTAATTACTTCCTTTCAGCCAAGTTTTTTTTTGTGAAATGCATATATGAACACACAATACAGCCACCACATTTTCTTATATGCTGTTGCATTTTTCACAAGTTTATAAATCGTGTCTTCAGGTGGAATACTGACAATGTTTTATTAGTGAACCCTTTTATTTTGTTAATAATGACAGAATCATTACTTTTAAAAGCCAAGATCTGCTACTATTAACTATCCAGTAGAATCTGACAAACTGCACTACCCCATGCAATTTGAAAAGTGGAATAAACTAGGTGTATTAACTATATTGGCGTCTGACCAGCATTCTGATATCTTTGCGCAAATGCTGTCAACAGCATCTAGGCTATAAGTTATCTGGAAAGATGGCACAGGATGTATTTGTCTATAGTTTGCATGGGGGCTCCATTATCTTCAAATCAGGCTTCAAGACAGGCTATTATTGCTATTGATTTTTAAACTTTACATACAGAAAACTGTGTGTTAACTAATGAAAGGAAAATTCCAGAGTTCGAAAATACCATCTTTAAAGCATGCCAGCAATGTACAAGCATCAAGAAAATACCATTAAACACTACCAGCTAAAATTATTAGGGAAGATATTTTAAAGCAATCTTAGTAAACAAGATTCTCATGTTTTATTATATGTCAGTTGTAGAAAAGTATTTAAATTGTTTAGGTTCTTTTGAAAATTTTCCACCGGGAAAAGAAAAATTACAAAGGCACACTGAGGTGGAATTTCTAAACATTTCCGTGAACATCCATCATCCTACTACACCAACATAAAGTTTCTCTTATTTTTTATGTCTTCTAGTGCCTCTACAGTTCCAAACTCACCAACAGAGTACGTGCAAGTCCTGTGAATAAATGGTGGATAGATCTTTCCAATCCCTTCTCCCTTCTGTAATTTGAAGCTATTTGCTAACTGTTAGTTCAGGAAACCTAGGAAGAAGAGCACAGTAACCAGACATCCTGTTCAACAGGATAATAATAATAAAAAAAACCCAACTTACTTTCAATCTCTTTTGATAAATGCTGTTTCATTTTAATTGTATGTTATAGTATTTTTTAAAGCTCTATACTCTAAGACAGAGGTACATAGTGGGCCCACCACAGAGACTGGTCCCCCAAACTCCAAGATACATACAGTTGCCATGATTAAACTTTTTGACATCTCTAACAGAATCAAATACTCTACCATGAGTAATGAAGTTAATTAACCAGTAAGCAAAGATCAATTGCTCAGTTATATCAGAGAGATATCATCATTTATAGTGGGATAAGGACATCAGTCTAGATGAACATTAAAAGAGCTAATGTTGTCAATTCAGTTGTATGTATCACTTTATCTCTACATTTGACTGTCCTCTTATTCTAGGTTTTGTTTACAGTGACTACTACAGTACAGCCCCAATCTACAACTGTGATTCCTTGGTGACATTATGTTGAAAACAGTTTGTCATAAATAATCAGTAGCAATGATAATTTTTGTAAGAATTGTCAGCTCCTCTATCACAAATTGTATTCAGTTTTGCAAAGAGTGAAGATATTGGTATAAGCTGCATGGGCAACTACTACTTTTTAAAGAAGCTGAACTATGCAACTTTAGAAAAAAAAAAAAAATCTCATGATGAATCCTTAGCAGAGCATTCTGATATTAGAGTTTCACTAAAGCATGAGGAAAGACCAACATTTTTGTGTTAGACCAAGTTTAAATGAGCATGAATTCCTAAAACATCTATCAAGAACTTCAGGGTTCTATTAGCCATCCATTCACCGCACATGCTCTGGTAATATCTAAACTATATTTTCCTGTTTGCATGACATCTGTGTGCTCTGTTGTGGCAGAAAAAGACTTAACTGCAAGGTTCAAGCAAATGACTTGAACTTCACTCACAGACTTAACCACAAGGTTCAAGCAAATTATTTATTTGAACTTCACTTACAGACTTAACACACCACTATTGCAAGTTTTACAGATACAATGGAGGAATGCACTATTGCAATTTTTATAGGCAAGAGTAGTACCCTATTACAGCCACAAGCAATTCACAGACAACCACAAGCACACACGTGTTTACAAACTTAAAGCATAAACAATATTCACTTACCCTTCCAGGTAAGGGCTTTCAATCCCAGGGAAGCTACCTCGACCGGTGTCCCGATCAAGGGGGGGAAGGGTCTCCTTCACAAGCCAACTGTAGAGTTGGAGAAGTGACTCCCCCATTTCCAACCTGAATCTTAGAGTTTTTATCCCCTGACTTGTGGAATGCTGTGTATGACTATGTCTGAGTGGATTATGATATATGCCTAAATGGATTATGTACATCTGAGTGGAGTTTCCCCTTATCTTTCCTTTGCTGGTCTGTGATTGTTTGAATACCCAAGGTTGTCATTTGAAACTGAAGCTGAAACCCTCCAGTTCTTTTTTTTTTACCTTGCTTCCTCAGGCAACTGAACAGTGGTTGGACTGAGACTGAGGGCACACTATTTGTTAAGGGATTTCAAGGCTCAGTTCAGGTTTTGGTTCTTTGAATGGCACAGCCACCACCCTGTTTAGTTTAGGGTTTATCAGACAACCCAGGGCTAAGCTGTCTACACAGCTCCCCGTGAGTCACCTCTGCAGAGAGCCAGGGCCTCAAGGCAATCCAAGGCTGGGTCGCTTTTGTAACCCCCCATGAGTCGCCTGTGTGCACTAGACATGGTGAAACTCGTTTGTGAACTATGAGCTGGACAATCCATACATCTGTCTAGCTGCATGAAAGTAAAATCACATTCTCCTACAAACTGGAGAAGTTGGAAGTGTTCAACAAAAGCAAAACAAGATAAGAATATGGCAAGATGAGAACTGAGTGGCCAAGCTGAATATGTGTTACAATAAAGGTGGATTCCATATTCTCATCACTGTCAAAGCATATTTCCTGTATCTTGTCTCCAGAGAAATATACGCCATTGGTAGAAAAACACTGCTTTCTATTTTCTGAATTAATGTAATGTCATTCATTAACTAGAGATACCACATTCATCTTCAAACAGAAGTGCGGTTTATTATACTTAAGTAGAGAAGCCATGAGCAGGCTACATTTACACAAGGATGGACAACAAAATTCTCACTTTTCAGGTTTTTGTTTCCTTTTTAAGCTAATGAAGTGAAAATGAAAAGCTGTAAATAAATACAAAGATATAAACTTAATTATTTTTAAGATATTCAGACTTATTCAAAATGCTTCAATCTCTTCGTGAAGCTTGAAACCTCCTGGGACAGCATCTCACAGCTGAATATATAACAATTTTACATTTGTTTGGGGTTTTTTTTCCCCAAATTGAAATACATAAAAATAACTCTTAGAATGTATATATTTCACGGGTTTTGGTTTTGTAAAGAGAAGAGGTCTGGGTATTTCTTACATAGTGTGATCTACAGAAATATGTAAAGTTATTTTGAAATCATTTACTTAATTTTATAGATTTTGTCAAAAGTATTTTGTCAGTTATTCTACCTTCCCTCCTAGAATCATAAGGCCCTCTGTTGTTTTGCTCTTTACGGGGAAGAAAGGACAGGTTGGTAAATGATATTACTTTCACTGTTTACCTCAGTCTTTGACACTGACTGTGCTTTATAGTGTGATGGGAAGATCACTCAAGTTAGTTGGCCCTTGCCATTAGCTTTCCTGCAAACTCTGTATTCCCGAGCGACCTGGGCTTGTTCTAAGACACAGACTACTACAGAAATTACAAAATTTCATTTTCCTCACCTTTTTCAAGCACTTACCAGTTAATCTGAAAGACACCAAAGACTCCACTGCATGGCACTTAATTATGACATTGGCATGCTTTACAAACTGCTCAATTGCCAGGACTGGTGAAAGGACAGAACCTCGACATTCACCTTCTCTCTGGCTTTCTATGCCTCCAACACCAAGATTCTCTCAATAATTCATTTTATATTCTTTTAGAGACATAACACCCTCAAATACTTCCCTCGTCTTCCCTCACCAGTGTTTTAAAAATGTTTAGCTTGTTGCTATGGAATGTTAAAAAGAGCAGAAATTAAAGCATTCCTGGGCCTGCAGCCATGCATGTTTGGGTGTTAGCATTCCTAGTTCAACCAGAAAAAATACTGATTCAACAACCAGCTATCAGATCTTTTGCAAGGCAAATGTATACTCCAAGATATAAAAGTAGACTGCATCATCATATTAACAGAAAAACAATGAGTTGCCAATAAAAAAAATCAAGCATGTTTCTTGTAAAACCCAACAAATTCTGAATATTTGAAATGTTTGTTTCTGGGTAGAAGCAGGACCACTTAGGACATGTTCTCTTAGAAAAAGGTGACAACACAGATGAATCATATAAACTAGTATGAAGCAAATACTGTTCAGTATTAAAAAGTTAGAGACACATGCACGCACACACACACAAACAACATCATAAAGTTATGATGGAAGGAGCACAGTCCCCAAAATCAACAAAAAAATCAGAACTTGAAATTTTGAGACTTACTCGTTGTGGTGCAAGACTCACAGTAGCATCGACCGAAGCAAATGGGAAGTTTTCCATGACCTTAGTCCATGCTGGATGTTGGCCAATCAAGGATTGTCGTCTTTGAAGTATAACAGAAAAAGTGTTATATGCTTGAAAGCATTTAAAGGGAGTATACTGGAACAAAGGAAAAAAGAATAATTGTACAGATCATAAGAAATACAGAGTGATGGGTGAGAAAAAGTCAAGAAGAAGCCCATATATTTTAATGTGGAAAGCATTTAACAAAGCAGTTAGCTCAAACAGTGGTTAGTTAGAAACACCTGTGGAAGTTCTGATCTTTAGGCTTGTTTTTCTTTTACATAAATATACTATCAATATGTTGGACCTAACTGAAAATTTAGTGAGATTAGTCTTTGACTCCAGTTAAAGTCAACTTTAAAGGTATTTTTAAGCATATTTCACATTATATAATACAAAGGGGTTTTTTCAGCATATGTACAGTAAAATTCATTCTCACCTTCCCAACATTCCTTAATTTACTGCTACCACTTATTTGTAAGTCTCATTCATATTGCATACTATCACGATTTGCCCATGCAAAACCTTACCATTTAATTTTCTATTGTTCCTGTTTATTTACTTCCTTCTGATTATTCTTTTATGCATTGTGTCATGTAGATTACAAAAATAATGTACTACATTAAATACATAATTGAAATCATGATTTGTATGTTCTAGGTGTTTTGGCTCTGTTCTTTTACCCATAAGTTTACTACAAGTCAGTCAACTCAACCAGGGACACTGAAACACCCTTCCTGGAACAATAGTACTTGTAAGGCTCTAATGCTAGAGTCTACAGTTCACAATTGCTGACTAAAGATTACCCACCTCTCTGAGAAGTGATGTATTGTTACTACCTCCTGCTAAGTTGTAAATAAACAAACTGCATATTTATAAGAGGTAGCAGCTGAGCTAATTTGCCTTCCTTACTCAGTAAGCACCTAGTTTGTCAAGTCCAGATTCTCACAGACAGCCGTGTAGCAGATTTAAAGTCCAGAAGGCTATATATTCAACAGGGTTAAAAATCTCATCACTGCCTCTACAACAGTAACGAATGCTTTGTGATTATAAAGGTTTCAGCACTATCCAGCTCTTGCATACATACATTACTTACATCTAAACCCACATCTACACAGCAGCAAATTCTTATCTGTTTTGATCTTTGTGTCATTGGTTTAGAGTGAAAATGTCTCAACACCCACCTATAGCTCACCCTAAGTAGTTCTAGTCCCACACAGTTCCATGCGTACAGCCTCCACCCGGTGGTGTGGCCTACCAGCACACCCCCTTATACTGGGGAACAGTGGGGGTTCCCCAGCTGCACGCCTGTCCTGTGGCAGATTTGGACGCTCCAGCTCTGTGTGTACCTTTGCTGCTTCCTACCACCTGGTGATGCAGAAGCTGGTGAGGGGGCACCCCACGAGTGCCCCCCCCACCCCCTGAGGTGCAGGTCCTTGCTTGCCGCACCCCCTGCTCCCTGCCCCAGCTGGGTGCAGGCTGCTCCCGGTGCCCCACGGGGAGGCTGTGCCATCAGCCCCACGCACAGATGGCGATGCCCATGGGGCAGCTGCCAGCAGTGTCAAACCAGGCACTGACTGCAGCTCTGCCAATCTCTTCTATCTCCTCTCCCGTTACAAATTATCCTGCTTCTTTTATACTGCTCTTCAAGCTGACTCCTTTTTTCCCAAAAGGTCTCTGGCAGTTCCCTGGATAGCGTTTCAGGGGGCTGATGATCATCTTAAGCAAATGTTATTCTTAAATAAGTGTTATCGGTTTTAGACCAAATGCCCCCTCGGGCTGTTTTGCATGACCCACACACACCCACTGACCGCACTCGTACCACAGAAAGGGGAGGGGTAAAAGGCTGCAGAGATTACCCACATGTAACTGCTCTTGGCTACCTGAACTTAACTCAAAGTTAAGTAAATACCAGTACTACCATCAAGTGGACTTTCAGTAAAAGCTCCCCTGATGCGAGCAGCTCCAGTGCCAGCAGGATCCTCAGCGGAGCACTCCAGCGCGGTGCACGGGGGGGTCCCCAACCGGGGCAACCTCTGGGGGGCCGAGAGACCCACTGTGAGAACCCACCTCCTGCCACACCGCTGGGCGGGGCCTGGGCGAGGCTGGGAGCGATGGCGGGCAAGGCCCCCCCCAACCTATAAAAGAGGCCCCTGGGGAGCGTCCGCGAACAGGGCGTGGCGTGGCGTGGCATGGCATGGCATGCAGGAGGGGGGCTGAAGCCCTGCCAGCTGAAGCGGGGAGCAATGGTTTCCACCCGTCAGAAAGCCATGGCTTCTCTAAGCTCTGCACCAGCCAAAACTGACACAGCTGCCCAGACAGAGCTCCAGCGGGAACACGCTGCCACGCAGGTGTCGGGCTGCAGGCTGTGCCCTGCTCTCACACCAGCACTGGGCGGTAGCAGGGAGCACCCCTGTGGGAACTGCAGGCCCGGGGAGAGGAACTCCTCTGCTGAGTGACAGAGCTCCGGGAGGAGCTGAGTGGGTTGAGACATATCAGGGACTCTGAGAGAGAGACAGACTGCTGGATCCGCACCCTGCCTTCCCTGGGACAGGCCCAGCAGGCAGACAGGACTCGTGATATGGAGGATTCACTATCCTCTCTCCGCCTGGCTGAACACAGTGACTTAAGGGATAAGAGGCAATGGTAACAAGTTCCTGCCCGGCGCAGCAGTGCGTGTCTCCTCTGTGACTGCCCCACTTTCCTCGGTGCCCTTGTATGACAGGTATGAGGCTCTGCAAGTGGAACTGAACAGTAACGAGGATGGTGGTTCATCTAGCTTGGAGGTGTCTCCGAGCTTAAGTTGGTCTATGCCCTGTGTCAAGACTGCTTCCGTAAGGAAAAAAGGCAGGTCATTGACATAGGAGACTCCCTTCTGAAGGGAACAGAAGGCCCAATATGCAGACCGGACCCACTTATTAGTGAAACCTGCTGCCTCCCTGGGGCTCGGGTTAAAGATGTGAAGACAAAACTTCCTACTCTGGTACATCCCTCAGATTATTATCCTTTATTGATTTTTTAGGTAGGCAGTGATGAAGTTGCAACAAGAAGTCCAAAGGCAATCAAGAGAGACTTCAGGGCCTTGGGATGACTGGTTAAGGGATCAGAAGCACAAGTAGTGTTCTCTGTCCTTCCAGTTGCAGGGAATGATGAGGGAAGAAACAGGAAGAGCCAGCAGATCAATACCTGGCTCCATGACTGGTGTCACCAGCAGAATTTTGGGGTTTGATCATGCAATTGTCTATGTGACACCAGCCCTCCTGGCAACAGATGGGGTACACCTGTCTCAAAGGGGGAAAAGGATCTTTGCACAGGAGTTAGCAGGGCTCATTGAAAGAGCTTTAAACTAAATTTGAAGGGGGAAAGGGATAAAACCAGGCTCACTAGAGATAAGCTTGGGGGCGGCGTGCCAATGTTTGAGGGGTGGTGTGCTAGTGAGGTCCTTCATGTGCTGAGTACACTGGAGCACATTTGAAATGTCCCTGTACACACAGGACCCTAGCCATCTCAGTGGAGGTAGGGGATGGAGATCCACGCAGCAGCAGAGACGCAAGGGTTGTTGATGTGTTAGAAACCACAGAAGTGCCTGAGAACAGTCACATAGGAATTGGGGCTTCTCCCTCCAAAAAGGTGGCAGGATCAATAGTCCAACTGAAGTGCATCTACACCAATGCACGCAGCATGGGCAACAAACAGGAGGAACTGGAAGCCATTGTGCAGTAGGAAAAAAATGATATAGTTGCCATCACAGAAACATGGTGGGATGACTCACGCAACTGGAATGCTGCAATGGATGGCTATAAACTCTTCAGCAGGGATACGCAAGGCAGGAGAGGCGGTGGGGTAGCCCTGTATGTTAGGGAGTGTTTTAATTCTCTAGAGCTTAATGATGGTGATGATAGGGTTGAGTGTTTATGGGTAAGAATCGGGGGAAGGCCAACAAGGCAGATACTATGGTGGGAGTCTGTTATAGACCACCCAACTAGGATGAAGAGGCAGATGAAATATTCTCCAAGCAGCTGGGAGAAGTCTCACCATCGCTAGCCCTTGTTCTCATGGGCTCAACTTACCAGATGTCTGCTGGAAATACAAGACAGCAGAGAGGAAACAGTCTAGGAGGTTCCTGGAGTGTGTGGAAGACAACTTCCTGACACAGCTGGTGAGAGACACAACTAGGGAAGAGGCCCCATTGGACCTCTTGTTTGGGAACAGAGGACTTGTGGGTGATGTGATGGTTGGAGGCCGTCTTGGGCACAGCAATCATGAAATGATAGAGTTTTCGATTCTCAGAGAAGGAGGAAGGTTAACAGAACTGCCACCTTGGACTTCCGGAGGGAAGACTTTGGCCTGTTTAGGAGCCTGGTTGACAGAGTCCCTTGGGAAGCAGTCCTGAAGGGCAAACAGGTCCAGGAAGGCTGGACATTCTTCAAGAAGGAAATCTTAATGGCACAGGAGCAGGCCATCCCCGTGTGCCAGAAGATGAGCCAGCAGGGAAGAAGACTGGCCTGGCTGAACAGAGAGCTTTGGCTGGAACTCAGGAAAAACCAAGAGAGTTTATGACCTTTGGAAGAAGGGGCAGGCAACTCAGGGGGATGACAAGGATGCTGTGAAGTCATGCAGGCAGAAAATTAGAAGGGCCAAAGCCCAACCAGAACTTAATCTGGCCATAAAAGACAATAAAAGATGTTTCTATAAACACATTAGCAACAAATGGAGGGGTAAGGAGAATCCTCACCCTTTATTGGATGAGGGGGGAAACACAGTGACAAAGGTTGAGGAAAAGGCTGAGGTACTTAATGCCGCCTTTGCCTCAGTCTTTAATAGTAAGACCAGTTGTTCTCTGGGTATCCAGCCCCCTGAGCTGGAAAACAGGGATGGGGAGCAGAATGAAGTCCCCATGATCCAAGGGGAAATGGTTAGTGACCTGCTACACCACTTAGACACACACAAGTCTATGGGGCTGGATGGGATCCACCCAAAGGTACTGAGGGAGCTGGTGGAAGTGCTTACCAACCCACTTCCAATCATTTATCAGCAGTCCCAGCTAACTGGGGAGGTCCCAGTTGACTGCAGGTTAGCAAATGTGACACCCATCTACAAGAAGGGCCAGAAGGAGGATCCAAGGAACTATAGGCCTGTCAGTCTGACCTTGGTGCTGTGGAGGGTTACGGAGCAGATCATCTTGCATGCCATCATGTGGCATGTACAGAACAACCAGGTGACCAGGCTCAGTCAACATGGGTTTATGAAAGGCAGGTCCTGCTTGACTAACCTGATCTCCTTCTATGGCAAGGTGACCCACTCAGTGGATGAGGGAAAGGCTGTGGCTGTTGTCTACCTGGACTTTAGTAAAGCCTTTGACAGTGTTTCCCACAGCATTCTCCTGGAGAAACTGGCTGCTCATGGCTTGGATGGGTGTACTCTTTGCTGGGTAAAAAACTGGCTGGATGGCTGGGCCCAAAGAGTTGTGGTGAATGGAGTTAAATCCAGTTGGTGGCCGGTCACAAGTGGTGTTCCCCAGGGCTCAGTACTGGGACCAGTTCTGTTTAATATCTTTATTCATGATCCAGATGAGGGGATCAAGGACACCCTCAGTGAGTTTGCAGATGACACGAAGCTGGGCAGGAGTGTTGATCTGCTTGAGAGTAGGAAGGCTCTACAGAGGGATCTGGACAGGCTGGATCGATGGGCCAAAGCCAATTGTATGAGGTTTAACAAGGTCAAGTGCCGGGTCCTGCACTTGGGTCACAACAACCCCATGCAATGCTACAGGCTTGGGGAAGAGTGACTGGAAAGCTGCCTGATAGTGGAAAAGGACCTGGGGGTGTTTGTTGACAGCCAGCTGAATATAAGCAGACAGTGTGTCCAGGTGGCCAAGAAGGCCAACAGCATCCTGGCTTGTATCAGAAATAGTGTGGCCAGCAGGAGCAGGGAAGGGATTGCCCCCCTGTACTCAGCGCTGGTGAGGCTGCACCTCGAATACTGTGTTCAGTTTTGGGCCCCTCACTATGAGAAAGACATCGAGGTGCTGGAGTGTGTCCAAAGAAGGGTAACGAAGCTGGTGAATGGTCTAGAGAACAAAGAGGAGCAGCTGAGGGAACTGGGGTTGTTTATCTTGGAGAAAAGGAGGCTGAGGGGAGACCTTATCGCTCCCTACAACTACCTGAAAGAAGGTTATAGCAAGGTGGGTGTCAGTCTCTTCTCCCAAGTAACAAGCGATAGGGCAAGAGGAAATGGCCTCCAGTTGTGCCAGAGGAGGTTTAGACTGGATATTAGGAAAAATTTCTTCACCAAAAGGCTTATCAAGCATTGGAACAGGCTGCCTGGGGAAGTGGTTGAGTCACCATCCCCGGAGGTATTTAAAAGACATGTAGAAGTGGTGCTTAGGGACATGGTTTAGTGGTGGACTTGGCAGTGCTAGGTTAATGGTTGGACTCGATGATCTTAAAGGTCTTTTCCAACCTAAATGATTCTATGATTCATTTATTTTTATCTTTTATCCAGTGAGGAAAATTCAGCACAGATGGAACATAGAAATATATCTTAGAATGTTGCCCTTTTCCAGTGAATGCATTACCAGAAATTAAGATGGGTCTACTTTGCTTTTCCAATCTTAAAATATACACTTTATCAAGCTTAAAAATAAAACCCCTTTCACTTCCCACTTAAAGTGATTTGACTGAATATTCTTTAAATGGCCAAGTGTAATTTTTTGACTGCCTATTTTTACATGCATGGTTATTTCTCCATTTTAAGAGGACAGTGATATGTTGGGATATCTGCAGAAATCTGAAAACCGGTGTCCTATAGTTTAAAAAAAGATAAAAAATTACACCACTACCTGCTTTTTACCAAATTGAAATAGCAGGAACTTTGAAGACCAAACAGAAGCATGATAGAGACAGCAATATACTAACCTTTCTTTAACTATTTATTCATGAAAGGCACTTCACTGTCAAATTTATAATTCTGTGTTGATACTACTTTTGGAATTTGCATTAAATGACATTTTGATTATAGTATTCAAATGCATGTGCCCTTAAAACTTTGCCATTTATTTTGTATGCAAAAATCTTACAGCTAAATGTCCCCATTTCCATTTTGCTCTGGATTCCACTGAGACTATATAGGAAAGAATAGCTAAGTTTCTCCTCCCCCCCCCCAAAATCTTGTCAGGTAAAAGAAATTCAAATTATAACAAGCATATTATGCACCAGCTGTTTGATTCTTAGCTCTAAATTACAGTGTTGAACAAATAAGATGTTTTTCTCTGGATAAAATTGGGGGGTGGGGTGGGGGTATTTTAAATCTTTGTCCCTAATAATCCAGGAAAACTCCTAGGCTGACATACTTAGACAAAGCAAGTGTGTGTGCTTATTATGTAAATTCTCTGACCATGCCTTTGAGCCATAACATTTTGAAACCATTGGGAGTTTCAACCCAAACAATTAGATACATTCAGTGAGGGAAAGAAAATTACTAATGATATTAAAACAGCAACAGGGATATGACATTAGGAAGTTCTGAAATCAGAAAGTGCTTGCATCTGCACAGCTGGGACCTGGGAAACCATTACTATGCAATTGCCCTGTCTCCTCTTTCCTTAAGCATCTACCACTGACCACTGTCAGTGATAGAAAAGTTAGAATGATAATCTGTGTGAGCAGAATTACGCATGTGTTTATATTAAGCCTTACTATGTTGGGTTTTTTTTCTTTAAGCCAGATGGAGCACATTTTGCTTCTGCTAAAATTGCTCCTTGCAATTAGAAAACAAGATCAGATCATCATAGGAGTTTACATTTTGTAAAATGTTTTGCATCTGCAATGAACTGGCATCTACCAGTTTGCATTCTTCCATCAGCCACGCATTCTCCTAAAAGTTCACTGTAGCAAACAAAACAAAATGCAAAACAGAACTGTTTGCCAAAGTCATGGTGAGCCCAAGGGGCACAGATGAGGAAAATTAAGATTTAAAAGCATATTCAAGATACCCATTAACTTTCAACATATTTTTTTTTCACCACTTGAATATAAAAGCAGTGTTTCAAAAGCACATGGTGACTCTTGTATTTAAAAATCAAAACAAATTGCTTGGCAACAAAGTGTTACCTTGAGCACAGAATATTAAAGAGTTAGCTACTGTAAAGTTTTGAAAGTTTTCCAGTTGCTGGAACCCAAAGCAGCACAGAATGTAAACACATATTTGAAAAATGAGCAAATCTATTGTCTTAATCATCTGCCTAAACTCTTGGCTAGACCCAAGTTAGACTGCCCACTGTCTTTCAAAATCAAGTTCAACACATGGTTAGGACATGATCTTTTAATGAATTGTGCTGAGGAACACCTCTGTGCCTTCTCTTAGCTCAGAAAGGGAGACATGAGTTTACCTTGGGTGTACCAGGCAAAGTTAGTTGTAAAAAATAGTGAAACAATCCTGAAAAAAGGTACTACTGTCAATAGTATAGTAGTACAATTTTCTGCATTTTATCAGACTGATAGAATCATTAATATTTGTGTGCTAACTTTGACAGCATAGTATAAAAAAACCCCCACAGTTGGGAATGAGTGTTGACTCTAATGTCAATGAAGTAAAAACATCAGGTTTTTGCTTTGTCTTTTAATTTTACGGGGAAGAAATAGTTCAACGCTGTATTCCATATGACCTCAGAATTGTTCAGATGAAGTACAGTTTTTTGGAACAGTAACTCTGGAAAGCTTTAAAATAAGCCTTTTAGTACTAACTGCAGTTGTTCAAGTTTTTATCACACCTTTCATTGCAAATATTTTAAGTAGACCTAATTTGGAGTGGTTTATTTGCTTAAAAGAAAAGAAAACATGGAAAGTCCTGATTGACATGATAATAGGTTTGCTATTAAAATGTGCACTGTAAATCAACCAAATTACTTCAGAGCTGAATGTTTCTGCAAGAAGATGAAAGCTAAGCATATTTAACTTAAAGATGTCATTTTTCAAAGCTCTAATTAAGGCTTAAAATATTTTTTCAAGAGTTCTACATTAATATTGCTAAAGAACTTCCTGTTATAAATTTGTTGTGCTAGAAAGAAGCTGTAGAATTCAAAATAGCATTATTATACAATTTTTGTATAGGTCTAAATATCTTTATTGACATTGCCCTCTAAGAACAGTAACTCAATTGTGTCTGTGTACATAGTCACAACCATCAAGAGCACTGCAAAAAACCAAGGCAGTTAAGTCATAAGCCATTGAGTAGAAAGAGGGCATTGTGTGTGCTAAGGGATGTAGCCCAGTACAGTTGATTTTTTCAACACCAGTAAAAGGTTACAGGCTTTCTATTAACCTGACTGTTCAGGGTCTCCGGACTTGTAAAGGCTGTGCATTTCCACAGCACCCCCTTCAGGCAGCTGAAATAATAAGCACATACGTTTTCCTGAAGAAGTACTGGCCTTCAGAAACATTTTTCACCATTCCCTCACACAACATCTTTCTCCTCCTTTGCATTTGCACATAAAATCTTTCTACAAAAAACACTATGCCACAAAATGATATACCACCTCCTCGTTTATAATACTGTTTCATTGCCAGTCAGGGATAGGCCCCAAATTACTTCCCCACCCTGGGATTAGACAACTTACATCCTGTCAAATTCTTAAAAATTCATACCACCACAAGGTTGTCAACACCTACTAAAATTAACATATGGTGATTAATGCATAGAAAAACAGTGTTACAGTCAGACCAGTCTTAGATTAAGGAAGCCCCTACATTTCTGACCTGACCATACTGCTGAGAATGTCAGTGAAAAAATCTGACAGTCACTTGTGCCTGCAGCTACATCAGGGTGTACTGTTAAATAGCATATGCCCAAAACCCACCTACTTTCAAGCCTTCCACAGTTCCACATAAATCATGTAAGTATTGATGCTAGGAGTGGCCATTTTATTTCCTGCTTTCTCTACAGAACATGGCAGAAAAGGGAAGAGGAGCAGTGCAGGTATTGATACAAGAAATACTGGCACAAGAAATACCTGGCCATCCTAACGTGACACCAGCAGTTTGACCACTGGCCACAAGAGCAGATTAACGGCTTGCGACTGCATCATATCGCACTTCACCAACAATACCTGTGTGAGTACTGTTGCGTAGTGAAGCACTGACAGCTGAATTTGCAGGTTCTCACAGCCCTGAAATAGGCAGTGTAGTCAAGGTTTTGCATTAGAGGAAACTTTCAAGGACCCCAGCACTGAAAATGGTTTAGTTTCTGTGCTCAGTGAGTTAAGTAGGATGGAAAAGCTCATTGATGGTCAAGGTAAATACAGGGAGGTCACGTACCAGTTACCATTGCAGGCAAAACAGACTTGACGTGGGGAAACATTAATTTATTGCCAATTAAAATACAGTTGGATAGTGAGAAAAAAAAGACAAGAACTAAAACATCTCCCCACCCTCCCCTTCTTCCTGGGCTCAACTCCATTCCTCCATTCCTGACTTCTCTGTCTCCCCTCCCCTGAGAGGCGCAGGGGGACAGGGAACGGGTGCCTGCGGCCAGCCCATGGCGGCTCCCCGCTGCTGCTCCTACCTCCTCAGGCTGTTCCCTGCTCCAGCCTGGGGCCTTCCCCGGGGCTGCAGGGAAACCCCTGCCCCACCGGGGGGGGGGTCTCTCCCGGGGCCGCAGGGCCATCTCTGCCGGGGAGGGGGGCCTGGAGCACCTCCTGCCCTCCTCCCGCTCTCCCCTCGGGGCTGGCAGGGCTGTTTCTCCCACCGTTTCCCTCAGCCCTTTTGCCCTTTCTTCCCCAGGCTTTCCCCGAGGCTGAGGGGCTCAGCTGTGCCCAGCGGTGGGGCCGCTGGAGCCGGCGGGAACCGGCGGGAACCGGCTGGGTCCGGCCTGGGGCAGCCCCGCCTCTCTCCTCACAGGAGCGGCCGCCGCCCCTGCAGAGCCTCCCTGCCAGCACTTACAGCCAGTACAGGTTATGGTCTTTATGGAATGGGGCACAGTGGAGGCGAGTAGATCCTGACAAGGGTAGTAATCACCAGAAAGAGAGATAAGGCTGTATAATATTTTATAGCCAGCACTTCATCACCTATTAAGTCACTTCAGCTAGAGACATTTAGGTTAATAACTATTGCTGAATCCTCTGACTTCTTCTCAGGAACTTCAATACACCCAGTCTGTAGGACTGCAACCATCTGTGAGATCTAATGCGATTAACATTGCACCTAGAGTAGAAGTAATATCTGGTAACTGCCAGTAATAATATAACCATGTTTACTGGTAAGCAATTGAAAATGAAAAGATTTAATTTAATCTTCTTACAGAATCATGACTAAACAAGTCTAATTCATCATGTATTTACCAGACAATACATCAATTAATAATTAAAATATATAGTGGCCTTGAAGCAGTATTTTAAATACAAGCATTCATACTTAAAGCACTCAGATACGATAAGCTTGGTACAGATGACTCCTAAATATATAAAAATGTTATAAGAAGAGTTAATACTGAAAGACTTTTTTTTTTTTTAATTTAAGAGCCAAAATAGAAAACCAGCTTTCCTCTTATGTATATAATTAGAGTCCCCATTATAGGCACACTGGAATTTATTCTGATGACTGACAACCATGAAATTCTAAGTGACACTCTGAGAACTCTGTCATTTATTTTCCTGCCGTCCAGCTGCATTTAACTAACTGTCCTTCAAATTCTCGATATGAATATATTTAGACATTAGCTAATGTATCATTCTTGACATCTATTCACCTTCAGCAGTGCATTAAAAAAAGACAATAAATTTAAAGCAAAGTCAAGGGGCAGTCTTATCTGATGCACAATAAAATACTCTAATGCCAACAGCATGAAGTACATTAAGGGTGAAAGTTGTACAACGCTTCTAAGTATTTACTCCCTTTCAAGTTGCAATGTTAAGTTATATCAAGGTTTACCCTTATTTTAAGGACAGTGCTGCAGTACATTACAAGTCCATATGTCATTACACACTCCAAAGCTTCTGAAAGCATATTCAATATTCCTTTAGGAGTAGACTCCACTCTTAATTCAGCCAGCATAACTGTGTTTATTGTCACTACCTGCTTTAAATTTCCTCCATTTTATAAGTTTTTCTACTTATCCTACTTTAAAATGCTAAGCACATTACACATTCTCAAAAGCTGAGGTGAGAATATCTGTTGAGAATATTAAGCATGCATGTACAAGGTTGATAAGTCATAGAAATAAAATCATTGTATGGAAATGTTTGCTTTATGAAAGTATTATGCTTTATCAGATATGTGCCATAAAGTAGCACTTCAGAAAGCAAAAGTCAATTACAAATAAAACACAGATAAATTTAACAGAGACATCTGTAGCAAAGCTTGCATTATTCTTAAGCATTATATAAAAATTAAGCTTGAGCTGCTGCTGTGGCCTATTCAAACCATCCTGATCTCTATTCTCTTTGGGCGTCCAGTCCCAGGTGTTGTGTTCTCCCTTGCTATTGGCAAATCATTTCTCTTCCCTCCTATGTAATAAGTGATAGTCATGGATTTCCCTTTGGCGAATCTCTCTGTGCCACTGAGGGTCTTTTTTTGGTCTTTGGAGCACACTGACTGCCTCCCAAACTGGGAGATAACCAGGCTATCTGTTTCAAAATCTTGAGGCAGAGTTAGGTACCTCAAATCATTCGTGAGTCATGAAAATATACCCTCATTTTCCATATTTTTTTTACACACAAATTAGCTGGATAAAATCACAGAGTGAATGCTGATGTTGCTTTACTTTGGTTTTGCAGAAAATTACAAACATTCTCAAAGCAACTGTCCCCAAATGGATTCTTGCACAGAATGAGGGACAACAAAATATTCAGTAAAATATTAGAGATTTTCCTGGTGTAAGATGGCAGACAATATTGCCTAAAAACCTAACTAATGTAGCCAAAGTTTCACACAACAGTATCACCTATCACAAAAGCACATTGGTTCAATTCCCATTCCTCCCAATCTCTAGTCTGTTTTACCATTACAGACACTTGCAATCAGGCTCATTTGGGTAACGAAGTTTGTTATAATAATCAATGGGTAACATCTTTTTCTATGCTTCCAGCCATAAGTATCATTTGTGTTCAGCACAGATAAGCCTATTATCTGAAAGATCCTCTTAATCCTAAAAGATTTATTTTTTTTTAAAGATGAAAATGTGCAACCTTTCTCCTGTGGTACCTGCTATAATAATTTTACAACACACACAATCATTTTACACACACACACAGAAAAAAAATCAGGTCTAGTGTAAATGAAGCAGCCATGTATCACTTAAATATACTGGCTTATATGAGATATGAAACTAATCTAAATTGGAATGATCTCCTTAGAAACACATGAATATCTCCATGTTAAGCCCTAACACTGGCAAAAAAGAAAACAAACCTTAAGACAGTATGAAAATCAGTCTAAGGTTACAATAGGATTTTCTAAATGTTTCTTTATCTCTATTTTCATTAAAAAAATAATTAATTTCCAAGAACCTATAAGATCAATACTTCTTTTTAATGTTTTCTGTTGAGTGTATGCTTAAAGGAAAATGAATTGCTTGGGGAAAAACAATTTTATATTTCAAATGTATCACTAATAGTCGAGGCTACGTGGAAAGACAACCAAGTCATACATCAAAGCACTGACAAAGAAAGGGTAAAGAGTAGGAAAGGCAGCTTATTAACCCTAAGATTCCCTAGCTTACATATTTTACACATGCTGGTTTGATTTTTCACCTGCCCTGAGCTTTGCTGTAAAGGGAGACATGAATACTGTTGGAGAAAATTACAACTTTGTACTCAATCGTCTTTATACTTAAGACTGAGATCTGGACAGATTTTGAAAATTTTTCATATCATCTGCTCTACATAGCAAGCAGTGCCGCGCCAAATGAGCAACAGTTAGTATGTGCAAAGAGAAACGAGCTAGATTATTCATGGCACAGATATTATCATAAGAATGTGTTTTGGAGAGATTATGTTGTATAATGAAGCCAATTTTCTCAGTTTTGTACCTTCCAGTCTGACTCAGCTCTCAATACAGGTGGCTCACTGATTTGAAGATTTGACAGCTTCTCAAAAAAAAATAGGAAGAAACAACATTCCTGACACAAAGTATACCCCTGGTGTACTTTGTGGTTTTGTTTTCTATTTGGAAAAAAACCCAGTCCTAGATGTGGGGAAAAAAGGTACCTCTAAGGCCATTTTGCAATCCTGACATTAGAGGTGAGGCTAATCAAAACTTAACAAGGTGTTGTGCCATGCCAAAACTGACAAGCCATTTAGTGTATTGTCTTACTAACTAGTACGCATTTTATCTAGTGGTAGTTCAGTCAGATTAAGTATTTAGTTTATCTGGTGGTATGGGGCACATTAATCAAATGAGAAGCAGTTAGATGTTCTTTGCTTTGTAAATTATAATAAATAAATGGCATTCCTACTTGTTATTTATCTACCTTCAAAGTTTAATGAATATTTCTAGTGCCAATTGCTGATTTTCTATATTTGGAGGCAACAGGCACATATGGAGATAATAGCACAATGTGATATTTATGAGGTGCCAGTTCCCTTTTAAATATAGAAATTGAGTAATTAGCACTAGAAATATTCATTGAAATTTCAATGCACACTTTGGGTTTTGAAATTAAATTGAGCTAAAGTTGATGATCCTTGTCATATATTAATATTTGGGGGTCTGGAATTTAACTCACTAGAGGTATGCCTTCAACTACTGAATAGTTTAAGTAAAAGTAACATTGGACATAGCAAGCACATTTGGTGAAAGGAGAGGCATTAAAAGGTCAATTACAGCTCTTTGACAGTGTAGGATTGTTGTTATCACAGTTTTTAACATTGTAGTTGTTTCCCATCATATCAGTCTATTTCACTCTTTCACTGTCTCTAGTAGAAGATGATAGGTGATTTAAAACAGTGGTGGGACTTACATGTTTTCCAGGTCAAGTCAGTACCTACAGAGGTATGAATCTGTGATAACACAGTTATAAATTACACTATATAAACTAAATGCTTCATTGACATAGATTGATTTTGAGGTATTTAAAACCACTAATAATCTTTTAAATAAAAATAATACCAAAATAAAGTTGCTTATGAAGATTTAAAGTTCATTTTGGTAACTTGTGCCTTCTGAAAACATCACATGCAACAAAACCTAAGCTTTTAAAAATTCAATAAGCTACTTCAGACTCAAATGGTTGAAAATGAAGAAACACAAAATGCCTGTACAATATTGACTGATTTGGCACAAAGCATAGACAATGGCAAGCCCTCTAGGTGCTTCTTTTGAGTGTTGACATACCAAAACAGGTGCAGTGAAGGACCATGAAGATGTTAAAAGGATCTGAGCATCTAATACATGAGGAAAGGCTAAGAGAGCTGGAACTCTTTAGCCTCGAGAAGAAAAGGTTCGAGGGCATCTCATTAATGCATTTATATCAACTTGGGGGGGGAGCAAAGAAAACAGGCTCTTCTCCGTGATGCCTAGTGAAAGAGCAAGAGGTAATGGACACAAACTGAAATACAGAAAATTCCCTCTAAACACAAGAAAATGTTTTTACTATGAGAGTGGTCAAACACTGGAACAGGTTGTCCAGAGAGGTTTGTAGACTCCATCCTTGGAGATGCTAAAAACACGACAGAACATGGTCCTGAACAATCTATTCCCTAGTTGGCCCTACTCTGAGCAGGGGGATTGGACTGGATAATCTCCAGAGGTGCCTTCCAAACTCAGCAACCATTCTGTGACTCTGTGAAATATCTAGGGAAGAATTCGTATTAAGCTTTCCAGTTTACATAAGATGCCTCTATGAAATATGAAGTTGCTATAGGTAGGAGAATGCAATGAAGAAGCACTTTCCTCTACCGCAAGCATGGTTTTCTGTAGGAGATGGATGTCTTTCAGATGTTTTAAGCTGGCTATTAATGTATCACATACCCATGAGAGCAAATTACTTGGGCAAATTTCTTGGTTTTGTGCTGCGGGTACTAGCATAGCTTCTCTAAATGGATGTGACTGTTTCTATTTTTCTTTTCATAACATCCATTATTCCAATGCAGTTACCTGTTTTTATCTATTGAAGTAATTTATTTTAAAGGCCAAGATAGAAGACTGGTTGGAGTTTGTGACTGCATTATGAAAAATAATTACAATCAATGAAGAATATACTGATTTTTTTAAATGTGAAAATATTTACTTTGCAAAGAAATTAAAGTTAAGAACATAAATTAATCACTTGTGAGTTGCTTCCTTAACTATGCAAAAGTGCAATAAATCATAATGTGATTATTTATGCTAAGTAGCTTGGGTTTTATAAGAAGCTCATTAAGTGACTCCTTATCTAAGTTAAATGTTTGGGAGCTTTACTTTCATTAAATGTTATCTACATTCACATGAACAAATTCATACATAAATTCCTATTAATCAGTTTTAAATAGATTTTAATAAAAACACTAAACAATCTGAATGAGCAAATGCTTTTAATATATACAGTAGACTTTTAACTGATTAATATTGCTGTCCCTAAATGATAATGGATTAATAAGCTTTAAAACTAAGTGCATCTAACTACTGAATAAGTAAAACCAAATGGATGGAAGCTTTGAAGGCTCCTTGTCATTAAAACCGGACCTGGACATTAAGGTGATTTTCTAATTAAAGTGAAATTAACAGCCTGTAATTCAAGCATGATACTTCAGGATCTAAGTAGTAGGCTCAAATAATCATGCGATTCTTTAGGAGAATCATATGCTTCTAAAATAATTTGGAAAACTTCATTACCAGAAAAGCATGTCATACCTTAATTGCAGAGATTTTGACTGCAATTTAAAGCAGCAGCACGTGTTCTCACAATGAAGATCTCAAAACCTGACACATTTATATGCCTTCCATTTCATGGTTAGCTTCCATGTTTACAACCCTTCCATATTAATTGAGCACGTGGCAACAGTATTCAAAAGCAGATGTGAAGTCCGCCTCCTCAGTGAATTAATACTATGACATTATGTACTACTTCCTGATTTCACAGTTATGTGAAAAGAGCTCATCTATATGTAATTCAAAGTGAACACAGAGATACATCACGCCATTTAAAACTGCAGTGAAATTCCACATCTACAAACTGTGACAAAGGCTAATACAATTAGAAGAGTTCACTTAATTCTATGACGTCTGCTGTAGTGTGCTGTTAAACAGATGAATAGCTCCCACAGACACTTTCTAGGTTTCTAAAGTACAAAATTACTTCACATTTCTCCTCTGTTTTTAGCAATGACATAAAAAGAGCATAAAGAGCCCAAGGAGATCTTGTGCAAAATATATACTTTTACAGAATGTTGTTTTCCAAACAATGGAAAAAGTAGCAAGTGCCAGAACTATATTGTCACAGATAATCCTTTAATTCATCATATTTGTGTATATGCAATAGAGACTCCCAAATCAGCTTCTGAATTTAATCTGGCTGTTGTTTCCCCTCTATAAAGTAAAAACAAATTAATCCATCCAAAGCATTTGATAGTCAACAGCTAAATACATCAGAAAACCACAGGAGGAAATTAATACTTCATTACTGAGCGCTCAGTCTGAACAATGTGGACTAATGCAGGAGTAAAACCTGAGCAAGAAGAAAACAGAGTAGGTGCTGCTTCTACGTACACTGTCTATCCTGCACAGTCAGTCAGGAACAACAAAAACTCTTAATTTGACATTATGTTTGCACTTCACGTGCAAGTTTTAATCAGATTATTAATCTGGAAAAATCACTTCCCAATTTAGATGCCTGACTTTTAAACATTGATATTCTTTTAATTTTTTTTTTTAAAATAAGATATTTATTTTTAAAAATCTTGGCTTAAATGTTTCTGACATGTTTCCAATTATATTGACTCTCAAGAAGAATTAATCATCAGGAAGCTAAGAACTTTCAGATACTCAGAACTTAATCCCCTAAGGAAACAGGGTAGTTGATCATAATGAAAGAGTCTCACAGTTTACATGAGTTGCATAGCACATGGAAACTGGAAGCATTTTCCAGTAACTATTACACTATTTATGATATCAAAGAAATGCTGAGGCACTGAGTTAGCACTTTTTATGCCTTCTTCAGTACCCCTTTGCTCCAGCCTGTCCTTGGCTCTAGCCTTTACCTCCCATTTACTTCTCATTTTTTTCCTTCCAGCATCTCATACCCATTGTTATTCCACTCACTCACTCTCTTCTCCCAGCTCCTCCCAGGCTGTAGTTTCATTACCACAATAAGTAGATGGAAGCCATGCAGCATCAGAAGCAGCAATCTTAACACCTCTTTCCTTCTCCCTGGCTCTCATTTCCACTCCCACTGTGTCTTGTGCTGGGTTAAAATGAAGTGTGGTTTTGGCAAATTAATGGACTGGAGAGCAGGAAGAGTGTGTGAAGACTAGCAGCCAATGATGGAAGTAGGGTGAGATGATTTTTTTCAGCAACAGCACCGATTTATGCCCATTTTAAAATGAATCCTTGCCTTCATAAAGTCCTAGTATTTCTCCCATCAGTGCAGATCTCTCCCAGATCCATTTTCCTGAACTATCTCACTCCCTGGCTCCTTAGTCTCCTCTGTTGTTTCAAGTGCCTCTCCCCTCTCAGCTCTAGGTACCCTGTTTCCCCTCCTTGTCCTTACAGCACTTTCTGAGGACAGCAGGGAGAAAGCAACACTGCCTCTGCCCTAATTCCTATAACACCACCTTATCACTTTCACTTCTGTCATGTGATAAGCAGTCATCACCAGCCACCAGCCTGTTTCCTATAAATCCTGCTCACATCTTCAGTCAAAGCGTCTGTCCAATGCAGATTTAAACCTCAAAATTCTTGATTACCAGCTTTAACTGCTTGTGTTCAGCAGGTTTTCATAGGCTGACATATTAAACAAATTTTATTGTCTTTTTATTTGGAAAAGATCGGAAAAAAGTCAAAGTTGACACCAAGATGACTACATTCTATGTCCTTGTTTCTAGGTATAAAAGTTTTTTATAAGATATGTGCAAGATTAATTTCTGCACAGAGCCTCTCCTATTCTTCACTTTTCTCTTTATGAGAGATCAAATCTCACCCTGGCAAGCCTACCTTATCCAAACAGCTCCATGCCAAACAGTTAAATATGGCAAACATACACAAGAAAAATAGGATTAACAGTGCTATTTGGGGCAATTTTAGACATTACTGACAGCTTTTCCTTAAAAAAAAAAAAAAAAGCATATTTACATAATAAACACAGAACTGTGGAATATAATACTTTCTGTCAACACACTGTACTGTTCTTAGATAAAAGTGCCAATCTCAAAGTCCTATAAAATCAAACTGAGTGTAAAGACGAAATCAACTCCCAGAATTTGTCATGTCCCTGAGAGCACTGTTAGCCCCGACTGTCCCTGCCCAGGCCCAGGGCTCCCCCGACACTGCCCACGGCCCAAGACCCCACGTCAGGTCCCTGGGGCTGCCAGCCCCTGCCCTGGCAATGCCACAGCAGGGCTGGTCTCCAGCTCCCCACAGCCCTGCCCTGCCCGGCCGTGGGCCTCACTGAGCCTTGCCCACCCATGGGCCCACATCCCAGGAGCCTGGCCTCAGCCCATTCCCATCCCCAGGGAGGTGCCCAATGCCTGGGGCTGGGGCTGCCCCAGTGCCCCCCCGGCTGCCCTGCTCCCAGCTGGGGTGGTGGGACGGGTCCTGGCTGCCAGGCCCTGCCATGACCCATCTGGTGGGGCCACTGGCCCCCCTGGTGCCCTGACAGGGTTTTAGTGTCCGGCCACATGCAAATTCATTCACTATCATTTCCATGTCGCTATTGATTAAACAAAAATAGTTTTCATTACCAGCACTGGTGAAGCCACAGCTGGAGTCCTGTGTCCAGGTCTGGACTCCCCAGTTCAAGAGAGACATGGACATACTGGAGAGAATCCAGTGAAAGGCCACAAAGATGATGAAGGGCCTGAAGCATCTCTCCTGAGCTGGGAACGCTCAGCCTGGAGAAGAGAAGGCTCAGAGAGGATCTCATCAATGTGTACAAATACCTGAAGGGAGGCTGCAAAGAAGACGGGGCCAGGCTCTACTCAGTGGTGCTCAGTGACAGGACCAGAGGCAATGGGCACAAACTGAAACACACAAAGTTCCTCCTGAACATCAAGAAACAATTTTTTACTGAGAGGGTGACTAAGCACTGGCACAGGCTGCCAAGAGAGGTTGTGGAGTGTCCCTCCCTGGAGATATTCAAAAGTTGTCTGGACATGGTCCTGGGCAAACAGCTTCAGGTGGCCCTGCTTGAGCGGGGGCGGGGGGGGGGGGGGAGGTTGGACAAGATGACCTCCAGAGGTCCCTTCCGAAGTCAACCATGCTGTGATTCGGTGATACAAAGGAATTATACTACCAAAACTGATCTTAGTGTATGGCCTATTTGGCCATATTTCTCCAGCAGGCTGTATGCTGGAGAAAGCTCAGAAAAGAAGGAACTTCCTCAAGCCCCTCTATTGCCAAACAAGAGTTAAATCTCCTTGTATTGACTGTCAGGACCATACCACCACAAGACCATGTAGTCTTAAGTTCTGTCAGGCAGACAGTCAGACTTCCAGCATGCTCTAAGAAAAGCTTCATTCACTAAAAAAAACCCAAACCAAAACAAAAAAAACCAAGGAGGGCAGGAAATCTCTGCCACCATGCACATCTCCAGTTCTGGTCACTAACGAAAAGTATTTCAATATCTAATTAAATTGCTGTCAGTGTGTCTTTCCTGGTGAACGGAGACACATATGAAAAAATAATTAGGTCATGTTGTCTAGCTGTACAAGGCAAGCTGAGAAATTTAAATGGTGAAAGCTCTCTAATAGGTATCATGAGATAGCTGCACAGCACTGCTCAGACCTTCCTGACGGCCTGGAGCAGCTGGAGCTCAGGGGAATTCCCCTCCTGTTAATAAAAATTTGCATTGCTTCCACTTATCTGTTCTTGAAACAGAACCTACTGAAAACCTAAAATATGCATCCAGTGGTCAAACCTAATTCAAGGTCATAAGATCTATTCTACTCACCAGAAAACACAAGGGCAGCAGCTCCTGATATGTTTTGCACAAGGAGGCAGCTTTAATCTTCATGCTTAAGAAATTAAAAGCAGTCAGTATATAGGAAGGCTTAATGTAACTCTCAATTTCTTGTTTGAGCTAAGAGAAAAACAAATCACCGCTACACACAAGACTGCGTTTAGTAGAAATTGATTCTCACCTAAAGGACTAAAGCTTGCTAAGAGACTCTCAGAGGGATTCACCTAACCTTAATCAAGACAAAATTAATGAAGAAGCAGACATCTCCTGGCATATCTTGGCATATCACCTCAACAGGAATCGCTCCGTCTCAACATTTTCACTGAAATTAATTTAATTAACTCATCCATTAATAATGAATGATCTACAAGCTTGAAAATAACCATAGATAATTGGTTTTGACTAGAATTTTCCAGTAAGCTGCCACAGAAATGGATATTTTCACTCCAGGGCAGCTTTATGATATTAAAACAATATTAGCTGGGGCATACATAGTCTGCTGGAGTTCATAAACATCTTAGGTATTCAAAAATAAAGTAGAAAGATATCTGTTTGTTCTTCCAGGCATGAAAATAGGAACTGATATTATGGTGCATCTATCGGGTCATTAAATGATAACTTTCAATTTACGTTGTCACAGGCTGAGGTATTATGAAACTGTGTTAGATCTACTACAAATTATCAGAAACTAAGCAGCTCTCATGATAACCAAATAAAAAACCCAAATCTCTTGCTTGACCTAAGCTTAATCCCAGTGGCCCTGAAAGATGCTAATCGAAGAAAATATTTTAAAGAGCATTTATGAGTAAATCTGAAAGGAAGGTTAACAATCAAATTCATACCACTCTTGAACTGAAAGCTATAATATTTATGACTAATTTTTCATAAGAGATATGTCAACAACCCCATTCTGTATCAAAACAACAAACAAATTTAATAACACTTTAAACATGAAAAGAAATATTTTAATTACTCATTTACTGCTAATTCATCTCCCTCTAAGCTTCACATTACTGGTGTCAAGATAATTTACTCTTCATTGTTACAGCCTATTCTGAGTATTGCCAGCCATTGATTTAATTTTTCCTCTTTCAGGAATTCTCCTGGAAGTTGACTAATTCAGACTGTCTTTGCATCTGACTGCCATTAATTGTTGTGACAGATTATGATCAGCCTGTATCACACTGGGAACTTCATTTTTTCGTAACCCATCCATTTTGAACTTCATGCTGAAAACATATTTAAATGTAAACAATGCAGACTTACATTGCACACTTATTGTTGATAACCCCTTCTACACTATTCACTGGGAAAACGCCAACCAATCTAGTGCCTCAGCAACTTCTCTTGACTACAAACCCAGTCACATGGCACCACAGATGTTTTGCCTTCTTCAAAGCCCCCAAAAATAACAGGGAGAGACTCAAATCATCCAGGGCAGGGAGAACATTAGGACACAGCTCTTGAAAGTTGCCATCATACAGAAGCAGCACATTGCTGATTTATTGACATGAATTGCATATCAGGAGCTCAAGGAATTTATCCAAAGAAGCCAAGTTCTCCAAAGAAATAACTTTCAAAGGTTTCTGAAAATATTAATTATATAATACAGCAAATGACCACACAATAGAAATACAAAATAAAATACAATATTAAGGATTTTACAGAAAGTAAGTTCTGAAAACCACAAACTGATCATTTCTTTCTTAAGTCTTACCCAAGTTTTAGATGTTAACATGCAGAACATTAAGGGTATCATCACTCCTTCAGGTGGAAACCTTGGAGTGAATATGAGGAACATCACATCAGTCATGCTTTTATTATCAAATCACTAAAACAAGACTGCTTTAATGTTAAATGGAAAATGGGTATCACTAACTTGTTGCATGTCTTTGGGAAGTTTAGATCAAATTTTTAGTCTAATTTTGTAACCAGGCTGTTTTCTAAAGTAGTCTGATTTTTTTGTCTGTAATTAGTTCAAGCTATTTCAGTCAAAAGGCTGCTCCTTTTACAGTTTCTCAGTTATCGCTTCCTTTCATTCTTCTTCCCTGAATATCTTTTTGGGCCCCATTTCAAGTAAAAGGTTTCACTTATCATCTTCAAAGTAGAAAATATATGCTCCTACAAAGCATCCAAAAACAAGTAAAGAGTCTACAAAAGTCTGTTAGCTGTTTAGCTCCTTATCTGTTTTTGAGGGTTAGAAATCATCTTTTAGATCAATGTTTTTAGAGCACCTTGTGCAATAAAGTTTTGGTTCATGGCTTGGGTTGCAGGATGGTACTGAGACAAGGGGAGTCAAAAGAATCTCAGTAGATATAATAAAGGGGGTGAAAGATGAAGTTTAGCGCTTACATTGTTGAAATTAGCTGAGGCAGAGACAGTCCTTGATAAGAAGAACTGGCCCCAAGAACCGGCCAATGAGGCAGAGACAGTTCCTGATAAGAAGCAGGAGCTGGTCCCAAGAACCAGCCAAGACTGGTCTTGCGGCTTGGGTGAATGCCAAGAAACCACTGAGCCTGCGCAAGAAAAGAGGTTACTAGTGGTGACGGAGTCGTCTATCTTCATCTCTGCAACCACCAGAAGACCACCATAAGGAGGCACTGCGCAAGCGCAGTTGAGAGGAGACTGTGGAAATGACTTCTTGAAGCTAATTTTAATATAAAGCAGGAATAGGTCATGCATATGTATAGGCGTATTGTGAAACTCTATGTATATGTAACACTTGACTGTATAAACTTGAAGCGAACTGCCGATTCAGGCACGCACGACTTTGGTGGGACTACCCCCCCGTGCTGCCCAGCACTGAATGAACATACCTACTTTACAATCTTACTGATTGTGAAGTCTGTTTTCCGCACGTCAGTACAGCAGAAGGCTATATCACATAGGGAAGCAAACATGAGACTTCCGTCTGAAGCGAAATGCTGAGAAGATTGAATGAGAGATAGGAAAGGTCAGTCAGTTGGCTAACTCTCAAGAGATTAAAGTGAAACAGGTAAGTGATGAAAAGTTTCTTTTGCTAAGTTTTTGTTCCTTGCTTTCTGCCATGTTACCTCAGAATTAAAGAAGAAGTCCGGAGTACCCAAAAGGTGTTGCTGGGATGGTGAGGAAGGTGGTAATAAATTACTGTAGAGAGAAGGGAAGACCGGAGGCTTTTGTGTTCTGGGAGGTCAGAGAGATTGCTGAGTGCCTCATCCCAAGGAAAGGCTTTGCTTTACACTGAATCTGACAGTATATCCTAAGTCCCAGAAAGAGACAGAATGAGTAGTTGCCAATCTAAGCCAGGTAACTTAGAAACACTTGAAATTACAATGCTTTTTTAGTGTGGAAGAAGATGAGGAATACTTGAATAAATTTGGTCAGATGCACAACTTAAACTCAACTAGGTTTTCAGACAGAAATAAAAGGCATACAAATGTATTTTAAAATGTAGTCAATATTGGCCTGAGATCTAAGATAGACATTCCCACTGTTCTTGGACCAGACAGAAAAATGCCAACCTCTTCACTACTGCTTATTAGCATTCTCTGTGAAGCATAAAGCTTGTTCAGTGCTTTGCATGTTAGTTTACTTTTTGAGAAAACTAGAAAAGTGCACACAGAAATACACCAATGTGAGCTCCTGTCCAGCCCAGAACAGGTGTAATTGAGATAAATAGGTGACTATAGCCATCAGAAAGCATTAATACTATCGCTGTCATGGTTCAGGTGTTTGGTAGACTGTTTTGTTACAAAATTTAAAAAAAGCTAACCACAAAACCACTATGAATCACGTTTAGATCATCTGCTTTTTTATTCCCTTTTTTGCTTGTTTCTTGCAAACTACAGCAATAGTAGAATTGTCATTAATTAAAAATATCTACTCTTTGTACTTTCATCCTCTCTTTCTCTGTCAATTTATTTTTTCTCATTTATGTCCAATGTATGACTCTGTGGAAGCTCAGGGCGGACTTGCCTTGATTTTATTAAAGCCAGTTTGACCAAGGAAACTGTATTTTAAGAACTTGAAACTTTTGCTTATTACTTGCATTAAAAACACCCTTCAAAAGGGAATGAAAGGAGAATATGCTTTGTTCATAATTCATAATGCTGTCAAGTAGTAGAATTATTAGTATCTTAAAATTTTATGACATTTGCAAAAGGACATTATAAAAATACTTAGAAAATCTGACTTTATTGCATTTCACAAACTCAACTTACATTTGGACTTAAGTAATAATTAGCATTTTTACTGGCATTGAGCTACTGGAATTATATATCAGATAAAGTAATTTCAAAAGTTCAGGAGCAGTCAAAATTCTAATTTAAACTTTAGGAAAGTATTAAAGCTGGAATCATGTGCAAACCAGTGGAGCAGTATGCCTAAAGCATCAGCCTGTTAACTAAATTAAACCAGTTACCCATTGCATTGAAAAGACATAACATGTTGGGGTGCAATTGCCCCAGGAGAGTATTTGCATACTAAAGGGTTCAAACTTACCCTGTTCTGAGTTTTTAATTCAACAGTAATCCCAGGCAAGACTGCAGGTAGACTCTCTCAATGAAAAATTACTAATTTTGCAATGAACACTTTCTCTCCCCCCCCCCCACCTTATTTTTCCCTTCTTTATTACTTGTCATAACATTGGATAAATTTCTATTTGCATCTTTTTAGGGATATTGTCGTGGTTTAACCCCAGCCAGCAACTAAACACCACGCAGCCGCTCACTCACTCCACCCCACTCAGTGGGGTGGGGGAGAAAATCGGGAAAAGAAGCAAAACCTGTGGGTTGAGATAAGAACAGTTTAATAGAACAGAAAAGAAGAAACTAATAATGATAATGATAACACTAATAAAATGACAACAGTAATAATGAAAGGATTGGAATGTACAAATGATGCACAATGCAATTGCTCACCACCCGCCGACCGACACCCAGCCAGTCCCCGAGCCGCGATTCCCCGCCCCCACTTCCCAGTTCCTATACTAGATGGGACGTCACATGGTATGGAATACACCGTTGGCCAGTTTGGGCCAGGTGCCCTGGCTGTGTCCTGGGCCAACTTCTTGTGCCCCTCCAGCTTTCTCGCTGGCTGGGCATGAGAAGCTGAAAAATCCTCGACATTAGTCTAAACACTACTGAGCAACAACTGAAAACATCAGTGTTATCAACATTCTTTGCATACTGAACTCAAAACATAGCACTGTACCAGCTACTAGGAAGACAGTTAACTATATCCCAGCTGAAACCAGGACAGGTATACAGATAATTTCAGTTGTTGGGGAGATTTCCTCAACTTACTTCAAGGACCTTTTCTGGTTATTTGGTTATTTGTCAGAAGAAAAGTACATCTTTGGAGTTTTTAAATGATTTTTTTAACATTCTGTAAGACAAATTCTGCTAGGAATTTATATGCCTAAAACCACAAATAAACATCAGGGAGATTTTAAAAAACTCTTACCTCCCATTCATTTTGGTAGAAGTTAGGTAACTAGGTCCTGTTCATAAGATTTCTCTGCAAATCTATTCATTGTTCCAAAATCTCTAAAGGGAGCAGGATTCTTCAGCAGTTTTAATGGGAACTAAAGAGCTTAGCAATTTGCAGAAGATCCAAATATATTACTCACCTCTCAGATCTAGATTGGCAGCAACTTGGCCTAAGTTTAAAATAAAAGTCTGCTGACAAAACAGTGGTTTTAATCTTCACCCAGAAGCTGAGGAAAACTTAAGCTAAACCTGCTGGTACTTCGTGAACTAATTTACTCTATTCATAAATACTAATCAGCTTACCTAATAGCATTTTACTAAAGGAGAAAAGAAGATAGACAACCAAATGGAAAACAGTACCATCCAATTCCTAATTCCTGAAGTATGACTTCAATTATATCACAGTTCTGTTTTTTATAACCAAGGTAATTTCTTGGTCAGGTAGGAGCTTCACTCTTCCTCTAGCTACACTTCATATAACAGGGATTTTTAAGTCCCTAGCAGCAAGGCTAGGTTTCAGCTGCTGCTCAGCCTGCGGCGCACATTGTGCCTGCTCCACTTTCGAGTCCTTCCTCAGCATTCTCTGCTCCACACCCAAACTGCAGCCTTGCCTCTCCCCAAGGCTGGGCTCCAGCTATCTGAACAAAGTGATTCAAAGATAGAAAGTTATATGTGTAGCTTCGGTAACAGTTCCTGTTAATTCAGTTCTCTACTTGAATGGAACATGGTACTTCAGAGCTGACACAATCTTCTATATATTAGAGAATTTTTAACAGATTTTCTGTTAGCTTTGGCAGCCAAACACCTCTGTTTTCCTCTGTACATTAATTTCTTAAATTCCTTGGTTCTTCAAATTTCTTCTTCAAATTTATTAAATTTCTTCTGTTCTTTAATTTCTTCTTCCCAATGGCAAAACTATTACTATAGGTTAACATGACCATTTACTCCAGGAAAGTTTAATTTATAGTTAGTTGGCCAAGAGTCATATTCTTATCATTTTTTCTCTGCTTCATTATAAGCTTCTCAACAAAATATAGCAACATACATAACATAAGAATACTGTCAGCTTTTCCAATGGTCCTTTAATTTATCTTTACTTTAATAGATGTCAATAGAACACACCTTCATTTTGGATTCTCCTCCCCTTGAAGATGTTTTTGAGCAGGAATGGACTACAGTTTAATTCTTTTTATATACTGAATGATAGCCACCTAGAAACAACACCACTACATAGACCTTATCTGTGTTATACAGCTAGACTATTCAATAAATACAATTTGGTAAGTAAATAAATCTGTTATTTATGTGAGATGTGGTAAATGACGACGTCTTTATCATTTAACAACAATGAAAAAAGGCATTTTTTGCAAAGCTAACATTAATTAGTCTTAAATAAAATACCTGTATTTCAAAAGACATGATAAACTTCCTCAGGAAAATAGTGCTTGAGACTTTTCTTATATGTCTTTTCTTCCAAAGGACAGCCCAGAGAGGTCTCTCTGGAGCCACAGGAATTCCCAGTTTGGGACTTGAGGTCTAGGACTCTGGGTTTCAGGACTACTAACCTGTATCCCTCTCATCTCTGAAAGGAGTCCATCTATGAAAGGAATCCAAATCATCAAGTTTCTTGCACAAGAGATGTGCAACATTATGCTGTAGCTATGGGATTCAAAAGTGTGGGAACTGCAAATCCCACCATGAATTAGCTAGAAACTAGCGAAGTTTCTGTCAGAAATCTGTGTTAGTTATATGTCAGAGCAATCTCTTTGTTTTCTTTAAAAGTCCATAAAAACAGAAGACCATTCAGCAAGACGTTTTGACTTAATTTTTTTTTTTCATTTAAAAATGCTTTTTGAGAAAATTCCAGCAGGTGCTATCTAGAATAGTTTCTGTACTTTCCTTATATATTGATAGTATGAAAAAAACCCTCAAATTATGTATTTTTTAAGATGATGTTTGGTAAGTTTGTGAAAGAAAGTATATACTGTGGTCTCTTACCTCCTTTTAACATCTTTTTGTCAGAGGCTCAAATCTATCCCGTTAAACTTTGGGCATTCACAAAATAACTGTTGAGGTTGGAAGGCACCACTGAAGATCATCTAGTCCAACCTCCATGCTCAAAATATGGCCAACTAGAAAAGGTTGTTCAGGACCACGTCCAGCCAGGTTTTGAACATCTCTGAGGACAGAAACTCCACAACCTCTCTGGGCAACCTGTTCCAGTGTTTGAACACCCTCACCATAAAAAAAAAAAAAAAGTTTTTTAATTTCTTGTATTTCATTTTGTTCCCATTGCCTCTTCTCCTGTCACTGGGCACCACTGAGAAGAATCTGGCTGCATTTTCCCTACTCCCCCCATCAGGTATTTGTACACATTGGTAACATCCCCCATAGCCGCCTCTTCTCCAGGCTGAACAGTCCCAGCTCTCTCAGCCTCCCATCATTTGTCAAATGCTCCGGACCCTTAATCATGTTTGTAGCCCTTCTCTGAATTCAGTCCAGAAATCCGTACCTGTCTTGTACTTAAGGGTCCAGGCCTGGACCCAGCACTCCAGATGTGTCTCACCAGGCTTAAGCAGATGAGCAAGATCATGGCCCTCTGCTCGCTGGCGATGTTCTTCCTAATGTAGCCCAGGATGCTGTTGGCTTTCTTTGCTGTGAAAGCCTGAAACACTTGAAGTGGGGCCCCTTCAGTCTTGTTTCATTGGTTATGAGGTCTGTCTTCTCCACATCTCACTGCACACTCTGCTTGTCAACTTAGTTCACCACTTTCTCACTTGACTGCAGGTCATCCTCTCCCTCCTCCACTGTTCCTTATTTGAAGTTCTCCTCACTGGGCTGGCCTGCCAGTTAGCAGAAATTCTTCTTCCCTGCCTAGACAGGTAGATCCTGTCTCTTCCTAGCAGTCCTCAACCCTCAAAGACATTTCCATGTCATAAAAAACAAACCTCTGCTGTTGACACCAGCTGTGCAAAGAGTTGCTAACCCACAGCATCCATCCATTTTTCCTCAAGCTCTTCACCATCATTGCCAGGATCAAGAAGTCCACCAGGGCTGCCATGCCCTTCACCCTCACCACTGCTGCCCCGTAGCCATGTTTGATGTGTTCCAGGTCTCCCCTGGTAGTTTTGTTGGTACCCACATGGAAGAGCAGCAGGGCATAGTAGTCTGAGGGCCAGACAAGCCTCAGCAGTCTTTTCACAACATGCCAGATTCAATGCCCTGGGAAGCAGCAAACCTCCCTAGACAACAAGTCAGTCAGGTCAGCAGATGGGGGCCTCCATCCCCTGCAGCAGAGTCTCCCACTTGTGTCACTTGCCTTCCTCCTGCAAAGCCTGCTGACTTCCCCCTTCATCTCCATTACTTGGTGACACATATCCTGCACAACACACACCTCCTGCATACGAGACCATCTCCTGCTGCCCCAGGCATCACTGCAGCCCCAGACCTGCAAAGTTCACTCAGGAGCTCAGTTTGAGCCAAGGCCTCTGATGTTACAGGGAAAGTTGATCCAGTTGGTGCTGGGGACCATGCTATGGCACATCACTGCATTGTGCAGCCCAGCAATGCTGTTTCCAGCAGAGCTGCTGGCCCCTTCTGCACACCCTTTTGCACAAAATGCTGCACAGATTATTGCATCCGGTGGCTGTGCTCTGCAAGCTGAACTCTAGGCACCTTTAAATAAGATGCCCAAGTTAGGAGCCTAGTTATCTTAGCCTGCTTCTACAAGTCATTCAAGAAATAAAGAACTCCAACTGGCAATTCATCCCACCTAAACTTCTGGTGGTCCTTCTATTCCCAAAATGGAGGTGGTCCTCTGGACTGTAGAAGAATTCTAGAGTCTGCTAACTTCAGGTCTTCATTTGGTTACTAAAAGGCATGAGCACAAACCCTATGTGTCTTGGAAGCATCCTTCTAATTGTTGAAAATGTAGCTTTGCTAGTTGAAACCATTTTACTGAAGTGACAGGATGTTGTATTAGCAGTGTTGACTTGTACATCTGAAATTGGAATTATTTGCACACACATAATATGTTGTGCCCATGGATAGACATATATAGCTTTAGTCTAGTACACTCATTTCTCTGAGATAAATAGAATATTTTATACAGAGAATTTATATATATATGTCATAAATAAAAAGTAAATTCAATCTATCTGCCTGATCTGATGTAAGCTTCTGTAAACTCCCATAAATTTTGTCTGTGATTATAAATTAATCCCGTGATTTGCTATTACTTTGAAATGTTAGAGCAGCTTCACAACTGGTCACTCTGTGATAAGGCTGTTACTGTTCTCTGCAGCTCCCATTGTCATTTTTCTGAATTAAATATCCAACCTGACAGTTTTGAAATAATCTCTTTTAAACTCATTTGTACACTGATGATCTGGCATGATCCGTCACTGTTCAGAGCAGTGATAAACTGATTACTTGTAAACCAAGAATACATAAAAAGCCAACAGGATGAAGACAGTCTCTTAAAATGTATCTAGATTATATCTTTCCTTCTATGTAAAACAGAGAAATTAATGTTAAACATAGAAATGCTAATATAAAACTAAGATAAAAGTTGGTTAGTGCTTTTAGAAGGGAACAACAAAGGTGCTAAGCAGTGTCATCTCAGAATGACTCAGTTTCACTACTTGCTTTCAAGTACTATAACTCATTTTAGTCTCAGATATAATGGTATTACACAGAAATAGGGAGCATCTTCACTTTTATTGACTGAAATGCTTGTGAACCCCACCCACCCACCACCACCGAAACCTCCTAAATCTGTCAATCTGAGAATGGTTTACCTAACAAAATTAATCTACATAAAATAAATTTCATCAGATTTGGTTTCATAGGAACAGGTTACTTATTTCTATCCCTGTTTTCAGGTTCTGGTACACATTGTCTTTGACATATGGATCATGGAAGCAAATTCAGAAGCTACAGCAAACTCAGATCTAAACCAAAACAGCCTAAAGCTAGGACAGAGAGCGAGTAATCTGGAAAGACAGTTTTATTCTGTGCTGTTGTAACATCTACTATACAGTTCTAGCTATTATAAGGAATATTTGAATATTTCCCCCCACTGATGGGAAATGTAAGGAGATATCTGAACAGCTAACCAAGCAGGGTTATATTAGAAGTCAAGAAATGGCATGTGATGTATTGGTTTCAAGACTTAACTAGAGTTCTTTGTATCTTTAATTATTATCCTTTGATGTAAAACCATGATGCAACATGTTTCTATAATATGTAATAAAAGTTTTTAAACAAATTCAGCTATTAAGATATTATTTCTCAAGCTTTCAGTATTTTTTGAGTATTCATAGAATTAAAATTTGATTACTGAACTACAGAGACTAAAATATTCAGCAAAATGAAGCACAATGTCCCAAACTTGTACTAACCCAGACTAATATGGCCATTTTGCACAGGTCTGGAGCACAGACCTGTATCCTGATCCTGTATCCTGTCACCTAAAATTTATCTCCTGGGCTTCTAATTCTAGGATTAATCTGAGTGCAGTGAGCTCAAGAGTCACAGGGGAATTTGCATCACCTGTTCTTTATTTTGTATAGTTTGAAAACAACAGTCCTTTGATCACTAGAGGGAAAAAAAAAAATCTTAACAGTAATTGAAGCAGAATTGGTCAAAAACTTTGACAGTTCTGAATTTTCTGCTACTTTTCAGAGTTTTTCAAGAATAGAGAAAAAAAAATCAGATTTGAGAGACCAAAAACCTGAGAGGCATCATAGCTGGACTACAGCCCTTGAAGCCTGACCACCAAACCAGGAGTATGTCTCCCTGAACCCATAAATCTCACTTAATCTAGTATCCTTATAAATACATGCACTTCTCCAGATCAAGGATCACAGAAGCCTTGCAAGGTCTGCCTGTTCTGCAGCTGTGGAAACTTATCTTTTATATAGCCTTTCAACCAAGCTATGAAGAAACTCAACAGATGCAGTGCTCTGGGTTCCTCAGGCTTTTTTGCTGTTTTCTGGAAGTTCACAGAAGTTCGTGCTTTCATGATATAGACCCCAAAAAGTCAATGAAAAAACTTTTCGGTGAATTGCATGTTGGAGAGAGAGAGTACTGTGTCACAAACACCTTCTTTTAATTGCTTTTTACCTTAAAGATTCAAGTTTTTAAATCCAAAACTCACTAACAATCTCTGCTTATGGCATGAAAAGTCCTAAGGCATGAGATAGTTATACAAGCGTAGGAGATGTTGCTAAGAGCCTGAAACAACATTGTTGCCACCACCGGATATTTCATTCTAAATCTTTTGAATTTAGTGCATTTTAAAATCTCAGATTCTTACACATGTATGAAACTTTACTTAAAAATTTCTCTCTCAAGATTTCTCAGAAAAATCTGAAACTATGAGGCTTAAAGATTAAAAATAGTTTTAAAAATTCATTTAAAAATTATGGGGTTTGATCTAAAAATAATTTTTAATTATTTAATCTTTTAATGCCATCCATTCTTATCTCACAATACTGGAATTTTAACACTCACGCTAACAAAAACTTGCAATTTTTTTCACTTGAAAATTACATTTTCATTTAGTCCTCATAGTGAACTTCTTTTTATTTCACTTCTAAAGTTAAAAGTTATAGCTGACATATATTTGGTTGATTTATTTTAAATATCTCTACAAAGTAGGTATGGCAGGAGTATATGTTAATACACTAACTACTTAATAACTAAACAGTTATTAAAAACTACAGTTACCAATAACTACTATTAAATAACTAAACACATTTAAAAAAAAAAAAAGCCCTGAATAGCAGACAGAACATTCACCAGACTACATCTCATTCAATGGCACTTGAATAAAGTTTTCCTTATCTTGTTTTCTATTTTTAACTACAAATTGAAGATTAGCAGCTCAAGTATTTCTAGGATGCTGCTTTTGCAGCACAGTCCCTGAAATCCTTATGTCCCTGGCTCCACAGCAGCCCATGGAACAGGATTCCTTTGACCTGAAGTGATGTGGGAAACAATCTTCTTTTTTCCCATCCCTTAAAAAAATATCCAACATCCCTTAAAAAAATATCCAAAAGCTTTCCTATTACAGGGCTAGAAAAAAAATAGACCTTTTGAAGTTCATGAAGAACCAACAAGTAAGATATCACTGTCTGTGATTCGGAACATGGATCTGATCCCTCCAGAGATGCAGCAAGGCTCTCACCACCTGTGACAGTGCTATGATTAGGATCACTATAAGCAGCTACACACCTACATGTAAGCATCTGTTAATGATTGCTATTAAAAGCATAGCACAAGAACAGACCAGCCATTGGACTGATCTGGATTTTTTAAGCTATGATTTTCAACAAAGTTGAAACTTCTTGATACTGTCAGCTGCTCAGTGAGAATTATTTCCTTTTAGATTTTCTGTGAACAACAAAAAAAGTGAAGCGGCTGAAAGTGAAGAGCTGGTCGGCCCCGCAGAAAAATACTAGGCACTGGAGTGCACAAGGCCAAGAATCTAAGTTAGTTTCTTTGGAATGACCACCTGGAATTAGCAAAAGGTCATTGCACCAAAAATGTTTCTGAATATTTCTGAGCTCACTGACACTGACATTTGGCTGAAAAGATGTTGTGCAGCAAATTTCACACTGAAGTTTAAAACCTAGAGAAAAGTCAGGAACTTGAAAAAACAACACGGAGGGGTTATCTTTATGTTCCTTCCTTTGCCTGCAGCAGCACAGAAGATTGGCAAAATAGAGCAGATTTCAGTTAAAAGTGGATCGAATTCTGGTTACATATAACTAAGCAGTATATCAGAATCAGATAGCCATGACTATCTTTTTATAGTAGAAAAAGTGACACTTGTAGCAAAAAGAAGACTAAACTGTACTTTATAGGCAAGTGGCTTATGCACTCCATCAGTTTTCTGGGAAAGTTCTTTCTTTTCAGTACACTAGGTAATTTAAATGACCGACTCAATTTCTAATGCACTGAGGAAGAGCGGAACCTGGAGAGGATGCATATTCTCCAAAGGAGCATTTAATAAATCCATTTAACTAAGATTAACAATGAAAAACTTCTTACAAGACACAAAAATTTAATAAAAAATATACTTTAATTAATGAATTAAAGCACTTGCACTGTCAAGTTATAAAAGAAATTAGAAAATGTAAAAGGTGTAATCGAAGATCCCATATATCTGCTTTTGAAGAGGAGAAATGAGACCAATTAAAATTCAGCTATACTACACAGAAACAAGTAATACCTACACATTGCAACATTCCCAATCTTTTCTACAAAAGATCTGCAATACACATATTTATTAATTTCTTCTTAAATTCCTATCGTATCTACATTACCTCATCTTAAAGCAGACACAGTGAAGACAGGATGCAAGAACATTGCATATACCAAAAAGCTCCCTTTGTTTCAAATAGGGAACCATGAAAAATAGGTACCCTGAAAGGTCACCTACTCCATTTCGCTATCACATGGCAAAACACATTATGCATCTGCCATGCATATGAAGAAGTGCCCACGGTACAGTAACCGTATTAAAAATAAAGAAGGAGACACCATACCAAGAATTACAAGGAAAATTTAGTATTATCTCCTAATATTAACTTATTTACAAAAACATGAGTGCCAAATTGTTATTTTTCAAAATTAGTAGTCATAATCCACCAAAATTCTAAAAAGTAATTCCCCAAATAACTCAGTGAGAATCACATATGTGAAGGGGATATAGAACAGGCCTGTGAATACCTCTGGGTACTATATAATGTTAGACAAGAACTGTAACCTGAGGTCATAATAAAATGAATGTGTATGGGGCCAAAGGAAAAAAAAAATAGTCATAGTTGTCATCACACTGACTGGCAGGGTTTCTGACTTTCAGTAGTTTGGCTGCCTCTATCATACCTTGTCAGTATTGTTTAGGGTGGTTGTTTTTTTTTTTTTTATTCTCTGCCTGCTTATTTTAAGGCTGTTGTCAGAGAGCAAAGCTAGCACAGAAGTGGTCTTATTCTCTCCTTAGACTATTATAACTCTGCTGAATTCAGAGAGGATTGTTCCCAATTTACACCAGTGAGAGAGGAAGAAAGAACAAGCTAAAAAGAAACAGACTTGATTGATTTCTGTGAAAATTGTTAAACATTTAGGCCTGACAGAATAAAATTACTGAAGCTCAATCTCATGTCACTGAATCGTCAGAAACATGCCACTGGTTTCACTGAAGCTTATTTGCTGGTGTGCCACCAGATACAAGTTTGATGCAGTTGTTAGTGAAAGAAAAGCATCACTTACTATTTTTAATATGGTAACTGCAAATACAGGTAGATTTCAAGATATGTATGTCCATAGGAAAAGGAATTACATAGATTTTTTTTTATAACCCTGGCAGACTTTTCATTAACACTGCAGTGGGAAGCAGCATTTAAAGCAGTGGGTCTGACATTACTCAAGAGAATAATTTCCTTTAAAACACTTAGGCAGCAGGAGTTTTCTTATCAGTGTCAAAGTGAGTGTAGGTACAGTTTAAAGTGACAGATTTAATAATTTCTAAACACAGCCTTAACTTCTTTGGCTAAATGTTCCTCCCAGAACTGAACAGAACATTTATGCACTCCCTATGCCCAGGTTTTGAGACACTCTTTTTTTCAAGTGGCCAAATCATCACAAATTCTATGAAAAATTGGGAGCATGGGAACAGACGTAGAAAAAAATGAGAAACAATTAACCGGCCACAGCTTTAAGTTAGTTATAGTAATACCTGTACTCTCTCCTCACCTTTCAAAAAAATGTATGGTGGTGCGGTTACTCCAGCATTTTGAATGACATGCATTTTCAGAATGTAATAGCATATGTTTCCATTTACCAGGTTTGATTACTTCCAACTTATTGTAATGAGAGAGTTAGATCTGCAGCTGCTGCCCAGACCAGGAATCTCCTCATGACAAAAAGCATCTTGTGAAAGAAGCTGATTGATAGTCTAAGAAAGGGTGAGGAGTAAGACCATGGTTGCTTGAGGCAGGGGGCAAATGAAGGTAAAATGGTGAAAGGGATCAACCTGGACTCATGGTGGAGGAAAACATGGGATATCCGCTCTAAAATTGCTGTATGAAACAACCATTATGTGACTTGTTAGAGGAGAAGAGGGTGGTCTAGGAAGCACTAATAAAGGTAGAGATCAGTTTGGAGAGTGTGGTGGTGACACTGGTTTTGCCTGTGGCCCAGGCTGTTAAAGGAGAAAAGACAGATTTACCTCTGGGATAGCAGACACTTTTGGGACACAGGAGATTGTTCTGCAAAGCCCAAGATGTTCAATCCCTCCTCCTTCTTCCAAACACCTCTCAATCTGAGCAAATGCAACTGCCCATAGGCAACATAAAGTTTGAAAAGAACCCTGTGATGCATCCCAGACTGTGGAAAATGACGTGTCAAAGACGCCTGCTGTGAGAGCTAGTAAAAAGTCGTAAAGATGGATCTTCTTCAGGATGTTTATGGATGAATGCGAACTAAAGATTAAATGCCTGTTCCTAAATGTAATTTCTTTTGCAAGGATTACTTTCCAGGGATGCAACTACTACTATTTTCCAAACCACGCTTTTGACTGGCATGACAGTGACATTTCCAAAAGCAGAGGGTCAATTACTTGATAGCTATATGTATATTTACAATAGAAAATCCAATAATTACTACATTAAACATTACAATGAAAAGCTTTTTGTATGCAGTATTTGTGTGAAACAACCAACGAGAGTATTTCCCCAAGGTAACATGTTCTGTAGCATTACAGAGCTGACTTTATAGCCCAGTACAGTATGTGAATAGTCAGTTGAGATGACAGCTGAAGGGTAAACACTTCTGGTTGAAAGCTTGTGCAATAAAATGTGACTTTTTTTTCTTTTTTAATTGGAGCAATGTGTACCTTATACCTGAAATGACAGCCTTCCTCTCTCTTTTTGCCTCATCAACATCTCATTTCATACCCTGGCTGAAAGTGCTTTTGTCCTTCCTAACTTGTACTTCTTAATTTCTGTCTCCTTTTGCTATATTTTCCCATTGAACTCGGTAATTGCATCATCTGAGATTTGGTTTATACACAAAATTCTATGAAGAACATTTTATTTCATCTATCCCTACCATTATGAAAGAAGCCCCACTTTTAAAATAGAGTAAGTGCAAGGAGGTAAACATTCTGGGTTTGAAAATCCCCCGGTTTAGGAAACTTCTGAGAGCTTTCCACTACAGCTTGTTGATCAGCTGATAACAGCCTTTATCCTACTGGTCTAAAACTATCACAAACTTTAGGCCAGACTTGATGGGCATGAACAGCCAAAAAAAATACTCTGGCTAAAAATATCTGCAAGTTTTGAGGAGCAGAACAAACTAGATGTAACTTGCCACATGGGGACTTGTCTTTTAGTAAAGCTAACTGGTGAAGCACAGGAGCTAAAATCCTCTTCAGTCTTTCTAACTATGTGAGAATCTGCTGCTGCCGCAAAATTCCTGTGTCGCTGAAGTCTCGTTAGCCAATTATAAATGCCAATATTTTGTGCCCTCTCTTGTTTTTCTTTGAATTCTCAGCTCAGCATTGTACAAACTTGATTCAAGGTGCTATATAATCCTGTTATAAATTCATTGCCTTTTCATTTAAAGTCTTCAGTTTAATTCTTTCCTGGATGGATCTGTCAATTCATTCACACTGAGTAGCCACACAAGGGCTTTATTTCTGGCTTTTTAATGTGCCAGTCACGGATAGACATAAGATCCAACTGCAGTATCTCAAGTGAGCTTCTACAGTACAAATGTTCACACAACTGCAAGAGACAAACTTCATTTCATCTGGTGAGGCTTTGGTTGACACTAAGATTAAGAGCTTAACAAATGCAATGGTCTGCTCTGTTACCATTCAAGAGTTTCTTGCTTCACCGTGCTATGAAAGAGAAATGAAGGACTGTCTGACTGTCTAACATTTTCTCATCTCCTGAGTGTTGTATATGATTAAAAGGCAGGCGCGGTGAGGAGGTCTGGGATCAGTCCTACAAAATATCCAAATCTGTACCCATGGGAACCTTGTCCTTTGGCCACCAAAGCGTCTTCATTTCAGACTGCAGCTAAAAATCATCCATTTATTCTGAACCTGATAGAAAACAGACAAAATGCTAAGTAAATGTAGCAGTAAATGAGTGCATTTGAGTATGCTGGAAACTGTTCTGCTTTTTTGTCACAGTAAATGCTTGTGTCATGAATCTTTTTCTTTCTTGTTCTACGATTTAACACATGATTTTATTTGTTTTTCACCTTTTGGGAGAACTTTAATTTTTACTTTTTACCATTCAATACCTCATTTCATCTGCAAAAATAAAATCTTTGCCATTTTTTTCTTCCTCTTTGGGGAAACAGACAAAGCAGTGTGTTTTGAAGTTGCTGATAAAGCTAAAAATATCCTATAATGCTTCCAGTGAAGTGCAATAATTTAAAGGACTGGATACAACACCTTTAGTAAAAGATGAAAACAGCATCTCCATAGGAGTAAAAAATATTTCTGGTCTTCTATACCCCTGATTATGATGGTTATTATTAAACTGTCACATCACATCAATGAGTAAACAAGTAGCTATGCCTAGATCATATTAACTATTGTGACAGCTGTAAATACTGCAGTAATGACTCTCCTGCGGGCAATAGAACAGATAAGAAAATGATTGAAGCTCCATGGGTTTACTACACATTTACAGGCGATTCTGCAACAAGTTAGACAATCTCTTAAGTAGGAACAGCCTGCTTGCCTCAGAGATAATGCAGTGTCTAAACAGCAGTCTGAGCTGTGTGCTACTGAGCTTTCACGAGTAATATAACACTTGATTTTAATATTGTTTTATAAAAAATGCAAATGAAGTAGTCAGAATGAAAGTGGTTCTTCAAAGGTGATCTGTAAAGGGAGAAGAACATCCATCTGTGTCTCTACTTTGGTTTTGATGTATAGTTTGAGGGTTTTTTTACAGGATGGGAGGTGGTTGCTTTGTTTAAGAAAAGGTTGCATGTCTAAAAATATCAGGAATACCAAATGCAGTTTTCCTCCCCTGTGTACACCCGTAGAGAGAGTAAGTACAAAGACGTGTCCCTGTGCAATTAGTATTCATTCACAAGCCTTCCTAGTTCTGTCTCTTTCTGCTTGCTAGCTCAGCAAACGCCATGCAAGGAGGAAATAATGGTATGTGCCCTATATTCAAATTACTAGGGGTGATGATTTCTGAGAATGCAATTAGAAGTCACGCCCTGGAGAGCCCCAAGTAGATGAGGAGAAGACAACTTTTTTATGCTTGCCAACCAATACTGCAAAAAAGAAAAGGTCAATAATATTTGAGCCTTAGAATCTTAATCAGCTAATGATGGTTCCCACTTGCTTCAAGCAAAGATCCATAAAAAACACAAAACACAAAAAATAAAATAAAATTATGTTGCGAAGCAGTGGAATGAATTTCACTTTTGAGGGGGTATTTTGTAGTTTTTTAACGGTACTTTTTGATGTGTCTTGCAAATCTACTTCTGAACTCAAAGGGATTCGTCTAAATAATTTAACAGAAACTTTAAGATTCCAGTATCACTATTTTTAAAGCTTTATATTAAACAAAATAAACACCTGAATGCATCCTTTTTTATTAAAAAACATCAGGAAGACATTTCCTAAGCACTATGATTTGACGTACGGCTGCTGTTGAAGTCCCCTTTACTATGTTCTGCAAATTACCTAGAGGACTAGGCTATGGCTTTTTATATTCACAGTTATTTAAGGATGCATAGAAGGATATTAGTACCTACAGCAGTTCACAGAGGCATTTTGACTGAGAGATAAAGAGAACCTTTTGATTTTTCTGCGTTCAATGTCAATATATGGTACATTATGAAGGAGTATTTATTAATGAATGCTGACTCTTGAGATCATTCTTACAAGAAGTTTAAGACTTCTGCACAATTTCATATTGCATATTATGAAAAAGGATTACAAGTAACTATTTATTCTTGAACTATGAAGGATCAGAAGTTGTAGGAGCAGACAAAGAAATGTCTGCAAGGTACTATTTTGTGGAAATAACGTGATTTCCACAGTATTGAAAGGTTTTGTGGAAGGGGCAAAAAAGAAATGTTTTACTGAAAGTATCTAAATGTTGTATTCTGACGTACCTATATGTGTATTAAATATAATATTTTCATTAATATGAAATATGCAATTATTAAAGTCCTGACTTGATCTTTGAGCTACATAAACATGTTTTCAGCAGCATAGTACAAAAGGCAACCTGAAGCATTTAAACTATCATGAACCAGAATATTTTGGAATTTCAGTACAAAAAAATGTTCAGTACAAAATTTAGAATTGTTTAAAAAAAAAACCAAACACTTATAATAATGAGAATATGTGTCTTACACTTTCTAGATTATCAGGTAAAGCACGTATACTTTATCTCTCCATACACATACAGAGGAAGGTGTTTTACATTTTACAATAGTTTCACAATGTTACTTGACTTGGAGAAGTGACTACTTATGCAACAAAAGGCCTGTTTTCACATGCCTTGCAGTAACCTAAGTACCTCCTCCAGTGTTAACTGAACACTTAACACTTGCTCTTCCATGCACAAATGAGTATGTACCTGAATATGGAATTTATTCTCGAATTTAAATTCTATTTTCATTGACATTCCTCAGATATTATTCCACCAGTTCATACAAACTGTCAACCTTTGCTACATACAGACATCATTCTTCCCTCCTCTTCTCAAACCCTGCCTACAATAGGTGCACCAAGCTTGCTTCTGCAGTGCTCAACCCATCATGCTCATCCTCTTTCCTCCAGATTTCTTCTCAAGCAGCAGCAGTTCCTGCCACTCAGTTCATTTGCCTCTGCTGCTACAGCTAGGTTTAACTGAATAACTGAACTTCATTATCTATGTAAATCTTTTTCTTTTTTTTTTTCCCTCAGTTAAGAAGTAAGTAATAGCATTAAATCATCTGTACTATATTCATCATTCTTACAGGAGTAATGATGTACAGGGAAGAGGAGGAGTGAAAACACTGAGGCCATGGCAAGCCTCTGAACAACTGTATGTTGTTATAACCTATGTAAGAAACACAAACCAGCGGCACGATTTTTTGCCGCTGCTGCCATTTAGTAATTAATCTCTACAGGTCTCATTTTGTTATTTGATAGATTTGAACATACCAGTGCAATGACATCTGGAGGTTGGAACCTCCAGGTTAGCATGTTTTACCCCCACATCTTTTCACTTCCATCACAATGCCCCAGCAGAATACATACAAATCAATACAGGAGTGAAACTTTACTGCTCAAGGATATGAGCAATCGTGGTGCTCGCTCCTAGAAGTCCGAAGGCAAGGCCAACCACAGACTACCAGCACTCAAGAAAATTTCAGTGCTGCTGCTGCTTAGAAATCTAGTGATGGGGAGGACCATCAAGCAGTTAGATTTAGTTTAGATAAGCTGATACTAACAAAACACTGTATCTTCTCAGGTCCCTGTTCAAACGTAACCTACACTGGCCTTGTAAGGTTCCTTTCTAACGTTTTCCCACAAGGTGAGATTATTTCCATTGTACACGGTATTTTGAAGCAGTATCCAATCATCCGTATTTGACGCAAGCCAGAATACCTCTTTCCATTGACCGTGCAGGAGCTAGGCTAGGTGACCTCAGCTGAGGATGTCTCTGTTTATGTAAAAACTTCTTGGCAGTCTACCACTCTTATTGACCGTTTCTCTAACTGAAGCCACTTCGACCCTTCCTGAGCACGCCCATCCCTTTGGGCAGGTCTTACTCCCAGGGCAGAAGGACTCCTGGCACGCTGCTGGTGCTGCTGGTGCTGCAGAGGGAGGAGAGACACCTCGCCCACCACTGAACCCCTACCAGGAAGGCACCTGGTCCTGTGCTCTGGGTGCTGGGAATGGGGAGCAAAGGTGGTACGTGGGACTGGCATTTCTCTGCTACCGCATGGACAATGAATCAAGAGTCATTAATACAAGGGCAATGGGGAGCCAGTGGTGGTATCAGGGCTGGGGGCCACAGGGTGAGGAGGGCACCAGGGAGGCCGGGGGTCCATGCAGGGCTGGGTGCTCCCCGGACGTTACTGCTGTGCTAGGCCCATCCCTGGGTGGCAAACCCTCACACAGGCCCTGCATGAAGCCAGCCCAGGAGCTGCCCTGACACCCTCCCTCCGGGCACCATGGACAAGTCCTTGCAGTCTCGGGGGTGGCTGCTGTCCCTGGGGATCAGGGAACTCCTGCTGCGGGGGGCCTACAGGACTGTAGGCCTCAGTGTGGGCACCGGCACCAGCACCCCGGCAGGGGCAGGGGGCTCCCAGCATCTCCTGAGGCACGTGTGACTGCTCCTCGGCCGGTTCCTCTGTCCCTCCCTGCTCCTACAGGGATGCTGCGTCACTCCTGGCTCCATGGCCTGCTGCTCTGCACGCAGGGCAGCACCTCCGGGTGTGTTTGTGTGCCTGTGGTGGGGGCGAAGGCCTGACATTTCCTCTCCTGAAATCCTCTCACCCGCGTCTCCTCCTGCCCCTGCTGTCTTCAGACTCATGAGACCTCCCACCTCCAGGATGAAAATGCACATCTGGATCCTACCCAACTGTGCCAGACTGGTTGCAATCAGGATTTGTCCTTGACACATGGCTGTAAGAGGACATCTGTGGAAAACTTTACATGACCAGTAGGAAGACTTTGCCCCAGCATGGCTTAGGTCTCTGCCCAAGATGCAGATGGATTTCTGACTGTGAAAAAAGTGATCAGGCCCAGGACTGGTCATTGCTAACCTGTGCGTGGGATCGCTTTGTGCTGACAGATTACAGAGGAGAGAAGTGACCGGCAGCTGAATGGGATACAGTGTGGGGTGGTTACAAGAGGAGCTGTCAGAGGCGCTGCAAGGTTGTGGGATGCAAGGAGTGCTGTGCCAAAAGCTAGCTGCCTTGTGGGGTGCTGAGCAAGGAAAGAAGAGCTCCAAAGCTCTGATTAGCCTGAAGTGGTGACATTCATCAGAATATAGAATAGAGGTCCTTCAACAGTGTTTCTCCAGCATGTTTAAAACTGTCAGAAAGTGTACGGAAAAGCTGGACTATATTTTTCAACTGTATCACTCAAGTGAGGGAGTAACATGAAACAATCCTGCAGCTGTGTAGATGGTAGTGCTCTTATACAAAAGCAGTGACACACCATCTCAAAATTAAGAACACACACTTTCATGCCTGAGGATTTAGATAGAAAAGCAGCACTCTCTGTATACATCTTTGCCTTCTGAAGAGGTGAAAGGAAGCTCATGAAGCTGACACAGCTGACACACCAGAAGTATGTTATTGATTGTTCTCTTTTCTAGGCCAGTATTAAGAAAGAAAGGCAATATTTATGCTATCAGAAAGATAGAGAGCAAAGTAATTCTGTATCATTATGGTTGGGATACTCACCTATGTACAGATGATCATTTTCTATTAAAGCATTACCAGGCTAAAGCAACAATAGTCCTGGGAAACCAGGACTCATCTACTAGTTGTCCTAGTTACTGAACTGCAAGGTAGACCATTCATACACCTCCTGAACCACATGATTTCTCCATTACAGAACTTATGTACTACCTTCACTTGAAAAAATAAAGATGCTCTAATGGCATTTTCAGGGAGCCCTATCTGAATAGCTTGTGCTAGTTATGCTTTGAATGCATTCACTAGGTGCTCTCAGGAGACTTAGGCTTCATTCCACCTGGTTCCTGGAGTTCAACATCAGAAAAGGCATCTCATTGCTCACATCAAGGCAGTTCAGGGCAAGCAAAGAAAATTGCTAGCTTCCAGAGAATATACAAAAGGTGAAAATAACATGCCTTCGAATTTTGGATACTTGCAGGGATATAGTAAAAGGGACTTTTTTTAGATGGCTTTTTGGATGTACATGCTTAAAGCCAACCTATGTCCTGTTTAAGACACCCACATCATTATTTTGACTGTGGCTTCTCCTTTCTGAAGCCATCTATAATTCTGTGCATAAAACATCTTATTCACTGATTGTTCATTACATATACATGGAAAAATACATTCAGGAAGTGTGACTTCTGAATCTGTTTTTCATAGACCTAAGATATTATAAAGAAAGCCTTCAAATACAATGATGTAATGCCTGCTAGAAATTATTATAATACCATATAGGAAATAAGTGTAATTTACCAAGAAAATAAAATCAAGGATTTACTAAGAGTCACTTTTTTAATAAATATGGAAATTAAAAATCTAAAATATCCTTTTGGCTTTACTATCTGACTGTACAGCTGGAGTAGAATAGCACCTTGCATAATGCAGAAGGCATAAAACTACTTACATTCCCATCAGTAAATGACAGATTTTGATGTGTGCAATTTTATATTCTATAAATATTACATGATTAGAATATTAATAAATCACAATTAACTGTTAATATATTTTTATTGATAATAAATCAATGTAAGTATTTACAATTTTTATCTTTTATCATACCACGACTGAACATTGGATTTTAGTCCTGATCTATTTATACTTCCTATGTGCAGCTCTTAACCAGAAGATAGTAGTTAGTAGTGCTGCCGTCCAACTACTCAGTCAGATTGCTTATTTCCTCCTCTGCTGCCCTGTTCAAGGGGATCAAGCCCCAGTATTTTCTGAATACAGATAGACACTACTATATGTTCACCCTGCAAAGTTGACTCTACTCTTCCTGCTAAGTAATGTATTATTCTGATTTCTGATTTAGAGGATCCTCAAGTGTAGGCTTGAAGGTTTATTGGTATATGCAGAAGATGCATCAAGGATCATGCTGAGATTTCTATGTTCTACATGAAAGTAAACTTTAGGAAATGGTAGATCATCTTTACGTAGGCTTGATTTACATAGACTGTTATGTTGTCCTGTATGCACTGTTTCTACTTTATTCATAGGTAGAATTAGTCCCCATTGCTCATGAAGATCCCATAATACAACCATATGTGATCCTGTCACAGTAAGGCCAAGATTTGATTTGATTGGATCTTTTGTAATATTTAATAGCTTAGTGCTGAAACTATAACCTCAACTGAATTTCTAAGTTTGGTTTTAAATGCTTTTAAATTTGTCTGTAAAAGTTGTGATTGTTTCAGTTCTGCATCAGAAACTGCCATTGAAATATATGGCATACCTTCTAGCAATATCAAGTCAGCTCACTTGACTAAGCTATTCAGGTTTTCTGGATGACACTGTGTAGGTACTCTTAAACTGTATAGCTGAGCTGGGAAAACCTAATCTATTTAAAATGGCCAAAACATAAAGATAAAACTCAAATTAACAAAAAGGTACTTTTAAATTTCTCTCAGAAATGTTACTGATACTGAATTAAAAGCTGTTTACTTTTAATTTTGTTTTTCCTCTTTCTTCATATTACCTTCTGCCTTCTGTGGTTCTTAGCATGATTCAGAGTAAGAACAGTTGCTCATTAAGTTGTAATGTATTGCTGTCTTCACTCACACACTACTACTATCAGCTTTGAAGTGCAGAATCAGACATGGAAATTCAAACCGCTTGTTAGTCGTAACAAGTATAAACTATATCAAATCAAGACGCTAGCATACAGAAGGTAAAAGAATCAAACTACCACATTAACTTCAGCTTGGTATACACTAGGACTATAAAATGAAACAGATGTTGGCTCAAGTATTCTTATTTATAGGTAGTTACTATTTGTAACTATTCTAGATAAACATTTCTGCAATGCCCTGTTCTTTCATGAGACATACTGAAGGCACAAGAACTCCTCATTTGTATGAGGTGATCAGTAGTTGACTCTGAAAATGACTTTGTTATACCCTGTATTGGGTTTGTGTGGCAAAGTTTTGGTAGCAGGCGGGCTACAGGGGTGGCTTCTGTGAGAAGCTGCTAGAAGCTTCCCCTGTGTCCAATAGAGCCAATGCCATCTGGCTCCACGATGGACCCGCTGCTGGCCAAGGCCGAGCCCATCAGCGACGGTGGTAGCACCTCTGGGAGAATGTATTTAAGAAGGGGGGGAAAAACCTGCACACCACCTGCAGCAGTCAGAAGAGAGGAGTGAGCATATGTGAGAGAAACAACCCTGCAGACCCCCAGGTCAGTGAAGAAAGAGGGGAAGGAGGTGCTCCAGGCACCGGAGCAGAGATTCCCATGGAGCCCGTGGGGAAGACCATGGTGAGGCAGGCTGTCCCCCTGCAGCCCAGGGAGGTCCATGGTGGAGCAGATATTCACCTGCAGTGCAGGGAGGACCCCACGCCAGAGCAGAGGGATGTGCCCAAAGGAGGCTGTGACCCTGTGGGAAGCCCGCGCTGGAGCAGGCTTCTGGCAGGACCTGTGGCCCTGTGGACAGAGGAGCCCACGCTGGAGCAGGTTTTCTGGCAGGACTTGTGACCCCATGGAGGACCCACACTGGAGCAGTCTGTTCCTGAAGGACTGCAGCCCATGGGAAGGACCCATGCTGGAGCAGTTCATGGAGAACTGCAGCCCATGGAAGGGACCCCACGGTGGAACAGGGGAAGAGTGTGGAGAGTCCTCCCCCAAAGACGAAGGAGTGGCAGAGACAACATGGGACGAACTGACTGCAAACCCCATTCCCCATCCCCCTGTGCCGATTGGGGGGAGGAAGTAGAGAAAATTGGGAGTGAAGTTGAGCCCAGGAAGAAGGGAGGGGTGCAGGGAAGGTGTTTTAAGATTTAGTTTTTATTTGTCATTATCCTACTCTGATTTTGATAGGTTACAAATTGAATGCATTTTCCCCAAGTCAAGCCTGTTTTGCCCGTGACGGTAACTGGTGAGTGATCTCTCCCTGTCCTTATCTCAACCTGTGAGCCTTTTGTTATATTTTCTCTCCCCTGTCCAGCTAAGGAGTGGCTTTGGTGGGCACCTGGAGTCCAACCAGGGTCAACCCACCACATACACCTATACGGCATTATATATTTTATTTGGCTAATACATAATACATACTCCTACTTTTTATTTAGCATTTTGTAAAGGAATTAATATAAAATTCACATAAAACAAGAAGAAGCTATCATTGTCTAGAATGACAACATAGAGCAAGTAATTTGTACTCCTACAGTAATTGGATGTGAAACATAATGAGTCCTGAAGTTGTCTTAAGACTGTTTTAAGGTGACATAACTAAGTGTATGGTAAGTCAAAAATGTAGCTGCTGTAAAGCTACAAGCTTAGACAACTTTCTGAAATGCTGTCTGAACCCCTGTATCACCTCTATATTAGATTAGAGACCCTTGAATGTTCCTCTGATCTTGCAGTTATAACAAGTACATTATAGTACAGTGGGTTACAGCAGGATGATAGATTGCTGCATTTATCCTGCATATTAAATTTGCTGATTATCTATGATCCAATATATTTCAGCTTTTGACCATCTGTTAGAAAAAGCTTGGAAGCTTCATTATTAGGTAATTGTTTCATAATTATTCTGAGAAGATGTCTAAGGTAAATTTTCTCAATAAATTATATTATAATTTATTGAAGAAGTTTTTAATCTACTTGCTTTATGCCTAATTGTTTTCAGCCAACATCTGCCACGTATGAAAAGCTAAAAAATATATATAAAGCCTCATATGCATCAAGGTTCTTCCCAGTATTCAGTAAACATAGCAAATGTCCAGTAACAGTTGGTATCCACACAGAAAAAGACACTAACCATATCGAATACCCTCTTCCAGCTGTTGATGCAGAGATTTAGCCTAGGGAGCTGTTGGCAAACGTATTTGTCTATTTTACCATCCGGTATTTACTGACTTTGGGTGCAGTCCTGCTTCTAGTCATGTGATTCATCCAAATCAAGTCTATAGGAACTAATTCCAGAGGCATAGCTGGGATCAATTATGTTAGTCAAATGGTGAGAATTTGAGGCTCTTTAAAGAAACCTGTAGGTATGAAATACTCAAACTTAGCAGAAAGGTTCAAGTTCCTCTGAGCACTATCCTACCTGAAATTAAACAATTTTTTTCCTGCCTGTGAGACATTTGGTGTTCCCGCTCCAAAGGAAAACTTCTTATTGCTTAAAGCTTTCAGCCTTTGGCTAAACATTTGCTCTGTAAATAGAACCATTCACCATTTATTTAAAAGGAGTTTAAAATTTTCTTCTAATAAAATCTTCCTGTCAAAAAAGTCAGAAGGTAGGAAGAGAACTGCTGAAGAATATGAAGAAAGGTTGCATACTTAACCTAATTTGACTACATATATGATGTTTTAGAAACCACCTTCAGCATTCCTCTAAAACAAGCAGTGGCTTCAACTACTTAGAAAAAAAGTAAAATGTAAAAAAAAATAAATTAAAAGGATAAGAATTATGTAAGGTTATGTGAAAACCATTTTTTTTCTAAGTATAATGGGTACCTGAGTACTTCAACATTTCTATATGCTGGAGATATTTCAGTTACAAAAGATGTAGCAAGAAGCACATGGAGGAAACAGATGAATGCTGGGGTAAAATAAGAAAGGCTAATATATTCCTGTAAGCAATATGAGATGGATATAAGTAGTTGGCTTTGGAGTGCAAACAGTAGTTATAAATAAAATATGGTATAAGATGGAAGTTAAAAAGGAGTGAATTCAAAGCAATACTTCTGGTTGTTTTTCTGAAACCATCCAAGATAGTGAGCCAACACATCCATATGTGTATTGAAAGTGTTGGACAGATAGTTCACAAGAAAGGTGATAGAAAGTTGACGAATACTGGAAGGGAGACTGGAAATTAGCAATTTTATAATATGGCAGATAGAAAAGGAATACCAGTTTTTGTTGTAGAATGGGGAAATAGGAATATTTGTAGGGAATTATTGACGGGACTTTTTCTAAACATCATTTGGCTAATGCTAGTATTTTTGCTAGTCATACTGTTATGTTTAGAGACTCTTAAGAACAGAAAGAATGAATTACTATACTTCTCTGATTTTCTGTATAAAATACATTAGGCTCTACCAATCTATAACACTACTGTCAAAACCAAAAATGACTGGGAGAAAAATTCTGAGAAGTTCACAGGACAAGTTGGAGCTGGGAACTGTGCTATCTTGTGGGTGCATACATAGTTTAAAACATTGTACCCTGAATGTATCAAGGTTTGTATGGCAGGTTTAGTTCTTTTGTGCTACAGCTTGCTAAATTTGGAGACATAAGCTGTCAAAACTCTTTCCTCCATTAGAGGTGCTTATGGGCTGTAATCAAGACATAGATCTTCATCATTTCTCTGTATTAAAGAGGCTGACTCTCTTAAATAGTTTGCATAAAGGTACTTTCCCCACAACTATGGTTCCTCTAAAGCTGCTTTTAATTGTGAAGCCTGGACATTTAGTCTACCCCATAACACAGTGTTCCACCAATGGTATCCATATTTTCTTGGGGGGAAATCCCTGCCACCATCCTGCATCTAGTAATTCCCTACTTCCAGCATTGCATTAGCTATTTGAACGAGAGCAAACAGCTTAGAAGCTAACAGATGCAATAAATTGTGCCAAGTAGACTCTCTTAATCTGTACCAGTTCAACGTTTACTGGTTTGTTTTTCAGCCTTCCTGGTAAAGCTTTCTCCAACAGACAAATTACATGTTTAAGCTTTCTACAGCAGTACTTCTGGTTGTCTTGACTCCTCTGGAAATGTAAGTATGCAGCCTTTATTAGATCTGAAATATACGTTGAATTAATTTCTAAAGTAAATTTTAATCTCCTTGAAGATAAAAGAGTAATACAGATCATCTTTATTCTTATAAGGGCTTGTAACATGAAAATAATTGCACATGGGGTAGGAATTTCCCTTTACTACTCGTAAGTTACCAACTGATTCTGTCACCTTAAGGGATAAATTGTGGCCATTACCTCAGTTGCTACCAGGGTAGAACTGAACTTGTAAGTATGTATAGTCATTTGCCATTTATGGTCATAGGCATCATAACCTCTGAGTACATGGTAATTTGTTACTTGCTAAACAAATGCATTAGTATGGGCAGAATCACAAGTAAATCCCCACTATACATCTATAAGCACCTTCAAAACAAACATCCATTTGAAGAACAAAATCCATTTGTTTGAAACTAAAGACAGGAAAGAGTCAGTCCTAAACTAGTAAATTTCCTGTAGATGAAATAAATTTCATTCAGCTGTCTAGCAATCTTGCAGGTTCCTACTGAGGGACTTTTATGCCAATAGAAAGGTTAGAATTAGAATTAAATTAGAATTAGGACTGTATCATTACCTTGGACAAAAACAAGAGTATTAGATTTCAGGAGAAAACTTTCTTCATGGGTCATTAATATAACCTCAAGGCAAGGTTCATACTAGACCATGGTCTTTCTAATTGCAGAGCTTCTATACATGCCCAATTAAAACCTCTTTTCTACCACACTGACACATCTATTATTAATAAGGCATGAAGGGAATACTGCCAGTTTACCAGTGTGATAATACTCATACAAATCCTGTCCTGGTAGAAACTGAGAAGAAAAGATGTACTACTAGTTAAAGTATTGGTTTTAGGATCATATACACAGTTAGTTCAAATTCAGCTGACAAATTTGGCAAAAATTCCTTTGTCTCCAGCTCTCTTTAATAATCAATTTCATGGTATTTGTCCTTGTAACTTGGAAGTCTCATAAGGTCCCAATAATGTTTTAAGGATAAAGTATGTGCTAAGACTTTGTTTTTATTTCAGGCCAGTTGGATGACTATAACTTTTTGGCCATCAAAACATACCTGGTTTTAATATGAGGAAAAAGATGGGAAGGGCAAAGTATTGTGTTGTTGTTTAAAGACAAAAGACTAAACATCAGATGGATTAAAAGCCAAATTCTGTGGAGCGCATAAGCATGTGCTTAAGAAAAATATTTTGAATGAAGCCCAAATGACTTTCTGACACTTGTCATGATGAGCCTGAGAACAGAACCCGGGCTTGTTCCAGTCCAGTATCTTTTCTACAGAAACACTTTTCTTATGCAGATAGAGCAAGGACTACAGTCACCAAATAATTGCTTAAATCACTGAATCTATATTAAGCCAGCTTTTGAAGTCTCTTGTATTTAGTAGTCTAAGTAAATATATAGGACATACTAAACTTAGACACTAAATAGCACCTGTTTGTTCCATCATGCACCACTCATTCCCTGCTTTCTCACTGGAGTAGTTTAGTCATCCCAAGCATAGTCTGACAAAAACTCCTTCATGCAAACATACATATTGTGTCTCTCATTTTAAGATAACTCCACCTTTTCATCCGTGGATTTAAAAATAACCAGCATTTATAGTTGTGAGTCACACTGAAAACCAATGCAGCAGCTTCCCCTGCTGGCTATTGAGGAGATGAACTAACAGACATTCCTCACCTTGCCTGGTATCAGCCCTGCCGCTGCTACACAAATGCACAGAATTAAGTCAAAGAGAGCTACAGGAGGTTAGTCACATGTCAACATTTTTCACGGGGTAGCAGTTCATCAGTGAATACTGAGATGCTTAGTACCTGTCAGAAGAAAAGAAATAAGTATGCCGGTTGAAATGCTGTTTAGATCTGCTCTGAGGAATTCTATACAGATGCAGCCATTTTAATATACTGGCTATTTGCATGAACATTTTAGTCTGCCAGCACATGCCAGTGTATTTTAGCTATGTGACTATATAACAGACCTGCTTTCTTCTTTTAGGGTCAGAGACATTGTGTTAAAGCAGCTAAAAATGTCCGTATGCATCTTTAAGCTTTGTTTCATCAATAAAATAATTCTAACTCCTTTTCAGATTCATTTTTTAATATTAAATTATGTACTTTCTACCAAAATTAATGGGAGTCATACAACACTCTCTACTGTGTAACTTGGAAAGTATCATTGTACCCGTAAATGGATAAGCTTTGACATTGCTGTCTGCAGGACAATACCCTCTCAACTATTCTGTCTTCTGTAATAAAGCATACAGCAAATCACCTGTAGGGCAAAAGATAATGGACCCAGTGGTGCAAATTGTGATGGTCAAGACTTTCTCATTTAGCTTAATGGAAAACCGCAGGACCTTAGCAGCCCACAGGAATGGCACTGTATAATATCTCACACAAGGTCAGGCCAAACATTTCAGATAGACTGGGGATTCAGCTGCTATGAAATTTTTGAAGCTTTGTGTAATCATATAATCAGCTGTTTATTCCTAGTCACTAGGCTAGTAACTGATCATAATTATTCTACAGGGTCATGCAGTGTCCACTTTAATCAGACGATTACTGGAAAGCTGTTACTATTAAATTTAATGTTTATTAGTATATCTTTATGACTCCATTCATTTAAAGCTGCAGAAGATGAGGAGGGAAGTGACAGAGCACCGTTATCTGAGTTTCCTGCTGATAAAGTAAGGAGAAAATTGCATTTTCCTATTTTTTTTAAATATCGTTTTTACTTTAGAGTGCTGAACTCCTCTGATGCCTTGTTGCTTGTAATACTATTTCAAAGCCACTTTGAAAGTAGGAAGGTCCTTGTATTCCCCTCCATCAGCCAAAAGCAATGAAGCATTACAATTCTCTGCCCATTCTATTAATAGACTTGCAACTGAAGCAGAAGAAATTCAAGGACTTTTCTTTCCTGACACATTTTACAATATCTCTAAGCAACATAGCGCAAATCAAGGTACAAAGCTTACATGTCTTTTCTGATGAACTAGGGCATTTGTTTAAGAAGCTGAAAATTAATTACACGTATTTCCTAATTCCTTTGGTAATGTCTAAGAGTAACACGGTCTCAAGCATTGAAGCACTTCCACAGTGCGCTAAGTATCACACTCAGCATTCAGTGCCAGAAAAAATATCGCAACAGTTATTTTCCGCAAAGATAACATGGCCATGTTCACACCTAAGTGAAGGGATTTTCTTCTGCAAGAACAAGTAGAGTCAAATGTTAAGGTATGGATATGATCTCAGAATATAGCCTGAGAAAATAGAAATAATGGTGGCTTGCCAACAGAAAGTCTAGTGGAACAAATTTCCTGGTTTTGTTAGACATCTTTTCTTAAACATTGTAAGGTCTATATTTCCTATACATGTATTAGATACATTTATCCATGCTTGTGATACTGATTATGACTTTTTATATTAACGTATTTCCTGTGATATGCAGAAGCTCCATCCAGGACCTCACTGTCATCTTGCATACAACTGGAAATAGACCTGACACATTCTGGTCTGTTTTGCTTTTTGCCACATCTATTTTTCCCAAGACTGAAGTCTGTATCTGCATTTGCTCACAGAAATTGAGCAAATAAGTATGCTTTTATGTGGCAGACAGATTTAAGAGTTTGTTCCATTTCTCTTTCTAGTTACACGTCTTAGTTACAGACAGATTTTGGGGCAACACTTTGGATGACTCCAGAGATTCTTACTGGTTTCCAATATCCCAAAGGTTTGAAAAGCTGTGTGGTTTTGTTACTGATGTTATAGATAAAACGCCAGATGAAAACCCAATTTTGAAACTGGACTAAGTAAACGCATTTTTATTTAGGCCAGGATGATCCACATTTCTGTGAAAATACTGATTTTAGCAATCTAAATGAAAATTGTAGGAATTAATACAGTTGCTGGAGGAAATAACTTTGAGAAGGTATCAAGAGACCAGTTTATAAACACGTTTAAATCCCAGCTAATATTTCAATAACTCTGTAAATATTTCTTCTTAACAACGAGCCATTTTAATTACACAACAAAGCAGTCCTCCCACAGTGCTACTTAATATATGACAAGCTGACATTTAATTGAATTCAAATCAAGACTTTCTTTCTTGATGGTATCCTTTTATACATTAATTTGTTTTCCTTAAGCATCTAGGAAAAATTAAACAGTTAAGATAAATGCAAGGTCTCTAGAAAGCATCTGAATTAAATCCTAGTCACAGCAACATTGTTACAGTGATGCATAGACAGGTTTGTACATTGTTTTTTTTGCTTTGGAAAATGATCCCTCTGCTTTGTATCAGAAAAGAAAGAACAACGTATGTTAATATATATTTTCTTGTCTTAAACAGCAACTACACACAAATACTTTAACTTGGATCTCTGTTTTCAGTTAAGCAAATTTACCCCTGTCAGTAAATCAAAGATATTACACCGTACACTACCAGTTCACTTGCAGTTAAGGACCCTTGTCAGCTAGAGTCAGTCTTTAAACAAAAATCTGGCCTTGGATACACAATTCTTTCTTCTTGACAATACTTTAGGAACTTGACAGTGACACTAAATGGATGTAACTGAGGACAAAATTTAACGCCAAAGAGATACGATGAGTTTATGGGAGTTAACTCCTACTAAAATTAATGAATGCTGTATGGCTAAAACTTCAGGTCAGGTTTGAAGAGTTCAATCACAATGCAAGTACCTGATGGGAAAATAGCAGTCTTACCCTCCATTAAATCAGACAAAGGTCAAGACCGCTGTATGTTGTTAGAATTTGGACAAATAGGCCTACTGAAACTTACCTCTTCACATATCAACCATTCCCTCTTTCAGCTCCATGTTCTTATTTCAGCTTGCTTTCAGCAAGCACAGCTGCCAAGACTCCTGCTCTTGCCTCAATAGTTAGAGATATAATAGCAAGATAGTAGTGAATGTCAAATCTCTGGAATAGTTGGGACAGAACAAATGAGATGTGCAAAGTAAGGCTGAGCAAGATTGTCAATGTCTTCTAATGTCTGAGTCACAGATGAGAATATAAAATGAATAAAGAAAGGAAATTAAAAATAAAATAAAAAAAGAACCAATGAAAAAATACAGATAAGTAGGACAGGAGTAAAAAAAAAAGCTAAAGACCCATTTCAGTGAACTGTATTCAGACTGACTGACACTTCCTTACTTATTACACAAGGCAACTGGTCTGATTGAGAGAGGAGAACAAATAATAAATAGAGGCAGAAAACTCCAGAACCCCACCCAGAGCAGAAAACAGCCACCTCTGGAAGGAGAAAAGAAGACAGAAAATGTCTTTGAGTACCACAAGCCTCGACTAATCATCACCTGAACCTATGCTAGGAGAGTTCTGGTGACAAATGGTAATCATGGGCAAATTTTATTGGACATTGGGTTAAAGCACAGAATTACAGAGCGGTTGAGGTTGGAAGGGACCTCTGGAGGTCATCTTGTCCAACATACCTGTTCAAGCAAGGCCACCTACAGGACTATGTCCAGACAGCAAATGACAGTAAATAACATAATAAAGAGCAAAGAGAAAGGAAAGTTGAAGTAAAGGTTGCATTTTTTTCAGGCATGACTTTAGGCTGCAGTCTCAATATATTAATTTACCAGACTACATTTATTTCTTAGCAGGCTATTGCCTGAAGCCCCTCTCTTATTTTACTCATTCTGGACCTCATTAGATACAAGCAATTTTCTGCACAAGACTTTGAGTTGCACAAATATTTACAAGTCCACTGAATTTTAAGGGGCTCAGCATTTAAAACTCTCCACCCCTCCGAACTAAGCCAAGTTCATCTGAAAAAACTCTCTCCTGTCTCACCCTGCTCTCACCCCACTTTACTTTTAGTATCAATTCCATTATGTCTCTATCCTGGAACGTTAGTAGAAGTAACTATACAAAGACAAGTACTGTGTTAAATATAAAATCTTTCCTGTAACAGCTGTGGAAGGACAGACATTTCCCCCCTTGTTATTTCATGCTTATAAAAAGAACTCAAAGAGCTCAAAGGTAATAATTTCTTTTGGGGGTTGATTTTTTTAAAAAAATGTTTAATTCTCACTCTAATGACTATCCCTAAATGAAGAGCTACATTAGAAGTTAACAATTATAAAGGTCAGTCTAATAGCAGAGAAATATTTATTTGCTAATCGTGACAGAGGAACAAATTATTATTTTGTTTTTAAAGATTTTGTCTCTCTCACTCTTTTTCACCCTCCAGTAGGCATAAACAATTCTGCTTAGTTTTTCTCATACTTAGATGGGATGTCAGGTTCTGGACACAACAGTATCTCTGTCTTTCTATATCTCTATATTCTCCTTTTTTTTAGCCCTATAAAAGCTTACTCATATCACACTCAGGCATTGTGCTTTGTGCACAGAAGTCAGATTACATGGGCAGCAATATTTGCTCTCTTACTTTTCATGTGAAACAACTGTACCTTTGTGAAGGAGAACATGCCATAGAACATAGGTCCTCCTTTTTGACTTTTATTTGATCTTGCACAAGTTAAGTATAAGGAATAATCATTTTCCTCTCCACCAGACCCTTTAGTAAGAATTTAGGACTCATAGTACAAACCAGGCCAAACCTAACTGAGTGCGATTCAGTATTTGCATATAGAATTTTCAGAAAAAGGCAAACACTATAGTATATGAACAATAAAAATACTCTGACCATTTGCATTCTCCAGGTATTGTGCTTTTGTTAAGTGCCCTTTAGCCTGAGCACTGAACATTTGGAAACAATTCTGCACCAACTTGTATCTGCCCGATCATACTGTCCAAAGTTATTTCACTGCACCTTTCAGTGTTAATAAAACTAATGAAATGTACAAAGAGTTTAGACTTCATAGTTTTTGAGAGAAATAGTGGAGTGAAACTTAATGTGCCAGTAACATTTGACTGGTTTTGCTTATCTAACCTATGAAAAGGTAATTCTGCAAAAGCTACAGCAGATGTGCTTCTACAGCATGTCATGGGAAACAGTGCAAAATGCTTTATTCATTAGATCCTGTTAGAACCCATGCCTTGTTAAAGAACTGATGTCTCAAAAGGGTTTACAGTAGCTGCTACTGAAAAATAACCCTTCCCTCCCATCAAAAGCACTAAGAATTGAGAAATGTAAATAAAAGCTTCTGCTGTCTCTGAGGGGAATATGATAGCATGTATTTAACCACCCTCCAAAGTTTCCTGAAATAGTGTAAAAAGATAAAGGACTCTGCACAAATACAGCAAACCACTTTAAGAATTTGATACTATTAGACATTTTTCAATTATATCAGCCATGGTAGTTAAAGCTGTATACTAAATTCAGCAGAACTGTAGTTGATGAAGAACCAAAGAGAAATAGCAGAGGAAAGCATCTAAATGATTCTATGATTCTATCTCTAACTCACACAGGTTTTGCTTGTCCAACACTATATGCTGCAGGTGGGCTTGATGATCGCATTTTTGGCAGCTCCAGTGAGGATCACTGGAAGTTACACAGCCTGGGCATACCCATCGAATGGCAATGGGTAGCACAAAGCGTAAAACTATCACTGTATTTCTTTTGCATGAACCAGAGAAGCCTGAAAGACCTATCACTTCGAGTTGCATTTAGCACTGGTAGAAAATTGGAAAAAATGTTTCTAGTGCTTCATTAAGAATATCCTGTGTGGGATTCCTGCTGTCTTTTTACAACCTATCTCCAGGTCTAAGCAAATCCAAAGGTAGCTCATCAACAAAACTTGTTCTCTTACTTTCCCTTTTATTCAGTTACAAAGCATTTTCCTGAAAGCCCTTCCCGACCATTATATTAAGGTGGGGTTTTTTGTTGTTATTTTCTTGTAAAGTCTTTGTAATTCTTCTTACATTGATGCTAAAAACCACTGCATCATGATTTGTTGGCCCTTACTCTCAGGGATCTGTATCACAAGGAGTCTTCTACAAAGAGTTTAGTGTGCCTTCCACCATTTTATTGCCAGTCATGAATGTGTATCTAAGCGCCACTATACACATCAGTTCTGTTGGTGGCATGTTTCGTTTCTCCCCCCATCCTTCACATACTACAGTGAAGTAGTATGAGACCTCTCTTCAGTTCCACATCTCTCCAACCTTTTCCTCTGCATTTCTCCATATCCCAACTCAGGGATGCATGCGGTTCCTTATTTCCCACATTTACATTACTTGTCTTCCTCCTCACTCTATTCTTCTTTCTCATAGAGAATAATTTAAGTGTCAACCTGTTAACTCGTACTGGCAGGAGGCAACTCTAAGAAATAGATAGAGAAACAGATATTGTCATAATAGAGATCATTAATGGGTGCCTTCAACCAGTTATTTCACCTATAGACAAAACTCCCCAAACCACAGTTCTGCTAAACAGATGAGAAAGACTACATATTTTTTCCATTTTACTCCTTGCTGCTGTGATTTCTCTCAAATGAGTAGGTTGCTGTCAAATAATACAAGGACTTTTACATTTGACTTTTTAATTTTAATTTTGGTATAAATCCCATTTCTGATACGTACAGACAGAAGAACATACCACAGCCTCTTGAAAGTATACATGACTACACTGGAGACTATAAGAGGTCTCTCAGTGGAGTTCCTCCTAGTGGAAAGAAAATACGTGCTTCCAGTTGTCCTGCCAGCTCAACTATACCACCTTCCTGAAACAGCACAAACCATTAAACCGACAGAAGCACTCTGCATTAAAGTGCAGTAAAGCTGCACTGACACCAAGAGTTTTGAAGGCATAGTTGCATTAAGTAGAGCATATGCTTTCTTTCCCCACAGCTTTGCCATCTTGGCAGAACTTAACAATAGAGATCAGTTCTGGCGGTGGTAGACAAGCACCAACACTCCCTGCTATAGCTATAGCTTGCCCACACATCACTAGTAGCAGCTCTTCTAGCAAAGGCAGCAGAAGGGTAATCGTATCTTACCCACTGCTATGCCTACTGTTTTAGTTCAAACTCACGATCATCTATGGCTTCAGTTTAGACACTGAAAAGACAACTTGAAATGGCTCAGGCACAACTTTTTGCCCCTTCTGTGACACACATAATAATTTTTTGAAGTGAGGCAGACCAGACAACGGGGAACCACAACATCTCTAACTCTTGCAGCAAGATTTACTGGAGCATGGTCTATATTTCTGGCAGCCTCAGTCAGAACAGGTAAACTCAAAATATTTGTACCACAACATTCTGAAACACCTAAACATGCAGGGCTGCTAAGTTGTCGCTCCATCTTTTCACTCACTTTACTAATAAGTATCAAAGGACGTCTTCATATTTCACAAAGAAAAAGAGGTCTTGAGAGATTTCAGATGAGCTTAAAAAATACAGTGCTTGTGAAAATACAGTTTACGTATCCAGCTGAAATAAAGATTATTAAACCCTGCTGTGACCCCTATATATTGCAAACTAATTATTATGTTTCACCTCAGGTATGGTTTTAAAAGGTTGCTATAGGCCTCCCTATCTCTATTTGGAATAAATTTCACAGTAAACATATGGAACACACATCCATGGAAATATATAAGTATAGACAGAAATTTCAGTTCCATAATGCTTGCAGTGGAACAAAGAATTAAGATACCATAAAATAATGATTTATGATAAATCTAAAGAAAAGTGCATAACTATATGCAATTATGAAAGATTTACCTCTTGGACTAGCCCAGGAACTAGTTTCCCAATTAAAGAACAGAATCATTCATTAAGAGAGGGAAGAAAAGCAATTGTTGACAGTCAACAGGGAAATCAAATTAGACCAACTCATTATTTAAATGTTTTGATTTAAAGGCAGAGCTGTTAATGAGCTACCAACAGCTATAATTATCTATGTGTCCAATTTCAGCAACAAAATGAAAATCCTGCAATAGATTAGAAAGAAAAAAAAAAAAGCATAAACTCTAAATGTCAGAATATTGACATTTGCTCAGGTGTTGCAAGGTTGGCTTTTTGGGGTAGAAGGATTGTTTTGTTGTTTTGCTATTGTTGATTTACCAGCTGTAAAACAAAAGAAAAGGATTTTCAAAAGTTAGGAGACAGTTCCCCAGAAATAAGATACTAGGGTCAGCCCTGCTATGTCTAGCCATATATGATGGTGAGGGTAATTTTGTACAGCTTTTTAGGGAGCTAGTGGGAAAGCTTCTTGCATAGCTCACATGTAGATTGAATGGAATAGCAGAGAGAACCAGGGATAATTCCAAGATTACAAGGGTGCACTGTGTCCCAAAAAGAATACTTAGTTACTAGCTCAAATATCTTGCTGCACACAAGGATGAAGAGTAAAATGTATCTCTACCAGAGATATAGTAGTGATATGCTCATTAAGCTGCCTGTACTTCTTGTAAATTCATTGTCCCTTATTGTAAGCAACCAAAATGGTACAATCTAATTGTCAGAAAGACAGGATTTTGTGAGCTAATTGCAAGCAGTGTAGCTGGAGATCTAACTATTAAAAGAGCAAATAATTGAACTAGAGCAAATAAAACAGAAGCCCAAGAGATTAAATTAACAGTTTCAAAGGTATATCTCATCATGGCACTGGTAATAGCTAATATACCTATGTCATTATAACACTGTAAATTTAGATGCCTGTGACATCAATATTAAGTGCTGATACCACCACATTGCTGCATACTTTATAGCAATACTAGCGCTGTGTCTTGCTCTGCACAGTCCAGCGCATTTGAACTTAGTCTTTCTCATCTCCAGTTTACTTTGTCATGCTCCAGTATCCATAACCTGTGTCCAAAACAGCAGCAATAACACTGATACTTGCTTGGCCTCTCTTCTGGGGAGGGGAAAAGGTTGGAAGCAGACTGCATTTTAGCCCCACACAGCCTGTGGTGCTCCTGCCTCCCAGGAAAATGCCAGAACAGAGCTCCTGTGGATCTCAGGAGAGTAACAGACAAAGAGAAGGTTGTCTGAAGGCAGCAGCACTTGAAATCACAATGAAGTCCAAGCATGCTCAGTGTTGGTTTTGATATAGCCTCTTCCAGGGAACAATGCTTGACCCAAGCAGAGGCTCTGCCCCCTTAACCATTGCAAGATGGATATTAATAAGGGCAGAAAAAGAGACTCTTGCCCTCAACAGCAGTATTATGAAATCCCTCAGATGCCTTGTCAAAAAGGTTTAATAGCATTGCAGTACAGGTGATACTGTAATAATTTACTTTTTGTTAGCAGTAACTCAAAAAGACTCAAAGGATCTGAACTCTCACCTGAGGGAACCATATCCCAAAGCTAACAGACTAATATACCATTAAATCTTTAGGCCTTTTCTCCAGTGAACCTTTCTCCTTAGGGATGAACTGTTTGATACAGCCATTCAAAAGTATATTCTGTAAGATTAAAGAGGAAGAAAGAATTTCATACAGAAATTTTACTTAAAGTAACTAGACCTACATTGCCCATAAACCAAATTAAGTTAGACAGCATGCTTGTAGATCAGCTACAGAGCTGTAGTGACATTTTAACAAAGATATAGACACAACTTCTTTTACTACTTTTTTGGAGCAAAAGGAAGACAGATGAAGGCAAAAGAACAGACTCAAGCACACTCCACAAATAGCCTGATTATTAAATCTCGGCATATTAGGAAAGATTATTGAACAGCTGAGTTGTTCTCAGGGAAACTAACTTATAAAGCATACATTCATTATGAGCCTGTCCACTCATTGCTCTTGAAGTTAAACCATCTGGCTGGGATGATTTTTTTTTTCCTAAAGTTGAACAAAATTTCCCTTATGCACTTTGGTTATGAAATAGTCATTTATTACCAGGCCATCGTCCATCTGTCACAATTATTATCAAGTCCTCATCTGAGACATATAATTGTATTGTATGTTAGTGCAAGACCACGTGGGACCCATGCTGAAGAAAATCGCTTTCCTCTCCCTTAAATTGTTATGCTTATGATAATAAAATTGTATAAAATGCATTATTATGGTAGTGAAAATGTTGTTTCATCGAGTAATAAACATTGTGTTATATTTATGAAAATGAACATTTTCTCTCTGTTCTTTCTAATTGGGCAAACAATTTTTCTTATGGCTTCTAATATAAAAAAAGCAGAGTCCTTTATTGGATTCTATGTTCAAGCAAAATTCATAGGAAAGTAAAATACTCAGATCTTGATCTAGGAGCTCTATTATTGACTTTAATACAATCAACAGAGTCTAGAAATGAATATAAAAAGCAAGCAGGGGATTCTTATGCTTGCTCTGAACTCTTTATGCCAGGTGAAAGGGCCGATGCTTAGCAAAACACCTAAAATACAGTAACATACAAGCACTGCCAAAAAGAACCTCATAAGCATCCTCCTGCAAATTCTTTATGCATCCAAAAGAGAGTTCCTAATACAGGATATTTCCTGGTCTTCCCTTGTGGTGCAGTACTGCTCCCTTGGAATTACTTCTGTTTCTTGCAAATTCTTTGCATGCTCTCAATCTTGAAGTAATGTTGGGAATGTCTCACTACAGATACCCACGGGACATATGAGTAGATAGTCCCATGAGTAGTGTTGGAGTCTCCCCGATCTCTGAAACAGGTTTTGCTTGCTAATGGGAAGGATTACAGATAGCAAAGCTTTTCTTAAGTTACAAATTCTGGACAGGCCTTTTCAGAAAACTTCACACTAGTTCAAATTGGATTTTTCATCAGCAAATTTAGCATTGACATGAATGTGATAAATAGAGCCGGTCAGACAGGAAAAAATGCTGTTTTGCTGAAGCTGAAACATTCTGACACACCAGTTTTGATAAAGTTTTTGTCAGAAGGAAGCAGAAAAGATTAATCATTGAATTCTTAAGCATGGGTGCAATAACCTGGTTTGAGGAGTCCTACAGAAATCTAGCACTGTGTTCCCTCTATGACTGATTAACAGTCATTTGAAATGAGAAACTCTGCTCAATAGGAAATGAACTACTGCTTCAGAATCCTCTATACATTGTTGTAAGTGGAAAACTGTGCCCCAGGAAGTCTCCTTTGACAAAGGCTTTCTTTATACTTTTTTTTTATAGAGTTATTGTTTTTTATTAATTTTGTATGAAACCTGACACAATTGGCCCTCCATCTGATCCAAAGTGCCAAAACACTTCTGTGTGAACGTTTAATAACAGCACTTTACCCATAAGCTCAGTTTAGCTCTCAGTTATTTGTGAAACTATGGTAATACATTCAAACATCTCTAGCATGTCAGCTGAGCAACTGAACTACTGGCTGATTCATCCATTTTCCTCAAAGTTCAAAAGGGCATGATTTCTTCTGAAAATCAGAAATTGCCAACACTGTTTGCAAACTACAGACTTTTTTTTTTATACATATAACCTTCAGTATAAAATCACCGAAAAGCAGTAAGAACTTAAAGCTCACACTGTTTCTTAAAAGATGTTACTAGAATTGGGGCTCGCACCATCTTCTTTGAGCTGCCTAAAAACTAGGCATCTTGTCATTGTTCTAGACTTCTCTAATGCCAATGAAAGAAGTTTGCTACATCCAAAATATTGTTTCACCCATTCTAAGGCAACGATGATACATCCAACCTTTTTTATTCACCATACTGATCTCTGTTCCTGTTACCTGTATGGGAAGCCTCAACATTTAATGTAAACTAGATACTGAACTTTTATACACCTGAAAATCAATAAGAGGAGCTCTATTGTCTCCTTCTGATTGTATTGCCTAATTTTAAAGGAAATTTTCTTCATGGGATGTTAATCTAATTTCCAGTTGTGTATTACTAACTCGCTCACTGCAAATATATCTACATGAACACAGCTGTTCAAATCATGACTGCTTCTGAATCAAAGTTTCTGATAATTCCCATTTACTAGGCTTTGGTTCACTCTAGGGATAGCTTTAAGCCAGAAAGTGTTTGAAAAGCGCATTTAATGCCTCTTAATGGAACCAGTCTAGAACTGGTTTGAAGCTTGAAAAAATAAAATCAAACAAAGAAAGTGTCTGAAATGTGTATAGCATGCATGGCAGATCCTCAGCATCTGATTTTGCACTCTATAGTAGACAGCTACAACATGGCCATCAGTTTCTTAGCATGAGCATTTGTGCTACAAATATACTTCTGCTTGTCCAAACTGTCTGCTACTGTAGTCAGTCAGAGACTTGCAGGACACAAAAGCTCTTCTCATTTCCAGATCATGTTTGTGCCCTGATTGCACCCTGGTATTTATAAAGAAGAAATCTTCGCATATGTTAAAAGGATGATATAATGTCATCTAGGCTGGTGGCAGAGTATGTGGAGTATGCCCTGATCAACAAAAAACTCAGGTGATATTGTAGTACACATCTGCTATTCAGTTTGCATACAGGTACAGTTATTTGTGGGCTTACTTTCTCACACCATCACTTCTGCAAGTAAGTGACAAAAAACGTACATGACAAAACAGTGTGTTTGATTTACAGAAACAAATATAGATGGATTCATATGAAGTACTTGCATACAAAAAGGGATTTCCATAGGGTTGTTCACAGAAGACCAAACAGATACAAACTGTGAACATCGTTTTAGTGTATGGTCATGCCCATAGCATATATTTCCCACTTACCTCATTCTAGAACACAGTGTAGCATTTTCAGTTTCTGGTACACTTTGATGCTCTTGCTCACAGTGTTATCTAATTCAGTGAGATGATGAGCACCAACTGACAGAACAGTCACAGCTACTACTGATTCCTCCAAGAAGGGCTGTGGCTAAGCTACTTGGAGGAGAAAGCTCACACACTGTACAGCCCACCGTGCCAAGTTTCAACAGGAGTGGCAGAGACTTGCTGTGTAACTTTCTAATACCACTGCTTGCCTCACACTGAGAGGAAACTGCATGCAAGGTTAACTCGGGCTGAACACAAAGATTAGAAGTGATATTGCGAAATTACCTTCCAACACTGGTCATGTCTCTAAGTCTAGTCTCAGGCCATGGCACCAAAAAGTAGTATTTCTTGCATTATAGCTTATCGTCGATATACTTTTGCCAATAACCGTTATTTCAATCATAATTAAGTTTCTCCCACTTCCAGTTTTAAATTGGAGTAGGAAAACAAGGCAGCTTCTATGCCCTTTACCGAATATAACATGAGGATAATTTGAACTTTTAAAATGTGAACTTTTAAAAAACTTTTTATGTTTAAAACATATACAGATTGCCCCTTTTCCCATCAATCAAATACAATACAGTAGGCTTTGTGCATGAATGATACAATGAAATTATTAATCAGCTCTGATTTCCTTTTTTTAATCAAGAAAGAAAAGCAGTCAACTAGAACTGCTTTGAAGTATTCTATCTTGTCTATTATTTTACAGGTTAAATGTTTATTACATTTACAAATGATTTACTGCAGAATTTTTCCCTAAGGTGTTTGCAAATTTGATGTCACTATGAAAGATTAATGTGTGTTTAAACAAACTGGAGTAGCCTAATTTAATTACTTAGGACAATTCTTAAATAATGTTTTACTGACTGCTCAGCAATTAGATGCATTGCCTTAAGAAAGATAAACTAACGTGGCATTGTGGATCTCATTTGACAAGAAGGCATTTATTTTCATTCCCTTGTCACTTGTTTTTAAAAGCTTCAGGTGTACATTATAGTTTGAGCAAGATGGGGGGGGGCGAAACAAACAGGTGTATATCTGATGTGAGAAATTACTGAAATGAGAGCACAGGATATTGAGACTTTGTGGGGGCTGGCAGAAATGATGGCGAGTTGATTTGCATGTGGACAGACACTGAAATCCCATCAGGGCACTGTGGGGCCCAGCAGCTCCCTGGGGCCATGAGCATCAGGGGCTCCACTGGCTTGGTCAGGGCAGGGCCTGGCAGCCAGAGCCCGTCCCACCACCCCAGCCAGGAGCAGGGCAGCTGGGGGCACTGGGGCAGCCCCAGCCCCGGGCATCGGGCACCTCCCTGGGGACGGGGACAGGTCGAGACCAGGCCAGGACATGGGCCTCCAGGACAACCCAGCTTGGGGAGCCCATGGCCAGGCAGGACAGGGCTGTGGGGAGCTGGAGACTGGCCCTGCTGTGGCATTGCTGGGGCAGGGGCTGATGGCCCTGAGGGCTGACATGGGGTCCTGGGCTGTGGGCAGGTGGGGGGGAGCTGTGGGCACTGGGCAGGGACAGTCAGGGCTGGTGGTACCGTCAGGACCAAGATACAGAATTCAGAGACTTACTTTATTAATACCCTGAAAAACCTATTGATCTTAATATGGTGACAGCTAAAACTAATTATCAGTATCTTTCAACTTAGTTCTAATATGGAACAAAACTGCAGCTGTGGCCATAAACACTTTGTATAAACACCAAAACCACTGGTGCTGTTGTTTTATTCTGCCAAACAAGGGCTCCTCCAGTAGTCACCAGAACACAAAACACAAACTCAGTTCCTGACACTGACTATATTCCTTTTGAATTGTCCCAGCTATCGTGGCTGTAGGGACTGAGCTACATATATTCCAGTAGGACTGTCTTCAGCAATCACCCACTGCTTACTTGCCTGCTTACTAACCCACAGAAGAATCCCTGGATACTGTGGCCAGCATTTAGCCTATACATTGCGCCTGCCTTCTTTGCTACATAACACAGTCTTGGGTACGCCTGTAAGAATTTCAGATGCAAAAAGTGAAATTTTTCTCATCTAACTTCCCACATGTACAATGTAGATGGAAATGGTCAGCCTAGCTGCCCCTTTATAGAAAGAATATGTGTCAAAAGGATGCGTTACATATTCATTAAACTATTCTGATCACTAAGCAGTCTGTGTTTTGGGCCAAAATCTGCACCATAAAAAGGACTAGATAAACATTTCATTAAAATAACATTTTTCCACTGCAAATGACATTTTGCTGCATTTTCCTCAAGATGCTGAATTACTGCTTTATCGCCTACTCAAAGAGTACAAATTGTTAGATCTATTCATCCATCAATGAATGTACATTAATACAATGCTGTGAATAGTTTTCTCTGTGTGAATAGCTTCAACATACTATCCAATGAAAAACAGAATCAAGCTCCATTTAGTATTTCCATTAGATTTTGTTTGCCACATCTATTTATTTATATCTGGAAATTTTGCATCTTTTATGTTCAAATATTTTTCAAGTGCTTGTCGTGGTTTAACCCCAGCCAGCAACTAAACACCACGCAGCCGCTCACTCACTCCCCCCCACCCAGTGGGATGGGGGAGAAAATCGGGAAAAGAAGCAAAACCCGTGGGTTGAGATAAGAACGGTTTAATAGAACAGAAAAGAAGAAACTAATAATGATAATGATAACACTAATAAAATGACAACAGCAATAATGAAAGGATTGGAATGTACAAATGATGCGCAGTGCAATTGCTCACCACCCGCCGACCGACACCCAGCCAGTCCCCGAGCGGCGAATCCCTGCCCCCCACTTCCCCATTCCTATACTGGATGGGACGTCACATGGTATGGAATACACCATTGGCCAGTTTGGGTCAGGTGCCCTGGCTGTGTCCTGTGCCAACTTCTTGTGCCCCTCCAGCTTTCTCACTGGCTGGGCATGAGAAGCTGAAAAATCCTTGACATTAGTCTAAACACTACTGAGCAACAACTGAAAACATCAGTGTTATCAACATTCTTCGCTCTGAACTCAAAACATAGCACTGTACCAGCTACTAGGAAGACAGTTAACTCTATCCCAGCTGAAACCAGGACAGTGCTGTGCAGAGAACTTTGTTCCATCTGAATCCAATTCTGAACAAAGTATTGATTTCAGCTGCGCAAAACCTTGCCTATTGTTTATTCAGGAGGTACTTTTTCTTTCAACAGGAAATTATAAATAGTCCAGAGAAGGTGTAGCATTCTGTTTTGATTTAATCAAAAGTTGAGGAGTTTATCAAACACATATGGTGCAGACAATCTGAAGCCCTAACGGTATTAGAATGCAAAGAATACCAAAGTGACTAGGAATGGAAACAATAATTTCCCAAGGTACCTGTTATATTTGTTAGGCAAAAAAGGGTTAAGAGGATCAGAATGTGATGTTAGCCAATTATTACTATCCTCTGGGACACAGAAACAACTGGAGAAGAGTTACAATATAGTATTAGCTGGTTTGATCTTTTTTTAAAAAAGGCATACTGTAAAATCATTTAATTCATGTGCACGTGAAAATCTGATCTGTGCATTCAGATTTCTTTGCTGGTTCCTTCTCCATTTCCACATCTAATTTACTGAATGTCTCTAATATGAAAATTTTGATATATTGAGTGTATCAAAGCTCAGTCTCATCAGGTACTCTTTCAAGTATTCACCATCCAGAAAGACACAGCTGTACTCCACTGGTCTGACATATGCCAAAAAGTCCAGGTCAGCAAGAGAAGTGATGAGTTGTTGACAGAAGTCAGTAAGTGAAAAATGCAAGGAGGTCATTTAATTTGCAAGAACTCACAATATACCCAATTTATCTATGTATTTTCAATATACTGATCAGAACTCCCTTCTTTGGCAAACACTTCTACTCCAGCCAAATTGTAGAAAGAGTGCTGTGAGAAGAAAAAAGCCCTGTCAATACTTCTATTAGATACATCTTCATTCAGCTTTCAATCTGCTAATTCAAGAGGAATATAGCAATGTACTTCCAGATCAGTGTTAACTGCTCTAACTTCTAAAGCAAAACTAATATTCTGTGTCACTTTGTAAGGAAGGAGGGAACTACCAAAACTATAGAAAAAATGCTCTGTGATATGGATACACAAATGATATTAACTTAGGGCTGGGCAATTTAAATAAAAAAAAAAAAAAAAGCTCGAGCATTTCCTTTGAATAATTTATCCAGATTATTTTTTTTGGTCTAGAAATACTGATGAAATTGTAAAAGATCCAGTTCCTCCTGTAAGATTTCCAATGTATTTCTCTAAAAAAATCTACGTTTTATTTCTGCCTTCTCTAGCAGTAAGACAAAAATTCCTCTATTTGTCTAATTTTCTTCCTCAACAGAAATGTGGGCTTTGTAATAAATGAGCAATGGACAATTCTCACTGTTCAACAAGCATCTACAGGAACATTAACACTGAAGATGTGTGCTCACAACATGAATCAGCAAGTTCTTTAAAAGATATGGAGCTGCTTTTCATTCAAACATTAGCTATTTTGGTATATTCAGATAGTTAACAGCTCCAGCCTGGGTCACTGTTTTATGCTGATAGTACTTGATTTCAGTTAGGAACAGTGAGAAAAGCTCAGTCCCAAAGAGCTATGAGCCAGAACAGTCATATCTAATAAACATACAGAAACTGGATATCTGGAGCAGCAGTGCACCCCTCATCATGCTGCAAGACTCAGTTTAGAGGGCAACAGTGGTAAGTGCAGAGAAGAAATAAAAGATTCACTTGAGATTAACCAGCATTTCTTTGGCAAGCGACAGATGACCAAAAAACATCTTGCAACTTTTGATGATTCAAAATTGTCAGTGATGAAACAGATGTCAGCCAGACCTAAAAAATAAGGAAAATTTGTAGTGTTTAAGCATACTATGTTAGTTGCAAAGAACAAATGGATATTCAAAGAGACTGAAGTTTTGTCAGAGCTGTTATTTGCTATATGAGGCTGAGTTCCCGAATACTTGGCACAAATTCTTTGGAAAACATATTAGAGATCTTGACTTTGGCAGAAAATCATATCTATTTGTTCTGCTTCAAAAGGGTAAGAAACAGACTATGAAATGGTTCAGGAAAGCCATTAATGGGGTTTGGAGCGATGCATCCAGAGATGTAGACTAGAACACAGAGTTTGTACCTGTACACTCCAGTACCCCAAGGGGGTATGAAAAAAATACTTTAAAAACTAACCTGTCTATACACTGTTATTGAAGGATGTGTATTTCTCTGCAGTCATCCTGTCCTAAAATAAACATTATTTTGTATTACTCTGCAGAGAATAAAAATGCAGGTACTGCACGGTACTCAAGATTGTTAATATTAAACATAGTGGTTTGAAAGAAAACTGCAGCCTTAAACCATGATTGCATAGAAGAGGAAGATGAGTTAGCTTGAGTTCCAAGCAGGTTATTTCCAAACTGTGAAATACTTCTGTCCTAAGAACAAAGAATAACACTTGTTCTCCATCACCTTCTTTAGTGGTCTGTTTGCCCAGAAGTGTATTTTTTGAGTGCAATATTTTGTCAGTAGTACCAAATAATCTGTAAACTTGGTTCTGTTGTTATTTATGTTTGTAATTAATAGTCAGGCTTAACTGTGGAGGTCTGCACTTCATTGGAAAATCTAATTGGAGCCTGTGATGCTTTATGCAGAAAAATATTTTATTTAGAAAAAAATCCTGCCTCCACCTTGTGAAAGTTTCACAAAAGTCACTTTTCGTTACGTAGTGCTTGTATGTTAGAAAGCCTACTATTGGTTTTTACTGCCTTATTTTTTTGTAATACCTTCCCCCCACCTTTTTGTTGTTGTTAACAAGGTTTAAGTTGGCTATATCTAGCAACACCTTGAGGTAGGAGTAGGCCACATTCTTTATCAAGAAAGTATACAAAAGTAGTTCTCCAAGTATATGTTGTAAAAATTATGAATGAAAACGAAAATGTTATGACATTTTGCAAGCATGCATTCTTACTCAGCATTCTACATGAAGAGAAATACTTGTATCATGATAACTAACCATTACTGGCCCAGCCAGAAACAAGTATGCACAAAGTTAACGCTACTTACCGTCAGACACCACATCTTCAGCACAGGCTTTATTATGTAGTATCTTGATCCAGCTGATTTTCAAACTCGCAGGAGATTAAAAATTTCCTATTTATATTCAGGAGGCTAAGGAGGGGACAGGCTCAAAAATAAGACCTGTATCCAAGATCATCATCTATTCAAGAAGACTGCAGGCCTGTGGTGCTGAGCTGATCCTTAGGTACTGGCACAAAGAAGATGTCTTTCTTGAACAGCCAGTGGAAGACAGTACCTAGTAAATGCCTCTGTGAAGCATTGTAGCTGAGATCACTTTTCAATCCATGAATTGAATGGAAAACAGATTTAAAACGGTACCGGGCCCAGGTGCCCGCAGCGGCAGCAGCAGCGTCGGGAGGCTCTGTAGGGGCGGCGGCCGCTCCTGTGAGGAGAGAGGCGGGGCTGCCCCGGGCCGCTTCCCGCCGGTTCCCGCCGGCTCCAGCGGCCCCACCGCCGGGCACAGCTGAGCCCCTCAGCCTCGGGGAAAGCCTGGGGAAGAAAGGGCAAAAGGGCTGAGGGAAACGGTGGGAGAAACAGCCCTGCCAGCCCCGAGGGGAGAGCGGGAGGAGGGCAGGAGGTGCTCCAGGCCCCCCTCCCCGGCAGAGATGGCCCTGCGGCCCCGGGAGAGACACCCCCCCCCGGTGGGGCAGGGGTTTCCCTGCCGCCCCGGGGAGGGCCCCAGGCTGGAGCAGGGAACAGCCTGAGGAGGCAGGAGCGGCAGCGGGGAGCCGCCATGGGCTGGCCACAGACACCCGTTCCCCGTCCCCCTGCGCCCCTTGGAAGGAGGGGAGACGATCAAGTTGTCGGGAATGCAGGAGTGAAGGTAAGCCTGGGAAGAAGAGGGGAATGGAAGGAAGGTGTTTTAGTTTTTGTCTTTGTTTCTCACCATCCAACTCAATTGGCAGTAAATGAATGTTTCCCCAAGCCGGGTCTGTTTTGTCAGTGATGGTAACTGTTAAGTGTTCTCCTTGTCTTTTATCTCTACCCATGACGTTTTCATCTTAGTTGCATCCCCTGTCCTTTGAGGAGGGGAGTGAGAGAGTGGCTGAGTGGGCATCTGGCAGCCGACTAAGGCCAACCCACCACAGAAACTAAATCGAAGTAACGAAATTGAAATCAAATGTTAATATTACTTTAAATGCTGTACCAGGTTCAAAATCTAGTGTGTAAAATATAGCCAATAGCATGGTTTTTATTAAAAGAGGTTTTATCCTTTTGTTCTGTAAAACTCAGGACTCCTCTCTAGCATTAAGCACCATTTCAGATTGCATTCACGAATGCTCTGCATCAGTTTTGTGGGTAGTGGTAAATATAACCAAGTAATACAGTATGATTCATAAGCATTGGACTTGCCAGCATTTGATTGAAGTCTTCAATTTCTGCAGTAGTAATCACAATATGCTAGGTGTGAGAGAGGAAACTGTTAGCCTAAACCTTTCTTTCAAAAAGCATAACAAAGCAGGAACCTGACATGCTGTGCTGGAAGTACATTAAACCCTTTAGTGCAGGTTTAAAGAATTTTTTTTAACAGAATTATAGTTACTTTTATCTATTGTGCAAGCATTAACAGTTGTATTTCTACTATGCATTGGGTTGCACTACCAGCAGCAGTGCAAATGTTTCTCATCTCAGTAGTTTCTTACATTACCTCGTGTAATTTCTATTGTCTGGTTTGTTCTGCTGATTCAAAGCCGCATCAGGCACCTAGGTTTTACACAGGTCCAACAGAAGGTCCTAAGAGAAGGCTCAGTATTGTTAGCAGCTGCAGTGAAGCCCACACAGCAGTTCATTAATTTTAGTTGAGGTATAGCCAGGAGTTTCACAGACATGCTTTGTTAGTTTAATGAACTGGGGTAAATATCTTAAATATCCTGGTGGGGCTTGGTGTTCTGTTATTTCAGGTTTGTGCATATTTCTGAGGCAGTCTGATAGACTGAAGCCAACGCAAACAGTCAGACTTCTAGGGACAAGCCGTTACTTTCTAAAAAATCCCTCTGTTTAAGGCCAGTAAAAGCATCTCATTACAAATGGTGTATCTGGTGAAGATGGTCCTGGTGTGGTGTAATTCTATTTTGTAGGTTAAAATGCCACTTCTGTGAGTACTTTCAAAAGGTGATTGTTAGACTACCAACAGGTGGTGATTTCTCCTGGAGAGCTCTCAGTTTGTTGTCATGTTCTCTGAGGTGAATTTTTACATGCCCCTCATGGTATGTACCACCAGTGACTTTGCATGCTATTAGTTCTTCTAATATGCTTGCAGCTTTTTTTCCTGACGTGTTCCTTGTGTAGGTGATACACTGAGGAGCAGCCCTTCAAAACTGTAGTGAGGAACAGTGTAGTGAGAGTATTTACCCGCAGACTGCAGTCTGATTGGCAAGTATCTTGAGCAAGTGTCTAATACACTGCATGAATTTAAAGCTAAGACTGTCCAAGTAATGCTATCCTGGGGTATCAATGCTGTACTGTTTCAAAAGTACTGTTCTATTATTTTTATTCTGGGCTGACATGCATTTTGACTGATGTTTCTCTTTTCTACTATATTTCTTAAGGAAACTCTTTTCACTGGTCATCAGTCAATTTATTAGTCAATTTATTAAACTGTCCCATATTCCACATATCAAGCATCATAGTTAACAGCAGTGTTCATATTCTTGGCATGATTTTCTGCTGATAGGTTGCTTTTACAGTGTTTTGACAGGTTTTCTATGTCTTCAGAAACATCTGGATATCTCTTTTTTAACTCATTTGCTGTAAAATGTTCTTTTATGGCACCCAACTAGACATTCATTTATTATTCCCCCCCCCTTCCAATTTAAAGATTCTAAGGATTTCAGACTCTAGTTTCGGGTAGAAATTTAGATTTCTTGTTGTCCTTACACTTAACATGGTGTTTCCTCTGTCAGAATAGTTGGCCCTTCTACTTTTCCCACCTCACTCATGAAGGTAGTATTGCTTTAGTGCCATGAGTAGGACTTATCTTGTTTATTCACACTACAGCATCAATTTCTGTATTAATAGTTATTCTGGGCTCATATCTGTTGGTTAGTGCTCTACTTGTTACTTACGTAGCCAAAATGAAATCTATGTTGTTAAACTCACCCTTTAAAGCATTTTTGAGGTTCTGACACTGTCTTTTTCTCTAGGGAAGGAGGGAGAGAGGGGAAGGGACAGCACAAGTCTCCAGACTTGCAAATCATTGTTTTAGTATGCCTCTCTAACTGTTCTAAAATTTGGGGGGTAGACAGATGTTGTTGTTGTTTTACACTAACATTTAATTTTTTTCTGGTAGTACTTTTCTTTGTGTCTTTCAGATGTGATCTCTTTAAATTCCAGTCCTGTAAAAGCAGTTTCTTAATATCAGCAGTAACTGATTACCCTTCATCATTTGCCTCAGTGGGTTTCAGGTTTCTCTCAAAATTTTTTTTCTTTTTTTGTGAACAGCTTATTCCTCAGAAAAAATACACCTCAAATGCCTTGAACACCAAAACTGTACTTTTTCCTTTCTGCTTAAATAAGCTTTCCACTTATATCCTAATATTTGGCACTGTGTATATTAGAAAATGAGTGGCTTTTTAGGCTGTAGGTCATTTATCTAGCTCAGGTCCTGCAAAGTTTCAGCCCCATTAGCTTCTTTTGCCTATTCAAGGTTTCTCAGATTTGCACATTGATTTCAAAGTGCGTGAAGTCATCTTTCTTTTTTTTTTAAATTCTGACCCCATAGTTTGAGTTCACTTAAGCTGCTAAAAGAACTGAATATCCCGTTATTAATGATTTTAAAACATGTTCTCAGCAGCTCAACTGCAAGAGCAAGAAGAATTCTTGAGTCATGTCTTTTTATCTTGGAGAAAAAAAAAAGAGGCCATAATAAAACAGTGGGAAAAGCTGCAGTTGGTGCTGTACAGCTTTACAGGCAAAAAAGCATACCTATATAAGACACATGATGTATTTAATATTTTGCTCATCAGTATGGACCAACTCTTCAACTGATGTTGGGCACCATTACCCTGCTGAAGTCAATTTACAATGTCAACTAACATCAGCTGCAGGTCTAGCCCCTTGATAAGGTAATATAGTTTATTTTTCCGGCTAAAAAAGACCTTTTAAGGCTATTTTTGACTAAACAATTTTATATGGCCAAATCTTCTGAAACTAATGGTTCTAATTCACTTCTAATTCACTTATTGCTTGCTTTATTACCAAGTATAAACACATTTATATTTAAAGTTTATATTAGTTTGGACTATAAAAACAAGATTAATGGAGCATCCTCATAAAACTTGAGTTGGATTAAGTATTTTGCTCAATCAGAAGAAATTCTGAAAGCTAGCCACAGATTTTTTTTTTCTACAGGATATATTAATTAGAATATTCACAACTTCTTAATCAGTTGGATATTACTTTGCCTATTCCAGTGTAGCACAGAATAATTTTAAATGGTTTTATTTATTATTTTCTTAATTCAATCAAATAATGTAACACTAAAATGCACATAAAGAAATATCTGATGTACAGATTTTTTTTTGGTATTAAAACCCCCACATATATATGATCCTCTCTAAGAGTTTCAGTCATATACAAAGGAAACCAAGTTAGACTTTTAGGGTTAGAATTTGTTTACAGTCAACTCCCTCTCATTCCATCTGTATCCACGATGAAGGGATATTGATATCTTTGCCAGGATGAGGCATTCCAGGGCAAATCCTCTTTGATATCCTTTACTATTTTAGAGGGAAGACTCAGTCCTACTTTAAATACAACAGAAGGACTACATGACTAGGCATTCTAGAAAGGTTCTGTGGGAGAGATTTGGTCCTTGAGGCATGTCAATAGACCCTGTAAGCTAAAACTGGACACAAGTATCATGATAACGATTCTTTTTTTAATTAGGTCACTATTTCATTTCACTGCTTTTGTTATTTTATTTCAAATTTTGTATTTCTCTATTGAATTGCTCTGTAAATAAAACCATATATAATCCCAAACTCTTTGAATTTCAGCTATACTTGAATCTAACCACTAGATATGAACCCAATTCTTTCTTCTTTTCTCTCATTTCCTATACTCCTTTGCTACCTCTCATCAAAGGAGTGGTTCTAGTTTGGATGTGGTCGAAGTCTTAATTGGAATCAGGCACAGGAGAAATCCAGGATGGTAACCTACGATTAGTCTATGTACTTAGTAGTGCCTGACTGCACATTGTCTTTCTGGACATCTTTACTATTTCCCCAAATGTACTAACATGAGAAGTTCTTCAGAGTGTTCAGTTTAGCTTTTGATTACTCAATGTATCAGATGTTCTTCCTCCCCAGAAACAGCCTGTTATCCCTTTTACTTTATCTCACTCACAGCGCACTAAAAAACCCCTCAGGTAAAGCCTCAAACTAGTTTTCTGAACAGCACCGAGTTCTAACGTAGTTCTTACATAGCCAGCACTCTGTTTGCAGCCAGTTATCCTTCAAATGACAAGCTCCTTAATTTCCTTTCTAAGCATCCAGGAATAGCTAACTGAGGGACTCCCCTCCCAGCTCCTTCCCTGTTTGCCCCTAACTAAAAATCTGATTCTTCATGCTGAACAGTTCCTCATACTCTGCACTGTCCATTAATTATCTTTTGATTGACTCCCAGCTCTGCCAGCCACTCTCTCCATTCACTCTTTCAGAACTTGACTTCAGCTCATATCAAACTCTTCTTCATTAATGACTATCGCTGTCTCACTGCAGATAGCTTCTCAAAGCTCTTGACTTCTCAGACTAGATCACGTGTACATGTCTCAAATGAATTTCATTCTCATTTGAGATCTTGCCAAGAGGATATGGCACATTTCTGTGAGTTACTGTGGCCACAAGCCATTATTTCAAATGCAAACAGTCATTTGCTTTACTATAGCCTTTAATTAGTATGCAATTAACCTGGATCTGTCATCACTACATAGCAATTATTATTAATTATTCTATGCTAGCCAGGGCAGCTGGGTTTCTCTTATGTTTCCTCAAATAGCACTAACAGTAGATTTCCAAGCACTTCAAAAAGCCAGACTGTGCCCAGATTGTTAATGTTCTCTGACCCTTGGGGAAGCCTAATTAGAATAGTTGGAGAACTTCAAATGGAAAGAAAGAGGGTAGCAATTTATAATTAAGCATAAACATTTGGCTCCAGAAAGAGTTCAAAGGAAGTTATAGACTTCCTTGGTGGTTTACCATGCACTTAACCAAAATGTTCTGTACCTTGAAGATAAACCTGTTAGAATATAATATGTAATAAACAAAATGGGAATCACAACTATGAAAAGGCATCCTAACAGCAGATTCTGTATTGTACCAATGATCACCTGCTCTTTGCCCCTTTTCACATTATGTACTTTGCTTTCAGAGGCAAAGTGTCCAGAAGGAAGAGCATTTTTGGTTCCCTCTTGGGTCCATATCTTGTCTGGGGGAAGGAGGATTTGGGGAAGTTGTTGTTTGGCTCCATATTTAAGTGATGTCAGTAATATCTAAGCAGGGTATAATTACACAGAATACCAGACCTGTATCTTGATCCAGATGTAGACCTTTGTTCTGAAATTATCATTATGGAAAGTACAAATGCTGTCGCTACGCCACTATATATGTTTAATAGGAAATAATGACTCATTGACTATTCAGAATAATTTCCTTACACAGTATGTAATTACACAACAGGAAAATAGCAGAAATACGGAACTGAGAGGCAAGAGAGTGGGGGGAAAAAAAAGGGTTCTAATGCTGTCCCTATCATTCTCGTCCACAGGGAAGGATCTGTGGCTCAGACCTTCGGCTTTGAGTTTAAAAGTTTCTAGTCAGAAAAAGCAGGTTGGCACTGTGAGAATAAGGCAACACTGTGAACACGGCAGTGTGCAGCAATACCTTGACTTAGCTTTAGCTGTTAGCTCCTGAGATGAAAGCATTACAGCCATATTAGGCTCATGCTCTACCCACACTTGCTAGTCCTTCTCAGGGGCAGGCGCAATTAACCCAGCTTTAACCTCGTTCCTTAAAGAGTCCTACCTCCGCACTGCACCACATTGTGGATTTGTGCCCTCTCTCCAGTAGCCAGCTCATCTATTCCTGGCACAGCATTGCCTGAGTGAGGAGACATGCTTAGCTGCCATTAGTTACCATTTCCTGCACACCATTCGTTTTTTTGCTCATTGGTCATGTCATTTAACACTCTGCAGAGGTCCCCTCATTCGTAATGTTTCTTCTCCTTTGTGTAGTCTCCAGCATAGGGCTAAGAAGAATGAAAGAAGAAAATCAGTGCAAGTTCAGCAATGTAACAGTGGCTCCCTTCCCCACGCTTTGAAGCACAGATTCATCCAAGCTCTTCTCCTAAATTAAGAGAGTAAGTGAGAAAAGCAGGTTTGCCAAGTGAACTAGGACCAGACTGGTTTTAAACCAAACATCTCAGTGAATAAGTGTATAAGGATACTGAAGTCCTAGTGAAACAAAAGACATGACTAAGCTTCAAAACAGCTATTACCACCATAGCAGCATTGATGCTATGCAGATGGGATACATATCTAACCTCGTAATTACACCTAGAAGCAATTGTTTAGGTATTCAGTTATTTTATTAAAAAATTGCAGGCACTATGTTAGCTTATTGTATTATAATTTTTAGCTTGAAGATGTAGACTTTTTTTTTTCCAATAAATAGCAGGAAATGAAGCAAAAGTCAGACATTACACTAGGAAAATATTCTGTACTGAAGATGGGTGTTGCTGGAAAGCAATGTCAATTCATGCTACTCTCTTTGTTGGCTGAGGAAAGGGGTAGCTTAAGATGACATTTTGTACTTCACACGGTGCTGTCAGCATGTGTTTCATTTTACCATTTTTATCAACATGAGGGCATAGGAAAGGGAGGAAAATAATGACAAACAGTTCATGCAGTGCCATCTTAAACTATTAGAACTGAGTGCTAAGTAAATGCAAGTTAAAGCCCTGAGATATTTTCATTGCCAAGCGCAGACAAACAGGTATTTTTTATGGAAGAAATGAGCAAAAAACCTGACACATTATGAAAACCTGTATGTATCCTGGTCTCTTTTTTGTTCACATTGTTGTACTGGCCTATTTTCTAAGGAATTATTACTGCTTTTCAAATAAGTTCATGAGGTATGTTTGGAAAAAAAAAAAAAGCTGGTTGACACATTTTTTTTTTCCTTTTTTTCTGGATGACTATATGCTATGAGAAACATTTTTTTTAATTATTTTTTTTCCCTGAGCGTCCTGGTTTCAGCTGAGAGAGAGTTAATTTTCTTTCTAGTAGCTGGTATAGTGTTATGTTTTGGATTCGGTATGAGAAGAATGTCGATAACACACTGATGTTTTCAGTTGTTGCTAAGTAGTGTTTAGACTAAGTCAAGGATTTTTCAGCTTCTGATGCCCAGCCAGCAAGAAGGCTGGAGGGGCACGAGGTCAGGAGGGGACACAGCCAGGGCAGTTGACCCAAAGTGGCCAACGGGGTATTCCATACCAGGTGACGTCATGTCCAGTATATAAACTGGGGGGAGTTGGCTGGGAGGGGTGGATCACTGCTTGGGAACTAACTGGGCATCGGTCAGTGAGTGGTGAGCAATTGCATTGTGCATCATTTGCTTTGTATATTCTAATTCTGTCATTATTATTATTATTATTGTTATTCCCTTTTCTGTCCTATTAAACTGTCTTTATCTCAACCTATCAGTTTTATTTTTCAATTCTCTCCCACATCCCACTGGGTGTGGGGCAAGTGAGTGAGTGACTGAGTGGTACTTAGTTGCTGGCTAGGGTTACACCATGACACTGAGCCACTTCTTTTAATTTGCCTTAATATTCAAACAAAGCTTTCACTCAAAACATGGAAAAAGAATGAGGAAGGAGTTCAAGAATGTGCTTTTAAAGAGTCCATCATTTAGCATGAATCTGCAGTAAAAAAAAAAAAAATTTAAAGGTTTCAACAAAAGTTTATTTTTTACTTCTGGAAATACCTTTCTCCCAGAATCTGTACAGCTTTTTCCAATTATATTCCAAGGTCATGTTCAGCCTTCAAGATCTGATTTCACATTTGTATGGACATGTTTCTGATAGCAAATCCCTGAAGAGCAAATCCCTGGCATTTTATGTCAGTGTTCAAATTAGAGGATGGTGTGTTATTTTGCTCTTGTGGTTTCTGATAAACCTAGCAACAAAGCATTTAATTCCATCTAAATCTCTAGAGTGTTGTAGACTCCTCAGAGACAGAGCCATAACCCAGGAGATTCCCTTTTTGCAGAAAAAGGTAATAAAAAACCAAACAAAAAAACATAATTCAGTTTTGACAGGTGATATCACACTGTATAGTCTTAGGAAGAAACCTTGCAAATCTTTTTACCTGCTAAGTCACTGTTTTTTCTCCTCTGAAAGGGGATTTCCATCCTGATTTGTCTAATGACCTAACGTTTATTAATGACTTAATGGTCAGAAACCAGATCATTCTCCTTTCATAAAAAATGCTGCAAAGAGTGTGGGAGAAGAGACATCCAGGAAAAAGCGCATTCTCAGGTACAAAATAATTTGTGTGTTCTGGAGCATAAAATGTGCTCTTACCTATAAAGGTGGCCACAGGTTCACCTTCAAAAAAGACCAATATGGCAAGAGACTTGAGCTGCCCCTTGGGATGTATTTCATGTTTTGATTTTACCAGCTCTCCCCTTAAGAGTTCTTAGCAGTGTAGTTCCATGCAAAGTTTGCTGTCGAGTCCATAAAATGGCAAAGTTTTTACCTTAATTTTGACCCATCTTCAACCCATTCCATCTCTGTCCCTTTTAGAGCGTGGATTCCAGACCCAGGAATCACTTCCTAATGTCTTTTCTTCCTTCCCAGCATCTTTTTGACAAAGAGCAATGGAAGGGAATGGTGGGTGACTCTCATTGAGTCAATCCATATTAGAAAGGAAGTTTCTGTGGTCTCCTGTGCCATAGCTGTGCTACTGCTCCTTGGAAAAGGATTCACTTCCTTAGAATTCGTGTCTTTGAAAAAGTTAATTGTACTTACTTATTTATTTGTTGGAGAGGTGCTTTATTTTTAGATGTGTAGTCAGAATATTAGCTAACAGCATCTAACTACGGAGGCATACAAGAGCCGGTACAAATCTAGAATAACTGTACATGCTTAGTCATTCATTGCTGTATTTCTCATTTATTCATAATTCTAATGAAGCTTCATCTCTAACCACAACACGGAAAGGATCAAATTCTCAGCCTGATACTGATAACATTCACAGGTTGGAAAAATATCCTTTGAAGCCTAACCCAGGTACAACTCCATTGCCCACCTTGGACCTAAAATTTAAAGCCATCTACAAAACCTCTAGTTAGAAGATACTATTAGGCAATGATTTATGAGCCAAAGAACCAGTAGTATCATAAAAGTTATATTAAAAAAAAAAAGGGAAAACAAAATTATATTTTCCAACTCTAGTTTAGGCTTTAATAAAGTAGTTTATATCTGTGTTTCCCTCACTGGCTATTATATTTCTAGTTCAACTCTTTATGATTCAGCTATGTGAGGATAATGCACTTTTCTTGATTCAAGCCACTATAATATTAGTAACACAGCTGGAAATATTTCTACATAAATATGCATATAGTCCCTTCCTCACATATTAGAATAACATCCACAAAAATTGTAGCAAGATTCTGATGTTCTGTTAATTGGAGCCAGAAATGCTATCAAAATTTATTTAAAATATATTTGACTGACAAGTAATATACTCTAAATGACTGCTGATATTTTTGACAGACACAGCTTATTACTGCTAATTAGTTCAGAATTAATTATAAAATGACATGTTTACACTTTGATGCATACTAATCAATATAAATGGTCATTCTGAGGGCTTAATTTATAGTTCCACTAAAAGGAAAACACACAGGCAAATAGACACAGGAAAATCTGGTCTTGAAAAAGAAAAATCCATGAACAGAAGTATGTCTGCATCTAATATTACACTCCACATTGCTTGTTGAAATAGGACAGTATTTGCAACATACTAGAAGTAAGTAAAACAGCAGTGGTTGCAGTTCTTTTGCTATAAGACTGAGCAGTTTTGTTGGCTCTACTTGAATTAGCCTTCATAATTAAGATTTCCATATTTTCTCTGGGCAATGAGTAAAACTTCTGTATGGTTATTTTGAAAAAAATCTCAGTTTATCTTGGTGGAATTCCCCCCTCCCCCCCTTTTTTTTTTTTTTTAGAACAATACAAAGCTTTCCTTTAGACTAGTGCAAAGCTTTCAGTGAAGATAAAATTAATTAGTATCTGAGTGTATGTAGCTGCCTATACTCAGATAAATTAAAAAGATATATGAGGCAGTATATTCAGCTGTGCTGGACAGCTAGAGTACGTAAGGAAAAAAAAAATCCCTTTATCCTCATATGTTCTTTTGTTTGTGTTTGCACAAGAGGTCATGCCAAGGATTGAGCTAAAACCCAGCATGCTTCCTGTCTGTGATCTTCGTGTCCCATTTCAAGGTGCAGGACTGTGTGATACACCCACAGTGCTGTAAGAATTGTTTAAGCTTCAGTTGCCTTTTAGTATTGCTGGCATTGCAGTAGATGGTTGAGGAAAGGCCTTGCAACCAGCATATCTGCCCATGGCTGCGTACAAAGGATTGAATAAATGTTCATCAATTACAAGTAACTGTGGATTTGATTTTGCATTTTTACCCCTCAAAGCTCCCCCTCTGGTGCTCATCTCAAACCTCTAAATGAACATAGACTAATATTCATGCAGCGCATTCTTGAATCCAGTTCAGTCTACACAGAAGGCTGGTTTTGGCCTGCATTCAAAACATTAGAAATGTATCTATCAGAAATGTATAATTTGACTTAGTGGCATATTATGAAAATGCAGCACAGAATGCCATTTGACATATCACAATGACATGCAATTTCTTTCAAAAACTAAGAAAGTCTGACTGAGAGCCCTTTTGCTGACAGTTGGGAATTTGATCAATTTAAAACAAAACGGTATTTCTCCTGTAGGGTTCCTTGGGTTTTTTTGAGCTGCTTGCTAAAAATTAAAACCCTCTCACAGAATGAAATAGTTTAAAAGAAAAAAAACTATTAGAAAGAAATCTATTCCCTGCAAGTTTCTTGGCTAAAGGCAAGGATTCTTGGACAAAATTCTCTATCTTTGTTATTCAGAAGAGCAAATTCAACAATCTAACGTAGTCATGAGTTTACACTTGGAGGAAGGCGCTGCTTATTAGCAAAAGCACATATTATTTAGTGTGATCACACAGTTATGTAGCTTTACAGAGGCTTTGTTCAAACTTCATCTAATAAGTGTCTCTAGCCTTAAAATACACTGTTGTCTGGAGTGCTTTAGAGAGTCCTATCAGTTGCATTGCAGCTACACTACAGGTGTATTTGATCTGGGTTTTCTTATAACCAGAAGAATTATAGAAGAGTAACATGCTGACTTTCTTTTCAACTAGGCGCATCTGGCTGTTATTAGTTAAAGAAAAATATCTTGCTTCCTAAGCAGAGACGATACATTAAAAAAAAACCCAACCAAAATAACAACAACAAAGTAAAAACACATTTTCTAATTCTTATGTGTGTTTTATAAACATTTTTTCCCAGCTACAAGCAGTTTATGTGGTTGAATGAATAGTGCCTAATCATAAATTGATATTTAACACCTTACTTTGGCATGAGTTAATGCCCAAGTTCATCACATATCAAAACCATGCTATTGACACAGCAAAGGGGGAGACAATAGATCTTCAGAAAGCACAATGGAGGCATATCCTGTGATTTAGGGGAGGTTTAACTTGATTTAACTGCATTTGAAATAATTAGTATAGAGTGAGCCAAACTAGCCTTTGATAGAGAGGATGAAAAGAAAAATAAAGTTTTACAGTATCTAAAAGCATGTGTATGATAGTGTGCCTTTTTTTTTTACACCAGTTTTGCTCTTGAGATTTCATTTGAGATGCAAGGCTGAGCCTGGAACAAATAAGTATACATGAATGAAACTACCTTTAATTCAAGTTAAAATACATTCTTTCTGCATTTCAGCCACTGCAGGGCCAGCCAGAAAATGAAAGTGATAGGGAAACCACTTCAAACAAAAATCAAGTTGACTAGCCTATTTTCATGGAACATGGTGGCTTTTTACCTTTCTGCATTACTGGTCGATACCAATTTCATTTGTGAATCATTTTCTTAAATGTAAGGTTGTATTACAGAACAGTTTATTCCATGTGCATGTAAAGTTTGTAGCATCTTCCAAAAAAGGGAATAATCAAGCATGTAAGATTAACTTCTCAGAGCACTTTTATTTCTCAAACTGTTTATTCCTATATATGCTTTTATTTTTTGTGCGTATATTTCTCCTTCCTGCTGTAAACATTGCCCCACAGTTGGATACACAAAATTAAATCATTTAATGGATTTGTGGTTCAGTTGATTGAGGTCCCTGGGTTTCTCTGCACTCCTGGCAGCCATCTTATTTGGTCTGTTACTGTCATTCACTGTCACTTCCACTTGGCTGGCGCCTGTGACAGGTCAGTTTACTGGATGTGCTCAAAATATGATATGAAAGAGAGGACTGTGATTCTGACACTGATGGGTAGTGCTCTGCTTGCTAAAGCTATCTGAGGAGATCTTGGTAAATGCAGTTTCCTCAGGCTGTTTGGGGAATCACTGGAAGAAACGAGTGTAAATAGAGGGGCCATCTGTCTACATTTACTGATAAGGCTATGCTTTCTGAAATCTGTTTCCACTACATGGTTATTGTTAAAGCCAGGAGCTGGTTTACGGACACAGGATTATTTTAACATAATTAGCATTTTTAAACCTAGACCAAGTTGTGCCCCTGTTTATCTATCTGTTATACATTCACTTTTCTTCTGTTCTGGTCATCTAAAAAATGTCATGTTTTGAGGTGTTAGATTTAATTGTGCAGCCCTTCTCTACTTCCTCTACCAGAACTGCCCCATTTTCTCAGACAGTAGCTACATTATTTAGAGAAGACACCAAGGTTGTTGTTTTTTTCATAACAGCTTAGTGAAATAGCTCCAAACATTTAATACATATGCTATTAAAGAACTTGACAGCTTGTAGATGAAGTTGGACCATTTCAGGGCTAGTAGCTCTCTGATTCAGAAACACATACTGCAGGAACTTCAGCAACTGCAGTCAGTGCATTACTGTGACTCTAAACATATTTATAAAAATAAAATAAAAAGACGTTGGTATACTAATAATAAGAGAAAAAACAATCTAGTTCTGGATGAAACTAGAATTGTGAATAAAAATGATGACATCTCAAGGGATCAGTACTGATCTGCTTTTTTTCTCCAGTAGAACTTAAAAAAAAAATGATAATAAAATAGAATATGTATTTCTGTAGAAAAGATCTCTGGCTGAAATGAGCTACCAAGTCCCATGGAGGCTCAAAGTCTGAAGCCAAATTTATTGGCAATGCAGCATAAAATGTGAATTGGGATGAAGTTGGCCAATCTGTCTTTGCTGTCAAAGATAATAAATAACCTAGCATGTCACTATTGTCAGGGGACTGATGTAGATGACATAGAACAGACAATGGTGAAAATTGTAACATATATGTAGCAGGAGGTCTTCCACAACGGAACAAACCTGACTCCTACAAGTTCTATGTTCTCCAGCCCTAGCAGGTTTTGTTGTAATCCAGAACAACTGTTTAATATGCCATAAGAAAGAAAGTGTTTTACTATCCTCACTTTTGTAAGGAGGATCATGTCTGTACACCCCTTCCTTTTTTAAGAACTTTGTATGGATACTTCTGATCATAAAGGTTACAACTTGCGCGATTTTCACATCAAAAAGGAATGTGGTTAAAAACAAATTGGCCTTTCTTTTACATCCACATATGGTTAGAGTGCTAATATGATTTCTAAAACCTTTTTTATGCTCTCCTTGCACAATTATAATGTATAAGATATCAAAATGTCATTCCATCAAGTAGCTAAATTTCTCCTGCTAAAAAAATTATTTAGGGAAGTCTGAAATGCACTGCAGAGGACATGCAGAGACTCATTTTCCATTATAAACAGCAATTTCTTTCTGAGAAATGTTTCAGGGAAACTTCAGCTTATTTGATTTCAATACTTAAAATGACAATAATATATGAATGCTAAAATAGTTGTGAAGAAAACAATTTTTAAGGCATTTGTAAAGACTAATTTGAAAAGAATAATTATAAAAGGGGTATTTTCCTTTACTTGTTATTGTTTCTATTTAGAAAGTTTCTAAATGTTTCTTACACGTGGTATTTCTCCTCTTGTGTCCATTACTCTACACATCTTTTTCTTGTCACAGAAGTCAAGAGCTTCTTTTCTCCATTCAGATCATGTCTTTCCTAGCCTCATGGGATCATCCTGGGCTCTGGAGAATATGAATGTCCTAGGTGATGCTTCTGCCTTAGAGAAGAGGTGCCAATGAATATCTCTGAGACTCTATGAATATATACATTCTTTCAGCTGTGACGTGGGAGTGTGAAGAGAATTTAAAGGAGCAGAACTGGTTCCATTGACACGCTTCTTCCACGTCCCACTGGCCTCTCCTTGCCCATAGAGTCAAAATTTAGAATGGGCAACTGACAGACCCTAATGGAGAACCTGTGGTATATACAGTTCTCTAAGGTATGTACTGGAGACCTTGAGCTGTCACGTAATTTTATCTCAAAAGGCCCACCACAGCCTCTTTGCTCCCCTTAAAAGTAGAGGGCTTGTAAAGACACCATACTCCCTTTTTCTAAGGCATCTTCATCCCTCACAAACCTTTCTACATCTAGCAGGAGAAGCACATTTGGGAAGATTTTGGAGGAGGGCAGGAGGGGAAGGGGTTCTTCACAGACCAAAACAGATCATTCTTCTAGGTATCGGGTATGAATTAAGGAATTTTTCAAAGCAAATAGATTTGGGTAGATGCTGTTATTATTAGTGTCATGTCATCTGCCTACATGAAGTTTTTCACCTGCATTTCATGTAATATAATATGATGAGTTGCAGCAGAAATTCAAATGACAGTCATATTTGCTCCTTTCTGGTATGGTACATCATAGAAGTCTGAAACAATGTGTTAGCACATTACTAAACAGCAAATTGATACTTGCAAGAAGACAGTAATTTCATTGTTAGTAATCTCTTTGCTAAGGCAAAAAATTCACTTTCTACTTCTCTACCTTGTATTAAAGATGAAACAGAATTGTATTTTTACAATTATTGTGCCAAAAGAAAATTAGTAAGAGCCTTCTCTGCTGAAAAATTCAAACCTTATGTTTTTTCTCTTTCAAATCTTGCAAGAATATTTTACCAATGACTTCAAAGGGGGTAAAAAAAGTTATTATAATTAGACAATTTATGCTACCTGAATGCTCAGAACCTAAAAAAAAAGATCCAAGTTATTTATTCAGTTACTTTCTGTCTAACAAAAGCAAGCTTTTACTATACTGCATAATTTATAACTTAGTAGGAAAACACACGTTAAAGGCTTGCTAAAGTTGTGATTTCCTCCTGCAAATGAAAGTTTAAATTAAGAATCCCACTGCAAGCCTCACTCTGTCCTTCTATGCATATGCCTTCTAGGCCCTCATCCAAAAAGACACCTGTTTAGATTAAAATAAGAGTTCTCTTTTTTTTCTGGAGTCTATGTCCCTGCTTAAGCGCTTTGAAAGATCAGGTCCTACAAAAGAGTTTTGTAATCTTAGGATTATCACTGCAAGTTTTAGGAGGCCTTGCAATCATCCAGTTCACTTGACAAAAACCTGCTAGATCTGCTGGAAATTTTACTTGGTGAGCGGCAGATTTCCATTCAATGGAATGCCATCATCAGTAACATCCCTGTGCAAGTCCCTGCATTAGATACATAGTAAGGAAGAGTATTTACTCTGTCTCCCGTAATGACAGTTGGAAGACAGGGTGCTGGTGGTGAAAGGAAATCTGCACCTGCCTGCATTAGGAAATAAAACAGATCCCATTGTTGGAAGTTGACTGCGTGCATTGGGAATGCTGCAGCCCAACCAGCTAGCACTCTCCCAAACTGGCACCACTCTGGAGTCATCATGGCTAAGTGACTGTCCTTACCAGACACTTTGCAGCTAGCCATCTGTATTCCATGCCGAGATAGCTAATGGTGTGTGTGTGTGTAGTGTTTTGTGCCAATTGTCCTCAGCGCTAAGGAGTGCTCCCAGGTACATTTAATTTATTTGTATGGATGTAGCTTCTAATCCTCATATATACCGTGGCTGGATTTAGTTTAATGTTAAAACGCAGAAATTCTTTCCCTAATGTTATTTCCTCATTCACAGAAAGCTGCTTGTAAGTTTCTAGGACTGAACAAGTATTGTTACACATGCTAAATATTTATGACACAGAAAAGTATAAACAGACTGTAAAAAGAAAGTGTGCAAACTGTAGAATTTAAAACTTTTTATATTTTCCATATTGACCCACAAATGCAATGCAAGAACACCACTGTAATAGCCTATGCTACCTCAAGTCTTTGGTTAATTTGTATAGAACTTCGTAGTAACACGTAACTATCTAGTGAATAATACGACCTTCCCATCATCTAGCCCTAGAATTGCTCTTGCTAACTGTCCAGAGTCACTTTATGTAAGACTTGCTCGTGGGAGGTAAATGATATTAAGCTTTCTGCTTTCTGACTGTGCAGAGGTCAGTACACGTGGACACAGTTTACATGCATTTGGAGCATCATAGGTAGGCAGAGGTGAGTTAGCTTAAGTAGAAGTCATATCGTGTGATTTCCCCCCCCCCCCCCCCCACCAGCAGATTATGAAGAAATGGATGGAGGGGAAAAATTTGTCAACATCTCGACCCATCATCCTCCACATTCCCTTTAATTATAAAAAGCTGTGGTGGCAAGGCACAGAGCTTGCACAGTGCTGTAGTAGTGATGTCTCCAGCCTCTTTTTGGACAACACGTCTATATCTTTCTGACAATCTTAAGCTTTTGTTTCCCCCCTCTGTCATAGTTTAGTATGCAGCTGCTTTCCCTATCTTCCAAGCTTATAACCTTACTGCAATCTTAGATTTTTTTTCTTTCCTTTTGCTTCAAAATAGCCAGTATCTTCCCTGCCTTGTACCATTTCTGCTTTAAAAACTTTAATAAACATGTAATGCCCTTTAATTCATTCAAGAGCAAGTTATCAGATGAGAAAACAACCATTTTTTGCAGTTGTTCTACCCAGTTTTCCTTTGGCTGTATAAAGTAGTACTCACAGTTCTTTGAGACTGTTAAATATGCCAGAGGTGGTAATATTTGCTTGAGTTTTTAATACCCAATTAAATTTTACTTTTTGACAATATTTCATACAATCTCTAGTTCATTTCTCTTAATGCGGCAGCTGGCAGAATGTGGAACAAATCCTATAGCCTTTTGTTCCATCACTTTAGCAAACTTTATATCTAGGAAAAAGAATTTCCTTAGTTCTGCTTTTACAGATTTGTCTTAGTAGACAAGAATGAAAACAGTTGCAAAATTGTTCTTGGCCAGTGATACTTATAAATGTATGTTAATTATTTTGGAAAAGAGAATTAAAACTGTTTGTAGTACAATGGTCAGTACCAAAATGCAGTTTTGCCAGAAAGATGTTTTTATTTCAAACATGGAATATGTTTCCAAAATTATCCTTTAGATGCATCATCAAATAGATCTTCCTGATGCTGCACCTCAGAATTTCTTGAAGTAGAAGAGGAGCCCTTTGACAAGTCCACTCATATGCATGCCATGTCTGTTACCTTACCGCATGCCAGCAGAAAACTTTCATGGAAATGCTGAAAATGTATCATTCTTTCAATATATTCATACATCATATGAAAATGGAGTTAAAAAGATACCAGCATTCTATTAGCTTCTTATTATCGTTACTTTAAATCCTGGACATACAAGCAATTTATGCAAGTGAACATCTTTATATTTGTAAAAATACCTTCTGAATTCAATGAACCTAGTCATTTTTTGAAGGGCTTAATATGAGGATAGCATAGCAATTCACAGAGTCCAAATTCTCAGCTGAAATGTAGTAGATGAAGCAGCTCACAATCTGTCCGACTTGCTATCCCAGATTTTAAACTTTGTGTAGAGATTGGGCAATCAGAAATCCTTCCCTATTTTCTCATTCAGCGGACGCATAATCAGTGGTGCTGGTAATGACTCACAATACCAGCTCTGTCCTATGACTAATTGCATAGAAAATAAAAATTCATCTGTCACCCATTCATTGAGCTATTTTCCCCTGTGACATGCTGCTTACTTTTATTCTAGTAAAACTGGAAATTGTGAACAAAGGCACCAGAACATTGTGCCTGATGTAACTCTGTAAAAATCCATCTAAGTCATAGCACTTCAAACCAATGGTTCAAAACAGAAGACTGTCATCAGCCTAGGATTTTCTTTTATTTTCTTAGGTTTACCAGGGGTACAATTAAAAAAAACCACACATAAAACAAAAATGAAATTTTTTTTCCCATGTATTTATTATGTCAGGAATTTTTTTTTTCCCCATGTATTTATTACGTCAGGAATGTTTTTCTTTTTTTTTTTTTTTTTTTCCTCCCAAAGAACCAAGAACTAAAACAGAAACAAGAAGAAAAAAAAAATCCTAAAGTTCCATGGGCCAGCTGCATTGCATAACGTTTCCAGTATTGAAGTGTTTACCCCCAAGTAAGGGGATAAAATGGGTTGCCTTGTGCAAGTTTCTGATCCTCCTCTGTAGCTGTTCATTCTATTTGCAGCCATCAATACCTTCAATTACTGCAATGCTACATTTTGCAGTAAGGTTATTAATGAAAATATTAAATCAGCCTCTAGAATGATCCTTAAAGAATTTTACCAATAATGTCCTTCAGGGATATTTCTCTTTCTATACATTGGGTTTTGCCAAATCATTATTTATAATCTTGTATTAAACACTACCTTTTCCACCTTAAATAATTTATGTTTGGCACTGTAACAGGTACTTTACAGAAATATATTATTAGGCCTGCTTTGTTTTCCTTTGAAAACTTGCTCTTACTGAAATCAGAGTAATGTAGAAGGTTTCAGTTGTGGAATACCCATGTTGCATTTTATCCTATTTTACTTTCTGATCTTTATTCATTCCATCAGAATGTGTTCCACAATCTTGTATAATGCTGTGATTATATTTATAAGCCTACTGTCGCCAGGTTTTTTTCTTTCTTTTTAGGTATCTGTAAAGCATCTGTAGATACTTTTGTTTCTGGTCATATGAAGCTATCAGTAATTTGCCAAGACTACCCTGGGGAACAAAACAAGGCACCACGTACATCTTACTTGTACTTTGGCATGTCAGAAGTCAAATACATCCCCCATCAGTGAATACTTCGCTTTCAGCTAGGGATGTTTTCATACTCAGAAGTAAGGAAGGGAGACAAATCCAACAAGTTCTAGTGAGTATATATGTGTCTGCCATCGTAAAACTAATATACAGGAAGCCACATAAACACTTAAAAATTACTGTTGCCACATTTTCATATTCACAGCACACATAATGTGTTTCAGGCTGTCTTGAGCTCACTTTTTGGAACTTTATCATTTGTTTTTCAAACTAGCCTGATGTTCCTTTCTTTCTCTGCTACTCTTTTTTGAGCAGCTCAGGAGTATTTTAATTTTCACAGCAATTTCTGAAAGACAAAATCCCAAGGGACTACATTTAATTTGAAATTGATTAATTTGAAACAATTAATTGAGCCACCTCACAAAAATAGGGATGATATCTTCTCTAAGGAGTCTAACAAGCATCAGTTCTTAGCCCTCTCAGCTAACTAGTTTCAACTCTCAAGTAGATAAGCAAAGTTTTTTAAATGTTACTATTACTAATATCTGACAGGATAAATCAGAAGTCTTAGAATACTAAGTGCATAGACACTAGTTTTATTCTAGTGATATTCAAATACACACTCGCTGAAATCTATAACGAGTGCTTCCACTCTGACAAAATCTCAGTTTATTCGTATAGCTCAAAGATAAAGCTAGCAAGGACAGGGAAAAGAACTCATCCAAAAGGCAGCAAGTAACATGTTAGGAAATTTAAAGGAAATCTGGGAAAGTGGGGATTGAGGTGGAAAACAATGTATCTTAGAATATCTAGAGACAACCATCAAAGCTGGCACTGTAACTTTGCAACTGAGATGTTTTTCAGACAGACTTTCATAATACCAACATCACACGCTGAGTTTAATGTGTGCTGGAAAACTAATATGTCTCACAGATTCATAATATAATAAAGGGCTAGCCTATTGAATCGTGTTATTTATTGTCCTCTGAGAAAAGAGCAGGAACTTTTTGTATTACCTCCCTAATGTATTTTTCCAATAACCCTATAATGTTCTACAATGAGAATTCTTAACTTTGAAGTTGCTCTAATTTTACATTTGTATCAAATCTTTAGCAGAAGCTTGCCTTGCTTCTAGAGCCTGCTCTAACCATAGGTGAAGGCAATGAAAGCACACGGCAGCTACAACAGGAATGCAGTCAAATGCAAGCCCCGATCAAGTGTAGTCACTTGTGGATCAGAGCTCCTGTTCACTTCATCCTGCTTCTCCCCTACTTCTTCCATGATTTGAGATACTAATGGCTGAGTAAGCCATGCTGCTGGCCTAAGGAGTAAAAAGAAGTAAAAGGAATGGAAGCATTCACTCCTCTCATTCCCTTCTTCCCTTTCCTCCTTTGCCAAAATATCCATGGACAGGGACAAGTGTGAGTGACTAGACCTCTCCTGCCCATTTTTGCGGTCACTGATGCTATAATAGGAGCCCCTCACAAAGAAGTGAAGGTAGGACTTTGAATCTGTAAATTTCTTTGGTGCATTTCAAAATCAGTTGTTCCTATTTCATACACTCGGTGTATCACAGAAATGTAACCTGTAAGGCGCTTTCTAGTCCTTCATCTATTTCCCTACTCAGAGATATTTCATCTGCTCTTTCAAAAATCCAGTAAACACAATTCTTGATTCCTCATATGCCAGTGCTAGTCCTAATATTGGAAGGTATTTTTATGGTGTATATTTATCAATCTGATTAGCAGTCATTACAATAGCCACATAAGCTTATGCTTGCATAAATACGCACACAGGTCCACATATTCAGAGTGTAAGTATTGTATGTAAAAATGTGCATGTTTAAAAAATATGTGAGAGCATGAATTTTCTTTAGCAAGACATAGCAGGTTTGCTAAAAGTTTGCAGATTTACCAGCATGTTGTAACTTTATAATTTAAACCTGAATTATTAAAAAAAAAAAAGTTGCCTATCTCTAATATTTTTCTCATTTCTTTTCATGTCTTTTTATTTCTACTTCAGTATTACAACACAAATATTGTTACACAAAACACTAGCCTGAATCCTCTTAATTCCCTTGCCAAAATTGTGCTGAGTAATCCATTTATTTCCAACAGTTAAGTGTCATCCTAAATCCTAATTCAAGCACAGCTGCTTTTTGGTACTGAAAAATACAGACTCAAATGTTCACAAAAGGACATGATTTATCTTAATGATGGCATACTTGATGCATTACTGTACAGCACACAGGGGGCAGCAGCCCCACTGCTAGTTGATATATAACTTCAGAGTCACAGGGAATGGAGACCTTGCAAGCTAGAGAACAGCAGACAGATAACAGGGCAGGAAATATTTCACAGGTCAGTGTCAATAAACTGACACTGGCCTGTGGTCTGAATTGCCTATCTCTAGGTAGAATCATAATAAAGAGCACATAAAGCTTTCCTTTTTTACTGAGCACACAAAGGGGAAAACTAAAGAAACATCAGCTAGATGGATTAAGTGAATAACTGTCTTTTAATTACATTTTTTGCCAAAGGTAGAGATGCTATTTAGGAAAAAAATGTGAAACTACAGCACATGGAAGGGGAAGGAGAAGAATAAGATACACCCAGCTGGCATAAATGAACATAAATGAAATTAAGTTGCCTGAACAGCAGGAAATACAATTTGTGCCAGAAACTGTCAGACTGGTCTCATCCATCTCTCAAACAAGGCTATCAATCACTGTTTCATCCCTGTCTTCAGCATGGTTTTTCTTACCTCCAGCTGGCCGTAATTCAGCAGTGGAGTCACGTTAGCTCAAATTCATTGCTTCTCTTTGCTCGTCTTTTATTCTTCAGGATTTCAGCTATTTCTGCCAATCCTGGAAAGGTATTATTCTGCCTATATAATTGAGCAATAAGCAGATCATGGGCAGGAATGGAGGATGCAGCGCTTAGTGAACACAGCCATGGACTGACACTCATAAAGTCTGGATTTTATTCCTACCTCTGCAGTGGACATTGAAAATTTATCTTTCTGCGCTTAACTTTCCTCTGTCTGCAAGATCTCCCGTTATGTGCTGAAGCCTTCTTTATTATTTATTAATTTCTCTCTTGTGATCTATATATTTCACATGTATTCATATATGTCATACTTACAACAGTCAAAGGCTTAATCTTCTATGCCATGTATTTTAGGTTTCTGTAATCTGGGAAGAGGTAAAGAATACTTTAGAGAAAAAATGAAGTGTTTCATTACAGTGCGTGTGCATACAATATGCAATTGTATGACTCTTCTCTGTTCAGGATCTTAAATTAGCAGACTATAATACAAGAGTTAGCATCAGGGAGCACCAACAGCTTGCTGCTCCAAAAGGAAGGCAAACTGGGAGCCATGAGTGACAGCAGGGCAGTGGCCTCACTGACAAGGGCACAGCACCAAAGCACCCAGACAAGAAAGGAGCAGAGCAGTAACCAGGGTCAGCTAACTGGCCAGGGATTGCCAGGCAAATTCACAGTGACGATGTAGGTCTGAAGCAAAGCCAGCGGGCTGCAGGTCAGCATCCTGGTCCGGATCAGCAAGGTACACGGCAAGCAGAGGCGTGGATGCAATATAGTTCATTGGGACCATGGCGGAGTGGCTCAGGATAAACACAGCTCCTGAATGAGAGGGGGCCAGCCCCTGCCAGGGCTTCTCAAACAGCCCTATATCCAACAGTACCAAGGCCAGATAGCTGCTCTATTACAGCTGGCCTTGAGCCCTCACTGCTGAGTCCCCAGGATGATGGCAGAATTCACTCCGGGCTTGGACATTTAGTGGGTAAGTAATGTAGTTATAGCCTACTTGAATTTGTCTCCGGAATATATTTCATTGCGTAGGTATGTGATAAATTGTATTGAACAGCATACACTGAAATAACTGGAACAACTTGCATAGTGAGTTTTAGATAAGTGTTACTCAAGTTACTACTAAAAAGAACGGCAGACTCTGACTTCTCTTTTTCTGTTTCAAATACACTTAGAGCTGCTTAATTTTCATGGAGTTCTTTGTGACAAAAGTGGCAAACACCAAGACCTTCAAGATATTTCTTCATCAGATACGCTTTTCAGAAAAATACCTATTGATTCATAACCAATAATGACTCAACCCCAGAAGTCATTAGTAAATCAATTCAGGAAGATTACCTTTGACTCTAATAGTAATTCCATGCATGAATGGTCTAAATGATCAGTCTGGCAAGATATCATGTTTGCTTACCATTTAGAAATTCCTATATGACTAACAGCTATGATTTACGAAATAGCTCCAGAAGCTTTCTGCCACTATGCCTAATACTTTAGTTGCTCTGATTAGACCAAATGAATTTCTGGATTCTAAATTGCTATGCATTTTGTCATGACGTAGACCTTTCAAAGCTAATGACCTTAAATTCGGAGAATGGATGATATTGACACATCATTTTTCAGATGGGTAGATTTTCTTAAAACTGCACTTCATCAGAGATCCTGGACAGCAGGACATTGATAATAGCAATGCTGTAAAAAAGACATATTGCTTACAGAAAGCACTTTCACTGTGCTTTGTTAGGTGAAAACATTTGAGCTGAGGTAGGAATATTGTGAAATTGTCTGTTTTGTACGCATAGTAACTACTTCCAAATACAATTTTATCATCACTACACAATGTCAGTAACCCCTTTTGGAAAGTTGGAATTACTGCCTAGAGCTTTCTTTCAGGTCTCAGGTATCAGAACAATGACACCATAGCAACATAGATCAAGGAAGTAGTACAACTGAGTGTATTTTGCAGACTGATAGTCAGAAATTAGTGAATAAAGAAACATTCAATATTATTGATGGGACGTCTCAAACCAAGAGCATGGAAGATGTTCTTCTTTGATGTCAGTAGCTTATGATGACTATCGACTTACCTTTTTGATTTGAGGAAGGCTACACCACTAATGCATTTTTCAGAACCTTTTTAATATTTGATCAAGAATAAAGTAGATTATACATCATACTTACTTGGAACAGTACAGCAAGACGCAAATGCTGAACAAAAAGTCGGTGAAAATTTTGATTGCTGTTAAAAGAGAGATTACAATTGTAACGATCCATCAGATTTCCACTATGAATTGGGAAAAGTAGACTACATGTATATCTGGTTTATGGGACTCTAATTAAGATATCATCAATTATAAATTGACAGAAGATGTCAAAAATACACCCTATTGTCTCCTCACCTACTCTCTGCCCTGGCAGAGCTGCAAAGAAAGTGGACAACCTCTAACACAGAACTTAAACTTATGGCAGGAACAAAAACATGACTAAATATATGCTAAATATGTGTTTAATGGCTGAGGGTGCATTGTACTATCACCCTTAGTATCACATTAGTAAAATGTATTTGTTATGGCTTCTTGTGAGGGAAGAGAATAGCTTTCACCAGCTTGAACAGCTATGAAAAAATGTAACAGCAATGGTTTCACCTATATTGTTTTTTAGATAAGAGGTATTACATAAATGTAAACTGGCATTGTTACAGTCACGTGAGATAGCAGAATTAGATTTATTCTCAGCATATGCATTTCCTCATACCCAGTGATTTCCCAAATGCTGCCAGATTAAGTCTTAGTTTTACAGCCTTTGCCTATTAAATTTGCTTCCTTGTATGCAGCAGACAAACAAGAAACATTCATTCATGACGGTGAAGAAGATTTAATTACTTTTATTCAGGTACAGTAGCCTAACTTAACCAATGCACGCAAATTTTTTTCGATGCAATCACTATGGTTTTTAAATTGCAAGTAAACCACGTGATTTTCAAAGGTGTCAACCAATTGTGTTATACAATTGAGTATCCTCAAAGATGTTCATGGCTCCTGCAAAATGCAACTAACACACATTTTTCTGTACTTTACGCTTTTTTCTGTACTTTACGTTTTATCCAAAGTCTTAATTTGGTAATGATAAAATGTTAATATTACTATTCCTGTCTTGATTTTTTCTCACCTAAGAATGGATACAGTTTCTTGTTTCCCCGTTAAGCACCACATTGTTGTCTGTTGTTATCGTTTTGCAGGATAAAACAAAGATGTAGACCTACTACAGGACTGCATCAGGAATCTCACCGACAACTCAAATGACGGTGTTATTATACCAAATACAAAGAATTAAAAAATTGAATGGTAAAATAAATGTCCAGAGAGATCACCAATGGTGAAGATCTTCTTAATTCTTATGCAGTGTAAAACCTCACTAAGACTGAGTTGCCCGTATTAGAACAATTTAAGTAACCGGATTGTTGTATTTCTTAAGAGGAATGTAATGTTAAAATAAGCATGTAAAATAATGCTCCCTGACAAAACAGAGATATTGTAACTCACTCTTAAAGTGAAAGAAAAGAATATTTAAGTCTCTCAAATTTATTCTATCATTAATGTATGAGAACACATGGCTTGTATTTAAGCCAAGGGAACATTGTTGGTCTGAACTCAGTCAAAAAAGGGCTTTATGATGACACATTTTCACACTATGATCCCTCTTGTCCATAAAAGTTGATGAAGTCTAATCCCCAAAATAACAAAGTCAGTGTGAGTCCTTCCACTGTATTGTTCACAGTAAAAAGTGCATTATTTGTTCTTTGTGCTTCTTTCTTGGCCATGTAATTAGGTGTGCACCTAAAGGTAAGCATGAGCAGTTTCACAGAACATACCTAAATATAAGCATGAACAGTCCCACAAAAGTCAGTGTCATGTCCTTATTGAACTGGAGTCTGAGGGAGTCCGTGGGTCTTGAATTTATAATCTACTTTTTGGCAAAACAGTTTCATGAGATAGCTCCTATGATGGTATACTGCAAATACAATTTCCATGCAAAGTAGCATGGATATTTAAAATACGTTATCATAAGCTTCTATTTGGAAGATCTCAAATAATGCATCTGTATACCATACATCTGTTACTTTTACATGAATCTAAGTTTGATCCACAACTTCCAGTTCTTTTTCTAAATATAACAGCTTCAAAATCAACTTTCTAGAATATCATACATGTTAAACGAATGGGACCACCAGAATTTTACACAGAATTATGCCAAAAGTCAACCGATATCCTTCAACTGTCCTACCGAAACTTACAGTATAGAAAGATGAAAGCTATTGAAGACAGTAAAGAAGAAATCGGTATGGTACATTAGTCTCTTTTTGTTTGGTTGTTGGGTTGGTTTTTTGGTTACAGCACTTACTAATTGCTTACCCATACTGGTATTTATTGTAGTTCATAGAATTTAACAGCATTGATAGACAGGAGTAGATCATAGGTATTTATTTATCTGAGGAAAGTGAAATACAGCAAAGTTAAGTAGAAAAAGCTCTGTAATATGAAAATGTCACCCTATCTTAAGTCAGAGTTCTTACACTTGATTTTAATGAACTGGCTTTTCCTTCCATACATATATCTATATAGGTTAATATTCAGCTGATTAGCTTCTTTAAAATTTTAGTTTTGCAGAGGGACTCCAAGGTATGCTTTTAGAAACTGTTAATATGGTTATCCTAATTAATTTTATCACAAATTCAAAAGCAACAATCACAGCATCAGTACGAGGATCTTGATTTCTGACCCTGATGGAAAATTCCAGTGAAATCCAGCAGAAAGTTGTGCTATATTTTTAAACTCTCCAAGAATATGTACTTCAGCCTACCACTGCTGTATTTAAACAACACTGAAGAATACGATAAAAAAGTAGACATAACACATTTTCTGATCTGCTAATGAGTCAAAAATTGTACACCATTCTAATCACGAAGCCATAAAGTAATAATTCTCAGCAAAGTCTTGCAGTTCTGGGCTAAATGCAGAACCCTGGGGAGTTCTCTAGTACTTTTCAATGGGTCAGAGTTTACTGATTTACTACTAAAAAAGTCAGTTGTTGTATAGTTATTCTTAAAGTAACAGATATTAAGTAATCTGTTCAGTTCCTTCTCGGAAATTTTTTTGGCAACGTCTTTACTCATTCCTGGGCTTCTGTTCAGTTTTGCCCAGATTGACATGCTTTGCTTTTTAGAACCTGAACATGTGTTGAAATCATGTAATGGCTTGGATTTTTTTCCCCTCACTTCTTTTTACAGAAAAAAGAATGGAGAGGAGGGCTTGCTTATGGTAAGATTTTTATAGCAATGTGTGCTTTGATATGCATTAGAGAAAGCAAGATGCCCAGCTTGCACTTGGAATAGGAGTCAAATTTGGTCATATTTTTCAAGATAGTTCCTAGTTGTTAGTGTAATTTACAAGAATAATGCAGCTATTATTCTCTTCTAAGGAAATGAGACTCTACATATTCTATGCCAATACAGAGTATTCCATGGCAACTCTATGATACAGGACTCTGGGACTTTATGACACTCAGGTTACTAATCGGGTATTTTGTAATAGTTAGCCAAGTGAATTGAAAATTATCTCTTTATACAGGCTTGGGCTGTTCCTGGAGGTGTTACCCTCCTTATTTTGAAATGTTATTAAAAAAATTCAGAATTCTCCTTTAAAGCTGGAAGCTATCCAAAATCCTTGCATTTATTATTCATCTTTTCAGGTGGAATTCTATCAGCTATTCAGTCTTTCTAGGCTATGTTTCCTTGTACTTTACTTCACCTCAAAAGCCTTTATTTATAACCTGAACTCTCACCTGTTAACAGAGGTTCTTTTTCTTATATTTTATATTCCTTGAGACTTACAACCCTGCCCTAGATTAAAGAAAATAAAAAGAGGAGGCTAGAAATGCCACACTATATTTTTATGTTCTGTCCATTGACATTTGCTGCTTCTTCTTTTATGGCTTTATAATCTTCCCATCTATCTTTCAGTTTTCCTTGCTGATGTCTGAAAGTAGATTTACTACATGAGCCTGGCAGTCTTGTACCACTTTACTCACCAGCATTGCCTACCATGCTGCCTCTGGTCAGGCGAAGTTTGCATTCTCCAGATCTATTCCTTTGGAGAGACATGCCATTGCTGCTCCCTCATTGTTTCTCTACTCTTTCCAAGTACCACTGATCTTGCTATGCAGTCAGCCTGTTGTTTTTTTTTAAATGCCAAGACATTAGGTGTCTAACGCAACGTTTACTAAAATACTGACACAGTTTGTCCTGTTGATGTGTAAGGACATTATACAAGCATTCATAATTCTCCCTAAAGACAAGAGGACTTACTATTAATGTTTTCACTAGTAACAAGAAAAATACAGTTAACAGCCCATCATGGTTCTTGCTGCTTATAGATGAACCACATCTCTATGGTTTCATCTTTATACTTAGTGATTTAGTTACAACAAAGTAGTCCTCACACGGTGAACTGCAGTGCTATTGAATAGCTCCCCATAGATGCGACATAGCCTTGTTATATACTCCATCAATATCATTATGTAATCTTTGACAAAAATCAAAGCTATGACATTTCTTGGAATTATGCTTCATAATCACCATGTTCCTCAAAACAGGCAATTGTTACACTAGGGTGTCATCAGAACAACTTGTGTAATGCAATAACACAGCTGATGACAGATCTTCAGTGTTCATAGGCCCTTCAGTTTGGATGGGGTGTTGTTTGAGGGGATTGGGGTTTTTTTAGTTTAGAGGATTTTTGCTACCTGTAAATTTCAATAGTTCCTACCTGCAGCACCAAATAACTTTTACAAAATATTTTAGAAAGTTTAATCAGAGTAAAAGTAAAAAAAAAAAAAAGTCCTCGTCATGAAGCTTTTTAAACTTCAAGTTGAAAGCTTCCAAGCCAATAGTAAGTGACTTTGAAGCCTCAGAAAGCACTTCTTCCCCTTCTTCATTCACATCTGCATATAACTGAAGTGCACATCTATGGTTCCCTTTTACTTATTTTAAAAGGTTACTTAGAACTTTTAATTAGTTACTACCAAGCCTTCTTGTTACAGATAGAAAGGATTGAAAGGAGGTGCTCTTCTCCCCACCCTCCAAAGTGCAGGTGTGACAGATAAATGCTACCCAGACACCATGACAGTGCTGCTCATCGCTCTGCCTGGCTGCGGGGTTGTTTCCTAACACTGATCTCTCTTGTGTGCTCTCAAAGCACTGATATACTCTGTCACTGTGTAATGTAAAACAGGTAAGCAAAGATAAAACAGAACCTCTGGGCATCCCCCTGGTCCAGCGTGAGGTCCTCCCCGGGCTGCAGGTGGATATCTGCTCCACCGTGGACCTCCCTGGGCTGCAGGGGGACAGCCTGCCTCACCACGGTCTTCCCCACGGGCTGCAGGGGAATCTCTGCTCCGGCGCCTGGAGCATCTCCTCCCCCTCCTTCTGCACTGACCTGGGGGTCTGCAGGGTTGTTTCTCTCAGATGTTCTCACTCCTGTCTCCGGCAGCCATTTGTGTGTCCCAGCAACTTTTTTTCCCTCTTAAATATGTTTTCACAGAAGCGCTACCACTATCGCTGATGGGCTTGGCCTTGGCCAGCGGCAGGTCCGTCTTAGAGCCAGCTAGTATTGGCTCTGTCGGACATGTGGGAAACTTCTAGAAGCTTCCCACAGAAGCCACCCCTGTAGCCCCCCTGTCCTGGTTTCAGCTGGGATAGAGTTAACTGTCTTCCTAGTAGCTGGTACAGTGCTATGTTTTGAGTTCAGAGCGAAGAATGTTGATAACACTGATGTTTTCAGTTGTTGCTCAGTAGTGTTTAGACTAATGTCAAGGATTTTTCAGCTTCTCATGCCCAGCCAGTGAGAAAGCTGGAGGGGCACAAGAAGTTGGCACAGGACACAGCCAGGGCACCTGACCCAAACTGGCTGACGGTGTATTCCATACCATGTGACGTCCCATCCAGTATAGGAACTGGGAAGTGGGGGGCGGGGATTCGCCGCTCGGGGACTGGCTGGGTGTCGGTCGGCGGGTGGTGAGCAATTGCACTGCGCATCATTTGTACATTCCAATCCTTTCATTATTGCTGTTGTCATTTTATTAGTGTTATCATTATCATTATTAGTTTCTTCTTTTCTGTTCTATTAAACCGTTCTTATCTCAACCCACGGGTTTTGCTTCTTTTCCCGATTTTCTCCCCCATCCCACTGGGTGGGGGGGAGTGAGTGAGCGGCTGCGTGGTGTTTAGTTGCTGGCTGGGGTTAAACCACGACACCCCTGCTACCAAAATCTTGCCATGCAAACCCAATAGAACCCTATATTCTTTACTATCTAAGCAAGAGAAAATAAAAACACACTTTACCATAATATATTTGTTTTATGCTGTATATCTGCCATCATTTTTCCATTTCACATTTTGGTAAGGGATCTAGGCTAATTGAACAGGAAAATGTTCCTGTTCTCTCACTAAAGCTTTTAGTGCCTTCAATAAATAGTCACTCTCTTGGAAATATATTGATCTGTGTTGTGAAGCTCATTGTAGATCCTTTGCAAAAGTTCATGTCAAGTCATTTTCTATGTTTATTATTTACTTCTAATAACATTGACAAACCCATTAGGTGCTGTCAGTTGTACAGTTTTTCAGATGAGAAATCTTGGCCCTTTCTCGTTGTAGAAAAAGGTTACAAGACCCCTTTAATGAGATTCATTTGATTTCTAATTAGTAATAAATGCAAAACTCAAGTATATTTGACACAAAAGAAATAAAGTCATTAACTCGGTCATCAGTATGTTAAAAAAAGCTAGCTGAAGACTTGAAAGATCAAACAATGTGGAAGCAGGATGCAAGACAGACTTAAGTTTTTGGAAGAACTCCGTTAAAGAGAAACAATTTTAATACAACACTGAGTAAAGTGGCAAGAAAAAAGAATAATTCTTTCTAGTTATTGATCTTTAAGACTTGGTATTATATTCCAACAAAATGCAGGCCGATTTTACAAGGCATCCCAAGGTATCCCATTTAAAATTTCAGTACTGGTTTTGAAATAATTTATGAATTTAAGTGCTGATTCCTAGGAGAAAGAAACAGAGAATGTGCCCTCAGATAAAAAACATCAGTTACTGTCTCTTGGTTTTGCTAACTCAAAACCACTCATGCTTGAGGCTTAGTTCTGAGGCTTTGATTCTATCTATTCTATTTTGGTTTTTCTCAAGCAGCAAATATTTTTGCTATGTCTGAGGGACTGAAATAAAAAAGCATTCCTTTCCCACCTCATTTGTTTTAGAATGGAATCAGAAAACATTACTACGTTTTGAAACTTTTCATAAGGACAAGAGGGAATCCCATAAAAATGGCTGAACAGCTTTATTTAGGGGATCAGTCCCACTGAAGGCAACAGCAAAAATCACCTGAATACTATGGTTCAATGCATAACTGCAGTCACACCAATAAATAAGAACCAGAAACAAAGTAAAGAAAGATATTTAGATGTGTAATTACCCTTTTAAAATAAACTTTGAAACAAATAAAGAGGTAGAATTATATTTAAAAGGCATGTTGATGCCCATCTTTCTTTTTGGGGAAGAGAAAATAATGAAAGAAAAAGATCAAATATGTCTTGGGTTTTGATTTAACAGTCACTCTGGGTTCAGGCTTGCTCATTTTACCAGGAAGACAGATTTTCAAGATTCTCTTGAATATATCCCCATGCTGATACCTGGTAGGTGTGATTTTAAGCCCTGCATCACAGTACAGCATTAGTACAAACAGCTTCTAGAAAAGTAATTCTTGATCTACAGTATAAATATATTGAAAATGTGCATACAGGTGCAGTTTTCTGTTTGGTTTTTTTTGTTTTGCTAGTGACATCAATAGGAAATAAAAATAAATAGATTTTTTTTTTGCTCTATATTCTCTAAGTTTTAAATTAGATGTTGAGAACAGAACCTGAAAATACAGTTTTATATATAAAACTACACTGAAAGGCATGTAATGTTGTCCTGCTACTTGTTTAATTTACTGGTAGTTAACATACAGTAATTATTTGAGTTAATTTAAATTCTTATCTTAGTCACTTATTTTAAACTGTTAGCATAAAAGCTCTTTTACTTGTGGTACCATACTACAATTCTCTCACAAATATACAGAAAGTTATGGAATACAAAAATTGTTATCTTATTACCTTACATATTCATACAGGAAATAGTATCAAAGTAATAATACAGATCACTAAGGTCCACTGTGCACGCACATGACTTCATCAACCCTCAGTGAACCATAAAGACCCATGAATAACAATGCAAATCAGTCTTCCATGTACACAATACACAGTGAGACAGTAATATTACAGGAATAGTTTTGTCTGCATACAGAAATAGTTTCAGATAATGAAAGTGTCACTATATGATATTGCAGGGGACCCCTCTACACGCTCCACCAGGTGGAATTCAGAAGAACTTAACGATCCATTGTTGCTCTCAGTAGATTTCAAAATGCAAATTGACTTATTATGTTTCTTCAAGGCTCCCAGAAAAAATATCATAATAGGTTTGCTGTCTCGTGAGATGCTTATTTTTATACTCAACTGGAGGCAAAGCACATAGTCATGCATATAAGCAAATGTCTCTTAATCCTACAAAAGGCATAGCACCTTTATGCATTATGCTTCATAATTCTTATTTTATGATCTTCTTGAGATTCACAAGAAATAACAAGAATATTTCAAGAAAATTTCACTGAAGTCAAAAAATAAATTAGGTTGGTTATCCATATCAGGAAAAATTTACCCCAGAAGAACTGTAGAATGTTTTATTGCAGCCAGTATAATCGGGCTTAAGTGGTTCACATGGATTTGCCTTTTATTTTTAACCCCTAAGCAAAAATTCCATGTAAGACACAGGATATATTTGTCTAGAAAGCTGCCCAGGTCACTTAGAAAACCAGTGACATAGTAACTGCTTGCTGGGAAAAAAAAGGATGATCAGGCTTGCTGTCCTGAAGAACTGGGACAATTGTTATTTGATTGGGGGGGGGCACAGAGAAGGAATAACTTAAATGGATGCTGCAAAGTGTACTGCAGCCTCTGTCAGGTCATTTCCTTCTTTCTCATTGATGCCTAATCTTGTTTGCTTCTGATTATTCTGGTTTCAAAACAAAGTACAATCAATTTCTGGCCTAAACTTCTTCCATAGGGTGCAGCTGGGAAATCTATCCCATTATCATTTATTTTGGTCATTGCTGCTCAGAAGGTAGAGGGAAATACAGGAATGTGAAGTTGGAAGTTAAAAAGTGGTTTGAAGAAATAGATACTGGGGCTTTGTTTGGTCTGTTTTCACACTCGAGTCCTGTTCCAAAACTCCTTCATAAAATTTCTTTACAACTCTCAAAATAAAAAATATCATTCTAAATTGGCTCTTCTGCTAAGGGTGGCTTAAATCTCCCAAATAATGCTTAATTTTAGCTGTAAGAGAGGTCCCAAATGAAATCTTATGTTTAGAAGATTATGCATATCCAGCAGAACAGTCGTGTGCCTTGCCTGTAGAAAAAGTTTTGGATAAAAATAAACTACTGTGCAAATACCAAACATCACTACTTCTGTTTCTAGTACCACCCTAAAACATTCTTTGAGGTTGCAGCCCAATTTCTGGCTAACTACTGCTACTTTCAGTCTTTCGGTTCTGCATAATTGTGCCAATTGGGCTGACAGTGCAAAAAAATTTTTGAGGTAGAATGATATTGACATCCAGGGCAGATATAGGTCACAACATATATTCTGTCTTTAACAGAAATGAAGAATAACAGATAAGGAAGAAATTCTCTCTTCCCACTTCACTCAACGTTGTTTCTCTCAGGGACTTCAAATGTGTTTTGGGTTTTTTTTCGATTTCTAGCTTCTAATATTCCAAACACCTTCTATATTTCAGGGGTCACTTAAACTGGTAACAACGTAGTACATTTTGGAAAGTTCTACTAATGCTCAACTAACACCTGGGCAGGTATTTTGTCTAAAATTACCTATAAGGGCATTATCTAGTAGCTAAGAGTAAAGGAGTAATGCAGCTTGTAAACATCTCCATTCATAACCTTTTCTTGAAGCAGGAATGTTACCTAATAACTCTCTCATTACAGTTTGCATATGTATCTTTATATTTTATGTTAAAACATTATATACACACACACACATATATATGTATGTTTCACAGGAGCTAACCGTCAAGTTTTAGGGTGACTGAATCTGTAACCCATTTTTTTCATTGCTTTTGTTTTCCACATACTTCACACATAAAAGCAACTACATAAAGAGCTGCCACTAGTAAGAATGCATTCAGCTGTCATAGGAATATTGCTTTGAGAATTCAGCAGCCAAATCTACGTCTTGTTTAATTCAGCCCTTTAGAAGACTTAAAGAAAGGAACAATCACAATGGTGGAAGTAGAACAAGAAATGAAGCAACTTTCATCTTTTTGGCTCATTAACTCTGAAATGAGGAGGTATCATGATTGGTCATAAAGGTGCCTCAGAGAATCTAAAAGCTGCAAGGAAGCAACTATAATTAGTTTCCTTTTCGTTTCTTTCTTTTATTTTCTCTTTTGCTTCAGGGAAACATACCAGGAAGATTATATTCAAAACTGTAAATGCATCTAAATTACAAGTACAGCTTAGGAATATTTGTAATTTTTTCAATTATTTGAAACAAATGTAATTTTAACTAAAAGTGCTCTATTATCCTATTGCCTTACTTTGATATATATACCACATTTTAAAGCACCTACTACCACATATAGGCAGGTCTGATAATAATTATATACATAATCAATATTTAACTGACAGCATCACTACAGTTACCAGCCAAGACTGACTCAACAAAGAATTAATCAAAATAGGCAACAATCCCATCTTCACACCACACTCATAAGAAAATACCTTGGCCTTGAAATTTTCAAAGGATTTGGGGGCCCAGGGAAGAGCTAATTTCATGATCAAGGCTGCTCCTGGAAAATGTTTCATCCATTAAAATTGAGGACTCCAGACTGAGCTGCTCCACTATTGTTGCAGTTACAGCCACTTAGAATGTGCAAAAAAGGCAGATTCTTGAAAGGAGTAGTCCCAAATCAGCTAGAGATTTGAAGGTTAAAGCTAATGACCACTCAGAAATTTTAGAAAAGGCAGATTCTCAAATCTTGGTATCCTTAAGTTCTGATACTTTCGATTTTGAAAAATGTGCACAAACTTAAACATTAAGCAAAACCATGATTTTTTTATGTTGTTTTACAAGGTGCATGGGGAAAATGTTGACTCAAACAAACCACATCTACTTCATATTACTTTTTAAAAAGCTGTTTTAACTCAAAGATATTTGACAAAAACATTTTAACTACCCTTTACACTAGTTTAGATAGTAATCAAAACCCCACATTGCAAACCCAAGTAATAAAATGTGCCCAGGAGTCCTTAGGTACCTCAGTCACCTAGCAAGTATGAATGCCTTAATCTTCTCCAGTCACTAATTAAGGCAATCAATGACTAACACAGGAATGAAATAAAAAACCAAATATCATTGGAATAGCCAGACTCCCAACTCCCCAGTAAAATCTCCGACAGCTTCATGTATGTATTCCAAAGCAGGAGAGACCAAGAAAACACTGTAAAAATGAAAGGAAGGAATGACCCTAGGAGAAATACTTCATCGCATGGGAAAACTCAGGAAGAAAGCCTTCAGAGGTGATCTGTTTGGTTCAAGGGAAGTACAAGAATGTTGACCAGGTTCAATATCAAAACTGAGACACTCTAGCTGCAACTGAGGCAGGTGGAAAAAAAAGCACCTATCCCTTTAGGACTAGACAAACTGTGATTATAAAATTTATACTTAATGTATTGGGTTTGCTTGGCAAGGTTTTGGTAGCGGGGGGGCTACAGGGATGGCTTCTGTGAGAAGCTGCTAGAAGCTTCCCCTATGTCCCACAGAGCCAATGCCAGCTGGTTCCAAGACGGACCCACCACTGGCCAAGGTTGAGCCCATCAGCATTGGTGGTAGTGCTTCTGAGATAACATAGAATCATAGAATCATAGAATCATAGAATCATTTCGGTTGGAAAAGACCTTCAAGGTCATCGAGTCCAACCATTAACCATGCCCCCTAAACCATGCCCTGGAGTACCCTGTCCACTCGCTTTTTGAATACCTCCAGGGATGGTGACTCAACCACTTCCCTGGGCAGCCCATTCCAATGTTTGACAACCCTCTCAGTAAAAAAATTTTTCCTAATATCTAACCTAAACCTCCCTTGCCTCAACTTGAGGCCATTTCCTCTTGTCCTATCTCCAGACACCTGACAGAAGAGACCAACACCCACCTCACTACAACCCCCTTTCAGGTAGTTGTAGAGAGTGATAAGGTCTCCCCTCAGCCTCCTCTTTTCTAGACTGAACAACCCCAGCTCCCTCAGCCGCTCCTCATAAGACTTGTGCTCAAGGCCCCTCACCAACTTGGTTGCCCTTCTCTGGACACGCTCCAGCAGCTCAATGTCTTTCCTGTAGTGAGGGGCCCAAAACTGAACACAGTACTCAGGTGCGGCCTCACCAGCGCCGAGTACAGAGGAACAACCACCTCCCTGTTCCTGCTGGCCACACTGTTCCTGATACAGGCCAGGATGCGATTGGCCTTCTTGGCCACCTGGGCACACTGCTGGCTCATGTTCAGCCGGCTATCAACCAGCACGCCCAGAAGGGGGGGAAAAGCTGCGCAACAAAAAAACCCCTGCAGTCAGAAGGGAGGAATGAGGCTTTGTGAGAGAAACAGCTCTGCAGACCCCCAGGTCAGTGCAGAAGGAGGGGTAGGAGGTGCTCCAGGCGCCGGAGCAGAGATTCCCCTGCAGCCCGTGGGGAAGACCATGGTGAGGCAGGCTGTCCCCCTGCAGCCCAGGGAGGACTGTGGTGGTGCAGATATTCACACTGCAGCCCAGGGAGGAGCCCACACTGCAGCAGGTGGATATGACCTGAAGGAAGCTGCAGCCTGTGAAGAGCCCATGCCAGAGCAGGGTCCAGGCAGGACCTGTGGCCCATGGGGGTCCCACGCCAGAGCAGTCTGTTCCTGAAGGACTGCACCCTGCGGAAGGGACCCACACTGGAACAGTTTGTGAAGAACTGCAGCCTGTGGGAAGGACTCACATAGGAGATGTTTGTGAAGGACTGTCTCCCGGTAGAGGGACCCCACAGTGGAGCAGGGGAAGAGTGAGGAGTCCTCCCCCTGAGGAGGAAGGAGCGGCAGAGACAAGGTGTGAGGAACCGGCCCCAGCCCCCATTCCCTGTCCCCCTGTGCCACTGGGGGGGAGGAGGTAGAGAAAATCAAGAGTGAAGTTAAGCCCAGGAAGAAGGGAGGGTTGGGGGAAAGGTGTTTTAAGATTTGGTTCTTATTTTCTCATTATCCTACTCTGATTTGATCGGTAATAAATGAAACTAATTTCCCCAAGTTGAGTCTGTTTTGCCCATGACAGTAATTGGCGAGTGATCTCTCCCTGTCCTCATCTCGACCCAGGAGCCTTTCATTATGTTTTCTCTCCCCTGTCCAGCTGAGAAGGGGGAGTGATAGAGCAGCTTTGGTGGGCGCCTGGCATTCAGCCAGGGTCAACCCACCACACTTGATTTTCCAAGAAGCCTCTTAAAAAATTGATTCCGTAGTTTTCTCTAAAATATTTAATCTAACTGGAGCTGGCAAAGTACTGTTTCATGGTTTGACTCAGTTTGGGAGATTTTCTTATGAGAGAATAATAGACTGTTATGTTCATTCCTGTGGTTTCACATGCTGTCTTAGAATATTTATTATTCTTATGAAAGCTGCAGCACCTGGAATGAAAAGAATGTGTAAGATTTCATTTAAAAGGAGAACTAATGTTTCAAGGTGTTCTGGATTTTTTGTTTTATTTGGGTCTTTTCAGTGTTTTTTTAATTGGTCATCTCTAGAACCAACACAGAAGCAGAGAAATCTGAGGGTAAAGAAGCAGAAACCCCAGCATATACCTATGTGCATTAGGAAAGCTGCTACTTAAAGCACAGTCACATTTGTCTTTAAATGATGTACTGGGTTTATACATCATGATCACAATTCAGAAATACTTATATGAATCCTGGGACTGTATGAATGCTTCTGCATGCCCACTACTTGAAAAATCAAGCATTTAAACCCTGTCCAACCTTTCTAAAATTCAGTAGAATATATTTCAAATTATTAAAAAAAATAAAAAGCAACAGTTGTAAGTAGACTTCTATTTAACATGAAAAGAGTTTTTTTCTGCGTGCATTGCCATATACAGATGCAATTTCTCTTCATTCCTGTGAAGAGTATTTGAATGTGAAACTTAGTATTTCTATGAAAATAACTAGATACACAAACCCCATCTTAACAGAGTCAAGAATCACCAAACTTGGGCCAGAACAGCTTAAGTCACTGCATTGTGTCTGTTAAAAATCAGGCAGGCTGCAGTGTGCCTGAGGACCCCCCCAATATCTCACTATGTAAAGAAATTGAGTACCTACTAACAGCTTTAACTCAAAGTATTCCTGCTGTTGTTGCTTTGTCTGGATATGAATATTATTTGAAAGTAGCACAGGTGATTATGTGACAGAAGTAACAGAAGAAATATACATTCATGTGCTTCATTTAGAAGAAAAAAGGCTTAAATACATGTTTTAGTGACTTCTGGAGAAGAAGAGAACAGGTAGCCAATGAGTATCTTTATTTCTGTCTTCAGAAAAGACCCTCACTCTCCCGGTCCCTCTATATCTTCAGTCTTGGCTTATGCTGCTTGTTCCTAAATCAAGCACTACCTACTTTCACATCAGAAAACAACTAAACATTTGAACTGAAGTCTTGTACAACAAATAACTAAAAGCTGACATCCTCCTTATTAGCTGTAAAATTCCTAAGCTGCCCCAAAACATTACTTCTGCTCATGCTCAGAGCTGCCGCAGTACTGAGGTAGTAGCGTTATCACCGTGCCGTAGCTTGCCAGGCCCAAACACGACGGACCACCTCGGAGTGTGACTGGAGCAGTCTACACCTGGAGAGGCGAGGGCTGAGCTCTTCCACAGAGCAGTTTTGACTAAAGAAGCCGTACAACTCCCTCCTCCGATAGATAGGGACTTGCAGTCCCTAACCCTGATTCAAGATTTAACATAGATTTTGTACTGGAATAATAAACCTCAAAAGTAAGTAGTTTTCTCATTATTACTCATTTTCTGGGTGGACTGCTCATCTGGTTTTGGGGAACTGGGATGGTCTTTCTGTTCTGTGTTACCAAGCAGCAAGCTCTATGCGCCACGGTCTCTGACAGCTACATATACATGCTACTGCATGACAGAGGAATGATGACAGCCCTCTGTCAGAATGTTTGTGGGGAGAGAAAGAAGAATATGCATTAAATCATCACCTAGTAAACTGCTTATCTAATTAGGAGTCTTAATAGTTACTTTTAAATTATTTTTGCTACTAATAAGGAAAATGTAAGGAAATGCTACAGAAAGATACAATCAATATTGTAGCTGTTTGACTTAATTTCCAAATACAGAATCATCAGTATAATTCAAAGTAGCTAAGAAACATAATTGGAATCTTATACTCCGCCACGGGAACCTTCATCTTGTGTCCAACTTACCTTAAAGGTAAAAATCCTTTCTTTTTCTGAAGTGCTATGTGTTTCTGTTTCCAGCCTTCAAAATCAATTATAGCTGGCAGTGAGTAATTAAACCAACTAATGAGATGTTATTTTAAATTACAATTCTACTTTCTTTGAACTATTTTTGCACTAAACCTTAACTACCATATCTGCATTATTCTGATCCCTGTATAACATCACAAGCTTGTTTTTCTGTGGGTTACTTTCAGTTAAATATCACCTGCAGTCATACTAAGAAATAATTATTTTTAATTGCAGGTTTCCAAAAACCAAACCAGGCCAAAACAAATAAAATCTAGGGCCATTCCATAAAATGGAAGTTATCTAGTGCTACTGCACCACTAAAATACAGCTAGCTATCATGTGCAGATTCCTGTCAAGTAAGAAATGGCCTACTGCAGTTAAGTTTAGCAGTCAGGTTAATTGCATTTCTTTCATCTAAGTACACCACTGAGTGTGCTGTAAAGTCATTTAAATGGGTTGCTGACCCATTTCTGTATTTTCTTTTTCAGATGTTGGTAATAAAATGATATTTTCTGAAGTACATGCACCACTGGGGTTAGATTTTCTGTTGTGTGGTTTGCTATATTGTTTTCAAAACATCTAGAACTTTTTATGTTGAACCAAGTAACAAAGACGATTTATGCAAAGTGAGAATGTGAACAATAAATGTGTCACACGCTTTCTAAGCAATTACATTTCTGCTGGTTTATGAGTTAATAATATGAATAAATGGTTCCTTTAACATCCAGCTCTCCTTCCTATCTACCCCTTGCATCTTGTGATGCTTTTTGCAAACTCAACGTATGTTAAGAGAAATTGCTGAAAGCATCCTACCCCATTCAGCAATACGGCATGAATAGCCACTCTCCTGCCATCACCACCATTGAGAATCTAATGTTGGAGGGTCGTGAGCAAAGCATTTACACAGAGACTTTTATGCCTACGGCTATGCAGTTTGTCCTCTGGTCTCACCTTAACCTCCGTCATGTCATACTACAGTCCCCTACTCTGAACTGGTAGGAGACAGCTGAACTCCACAGCACACGAAATAGTGTTTCTGAGCAGCGTTCCCTCCTTTTCATTTTCCTTTTCATTCAGCAGAGCCTTAGGAGCCCATTCTCCCACTCTGGACTACAACCAGCCCCTATTCTTTCACGTAGAGATGTTCTTTCTCTGATTTGAAAGCAGAGGCCTCAGGGACCCCCGAAAGCTTATACAGTATTTCCAGTTCCAACTGACAAGTCCAGCTCTCTTTTCTTTCTAGCCTGCATCTTTCTCTGCAAACTTCAAAGCCACTTACTCTGTCGATTTCTGCCAACACGGATATAAAGGGCCACGAAGGCACAGGAATTAGAGAGGAGAGGGCTCATGTCTGCTTGGCATGAGCATCTGTACCTCTGTGGCTGACCTCAAAAGACTCCAAAACAGAGCGTTCCCTTCAGTCGCCCTGACTTTCTTTGCCGAACCTAACCCCTACACTGTCCACTGTGTCGTGTTACTGCCACGTCCATCCAACAGGGCCAGAACAAGGAAGACTCTTTGCAGCATCTTCTCCTGGCCTCTGCTGGGGGGGAGCTCAGCAAGCACAGCCTCCCTCTGCGTTTGCCTGGCCTTGCACCGAGAACAGAAACCCACAGGGGATTTCCTCAAGGTGCTCGTCTGCTCCATGGGGATCTGTTGAAACATAGGTTTTCCATCAATGCAGCAACAGTTGTCTATGGAGAAAGCAAAGAATGGGAAGAGGAGAAGGGTGACAGTCTTATCTAGAGAAAGGAAGAACAGCTTTCTGGGAAGGAAGAGGTGGCTTTGAGGGTCAGGAGCAATTCCTGTTTCCTGAGGGGGGATTTAGATGTCCAAAAAGGAACATTAAAGGCAGTAATGATCAGATGTGAATTAATGCAAAGAGAAGCATGTTCATGAAATGGAGTCCTAAAGAAAATCTGCATTTTTAATGCATTTTTAAATCTGTAGCAGTTTTGTGCTCCTGGGTGAAAACACACTGTACTTGCATGGGCATGAACATGTTCACAAGAAACTTGGGCAAGGGGGGCAAAGTCAAAGAACATTTGTCATTATTTATTGAAATCATTCATAAGTCATCCCATCGCCAAATGGGATGTGTCCCGCCTTCTCTGGGCTTCCAGCCTGTAAATATGCAATAAATGGCTTAAAAGCCAGAAACAGGTTAGGACACATCTATGTTGATGGCCACAGTCTGAAAGTCACTTTGCTTATCTGAATTGGACTGAATCTGCTCTGTTTCACAAGATTTAAAGGCACGCTACATCCAAGCTAATAGCCCCTGCCTCTCTCCAGTTTTCCAGTGCAAATCTGGGTTGTCAAGAAGAGTCTCAAGATCTGTCCTGTGACTTCTATCTTTCTGAGTAAAACAGAATGAAAGCTTGGCTGATTTATGCAGAAATCCTAAGGTACTCAGGATTAAATGCAGTTAGACCTTGAATTGTATACAGTGCTATTCCAAATGTACCAGATTTCATAGATACTTGTGTAATATTAATGCAAAATCACAGCAGCAATGTAAACCTTTTCACTGCTTTTTCTTTTTAAATCATTTACGAATAAACCACCACCAAAAGCACACCTAACCTTTACTTTTCACAGATCACAGTCACGGTCCACTGAGTTCTTGCCACTCTTCATGGACTCTGTTATTGCTTAAGAGGTCTTTAATACCTACCAATACCTAGGTCTGACTGATACTTGGTACAAGGTCATCAGCCTTATGCCTACCCCAGGTGGAATTCAGTTAACACAGGCTGAGGTTTAGGTATCTTTTCAAGCATCAGAAGCTGAATCCAAAATACTGCAGAGGAAATGATTGAATATGCCCCTAGAATATAAATAAGAAGGTGCAATAACTGCCTTCCCTTGGTTTGCAGAGCCCATCTTTCCAAAAACATTTATTTCTCCTCCAAGTAAGCTTTCTACCATAATGCCACTGTTGGAGCTTTCTGAAAAAACAGGCTATACATAACAAACAGGGTAAATGTCATCCTTCATCAAAACTAAAGGCTAGTTCAAATACCATTCTATAGTAGAAATACAGACATATTAACCTGTTCTCAAGTTGTCTCAAGTTTTCCTCAAAAATACTAATTTCAAATTATAATCATATTTCACAAAAATTTCACTGACATCATCTCTTTTCTCTCTTCAGTATCTCCTCACCTGAAATCAAGGCTAATTAATTCCATGCAGAGTATCCAAAAACATTTCTCTAACTTATATTCAACTCAGTATTCATTATGTCTTTCTGAAATCTCAGAAAATATGACTTGGTGCTCTCTGGTACTAAAATCAGCGGAAATTAATAAGAATTACTGCTTGTCCTTTGAATGTACAAATCTAAGTATAAAGAAACCCCAAAAACAGAGGGGAAACTATGCTAATGTCCATTTGTCTAGTATTTCCTAATTAAATACATTATTTTTGCATTATTAGCTGCCTTGCTAACGGAAGGACAGCAGGTAACAAGCACTTTTAAAAACAACTTAAGCTTTTTAATCATGCCACTGTCTTAGTTGGCTTTGATACAAGCTTTGCTGTAATTTTTATATTTAGTTTTAGACCACATCTTAACAGCCACATTAAAGTTAAATTTACTCTGATAAAATGAAACATTTTAGAGGTAAGAAGCTCCATCTGCTGGATATTCAGTTATATATTCTAACTTTTTCTTTGATTTTTATGATCTTATTACTTAAATCTTTATTAACTCTCTCCATCTAATGGAAATCTCATTATTTTACATTATTGAAAGTAAATAATTTGCCAATAATATTATTTACCCAACAGAGTACAGCAGAATATGTTGACAGTATTTACTGATAGAAAACATAATATGGAACATCTGGGTTACTGTCTCACTTACTTTACTTTCCACTTGACTTTGATTTCCAGGCAACTTTCTTTCACAGAAACAACTTAATAAAATCCTGAAATTCTTTTGGACCACAAGCTAAGTTAATGCTTAAAAGTGTGATTGCAAGTCCTGATATGCAACCCTAGTTTCTATATCAGATCCAACTGAAAAAAAAACCATAAAGAACATTCATATAGGTTTTGCACAACATGGCCCATTTTTCAACATCATGAGCATGACACACAGTCTAGATGTTTCCCCTTTCATGATTAAGTATGTTCCAACCATTTTTCACAAAGAAAGTTATTTTATTTAATTGAAGGTTGGTATCAATCTTCTCAGCTGGAGTTGTGTTATGAACAGCAGCTGCCAGGGACTGGAAGAACAGTGCAAGCGCCAGTGCCAAATGATGACAGCTTTGACAGAGAATACAGGCAATATTGTTGCTCTCTGCTCTACCTCACTTTTCTTTTATCCACGCTGCAGTATCTCAAGTACAAATATTCAGATCACTGCAAAATGTACTTACAAATCATGCCCTACATCATCTATCAAAGAGATGATCACCATTAGAAACATTTTTTAAATTAAAATTGAAGCTTAAAGGAAAGCAAATGTTTGCAGAGATTTACTTAAGTCTGACAGATGTGGTTTATGTTTCTAAAAGTTTAACTCAGCTCCACTTAGCATTTCAGGTAGTTGATAAATTAACTAATATTGTCTCTGCACCTTGTCTTCCTTTGTTATATGTTTTTATGTTTTGGGTTTCTTTTTGTTATGATAAGAAATAGAAATCATAGTCTTTGAAAATGTTAATGTGCTATTGAGCTGTACATTATTCTAATGCTGACTGCCAAGATCAAGCAGCAACACTGCCTTTCATCCTACACCTGGCACCATTTTATATGCATGTTTGCAAAGAAACATTTACAGGGTGTTTTAGGAACAATCGGCATCTTTAATTCATTGAGTTTACTGTATTTTTTTTATGAAGTACAGATATATGGTTTTCTGGACTTGCCAACACAGAAACCTTTAATTTGAAAAATCAGTAAAATATTTCACACCGGATCCAGATATAAAACTATCCCTCTTTTCCACAGGGAAATGAAAATATCTTCACTAAAAAACAAAAGGAGGGAGGGGGGACAGCAGATTTCTCTTTGCAGTTTCCACAGTCCCATGGCAAGGGATTTGCAAAACTTAAAGAGTGGAAGCACTTCATTATCTTCACTCTTTCTTTTTGAGTGCACTTCATCAAACACCCTGGATGAGCTTAGCAGAGAGATAAGGCATTGGCACACTTTGCTGACTCTGTCTGTTGGCTGTACTGTACACACAATGGTCTTAAACTCAAGAAAGTATTACAGAGTGGGGGGATGCACATTTGTTGCTTTGTCCTCTAGGTGTATTTCCTTGCTGAAAAAGACAAGAGAGAAAGAAAGCCACCCCCCTCCACACACATGCACTACTACATAGCCCCAAAATCCTGTGAGAGATGAGAGAATTTTCCCAAAACAATGTTTATAAATGACTGCTACAATTTCTAGAGCTTTTGCTGGGAAGAAGGCATGATTCCTATCCATTAGCAGTTTTAAATAAGTCTTCTAAGAAAGATCTGGCATATGTTGATAAACTTTATTGTCCATGAATTGTCTCTTACATTTCTAAATCTCTATGTCTATATGTAGCAGACAAAAAAAATGCAGAACTTGTCTGTATTCCCATAAATATTGTTATTATCATGGATCTATATCCTCCAACCCAGACTCCTTTGAAGCTCTTATTAAACTATATGTGCATTTTGCCTGAACACAAAATTGCACAGATCAGTCATTTGGACAACACATGGTGATTTGCAAGCAATATATGAGCCAAAGCACAATCTTCCTTTTTTAGAATACTTTTTCTCAGTTCATCACAACACAGCCATTCAAACATTCAGACACAACTCATAGGTACTTGTTATAACTAGAATTCTTTCTGGAACAGAAGTTAAAAGGGTTCCCTAAATACAGCAGTAATTCATATAGATATATAACATGTAAGAGAAAAATCATATAGGCTAGAATGTAAAGCATGGAAATATGAAGGGGAAGACAAAGCAATTACTGGAACAGGGGCAGACTGAGAGAGAAGAAAGGGTAATGAGATAATCAGAATGCAATAAAAAATTTGCAAGTAAAAAGAAGATTGGTATCTGAATATACCTTACTTTTTTGAAATCCTAAAAAAAAATCTTTTACAGTAGGTAAAAGTAATTAGGGAGAAATAATAATTTTTTGCCCTTTCCTCTTCTTTTTAGCCAGTTGGGAACAAATACCCGGAAAAAAAGGAGAGAGAAACCCAGAGTATTGCAAACAGAGAAGAAACTGAAAAGACCAGGAAAGACACTTTAGCCAAAACCAGAGATGGGCAAGCAACAGTTATCAGGAGAAGGACTGAAATTGTAACTGCATATAATGGAAAAACTTTGAACCATTCCAGGGTTAGTTTAGCAAAGTCTGAGCAGCTTCCTTTTTGGTGATTTAACAAAATCTCTTTGGACTGTACTACGAGCCTCTCTCGTGTTCCATCTTCTGTATGGTAAGATCTACAATAGGTAACTGTCTTGTATTCTTGTTCAAATTATAATCTAAATTGGTTTAAAAAAAGTTGTTAAAATCTGTGCAGCTATTGATGACATCTGCACACACTGCAAGAAGATCAGAGAAGTTCTTCCTAAAACAGCAACAATAGTAACTTGAAAGTACTAGTGAAATCAAATTTTAGTGAGGTCACATGCAAAGTCTGAACCCCACACAACTAGATCTAAAATATGAAATGCCTCTAACTGAGGTAAAGACAAGACAATTATGAGTGTACTTTTAAAACTGTAAGTTTCCCTTTTTTGATTGTACATATCAACCTAGATATTAAAAATATCTAGTGCTTATCTAATGGAATACCTCTTCAGAGTATCAGAGAATATGCTGAAGAGAGACCCTCCTTCTGTTTGGAGGCATGTAAAAGCAGTAGTCACTTACAAAATCTTGGTCGTATATGACTCAAACTAACACTCAAATCAAATGTCACATTTCTAATTAGTAGCTTACACAAGTTCAACATGTTATACTATCGCCAAGATAATCAATGTTCTTTCAGCAGCAGTAGAACTCTTCCCTTAATATTTTTTTCTCTGATAGAAACCACAGATTATGTACAATTAAAATCTTTTGATGCAAATCTTACTTTTAATGATGTTTGTCAACTTCCAGTTGAGAAAATTGGTCATTTTTGCCTTGGCTCAACATCAAATCCATTTTGCATTAATGCCGTTTTAAAGGCAATTTTTTTCTTTTGTGGCCCACTGCCTTATTGGGACTGTAGTATCTGCAGACTTGCTCCAGTGCTTCTAGCATTCTGGGATCTCTCACAGGACTACTGGTTCCTTATTTAAAAAAAAGAGACAACTACAATTGTACAACTTAATGTGTCATAAAATCAAACAAATGCACACAATTTCTTGGATATTTCTAATCCTTCAGAAGCATTTTGTTGGTGCTGGCTTTTTTTGGTTGGTTGATGGGGTTTGGGGGGTTGTTTTTTTCTGCCTGGATTGAAGAAAAAGCTTTAAATTAAAATATTGGCAATCTTCCCTAGAAAGAAGCTGTAAGTTGTGCTCAGTTCTAAGTTTACACCAGACTCTGAACACATCTTTACTCATGCTTAAGTGACTTAAGCATTTACTGTGCCAGCAGTTCAATTGAAATCAATCCTATTGCATTCACCCCTATAAAGTTAATGAGAAGTTGAAATAAATTAATTGGCAGTTCAGATGAGAGCCTGGAAGGGTGTCACATAAGATGTTAAGCAATGGACAGACAAGTGCATTGGGCAGTATTTTTTGACACTTTGTTTCAGCTGATGAAGAGATTGGGATTTAAATTCAAAAAGTTATCTTGATACTGAAGTAGGGATATATAGAGAAAAAGAAGGCCTCCTGACCAACACAATAAACCCAACAACAGGCCTTCTCAGGTCAAAGTCACAGCTGTGCCTTCAGATTTTTTATGAGACTACTTACAAGTTATTTAAGGCATGCACTCATGGGAATTGTATCATTAAAATGGATTTCAGGTGAATGCGAAAGATTGTGTGGACCTTATGCTTTAGGAATAAGAGTGGCTTATTTGGGTTTAGGTAAATCTGTTCCCAAATGATTTCCACTAAGCTGAAATAAGCAAGTTATTTTATTATGACTGTTCACAGAGATTTTATACTGGTTATTGGTTAAGCTATCTCAGTTGAAATTTATACCTTAAATCATAGTGGCAAAACTTTGTCAAGAAAAAAAAAAAAACAAACCAAACCTGACAGACCTAAACCTCTCTGTGCTACAGTTTTCCACCTGTGAGATTTGGTGAATTAATTCTTGGTTTCTTCTAGCCTTTGTCAGTCTTACATGTTGAGACTGCAGGCTCCTAAGGGGAAAAGCAATCTTGCGTATGTTAGTACCATGCTCAGCACAGTAAGGCACTAATCTCAGAAAGGGCCTCTAGGTGCTACTGTAATACAAATCAGTATTACTAATATGTACTTGTTGCAGTATAACCACCCACATAAGCAGTGAAGTGCCTTAATTTTCTTACCTGCTTTCAACATGTCTGTGAAAGTGAGATGGAGTCATATAATTCTAAAGAACATGTTAATACTCATGATAAGCAAAGAAGAAAATTCTAGAGGGATTAGATCTTCTTCCTTTTTACGGAATGAGCATGATAAAAGATGCTGTTTCTACAGGAACAGGGAGGTAGACTAATGCTGAAAATCCTCAAATCCTTTTGAATCCCGAGTTAATTAAAATGCTTAATGAAACTTCCTTGATCACGCTAGCAAAGCTTTAGCTAAACTAATAAGAAAATGTATCAGTTACTCATAGTTACAGCATGTGCTTTTAGATTTCCACTGGAAAACATAATCCTAATGCTGAGGCTTACCTGCACCAAACTAGAGGAGCATTTTGCAGTTTTCTGTGTAAGTCATGTCTTTTAAAACAGAATCTCTCTCCCTAATACTAATGCAGCTGATCTTATACCAGACAATTCCTTTTAGATTTTTGTATTCTCATTATTTCACATTTTTACAACTAAGTTTAATTAAAGACAGAGAGAAAGAGATGTTTTAGATCTATTTTTTAAAACTCTGCTTACTAATCATATCCTAAATATATTATTTAATAATTCTACAGTCTGAAATTATTCCAGTCATGACTGGTTCATTGATGTGGTTAGCGTTCAAAAATAAACAAAAAAAAGTCTTTAGGATTTTTAGTGAGAAGATTGTGATGCTGTTCTAAGATCTAGCTACAGAAATATGATTCCAGCTTCAGATGCAACTACAAAATACCTTGGGCTTCCTTTTGTATAGATGTGTACAACACATCGTTGTGTGACATGATGCCTGTAATATCCTTCACATGACTTGTTTGTAACTAAACATGGCTTCTCAAAGCTCAAAACTGATTTCTAGGGAAGTTCTATTTGTTTAATTCCAATGGAGATTTTATTTAATTTTTAAATTTTCAGTAAAATTCAACTTAACTTTCAAAGTCTGCTTCAAAATGCTCACATTCCAAAATAATTTCCAGAATTTGTATTAATATTTTTCTAAAATGTTTCAACTTTTAGAAATCTAATTGCTGCTAAGGTTTTTTTTAGTATTTCAACATGAATACCATTCTTTGATGAACCTCTGATCCACTCCAGGTATTTGTGTTAGTGTCATGTAATAACGTGCTTGACAAGCTTAAGCAAAGACTTCCCATAATCCACTCAAAATCATGCCTGCAACCCTAACTAAACTGGTATTTTAAATATGTGGCAAAAAAAAAATTTGAGAATTTGGGTGAAACATACTGCATTTAGGTACCATGTTATGTAAGCTGCTAACCTGAAGATATATACTACACTACTTATTTATACTCTGTACAATCAATAAAAAAAAGTCTTTCTGGGTATTACTTGTCAGATTCACACATTACCCCCAGAATGACCTTCATTAATATCTACCATGTCAGAAGGGGAAAAATCTTTCAGTATAATACCTCAGTCTGCTTCACGGACACAAAGTGACAGAGTGGCTGTATTCATTATGCTTGTTTGACAGGATGACAGAATCCAAGCAAATTTCTATTTTGTGACTTAACTCTGATGAAATAAATTTATTTTCTTCACAGAGTTCATTGGGCAGCTGATTACATTTATTTCAGCAACAGATTGTTCCACATAGATGGAAATGTGCTTTGACCACAAAATGAAGGATGAGGTCTGTCAGAAGACACTTCAGCCAGGAAAAGTGATGGGCTCTCATTTGTCACTGTTTAGATGGCTGATTTTCAAAACCAGGACATGTTATGATAGTTTTGGAAATCATCATCTGGATGTGCTGTTGACCTTGGCTAGCAAAGACTCACTGACAACTCATCACATGTAGGAGAGCAAGGCTGGCCAGGACCCAGGGGAGACACAATCAACCACTCGTAGCCCAAGACTATGATCTGGGAAGATGGAGGTGGATGAGATATACTCAGAATAAGCCAATTAGCAGCTTTTTCTATGGCCTGTGTAAACTACTGATACATATTTGACTATTAACTAACTATCCCCTTCACAGTTACAGGCTTTCCCTCCTTCATCACAGTCCTACAAACAAAAAGTTGCAGAGACTTTTTTGTGGAGCTGGCAAATAATTATCTGTATAGAGTAAAAACCTTTCAACCTTTGATCCCTATATCAATCTCCCTGTAAAAGTATGAACCTCAGTCAACTATTAACTATCCCGCAGGGCTGGGAGGGTTTGTGAAGCTCACACTGACCTCTGTATTATTGCACTTAAATTGCTTACTGGTAGCCTGAAATAAGCTCATATATGCCTACCTGGGCTGTGATTAATGATGATTTCCAAAGAAGAGAAAGAACCCAAAGTCAGCATTAAGGATGGAGATAGAAGGCTAATGCTGTGTTACTAACAGAGAAAGCAAACATCATCAAGCACCTTGAAGAAAGACCTTCTATCACATAGCATTAGAGATGTTTTTCAGTAATTCAAGACTTTTATTTTTTTAATTTTAGATTTTTAATTTAAATAATTCACTCAACTCCTCACAGCAAATTTCATGTACTTCTAATAGTTCCCTGTGGGCTTGGTATCAGCTGAACTAGATTACAAAAATATGTTGATTTCTGAATTTTCCTCAAGTACTGCCAGTCAGGTAACAACATTTGTTAACTCTGATACTAGAATCCAGCAAAATATAGAAGCATTTAACATACTTCCATGCAGTGATACTGTTTGGGCAGAAGGCTGCAGTAGAAGATCAGGTTGAAATGCCCCAGGAGATATGTAGGTTTTGGTTGTGGATTTTTTTTTTCCTTACTTCATCTTTGCCAGTTAGATTAACAACTACCAAAAATATTTCCAAATTTCAACAAGCTTTGCTAGCATAGAAGCTGTTCTCACAGACTCCCATCATTAATTGCAGCTAGGCTGATGATCTGCATCATAAAGAGCTTTTATCAAGATGCAGGATAAAGAAAAACATTTCCATTCATTAGATATTCTGTCTGACTTGCTGCTTGGCAAAAAGTAGTCATGCATACTGACTATATTGAACAATATTCATACATGTAAAATGTGTAGAATAAAAGTATAGCATAACCTTAAAATAAAAACTCATTACAGTTAATTATTAGCATACTATAAATTTAGGCTATAACAGAATTTACCAAGTTATGTGCATGTATAAATGAATGAGAATTAATATTGCATAGAATACTGGCATTTTTGTTTTAAGATTGTCCTGGTTTTGCCTCGGATAGAGTTAATCTTCTTTCTAGTAGCTGGTATAGTGCTATGTCTTGGATTCAGTATGAGAAGAATGTTGGATTCAGATGAATGTTGATAACACACTGATGTTTTCAGTTGTTGCTAAGTAGTGTTTAGACTAAGAAGTCAAGGATTTTTTCAGCTTCTCATGCCCAGCCAGCGAGAAAGCTGGAGGGGCACGAGCAGTTGGGAGGGGACACAGCCAGGACAGCTGACCCAAACCGGCCAAAGGGGTATTCCAGACCATGTGACGTCAGGCCCGGTATATAAACTGGGGGAAGCTGGCCAGGAGGGACGGATCGCTGCTCAGGAACTAACTGGGCATTGGTCGATGAGTGGTGAGCAATTGCATTGTGCATCACTTGTTTTGTATATTCCAATCCTTTTATTATTATTGTCATTTTATTGTTATTATTATTATCAGTTTCTTTCTTTTTGTTCTATTAAACTGTTCTCATCTCAACCCACGAGTTTTACCTTTTTCCTTCCGATTCTCTCCCCCATCCCACTGGGTGGGGGGAGTGAGTGAGCAGCTGCGTGGTGCTTAGTTGCTGGCTGGGGTTAAACCACGACAAAGATCAGTTAGCCAATTTCTTCATAGTTTGGTAACAATTATCTCAGAATAATGAGGTGCAGAACATGGTTAACTTTTACTAAAAGTCTTTGCAAAAAATTATTTAGAAAAATAGTTATAGTAGGTGACATTTTGGTAATAATCTAGTGTTTGAGAAAGTGAGCATTTTCCTAAAATAGCATCCAGCTGATGTTTATTGTGTTTCCTCTGTTCATTTGATACAACGCACACAATTGGCACAGACCAGAACAGTTGCACTTCATTTGTATCTGTATGGAAGTGCAACTCCTACTGCAAGAAAAATTTAAAGCTCTCTTTCATAGCAATGATATTGAACTAATTGCAACATTACTGCTAATAATACCAACCCTTTCTTCTTCAGTTTCACCTTTCATCAGATTATCTCAAAGAGATTCTAAACCACTAACTGTGGGGGACAGTCATTTTTATGCACTTTATATAGGAAACGATGCAGATGAGGAGGAAAAACAAAGGCTTTAATGGGCATACAGCGGGTAAGTAGCAGGAACAGTTGTATTAATTGCAATAAGCTGCTCTGTTCCCTGGAAATTTCCTCAGTGCCAGGTGCTATACAGACATAAAGGCATAATCTTTTTTTTATTCCTTACCCTTGTGACTAAAGAAGTAAATAAAAGTTAAATAATATCAAAAAACTTTTCTTGAATATGTGGCAGACCAAAGAGCTGAATGCACAAGGGGAATAAAAGCAAACCAAAGACAAGCAGCTAAATGAACGTAGTAGTACATGTTCTTAGCTCTGCTTTTGGAAGTTCAGAAAGATACAAAGCATCACGATGCATCCTGGTGTAGAGATCCTCAGTTGGCCTTTAGCTAGCTGGTAGGCGCACAAATACTAGTTACCACCCTATGGTAGGTATAGGTCAGGACAACATATAGGTCACATAACTGATCAGGAGCAACTCTACTGTGGTTCCTGAACCAGCTCTTCTGGCATTAGCTTATGTATTTCCTGCATCACACCAGAGGGGCAAGGGCTTTTGAGTTTTGGGGGGTTTAGGCCCTACTCCTTAAATCAATGTTGATATGTTTTTGGCATTGACATGTATTTAGTGTTGATGCAGCCTCACTGCAGTTCTGGGCCCCACAATTTCAGAAGGATGTTAAAGTACTTGATTGTGTCCAGAGGAGGGCAACAAAGCTGGTGAAAGGACTGGAAGGAGTGTCCTATGAGGAGCGGGTAAGGACTTTGGGCTTGTCTCGTTTGGAGAAAAGGAGGCTGAGGGGCGACCTCATTGCTCTCTCCAGCTTCCTGAGGAGGGGAAGGGGAGAGGGAGGTGCTGAGCTCTTCTCTCTGGGATCCAGTGATAGGATGAATGGGAATGGTTCAAAGCTGCATCAGGGGAGGTTTAGACTGGACATGAGGAAGCATTTCTTTACCGAGAGGGTGGTCAAACAGTGGAACAGGCTTCCTGGAGAGGTGGTTGATGTCCCAAGCCTGCCAGTGTTTTAAGAGGCATCTGGACAATGCCCTTAAGAACATACTTAAACTTTTTGTCAGCCCTGAATTGGTCAGGCAGTTGGACTAGATGATCATTGTAGGTTCCTTCCAACTCAATTATTCTAGTCTATTCTAGTCTAGTCTATGTTACACATTATTGGGAGGTTTCACTTAGCAAACAGAGCATTAGAAAATGTACTTAAATACTTTTACACTGCTCAGTAAAAAAAAAAAAAAGGTGTAGCATTTTCCCTGCAAATATTTTCTTTTAGAAAATAAAGAATGTTAAAAAGGAAGTGCTTTACCAGAACAAGACAATTTCAGTGGAGGTTTCTAATGCACACTAATCTGATTTTCTATCCTTTTCATGCTCTAAAAATTTGCCTGGTCTAAGCTACAGGCTTGTGTCCAGTTCACCTCAGTGACTATGCAGGAGGATGGATGAGAGATTCTAGAAAGAAATAGGTGTTTTGAAATGTCTCTTTCTTAGGAAATTACCCTATGTCCTTTGTTGTTCTAACTTAGAAAAAAAACATTCATTTTTCTTGATGAGAAAATTCAAGTTCCTACATAGCAATTCAAGGGGGGGGGGGGGGGAGTTATCAGATATTCAAAGTATCATGAATGCTTTTTAATGATAAAAGAATCCAAAAACCTGGGGTGGGGATTGCTTGCTTGTTTGCTTGCTTGTATCTCCTGTATTTGCATTATTTGAGAAAAAAAACCCAAACAGACTAATAGGGATTATTAGGACAGAAATGGAGCATAAACCAGCATAAACTAACAATATAAACCCATAATGTGGCCATGTCATGCATACTGAATGCAGTTATGATCTCCCTGTCTCAAGAAGGATATAGCTGGACTGGAGCAGGAACAGAGAAGAGCAACAGTAATGGCTTATGTACGATCACAAAGACAAGAAGTCTAACTGGAAAAGGGTCAACCAAGGAGGCATATTATTGTTATTAATAGAATTATAACTGCCTTAGAAAAAGTGAATATGAAATTACTGTTCACAGTATTTTCCAGAGCAAGAACTAGTGAGTATTAGATAAAACTAAAGGTACCTGGTCCAAAACAAAATGTACATTTAAATTTCTATAGAAATCTCTATAGGGTATTTCAAATGCTTGAAGATTGATTAGACTACCTTTTGGAAGAAAACTCCACTGAGCAGTATCAAATACAAAGACACCTTCTGTGGCTCAAACCCACAAATACCTTGAGCCACAAACAGCCCAAAACTGTGAAAGTATTCAGGAGATGCAACTCTACATACTGCCTACTGCTGCATAACCGTAAAGGCAACCAAATAGGGGTTTGGTCCAGTTCAGCCATTTTTATGCTTGTATTCATCATATGCACAAGAAAAATACCAATGGACAAGTGGTTAGGGCAGCAATTTTAAGAACCAAGGTCTCCTGAGTGTATTTGTTATGGTGCATCCAGACTTCCTCCGAGACTGAGCAGCCCATTTGTCTGCTGTCTATATCTGTTCTCCATCCATAAAATGGAGAATTTTTCTGTATCACAGGGCTTTAAAAACAAACACATTTATAGCTGTGAATTACTATCATGATACAGATCAGTACAGGTCTATGAAAATCCCAGCTGAGGAGGAAAAAAATCCCTGTAAAATATTAAATTCTATATCCTATAATATATAAACACTGGACAGAGAAAACATTCAACAAAACAATAGCACATGCTTTCATTGACCATCTAGGTTTAGATCCTGTCTTTCTGTCACTGAAAGAAATGGCAAAGCACTTTGTGACTATTTACTGAAGATTCTTCTTTAAAAGGGATGAAAGAACAAAAAAAAAGTATTTTCTCTGACATTCCTGCTTCTACCTCTTGTGTTTCCAATGCAATACTGTAAGCACAAGCTCACATGGGAAGAAGTACAATTAGCAGAACAGCTGCTTACACTCACTCCAGCACATAAGCTGCCTTTTATCTCAGAATTTAAATAAGTCTAGTAGTACAAAAAACATGCTCTTGCTGTGGTTTCTTTCATCCTCCCTCTCCTCCTGTTTCTGTTTGTTATATCTATGATTCTGGCTTGTCTTTCCCTAATTAGGTTGTGAGTTCACTGAGAAACCTTTCTACAATACCCACAAAATGGCAGTCCAACATCAATCTGGCATATGGGGAATACAAAGGATAAATACGGTTAAAGGCTAGCTATTCTCACCAGTCAAAATACAACTTTAACAACTGTAAAACATGTCCTTTCCTAGAAAGAGTCTCCCCGGATCCCACGCTCACATTCTAGAAACAGAGCTGTCAGACTGAAGGCTTGGTCTATTTTTCTACTTATTTATTACATTTACTATCAGAGTATGCTTCAGGGTGCTTCAGGATGTGAAATCTAGGCCACCTCAAGGGCACATTTTCTTCATAGACTACTGCTTCCTATTTTCATAGCTTCTGTTCTAAATGGGTGGCAGAGTCAAATCTAAATCAGCAGCAGCTACTGAAGGCAGTTGGCCTCTAAATGTTTGTTTCATCACAATGAAGTGGGATGTCTGCCCAGAATAAACGAGAGTGTGAGAAACTGTGTAGACTTTGATGGAACACTTGGGCCCACGTCACACAGAGATGCAAAGACAACCTTGTCACTGAACAACACTGAACTGTTAAACAAGATTCGGGGTTTTGAATACAGGTCCCAGCTGGCTAGGTTCTTGTTAGAGGTACAGTGAAAGATAGGAAAAACAGTTAAAGCTTGAAATACAAAGTATTTTGGTCTTCATTTTGACAATGTCTTTTGCTTTCTTTCCCTCACTACTTCAGAGAAATTGCAGAGGGAAAAACAGTTTGGCAGTGTATTAGAACTAAAGATGAAAACAACTGTCCTTTTTGAGGCAAAGAAGTAAGGTGAGATGAACTGGATTTGTGCTGAAAGATAATCCTGCTGCTTTGAAGACAAATGCACAGAAAAGTGCAGAAAATAAAATAAAGAGAGAAGTAAAATGCTGTTTGTGTCTGTGATGCTTACTGCTCGTTGCAACCTTGCTGCTTTCAAGAGGCAGCCACTAGCCTCTTCTCACTTCAACAGCTATAAGCAAAATCGCGTCTGTGTCAGGTTATTTATGACAATGCACGTAGTTGTTTTTCTGGTCACAGTGCACAATAGTTTTGACTGAATATATCAGATCCTATTAAACAGAAAACAAAGAAATAGGAAAGAAGAGAAATATGGTAAGGTTGCGGAAAGGCAGTGAGAAGACAGGAGTTAGACAGGAGAGGTTACATGTTCAGCACGTGGCCTTAAGTTTTAGCCAGTAGCAGTTCAATACCTCAGCCAGACCCTTCCTTGTGTATTGTTTTTCTCATGATATCTTCCTGGAATGGTATGGAGAAGGTGACATTTCTCATGTGAGGTCCCCAGCTGTGATTTGAAAGCTTATTTACTATTGTCCATAAGATAATGTTTTTACTGGGACCAGTTTCAAATTAGGGACACTCAAATTGACAGAGAATTTTTTACTTTAATAGTTAAGTCTATATCCAGGACATAAGCCTTGGTCTGCTGATTTCCATCTTCACACTTCTTTTGTTTATTAGAATTGTGAGTTTAGGTATTTTTACTTGGATTCATGTGTTCTCAACTCTTTAAATTTTGCTTGTTTTCAATGTAACATGTTAGAAATCAAGGTGGACTTTTGTTACTTTGGAAAGCTTGTAACATAGGCATATGCCCAATATGGCAAGGAGTAAAAAGAAAGGAATAAAGAAAGGAAGAAAGAAACACAAAGTTGATTGATAGAAGAAGAGTAGAATGATAGGGACTGACTGATAACTGCCTATTTATATATCCATCTGACGCTTCTAGAAAAATCTGAGCTTAAAACAATGAGCTACTGCTGTGGTGTAAAACCCCTCCCTTGATCCTTTTCAAGTACCAGAAGGCTGGAACATGGCTAATGCGACCCCTGTTTTCCTTTTTCCAAGAAGTTCTGTGGAACTACTGACCATTGACTCTGATGCCTGCATCAGGAAAATTGTTAGAAACTACAATAAGGAGCAGAATTTAGTGGATAGATATGATACACTGAGAAAGAGTCAACATGTTTGTGTAAGACACATCAAAGACATCAAAGACCTGATGGAGTTCCTTGAAAAAGTCAGTACATGAATAAGGGAAATCTACTTGTTATAGTCTGCTTGGATTTCCAAGTTTTCAACATGATTTATCATCAGTAATTCTTGAAGAAGCTAAATGGCCAAGGAATAATAAGTTTTCACAAAGATTAAACAGCAGTTGAAGGATAAAAGCCACAGGATAAATTATAATTTTCCATGACACAGGAAAGTCACCAGAGGAATGACCATGAGGTGTGCTCTCTATTATGTACATAACTGATATGGAAATATGAGAGGTAGCAAGGGTTGTTACCAATACAAATCAATCACGATAGCGAGGACAAAAGCTGATTGCAAAGAACTCCAGGAATGACATTCATGATACTAACTGGGCAAAAATAGGAAGCTGAAATTCAGTGTAGATAAATATAAAGTGAGGCACACTGGAAAAAACAGTTTCATCTGAGCAATGATATGCTCAGAGCTTCTCAAATATCAGGCAAGAGAGAGTTCTTCAAGTTGTAATATGCAGTCAAATGACAAGAAAACCTAAGTGCAGCAGAGGTAAAAATAAGGAATGTTATAAGCTATTAGAAAAAGAATAGGAAGAAGAAGAGAAAATATCATTGTATTACTGTGTAGATCCATGGTACATCAAATCTTGAATATTATGTCTATTTCCAGTCTTTTTCTCTCAGAGGGTAAAGGTCAGCAATGCTGAGAAAAGCTATGAACATTTCACATAAAGAAAAACTGAACAGATGAGGTTTCTTGAGCCTACAAGATACATGAGTGAGTGGGAAATGATAAAGAAATACAAAATTATGAGTGGAGAGGTTGAATATGAATGTGGTGTTCACTGTGTTTTCCAACCCAGGTATTAGGAGTCACCCCACGTAATAACAGACACACAGTCCAAAACAAAGGGAAGATAATATATAGTTAAGATGTAGAACTCCATGACAGATCACGTAGTAGAAGCTGACTGTTAGTATGGGTTCAAAACAGGACTGGACAAACTGACAAAGCTAAAACTCCTACAGGACTACTGAATACAGAGGTACAACATCTGGAAGCATCTGAGACACACATCACTAGAACATGAAAGATTACTCAAAATAAATACATTTGCCTCAGCTTAAATCTTTTGTTATGAACCTGCTAATGACTGCTGTTGCAAGCAGGATGATGGAGCTCTGCTCTACCTCTGTATGGCCTATCACTTTCTGAACCTTTGCCTGCACTATCAACTGAAGATTAATAAGTGTTCAGCAAGACTCCAAGAATGGTACTACACTCTAAACAAGATTGTTTCAGAGACTTACATTGCAGCTTGCCCTTGTTACTGTAAGGGTAACTTCACATAATTTGATAAGAAGGTGCCCTCTCTTATCTATTTTGATAAAGGCCACACAATGATGAATGAAAGGCAAACAGAAGAAGACAACGACAAGTCCTGTGAAGCAATTTCAAAAGTATTTATCCAGCACATCCAGTCATCAATGATTTTGCATTCACTTTTTGCTAACCATAATATGATTATGAATAGTAATATATGGATGTTGTTACTATTCCAAGCAGTTTACCTATCAAAAATATCCCAAAGAGTTCTCTCTCGATTCACTTACAATTTGTAGCAATTTGGTTCAGTTCTCATAATGTTCTGAAGCTGTTCATGGTGTCCAGCATCCCACCTGCTTACACAGTTTTCCTTCCCTGCCAAGCCAAGACATAGAACTGAAAGAAATTTACTAATTTTCCCATTCACACTTTCCCCCCCTTTAAACTGTGTCTTCGAATCCACTCAGAGCCCCACCTGAGATATGTGAATATAACTTCCTGTCCCTGCTGACTCAACGGGTAGAAAAGATTTTGAACCATACAACCCCGACCATAGTGAAACTCCTGCGCTATCTGTAGTCGTAGCACTGCAATTAAAGAGCTTTTTAGAAGTGTAGTTTATATAAAGAAATCCCATAGATGATAAACATTGTATTAGAGTTATTAGGAAATTTTCTATAGAAGAGATTTTATATGCTCACAAAAGGATTTATAATGCCATCAACTTACATGGATGAGATTTCTCTTTAAACTATCCCATTGTAAGTATTGGTTCAATGCACATGGTTGATTGTGTAGAGCTAACTAACTTTTATTGTCACTTGTGGTATAGTAAGTGTACTGAAAAATCAACTTACTGAGCTGTAAGCACGATGCTGTAGCTATATTTATAAAGACTCATTCTAGAAAAAAATTTGCTACTGATTTTATAGTGTTCTGCTATTTGTGTTTCTTGTTTGTTTTTAAAGCAAAATCATTTATCATAGATTGGGAGATTGAAAAAATAAATTATTTAGTATATAATTTTTTCCTACCAATCTATTCACTGTGCAGAGTTGTAAATAGTTTTTGTAAGTAATCACCAATACAGCAATTATTCAGGAGACAAATAGTCAAGATTTTTAAAATGAAGGCACACAGAGTTATTAAGTGAATTTATCCTTGCTCTAAAATATCCACAAAAAGATAACATGTTGAGAAATGTATAAGGAATTTTGTAGAGCATATGCATAATATCTTTTAAAAATCTCTGAGACAATGGTTAACATATTGTTAGAAAGAAATGTGTGCTACTGTTCTACTGTTAATATAAATAATTCTGCCTTTTTATAGGTGTAATACCATTAGAGTACAAATAAAACTTGTACAGAAAACATCAGGTACATAGTGCACTTTATCTGTAGAGAGCTACAAATCATTTTAATCTTTTAAGTGTCAGAAAATCCCTGAACATTGTAAATAAAAAAAATAAAATGCTTGTTTCTAGTCCATACATATTCATTTTTAACTCGGATAACCAGAAGCAATAAAACTAGACTAACTGACTTTCAGGAAATTCCAGAACCATTTGAGCATAAATTTATTACTTTGAAGATACTGCAGAACTCAAGAATGGCTTTGCCCATATCTTAGGCTGTCAATGTCTAAATGACTCCATAAAGTAAAGCTTCCCTGCAGGTAGACTTACATATAGCATTTAATTCTAGCAATTCCTTAGTCATTTTTATAGCAATTTACCCTTGGAGTATTAGGATGAATTTTTTTTTAGTTAACTATATACAACCAATAGGCAATACCAAACAACACTGAAATATTCATTGGATAAGGTATGAGACTTTTGTTTGCAGCACTGTTTCACCACTGATTTCCCAAGTCAGGTTCTGAAACTGCATTTGTGTTTTGCTGATACAGCGTAAGACCTGCAACAAACTAGCGTTCAGAAATTCAAATGATCCGGTAAGACCTGTTAGGATAGCAGCTCTTGCTTTACAAAAGCTTGCAGAGTAAGGAAATCAATGAAAGGCAATCCCCACTCCATTGCAAAACAATAAGAAAACTGAGTATTCATTCTTTCATGTGGAATTGGAAAAAACCTCAAGAGGTGCAGATTGAAATTGTCAAGTTTTAGCAACTCATTGTGAGAAAGAAAAGAGGTATTTAAAAAGCAGACGAAACAACAATACTTGTAATTTTTATGAAGGAAACTGAACACCAATATCATGTCTGCATACCTTCCAGCTAAATTAAGGAAAGACCAAGCTATTGCAATGTGCAAGAGCCAGGATGGAGCATGACAGTTTTATCTCTTGGACAGACAGACACACAAGACACACAGGGAAGGCAATACCAAGTCTCAAAACTTTTCTCTTTCACAGGAAAGAAAAAGGAAGTCCTTATGCCCTTCTTACTGAAGGGATCACTGACCAAATTTGACATAGTAACAGCCCTGATAGAAGCTCCAAAAAAAAAAAAGCCCACAAAATCTGCTTATATTCATATTTGAGCTCAGAAAAAAAGCTGCTTTTTTTTTAAAGAAAAAACCTTTACTGCTTCTTTCTCTTGTTAACCAACAACCCATTGGAACCTTGAAAGCATGTGTTGCAAGGAAGAACTACTTGGTCCATAATCCAAATAATAATTTTCACCAGATTTTCCATGAAAAAAAGAAAAGGAAAATTAATACATTCTTCCTCTGATCAACAAGCAAATTACAGTAAATGGAAAATCATGTCAGATTAATAGTAGTTTTACAGGAACAAAATATTGCTCCAGATCTGCACTTTTTCTCCTTATTCAATATTCCTTTCCTGTGAGAAGGGGGAAAAAAAAAAACAGACAGTAATATATGAGAGTTTAGCCATAATGAGTTCCACATTCTTATAAATTAAGTGTTGTTCAGGACTGTAGATGTTCAATTAAAACAAGGCATCCTGCTTTGCTGGAGGATGTATATGTTCCCAATACAAATCTTTATACTTCACAAGGTGAATATAAAAGGTATTAGTCCTACAAGGCCTATGTTTGAGTAAAAATGTACTATCACAACCAATCACATTTGTATAAGAATTTCCAAGTCACCAAAAAAATTGTATGTGAATCCAGCATGGTTAAATCATTGTAGTGATCCTGACCGGAAGACCATTGTACATCAAGGAGTTAAGAGATCCACGTAACAGTTCACTTGAGCAGGCCTCTGGGCCTGGGCTGCACAAATCCCTTGTCTGCGGGATAAACTTAGCTCAGAAACACAGAATCACAGAATGGTTGAGGTTGGAAGGGACTTCTGGAGGTCATCTCGTCCAACACCCCTTCTCAAGCAGGGCCACTTAGAGCATGTTGCCCAGGACCATGTCCAGACAGCTTTTGAGTATCTACAAGTATGGAGACTCCTCAGCCTCTCTGGGTAACTTGATGAGATCCCCCGGAACCTTCTTTTCTCCAGGCTGAACAGTCCCAGCTCTCTCAGCCTTTCCTCATAGGAGAGACGCTCCAGTCCCTTCATCAACTTCACGGCCCTTTGCTGGACTCTCTCCAGTATGACCATGTCTGTCTTGAACTGGGAAGCCCAGAACTGGACACAGCACTCCAGGTGTGGCCTCACCAGTGCTGAGCACAGAGGAAGGATCATCTCCCCCGACCTGCTGGCAATACTCGGCCTAATGGAACCCAGGATACCATAAGCCTTCTTTGCCACAAGGCCACATGGCTGGCTCATGTACAACTTGGAGTCCACCAGGACTCTCTATGTCCTTTTCTGCAAAGCTGCTTTCCAGCAGGGTGGTCCTGGGTGGCCCCCAGCACATACTTGTGCCTGGGGTTGTTCCTCCCCAGGTGCAAGTCTTTGTACTTCTCTTTGTTGAACTTCAGGAGGTTCCTGTCAGAACATTTCTCCAGCCTATCCAGGTCCCTCTGGATGGCAGCATGACCCTCTGGCATATCAACCACTCTTCACAGTTTTGTGTCATCTGCAGACTTGCTGAGGGTACACTCTGACCCATCATCCAGATCATTAATGAGATGTTGAACAGGACTAGACCCAGTATTGACCCCTGCGGTACACCGCTAGTTACTGGCCTTCAACTAGACTTTGTGCCACTGAGTAGCACCCTCTAGTCCTGGCCATTCGGCCAATTTTCCACCCACCCCTCACTGTCTGCTCATCCAGCCCATACATCAACAGCCTCTTTATGAAGATCTTACGGGAGACAATGTCAAAGGCCTTACTAAAGTCTAGGTAGACAATTGTAGTCTAGGCAGCTCATTGGAACAGAAAAGCCTGTGGGCAGCTCCCACTTGGTATTGGTGACTATACCCCCCCCGCATGGCCTTGCGCAGCAAGAAGTTCTCATGCTAACATCCTTTTTTGTTTGACAGTTGAAATAATGAATAGAGCTGGTTTCTTATGAGAAAAATCCTGTAGTAGCTCAAATGACTAAAACAGGGGAAGCTTGTCTATGGACAGGGTCTGCACAGCTTGCTGAGTGCTGATTGGAGGCCCATTAGATGCACACCTCGGGGTCCCTGGCATGTGAAGGCACATACATAAAATTAATTCTACTATTCTCTCTTACTTTACAGTGTTAGCTCTAAGAAACACCATTTTAAAGGACACTTTTACAGAGTCCGAGCACCTTTCATACTAGGATCATAATGAACCAGCACCTCCTAGTGCAATACGGTGATGAAAACTTCCGAGTATCAGAGAATCCCCTTGTTTCAAAGGTAGTTTATTTTTCAGTACCGTAATATGTTTGCAAATTAATACTCTTTGACAACTCTATGGTCCTATTTTTGTCATTTTTAATCCTTCAATAATATATGGAGTAACCATCAGCACCATTTTTTCCAAAGCAAATACATTAACAAAAAAACCCCACACAAACAAAAAACCCCCCTTTTCTTCATCAATGATTGAGTAACTGATTTTTAACTTGTTCTTCAAAGGAAAGGAACCAAAAGGCAACTCAGAGACATTACATAACAAATGAGAATGGTTACTGATATTTCTTAGATTTGATGATAAATATATAATAGCTCATTACAGTTTTCTGCATACTGTCTGGGTGTTTGGTGTAAAATGGCAATTGTGATTATATCCTGCTGCTGACAGCTGTGATTGGTTTAGCATTACAGACTAACATATACAGCATTTGAAAGAATCCTGGGGAGAAACAACTGTCTTGGGAAGACTGTTGTCCACAGGGTCCTTGATTCTGCCTTCTCCAGGTGGTTGATTGCACTTGCACTAACAAGAAAAACCCTTTTATTTCCTCTCTGTGGGATAGAATTTCCAGGTCAAGAGATGATTGTTAAGGCCTTGCTGGGTTTTCCTTAGGTGGAGAAACTAACGAACTGAAGATGCAAGCCCACAGGAAAGCTACTTCATTAGCTGGAATCCAGGTACTTTTACCATCAGGAAAAGAAGGAAGGTGACTGTTTACCCTGAAGCTGAAGTGCTTTGCATTTGCAAGTAAAGGGTGTGGCCATGAATAAAGTACCATCTGTTAGTACATTAAAATTTACTGTGTAGCCCAAACCTAGGCAGCATTGTGTGCATCTGTTGTGGACTCCTGCAAACACAAACATGCACAGATAAATCAGAAACTTCAGAAACTGTAAGTCTTGCCTACCAGTAATCTTGGGCAAAACCCAGCTGATTCAATGGAGGCCATGTCTTCCTTCTGAGCACTCTCACAATTTTCTTGTTTCCAAGGTAAGTCTACCATCCATCTCAAGCTATGGACATAGGAAGAAAACCACACACACAGAAAACCCCCTTCAACCCAAAACAAAAGCAACCCCACAAAATTGTGTATGTTTGCCACTATAACAACAAGCAGGCTGTCTTTGAAAAGCAGCATTTGACAACATGACAAATTTAGCTCTGAGTCATTCACTGTTACATTACCATTGTGAGGATGAGTTTGTAACACATTTAGGAGCTGTATAAAAATCAAGACAGCCTGAGAAGCCTTCAGCTAAAGCTGGTCATCTGCCTCAGGCCTAATTTTATAAAGGAGCAAACCTCTCAGTAAGGAGAATTTCTCCATCTCTGATCAAACTTGCATTTTGGTGCTCCTGGTATTGCTGAGCAGATCTGAACACATTATTCTTAAACTGACACATCCTCCTGCGTTTGAAAGGAGGGGACTTGGCAACACCTTTGTCCTAGTTACTTTGTTCTGCTTCATTGGCTTTTCAATCTGAAATTCCTCTGACCATGGCTATTAGTGCCAGTCAGCGTAACTGCATTATTTCCAAGGAACTGCCAACTACTCTGCAAACAAAGCCGTTCCTAAGACAGAAAGTTGCTGCTTCTATTCAAGCTTGATTTTATTTCATTAATGTGCTTTCTCATGTTCTGCCTATGTATCTATCTGCAAACTTACCAGCAAGAGCTATTTTTATCCCTAAAATGCGTGCTGTCGAAGCATGCACTCACTCATTCTGACTTTGGCATCTCAATGGGGAAAGCAGAGACACGAGCTCACATAACTCATTCTTTATTGAATTTGGTTGAAGAAATCTAGTAAGCAAGACAGCTGCATAGGTTGCTGCCTTTATCGTTTTACAACTCTAGAAGGGTTTGGGGTTTTTTTATTCAGCACAGAAAAGAATTAAAAGAAACAATACTTTGTATCTGTCATAACATTTCAGAAGCTTGTTTTCCTGCAATCCACAACAAGCTAGTAACTTCTGTTCAAAATATAAGAAGCCAGGATACTGAAGATGTCACTAGACTGCTTAGCAGAAAGTAGGTTTAAATTTAATCTAAACCCAAATAAAACCATGGCTTTTTTTCAGTAAGTATTTAATCTAGATCTCTCTGCCCTTTGGCAGGGACAAAACAGCTAGGAGACGTCTTCTGCCCTTTAGATACTTGACATTAAGATGCAGAGGAAATAAAAAGTGAGACACAAAAGTGATGGGGGAAACTTTTGGTCTGGAGAATGGTAAGTAAGATTTAAGCTTAACTCAAACCAAAATGTCAAGATGCCTTATTTCTTATCATGGTGAAAAAACTACAAGAAAGTCAAACACAACATTTTGTTTCATTTTGACCTATTGAGGAAAAGAAGTAATGGTGTAACCTGAGAAGAAAGCTGTTGATGTGTCCCTCTCCCCAAATCCTTTGTCACTTGACGTGGCTGACTAATGTCAGGATTGCTGTATGTCAGGAGCCAGTAAACAGCTAATTATCCTATCCTAAGGCATGTGTTTTAATTTACAGATTGAACCCAAACACAGACATTTCACAAAGAAGTAGGCACAAGGCAGCTACTGTATCACAGCAACTTGAACCAATATAACTACTGTCTTTTGCAATCAAACCTTCTACTGTAACCTTGTTTGAGAGGTCCCCTCTCTTCACTTGCCTCTGTGGAATCTTCCCAGTCCTACTTTCCCTCCTCCAAACCACTCACTCTCATCACTCTACCTTACTCTGCTCTAGACCTCCTCAAAAGTTTCCAGGAACCATTTCTGCTCATTGACAAAGAATCTATACTTTTCCTGCCAATGAGTGAATTAAATTAGTTCTCTAAAAGGCCTAATAAGCAACAGGCTTAGCTCAAACAAAAGGTTAGGGCCACCCAACCATGAGTAAGGAACAGGTCAGAAAGAAGGAAACAAGATAATGGTTTCTCTTTGTTGGCTGCTGTATACCTTCATCTGCCCACAGAATGACAACTTGAGTTAACAAAGGGCAAGGGGAATTTTACCTCCTACTGAAGCAAAGTGTTAGCTGGAAAGGTACAGGGCATGATATTTGGTTTAGCAAAGATTCATTTTCATCTTCAAATAAGTGAAGTAATGCTTATTTTAATTATGAACAATGATGTCCTGGTTTTGCCTCGGGTAATTTTCTTCCTGTAGCTGGTACAGTGCTGTCTTTTGGATTTAGTATGAGAATAGTATTGCTAACACACTGATGTTTTCAGTTGTTGCTAGGTAATGTTTAGACTAAGTCAAGGATTTTTCAGCTTCTCATGCCCAGGCAGCAAGAAGGCTGGAGGGGCACAAGAAGTTGGGAGGGGACACAGCCAGGACAGCTGACCCAAACTGGCCAACGGAGTATTCCATACCATGTGACGTCATGTCTAGTATATAAACTGGGGGAGTTGGCTGGGAGGGGCGGATCGCTGCTTGGGAACTAACTGGGCATCGGTCAGTGAGTGGTGAGCAATTGCATTGTGCATCACTTGCTTTGTATATTCTAATTCTATTATTATTATATTTTCTTCCTTTTCTGTCCTATTAAACTGTTTTTATCTCAACCTATCAGTTTTATTTTTCGATTCTCTCCCCCAGCCCACAGGGTGGGGGGAGTGAGTGAGCGGCTGTGTGGTACTTAGTTGCTGGCTGCAGTTAAACCACAACAGATGGCCATGCTATGTCCCAAGTAAGAAAAAGAAAAAGAAAGTATCAGAGAGAAATATTAAATCTGTCTGGCCTCTCAGATACAAGACTGCATACAAAAGTTCACCTCTTCCACTGAAAAATCAGTTCTATGTAAGGCTCTTCTTTAGATTAAGACACAACATACTACAAACTACCAAAATCTCAGGGACCCCTTCATCCCACATGTTCTTACCCCTTTTTTGCATTCATACTTGTGTGACTACTCATTTAGCTGGTTCAGTGACCGATCTAGCTGAAAAGTTACCATGCAAAAGAAAGAAAAGATTATCTGGGGAAAAAACCAAAACAAAACCAAAACCTCCAAGCCTAACTATTAGTTACTAATCAGGTAAATAGCTAATAAGGGTTAATAAAGACAAGAGTGATTTTGACTCCACATCTGTGAAGAAGCAATTTTATATCCCATTGTACCTTAGTCCAACTTGTATTTTAAACCAATTGATTGGCCTGTTGATAAATACGGTTCCTATCTGACTGGAATGATTGCAAGGAATGGCAACAACCATGTAAAAAAACCTGACATATAAACAATTCCAAAGAATTACATCTTTCAGTGTAATAAAAGTCACACTGGATCTTCCCTCCAAGGCTACTGGCAGCAGTACATTGTCATGTGTACATGCTTTTCAGACATGTCTTATTTTAATACTGTTTACAAGTAGCTCTAGTTAGGAAACTAGTTTACAAATAAGTAAAACTATTTCACAAAAGAATGAATCTTAGTAATGAAATACTATATTTATATAATTCATTTTTCATTTAAAGAAACTGAATGGATTTTGTAACAGTTAAAAGCTAGACAGATGCAGGGGAATAGATACTGTAATCACCCATTCATTTTGAATAAATATTTGAGTTACAATATTGGAAAATATATTGCATTTTGTCTGGTTGGCATTTTAATTGTAATTGATTGATTTTATTTCTGCAGATCACAAGCTCATTGCATTTACTTCTACAAAGCCCCACATGGATGCATCAGTATGTTTTAACTTGCATTTGCTTTATCGTTTCCTTCCTTCACAACATGGAGATACAGAAGAGGAGGAGAATGGAGAGAAAGGAGAGTGTTGTGGTTTAACCCCAGCCAGCAACTAAGCACCACGCAGCCGCTCACTCACTCCCCCCCCACCCAGTGGGATGGGGGAGAAAATCGGGAAAAGAAGTAAAACTCGTGGGTTGAGATAAGAACGGTTTAATAGAACAGAAAAGAAGAAACTAATAATGATAATGATAACACTAATAAAATGACAACAGTAATAATGAAAGGATTGGAATGTACAAATGATGCACAGTGCAATTGCTCACCACCCGCCGACCGACACCCAGCCAGTCCCCGAGCGGCAAATCCCTGCCCCCACTTCCCCGTTCCTATACTAGATGGGATGTCACATGGTATGGAATACGCCATTGGCCAGTTTGGGTCAGGTGCCCTGGCTGTGTCCTGTGCCAACTTCTTGTGCCCCTCCAGCTTTCTCGCTGGCTGGGCACGAGAAGCTGAAAAATCCTTGACTTTAGACTAAACACTACTTAGCAACAACTGAAAACATCAGTGTGTTATCAACATTCTTCTCATACTGAACTCAAAAACATAGCACTGTACCAGCTACTAGGAAGACAATTAACTCTATCCCAGCTGAAACCAGGACAGAGAGAAAGGAGAGAAAGGCTGGCTGGTGATGAAAAATGCAGAAAACTAAGAATAGAGCAGGAATAGGAAAAAAGGGTAGACAGAATGTGGAATGGAGAAACAATGTGGAATAACAATAATAATAGTAATATAATAAAAATAAAATAAACACACATTGAAAGAAGACACAGAACAGTTATTAGGAAAAAAGATAGATGGGCCTAAAAAACCATTCCTATTTCATGACAGATTTCTAACATTCGAACAGTTGTTTTTGTTCTGTAGTGGTATGAGTGTGCAAAAAAGATGTGGATTTTTTTCTGTCCTGTCCCTCCCCACCAAAAGCACAGGAACAATCTAAGTGAGAAAAGAGCAACTGACCTGCTCATTGTGGCACTTGGCCTGACAGAAAGATTTTGATGTTCAGGTCTTACCGCTATCCAGTTAGAAAGGGACAATCTATGCAAATACTGTACTAGGTTATAGGACGAACCTCTTTGCAAGTGCTTTTCTTTTTTCCCTTTGGAGCAGTAATTATTAAATAGCTTTACCTGAAGCTCAAACTCAAAAGAGCTGGGAGCTTAATAAAACTCTCACAGAACTCCTGTGAGAGTTTTAGACTTCACTATGCTGTGCTAGTTTTCGTTACTGCCCACTTTCCCTCCTTTCTTCCTGCCTGTCCCTCCCCTTTCCTTTCTCTCTCTGGGAAACATTCCCTATTCATACATACTTCATTAAAACTGGCAAGTTGCTAATAGCAACGCATTTTGGTGAAACTACAAGTTTTCAATGGAAAAAAAGAATTGGAAATGTTTTGATTAACCTCTTCTGAAGCTGTGTTTTCACAAGACAGAGTGAACCAAATTAACAGCCCAGCGCTGCTGAAAAAAGGAAGGCTCCAGAGATCCAGGGCCATCATGACAATTCTGGTATGCGAAGGCTCCCCGCGGGCCACAGATCCTGGAGTCCTGGCTGCTGCTTGGTGACACCGGTCTTCTTGTGAGGTTCCCAAATACGGTCAGCAGCGACCAGGAATGTCAGTTTTCATTACCTGATTGCAAAGAGTAATGGGAATTCTTTGTTGCAGAAGCAACGTATTTTCAAAAGGGAGTTTCTTTGTGTGTTGTCAACTGGTGTTGCTGCCTTGTGAAATCTGGAAGCTTTTGGTTGTGGTACTGATAGGATTCAAACATTGGCAAAAAGGCTCAGCTCCCACTAACTGGAATGTCTGCCTTTTTCTTCCATCTCTATCATTATTTTCAGAGCCTGTAACAACTCTTATGCAGAGAACAATCCCCTGAGATTATCTGGATCCTGAAAATGAGCTCTCTCATGAAATGTGCATACTTTATAATCCTCTGCAAGAAATAAGGAGAGAAGAGACTAAGTATCCTTGTGTCTTTCAGAAGTGGTAGGCTACGAATATTTATACACACATACAGTCTCTGAAAAAGTCACCTGAATACAACTGAAATATTAAGCATAACCAATTTTCTGCTTTCCTTATGTCTGGAACAAATTCGATTATTCCATGCATCATTCCAAACAGATCTTCACATAGTGATGCACTCTGCATATCATGTACCAACCTAATATTCTAGTCACCTTCATGGAACTCCTTACTTTACTGTGCCTAATGCTAGCAAATATTAGAAGTATGCAAATGAGTGCATAACTAATGCTGAACATGCACTGTAGTACCTTTCTGAAAGCTTAATTTAAGAAGTGTGTTGCTATCTCACTATGTTCCACCCTCACTGAAAGCTGACCGATTCTATTGAAAAGTGTCGGACATTACTCAGACTGCTTTCAACCTGACATCTTCTTGACACTGAAAATTTGTAAGACTTGGACAAGGAAAGGAAAGGACTGGGAGAAGAGCTAGCCAGCAGAAGTTCAGATGCTTTCCCTAGTGACACCAGCTGAATGTTCCTTAAAAAAAAAGAGTAGGACAGGAAAATTTTAGATCCACCAGAACAATTGTTCTGTTTCAGAAAGTTAGCATGAAATAATCTGAAAGCAGATGTCCATTTAGAGTCACTAAGTTTTTTTGCTGAGGATGGACTGAAGGAAACATTAATCAGTGAATTATATGGGGTAAATTTGGACTAATTCCAATCTAAATATAAAAAAGAAGCACTGTTTCACTTCGATTATACAACTCAGTTTTTACAATGCTATGGAACAATTTCTTCTCACAGAGACAATCGATGAAAAATATATTAATTTATATTATGTTTATAGATGTATTTTATTTTTATTATAAATATATGTATGTATACATGCACAGATCTTATAAAAATATAGAATACACAAGCAAACCTTTAAGGAAGGGAAGGGAGGGGAGGGCGGAGGGAGGGAGATCTATGACATGGATGATTTGTTAATATTCCTTTTTTAAATCATTTGTTTGCATAGCAATCATGACCCAGTTTGGGCTGTTCTACACATAAACTCTTCAGAGACAGTGTCATACCTGCAGTTGAGTATTAATGCGTGTTCTAGTTTTATTTCCTATCCTAATTTCATTTGGTTTTAAAACTGTACTAAGTAAACTAGAATTCACAATTTCACAATAAACGGAATATAAAATAACATTATTTAAGACTGTTTAGCATACTAATAATACTATCAGTGTAATAGAATAAACATGAGACAGTTAAAGAGGATTATTTTCAGTTCATAATGTTGCTAAATAGGCAAGGATTCATTCTTGGACGCTTAATGATTTTCTTTTCCTGTATGGTCTATTAGTATTGCAAAATTTCTGAGACAGATGAAAAATTATGCATGTTAGTTCCACAGCATGTCTCAGAGGAAAAGGTTTCTCATTATTTTACTGAAATGATTTCTTGCCTATCAGCCAATTCTTTGCTTATGTATATAGTGTCCCACCATCTCACTTGACCTTTAATTGTACTCATGGGAGAGTATTAGTGTCACTAAGTTTAATAAGGGACCTCTGATACCCTTTAGTTGCCTTTCCTTCTGCCAGTGCTTCCTCTGTTTTTCAGACAGGCAGGATAAAATCAGTTTAATTGAGATTAGTATTTTAACCATATATCAAAATCAAATTAGCCTAACACAGAGGTGTACGCATGCAGCTAAGTTGTTGTAGTGCACAGGTTAGACACAGTATAAGTTGCAAGTGATAATGTAGTTTTCTGAATTATCCCTTTGCTATACAGAATTTTATAGACTCTTCCCTGCAGGGCTATTTTCAGTTTGGAGAAGAAACAAACATGGACTGAGGTATTATCTTACAGTAAACCATTTTCTTATAAACTCCAGTCCTGTTTAGTTAAACAAATGAAGAGGAACTGCATGGATTAAAGACCATGAATCTTCCAACACTCAGAACTGCAGTAGCTAACTCTTACATACCTTGCCGTTCTAATGGAAGCAGTAAACCTGAATTTAATACCATGACTTCCTTGACAAAAAAAACTTAGAATAGTTACACATCAGAGAATTAGATTCACTAAAATATTTTTAGCTCACTGACAGCAGGAAGTAGGATACAAAGAGGTGTATTTTAAATCTTTCTTTTCTCCGGGAGCAGAAAAGAAGCAACTTCTTCCTTAACTGCAAAGGTATCTCTGCCTCTGTAAGATCACACCTCCCATCTTTCTCCTGAAGCTAGGCCTAGAAAACCACCTACAAAACAGTGTAGTGATTGATCAAGCCTCTTTTCAAAACAACAGTTGCAATTTCAGACTCCTGGGAGACCTGGGGTCAACCTTTTTACTCTGGTTGAGGGGTAGAGGCTGTCAGAGATCTGAGCTCAACTTCCCCATTCTTGGGGATTTGTCTCCTTGGATTAGGGCCAATTTAGAAAGAGCACAGGTAGTGACCATGAATAAAGCTGCTCTTAATATACCTAGAAGACTCACTGAGAGCTACCCTGCCTTCTCTCAGAAGCTGCTTTTTAAGCTACGGCTCTCACCCTCACCCCCCGGCTCTGCTACATTTTCGGCTGCATCACAGCCAGTCTTGTGCCCGACTACGTGCCTTGTTGATCCCGACCCTGACCTGCAGACTGAGGACCTCATCACTATGGACTTGCCAGGTGATCACTGGACTGTGGTGGAGCTTGGTTACTGTTTCCAGACCTGATCCTGTCTTGCTGACTCCACTTTCTGGCTTCACCTTGGACCTACCTTATCACTGTGGACCTTTCTGATGATCAGGACTCTCAGCTGAGGCTAGCTACCGTCACCGCTCCTGGCCTGCTTGCCTCACTCGGGTGCTGCAGGATGGGGCCCTTGCTGGTGAGGCCACTGCCTCTGATGATGATGTTACCATGCCTGGCTGCTGGCTCCCCTTCCCTTAGGGAGCTACCTGCCCTTGCTGTTGCCAACAGAGACTACACTCTATTCGAGATTATATACATTTCAACACACACCCCCACCCCCCCAAAAAAAACTCCAACCAACCAAAAAGCAACTTATGCATCAAGCTATAAAACTGTTTCAGTGTATTTTTAAAGAGGGTTTAAACTGAGATGCTCCTTTTTTAGGTGAAAACCCCCAGCCATAGAGACAACAGATTGATCTTATTTTTAGCTTTGCTTTAGCCCTGTACTGTGTTAGTATTTCCTTTAAAATAGTTTGACTTTGATCCAAAGCTGATAAACAGTTTTAAGGTTCTAAATGTTGCTCTTAAGAATCTACTGAGGCACTAGGTCTAATATTACACACTGGGTGACTGCTGTTCCAGGTGAAAGATACAGAAAACGATGCTAAAAGGGGGAGGAGAAAGCATGAAGTCTTTAAAGGAAACAGCACCTTTCTTTGATATATTTATTTTCAGTGATGTGTACATTTGAACTGCCCATGCAATTCCATAAAATTAAGACTGATGGAATGAAATATCTTCTGAAATTCCTCTTTCAGATGGAAAAGTGATTGAGAACTCTTCCTAAGCAATCTTCTATACAAAATGGTAACTCCTCTGTAGCGTACATTTGGAAAGTGGAATTTGGAAATTTGGAACTGGAAATTAAATTGAGTATACAATTGGAATAAAATATTCTAGTTTTCACTAGTTTCTAGATGGAATGGTATCTCCCAAGGTCAATATTAGCATTAGCTGTTGCAAATATTGAACAATTACCTACATTCAAAACAGCAGTTTCACTGATGTCTTGAAAATAGTCAGCAAATGATGTATTATTTCTCTTTCAGCTATGTAATAATTAATCTCTCTCAGAAACAGCAGTTCTGTGGTTCAAGGCATCACTGACCTTTGAGACAAAAACTGGACATTTCAACTAATTTTTAACTGCTTTCTCAACAAGAAACTACTAAATATGAAGATGTGGGGAGCTATGACTTAGCCTTTAAGAAAGAAAACACCTACAGCCTTCGCTGAGACAACCAGATGATCCACATGAATTATTACAAGTAATAGTATGACATATTTCTGATACCTCTGCAGCAGTCACCTTCCTGTTTCATGTAACTTCATAGTCTTTACTGACAAAAAAACCATCAAAACTTTCTGCCTATGAATTATGCTAGAATTATTTTCTGATCCTTTCCAATTTACATGCTTACTTACTTCAGACAGTCATGAGAAACTGAAAACCTGTAAAAACTACAGTAAACTTCAGTGCCTACTGTTACCCTTACTAACCCAATAAGAATTCTTTTTCTACTCACACAAATCAAAAGCCTTTTTAGGGTGTGTACTCTGGCCTCGTGATAGAATGTTTCTACCACAGACTGTCACAGTCATGATCTGCCTTGAAGGTGTAACTTGACAACACTAAAAATTGCACAGGCAATGCTTAGGTTCAATATTAGACCATGATAGGCTGTGAACTGTGACGTCTCGGCAAATTTGGACGACAGTTCCCAGACAGTGTTATATTCAGCCGTAAATCAGCCTCTTGTAAAATTTATTGGTTAAAGTGTTCTTTAGAATTCAAAGGACAATATATATGTCTATATAAACTCTAGCATGAGGCCCTTCAGGCAGGTAAAATAGTAGAGATATTTTGCAAGTATATATTAAAATAATTTTATAGCAGTTCAGTGACAATTGAAAGCATTTCTATCTAAAGTCTGGAAGGAGTTTTAAGGCTTTTTTAAAGGTGCTGCATAAATGTAAACTATATTCGTCTGGGCTGAAGTATGCAGGACTTGGTCTGAAAAAACAGCATGTCTGAGCTCTTTCCTGAAGGCAATTAAGTTTACCCACCTAGTTCATTTTAGCTACCTAGGAGTCATCTGGGGGAGTAGAGAGCTAAAGTACATCCAACTCCTTGTATTCCAAGCAAGTTTATAAGTCAGAAGTACCAGTCCAGGAACTGAGCAGTCATCACTCCTGACTTTTTAAAAAAAGCTTTTCATTTGAGTTCTCTGTTCACAGCCTCACCTTATTTTTATCCTTGAGATACAAAAAAACCCTTTTATCTTTCCAAATCTATACCATGGGTTGTGGAACTCTTTCTGTAATTTCCTCAACAACTCGTGACATATACCAGCAGTACAAAAAGGCCTTATCAGAGCCTGGATTTAAAACTTTGAAACTTATCGGGTAAGTACATCCGCAGACAACTTCAAGGCCTGCAAGAAAGAGCTGGCTTCGTGCCAAGTCTCAAGGCCTAAGACTGCACACTGAATTCTTCCAATAAACTTTACTAGTGTCCATACTTGACAAATTTATACAATTTATACAATCTGGAGGGACCCCATGGTCAAGCAGGGGACGTGTGAGGAGTCCTGCCCCTGAGGAGGAAGGAGCAGCAGAGACAACGTGTGATGAACTGACCCCAACCCCCACTCCCCGTCCCCCTGTGCCAATCAGGGGGAGGAGGTAAAGAAAATTGGGACTGGAGTTGAGCCGGGAAGGAGGGAGGGGTGGGGGGAAGGTGTTTTAAGATTTGGTTTTACTTCTCATTATCCTTGTTTTGATTTAATTGGTAGTAAATCAAATTGATTTTGTTTTTTCCTCAAGTTTAGTCTGTCTTTTGCCCGTAACCATAAGTGGTAAGTGATCCCTCCCTGTCCTTGTCTTGACCCACAAGCATTTCTTTATATTTTCTCCTCCCCATCCCATCAGGGCTGGGTGGGGAGGAGTGAGCAAGCTGCTTCGTGGTGCTTTGTTGCCGGCTGGGCTTAAACCACGACAAGATCACAATGTAAGACAGCATTGGCTGATTTTCAACCTGCTATGTAGGTGCTCATATTCCCATTTCACATTAAATTAATTCCAAGATGACTACTTAGATGAAAACTGAAGAGTTGAAGATGGGCTTCCAACCTACAAAGCTACTCTAGAGTAATAAGCAAGAAGATGAAAAACAAATCTAAACTATATTGCATTGCCTGACTGATATGGAAATGAAAAGTTAACACTTTCTGTTTCTCCTGGTATCTTAAAAACAATTCTAACTGGCTATTATTTCAGGCGCATTTTTGCTTCAACTGCCACATAATGATCATCAATGATTGCTGTAGGGTAAAGAATGATATTCAGAATGAGGTGTACAAAAATACTCATTGGTTATAAGCATAATGTTTCAACTAGAGGTGTTGACAATCACAAAAAATCCATGGTGTGTAAATAGGATGGAGTGGCTATGGGCTGGTTTTACAGACTTTAAAATAGGCTGCCGTAGCATAGATGCTTACTATGTGTAAGCTCTGGGGTACTCACAGTAGGAATAGTAGCCAATTTTTGCTACCCAATCATGGCATTCATTACCCAGCAATACTGTCAGGGAGCTATAGAAATAAAACCATTTAAAATTGCCTCTAGCATTATGAAGATGAGTTTTATAACAAAACACTTTCAAAATTTATAAAAGTATTCACTTTCTTGAAAAATTTGTATTTGTTTTGTTTTTATTTCCTTGATGATATTTAGAACTAAAAGGTAAGGTTTGAAAGCGACTATCCCATTAGATTCATGTGTTCGTTGTGCATGGATTGCAGCACACCAGAGAATATTAGAGGAATTTTTTTCAATGATCTTTGTCAGCCCTGAGATAATCGAAACTGCTTGAAGTCACTCCCATAAAACGAAATGAAGCTGAGCGCTCTTTCATGAACAAAAAATAGGTATGACGAAACTGTGGGCATCTATGGGGAAGCCATAGAGGTTTTGTACAGAAATGCAAAGGGAGAAAAGTAGCTCTGTATTGTTACTCGGGTTTCCCCTTGTCATCATGCAAGAGAAAACTGTGTACTGTGACTCTTCAGTTACTGAGAAAAAGATGATAAAAAGCTGGGGAAGAACAAGGATGTAGGTCACAGCAAAACTTTAGGCATTAGGAATATCCTTGCTCCATGAATGTCCTGTGCACACTATTATGATTGTTCAGTACTTTGTGAAGCCATAAGGAGTCTTCACAACGTAAAAGTTCATTTACTTTCAAATATCACGTTCCCCTCCACTTCTGTTTCTTCTGGAATCCGTGGGCATAGCTGGCTTTACTACTAAGGCAAGCTAGAGTAAGATTTTTTCTGTGGTTTATTGATATGAAATCTCATGGAAAAAAAGTGGTTTATTTTCCTGTTGTTCTAACAGGAAACTGAAAATACTCCTTAGAACTTTCATTTTCTGTGATGCCCACCAATAGCCCCATTAAAAATAGTTAGGTTAGACTTGAAGAGATGAGAGAAGTTCAGTGTGAACAGGGACTAAGCATGATGTTAGGAATTACAGCTTGGGCTAAGTTGATTTTTTCACCCTAAAGAGGTAGATGTACTGGTTTCACTGCCTCCACTTCCTCCCTGATCACAGATGCATGTTGCCCTTCCCTCTCTTGCGCTGACCTGCTTCAGCTTCCTGAAATGACAGAAAAGCAACACAGAGCAGTTCTCCATCAGAGGAGTGAACTGAACAGTTCAGTGAAGATTCTGGCAGACATCAGTCCAAAAGAGGAAGGCAGACTCGTGTGGTTCCCAGTTAAGGCTGAAGGCCACTGCCACCTTCTGCAGGGGAGAACTGCTAAACCATCCGAGCCATAACCTGTAGATTTTAGCCATGCTACAGGATGAACAGCAAGCAGGCTGCTTTGCCATAAACATCTTCAGCAGTTACATTTACAACGTGGTGCTACCTCCACACTTCCTCAAATCACATGGAAGCTGACCAAAAACCACTTTTTTTTTTTATCCTTTGTCATTCCTGTGTGATCTTTATCTGTCTGTACTTCAGCCACCTATATTTAGATGGCAAAATGTCTACATGAATTCTCTTTGCTGATAGCACACCTGAGATTCTGCAGTCCAGGACTACAGCTCCTGTATGTTCTGATAACAGATATAATTTTGACAATGAGAAATAAAAATTAATAATCTATAATATATAGGTTTAGCTGTTGATGAGCTGGTTAGAAATCTGTCAATGGAACATCTACCCAAAGGCTCAATTTGCCAAAGGCAGTACTGTTCAAAGGAAGGTGTTAAATTCTGGTGAGCTTTCCCACCTCAGGAAAGTACTATATAGCTCTGAATAAACATTTTGTTTGTAATATATGTCTCGGTCACTGATGCGAGCAGCTCTGGTGCCGGCTGGATCCTCAGCGGTGCACAGGGGGGTTCCCTAAACAGGGCAACCTCCGGGGGGCCGAGAGACCCACTGCGAGACCCCACCTCCTGCCACACCACCGGGCGGGGCCTGGGTGGGGCCGGGACAGACTGCGGGCAAGCCCCGCCCCCCAGCATATAAAAGAGGCCCCTGGCGAGCGTCCACGAACAGGGCGTGGTGTGGCATGGCGTGGCGTGGCATGGCGTGGCGTGGCGTGGCATGGCATGGTGTGGTGTGGTGTGGTGTGGTCTGGCGCAGCATGCAGGAAGGGGGCTGAAGCCCTGCCAGCTGAAGAGGGGAGCAATGGTTTCCACCCGTCAGAAGGCCACGGCCTCTCTAAGCTCTGCACCGGCCAAAACTGACGCAGCTGCCCAGACAGAGCTCCAGCGGGAACACGCTGCCACCCAGGTGTCGGGCTGCAGGCTGTGCCCTGCTCTCACACCAGTACCTTCTTCTTCTGAAGGGAACAGAAGGCCCAATATGCAGACCGGCCCCACTTCTTCATGAAGTCTGCTGCCTCCCTGGGGCCCGGGTTAAAGATGTGAAGAGAAAGCTTCATACCCTGGTACAGCCCTTGGATTATTATCCATTATTGATTTTTCAGGTAGGCAGCAATGAAGTTGCAGCCCTGCAGAAAGAGATCTGGGGGGCTGGGGTGATGGCAAGTTGAATATGAGTCAACAGAGTGTGCTGGCAGCCAAAACCGTCCCTGGGGTGCACTGAGCACAGCGTAGCTAGCCAGTTGAGGGAGGTGATTGTCCCACTCTCCACTGCACTGCTGTGGCCCCACCTTCAGTACTGTGTACAGTTTTGGGTGCCTCAAAATAAGAAGGACATCAAACTATGGAGTGTGTCCAGAGGAGAGTGACCAAGATGGTGAGAGGTCTCAAGGGGGGCAGCGGAGGGGGAGCTGCTGATCTCCTCTCTCTGGTGACCAGTGACAGGACACGAGGAAATGGAATGAAGCTGCGTCAGGGGAAGTTCAGATCGGACATTAGGAAAAGGTTCTTCACTGAGAGGGTTGTTGGTCACTGGAACAGGGTCCCCAGGGAAGTGGTCACAGCACCAAGCCTGTCAGAGTTCAAGGAGTGTCTGGACGGTGCTCTTAGTTATATGATTTAGTTTTAGGTATTCCTGTGAGAAGCAGGGAGTTGGACTCGATCCTTATGGGTCCCTTCCAACTTGAGATATTCTATGATTCTAATTTTTTGGGGGAAAAAAAAAGTTTGATTTCAGGGCTTAGCTGTCACTGAACTAAAAATGTTTTCAAAAGATCAAAGTCTAAAAATCTTTTTGATACGAATCTTGATTTTCTGAAGAAAAAATTTTTAAAATTTACATATTTTTGCTTTTTTTCTTCCAAATCCAGAAGGCAAATTCAATGCTGCAGTATACCTGTGTTGTGGTTTAACCCCAGCCAGCAACTAAGCACCACGCAGCTGCTCACTCACTCCCCCCACCCAGTGGGATGGGGGAGAGAATTGGAAGGAAAAAGGTAAAGCTCATGGGTTGAGATAAGAACGGTTTAATAGAACAGAAAAGAAGAAAACTGATAATGACAATAATAACAATAATCAAATGGCAATAATAATAATAAAAGGATTGGAATATACAAAACAAGTGATGCACAATGCAATTGCTCGCCACTCGCCAACCAATGCCCAGTTAGTTCCCGAGCAGTGATCCCCCCCAGGCCAACTTCCACCAGTTTATATACTGGGCATGATGTCACACGGTATGGAATACCCCTTTGGCCAGTTTGGGTCAGCTGTCCTGGCTGTGTCCCCTCCCAACTTCTTGTGCCCCTCCAGCCTTCTTGCTACCTGGGCATGAGAAGCTGAAAAATCCTTGACTTAGTCTAAACATTACTTTGCAACAACTGAAAACATCAGTATGTTATCAATATTCTTCTGATACTAAATCCAAAACATAACACTATACCAGCTACTAGAAAAAAAATTAACTCTATCCCAGCCAAAACCAGGTCAACCTGAAAGATATACTGGAAGCCAGTCCCAAACATCATATGCAGCCAAATCATTTAATTTCCTTTCCAGTTACAATCTATAGCTAGTAATGAGCTGCATGTATTCATTCCATACACAGGTTTATATAAATAATTAGTGATGATTTTCAGAACTGGAAAAAAAAAATCTATTTGCATAGAACAGCTTCATCCTGAGATTTACATGTCATCTCACTTGGGAGGGGCAGGTGTGAAAACCTCTCAATATTTAGCGGTAACTGTTAGTTTTGTCAAAAGCAGCAGAGCAGGAGATAGCACCTGGCCTGGCAAAGTAATACTGACATATAAAGAGGAGAAGGTGGGTCATAATGGGGGAGTGAGAGCATTGGTGGCACCTTAGGAATCAATAATCTATGTAGACAGCTAGAATTGAATTGCATATAATCCAAGAAAAAGACTGGATATAAAAGCTAACATCCCTCTCTAATCCAGGATTCTCTCTTGCAGAGGCTGAGCACAGTACTGAGTCTCTGACCATATTGGAAAATAAGCTTGTTATCTGGATAGAAAAGGAAAGAGAGATGATTTGGATTTGATCTTAGTGTAAGTAGATTAAGCAAGCCTTTCTTTCAATTCCACTACTTTAATCTTTATAGAGCCTTTGTAACTTTTTTGACTACTTTGGAGTGGGTAATTTTCTCCAGAACATCATAATGGTATGTGGGTACCTTTCCACCCATCCAGAAAGGCAAATTTTAGAACTGGTAATGCAGGAGTGGGAGACAACTTATTTTTTCTCTGGCCATCTTTATCTATGAAAACCCTGTGCTTTATCTGAATATAGCTGGGAACACACATGAATAGGAGAGTTTAGGATAGCATAGATAAAAGAGTTTGTTAAAAGGTAGGAAAAATGTTAGCATATACCTTCTTGTATAGCAACAAAATTCTGTCACCAGCTCAAATCTTGAGCAGTATGCCATTTCTGATTGTATATAGTATAGTTACTTCACACAGTAGAAAGCTGCTTGTGAGTCTTTACTTGCATTCATCCCATGGATTCATTTTGCGTGCCCAAACCAGCACTCCAGAACATCGTGAACATTTTTCTGTCTCTCTGGCCTAATTAATTTTTCATTCACTTCTCCCTAGTTACATAGCCTCAGCAGGGCTGAACAGTTTGTAAGGTAAGTGTCTTTCCTGGGAAATAACAGAATGTGTTCGAAGTTCCTTAGGCAGGCTGGAAATTAAACCTGGATCTCCTACTGTCTGGCCAAGTCTCTGACCAATATACTGCTAAAAAAAAAGGGAAGGAAAACTTCCTTCCAAATTCCAAAAATTTGAAGAAGGATGAGCCCAGGTGTGCTCTTTGGAAGAAATTAAAAAAGCAGACAACTCCTAGGCCATGCATCCCATGTGGCAGATACATCCCCATGGTGTCTAGTGAGGCATGAGAGATGAAAAATTTAAGACAAATCCTGATAATTCTTCAGAATTTCTGTATTAACTAACTACAGACAGCTGAACAATGATTACTTAGGGAATGTTCAGATACCAGTTGGCTCTTGCTTCTTGTGAAATCCATCCACCATAGTTGAGACTTCTATATGTTAACACATGCTTCAGCTTTCCATACTGGATGTTGGTACTTAAGACTCAGATGTTGCTGTAGCCCACGGATCCTTCACTTCTACAAGCTTTCTTTCCTACCTATTAAAAAAAAAATAAAAAAAAGAAAAAGAAAGATGACAGTACTTCCTCACTACACTGACGTGCTGTCATTTTAAATACATCAATTTTAGAAATGCTTGAATATGTAGGGGGAAGAGACTCATAACTGCATATGAGACTGTATTGGGTTTGTGTGGCAAGGTTTTGGTAGCCGGGGCGGCTACAGGGGTGGCTTCTGTGAGAAGCTGCTAGAAGCTTCCCCTGTGTCCAATAGAGCAAATGCCATCTGGCTCCAAGATGGACCCGCTGCTGGCCAAGACCAAGCCCATCAGCGACGGTGGTAGCACCTCTGGGAGAATGTATTTAGGAAGCGGTAGGGAGGGGGAAACCTGTGCAACTGCAACTGGAGAGACGAGTGAGAATATGTGAGAGACACAACCCTGCAGACCCCCAGGTCAGTGAAAAAGGAGGAGGAGGAGGTGCTCCAGGTGCTGGAGCAGAGATTGTCCTGCAGCCCATGGGGAAGACCATGGTGAGGCAGGCTGTCCCCCTGCAGCCCAGGGAGGTCCACGGTGGAGCAGATATCCACCTGCAGCCCAGGGGGGACCCCACGCCGGAGCAGGGGGATGCCCGGAGGAGGCCGTGACCCCATGGGAAGCCCACACTGGAGCAGGCTCCTGGCAGGACCTGTGGAGAGAGGAGCCTGCGTTGGAGCAGGTCTGCTGGCAGGACTTGTAACCCTGTGGGGGACCCACGCTGGAGCAGTCTGTGCCTGAGAAGTCTGTTCCACTGCACCCCGTGGAAGGGACCCACGCTGGAGCAGTTCGTGAAGAACTGCAGCTGGTGGGAAGGACTCATGTTGGAGAAGTTCATGGAGAACTGTCTCCTGTGGGAGGGACCCCACAGTGGAGCAGGGGAAGACTGAGAAGTCCTCCCCCTGAGGAGGAAGGAGCGGCAGAGACAATGTGTGATGAACTGACCCCAACCCCCATTCCCCATCCCCCCTGTGCCACTGGCGGGGAGGAGGTAGAGAAAATCAGGAGTAAAGTTAAGGCCAAGAAGAAGGGAGGGGTGGGGGGAAGGTATTTTTAATATTTGGTTTTATTTCTCATTATCCTACTCTGATTTGATTGGTAATAAATTAAGCTAATTTCCCCAAGTCGAGTCTGTTTTGCCTGTGATGGTAATTGGTGAGTGATCTCTCCCTGTCCTTAGCTCGACCCATGAGCCTTTCATTGTATTTTCTCTCCCCTGTCCAGCTGAGGAGGGGAGTGATAGAGCGGCTTTGGTGGGCACCTGGCATCCAGCCAGGGTCAACCCACTACAGAGACGTAGGTATTATTTAGTGAAAGAAAGGGACTTTTATCAAAGGACTTACTTATGTTGCAGATGAACAAATTTGCAGGTGAACGGCCACGAAAACCTTTGTTTTCTTACTGCTGCTTTCAGAGCAACAGTTCTGTGCATGAACTTTGTAAGTGCTAAGAACATCGTGCTAGAATGTAAAATCAATTTCATGCCATACTTGAACTCAGATACACCCTGAATATGTAATTTATTCATGGTTAGTTTAATGAAACTAAATATAATTAGGATGCTTCTGTAACTAAGAGTTTGCTATTATGAACACTGGCATTTTTCTATGTTTCTGTGAACAGTCTTCTATGACAATTATTAATCTTAGTAGTAGAGATACATTATTAGTAAGATACTGAGTTATTGCACAATAAATCTGACAAAATGAGCTGTCGACACATAAGAAAAAGATGCCATTAGCCACAAACATAATACTTAATGGAAGACAGCTTAATGATAAAAATATATTCAAATGCTGTGTAATTAAGTAATATAATCACTAATTTTAGCAGATGGCTGCTTTAAATGGGAGACAAAGTATATTGGGGAGAGGAAGGGAAACAGAATAGAGAGAGAAGATCGTTAGGTGTACAAATTAAGACAAGTTAGTGTTGAAATGTTTCCCATTACCATAGTACTGAAATTCCAGCCAAATGGTATTCTATAACTGAATAAAAAACCTTAAATTAAATGTTTTCTCTTGTTTCTATATTAGCACTTTCCATATGTATTAGCGCCTTTTAGATGAGAATCTTTGAATGCCATGGCAATGATTTATTGAACTAATGTTTTGGAAAGTATTGCCCTCTAATACCTAGAATAAGAATTAATGCTGTTACATGCTAGTAACTGTACGTTGCTAAGTAGTAAATTTCCTTCAAATTAAAGTATATTGCCTTTGCTTCTCCTGTGGAAGGATATAAATTCTCCTCATTCTGTAATTTTAAGTTTTTTATTTACTAAAGATACCACTGTTAGTTAAATTTAAATACAAGATATTTCTCCACAAATATTTTTGTCAATGATCTCCTCTTCCATATAGACCTAATTCCCACTAGATAGTTAAGAGTCTCAGTTTCTCATTTGGGCTATTAAAAACCTAAATACTTATATTGTATTTACAGGTTCAGCATTTTACAGTGTCTTACTTCCAATTTCAAACAGACAGCATCTGATAAATCTGTGGGTTTCTTGCAGCAAACCATTCCATCCTAAACACACTGTTAAATCTGAATAAAAAGAGACATGTTATAATTCTGTCCACAGATATTAACAGAAAGTATCTTGCCATGAAGCCACCTATTTGGGCTATTTCAAAACAAAAGAATTTGGAAGGGAGTTCTAAATTCTCAGTGTTCTGATAACCTATCTTATATCAAAAAACTTCAATTTTGTGTCAGGACACAAGAAAAGAAACATTCCCTCTGGTAGCAAAATAAGAGCATGATTGTAGTGTGGGTACATTTCTTTCTTTCACAGCAAAAAAGCACTAGCAGAGACTTCACTATGAGCTAGTTACCCAATACCCATGGTGTAGGGAAGATCAGTAAAGTACCAGTTAAAATCTATTTTACCCTTTTTTAGTGTTATTTTTTATATATGCTTGTTGGATACACAGGAACTATAGAATGTGTACTATTGAGAAATTTTTTTCCTATGATTGATAAATAAGATTTAGGATAATACAATTTTGATAGGATATTTTTTATTTCTCATAGTATGCTTTGGCTCAGCAGAAGTTCAAAAAAAGGAGGGCATATGTTTTTGATAGTGTGTGGCAGAACATGCATAAAGACAAAATAAATAAGAGTTGGCCAGAATCGCTTATATAGCTTTCTTAAATTTCTGAGGAATATCACAGGTTGTGTATCCTTGAGTACACAAACACTCTTGAAAGTTTTGAGTCTCTTTCACTATGCCAAAGCCTGGCCTATCAGTGGAAGTCCACTAAAAGTATATTGGACTATATAGACTTGGTTTTACTTCAACGGTCTGGTTGGTACACAGCACTTTCAGTCTCTCAGTAGACAGTGTATCTGAGGATGACAGGACTTTGTGCAGGATTTCTCCCCCCATTTACAATTCAGCAGTTTTGTTGTTTGGTTGGTTTTTTTAAAGCACCTCACTGTTTCCACAGTTAAGTAAATACCGATCTTAAAAACTTATGTCAAATGGTTTGGGGACCTCTAAGAGGTAAAAAATTGAGGAAGCAAAGGAGTTGAAAAGAAACACAGACTGACTAATATGTAGCTCAAATTTCTTTAGAAGAACTTCCTCCCAGACTTCTTCACCACTGTTCCTTGTCATGGCCATGTGACAGCCACACACTTGTTACATCACTGCCAGAACAAGCTTTCTGAGATGAATGATTTAGTTCAGCACAGATTTATGATTACTAACATAATCTGTTAGTATTATAAGCTCAATAGCCTCATTGGCCTCACATAGAAGAACAAGGAAAAAAAAAACCAAAACCTTGTCAATCAAAAAAATAAGAATGTTAATGAAAAGTGGATCTGTATATAAAAATTTTCAAACTAGTGAACAGGTGCCCTATATTTCTATGGTAAAAAAATCAAGTAGGAACAAATACAGTTTCTGTAGAGAACACTACTTTTACCAAACCATACATTTATTAAAGTGACTCTTAGAACAAATTACTACATAGTATAGGTAAACTAGACAAGATATTTCAAAGTTTGCAACAGAGGGGATTAAAATCTCCTGCTACATCTCTTGGAGGATGGCATGACCAGCAGAAATACAGGACAGACCTAGGCAAACCTCATTTGAAGCTGAGTAAAGTTAAGGGAAAGAATTTCATCAATAACAATGGTATTTGGATATGGCCTAGCAATTCTAGGAAGAAGGTTAAAAAACAGAGTTCTTGCAAGCTCTCCACCTGCTCCAATACCATTGGAAAATACCTTTTTTAATTTTAAAATTGCATCTTAGCATCTGGCCTTTCCATCTTCACTAATATTTACATATGTCTCTGAATACTTCACATTCATTACCCATGTCTACTATATTAGGTCTCTTCCACATACAATATTTCCATTTGAACAGCAAGAAGTGTGCTATTGTGTCAGTGTCCAGTGAGTGTGAAGCACAACTGCTAGATACACAGCCATTTTTAAAGCTCTTTCTTTCCATGTACATTATGGAATGGAAATATATATATATATCTTACTATATTTTATATATATTATATATGATATATATATATTACTATGTTATATATAGTAATAGTTTACTTGTATTTTAATGTCTTAATAATTCCTTCACTTCATCTAGTTATCAAATACCAACTCAGAGTGTAAAATTGCTGCCATTGCTACTCAAGGTATACAGTAAGGTGTGCAGAATTTAGACAGTTATCTTGTGAAATACACAGAACAATTCTTAAATTTTTCAGGAGAACCTTATACCTTACAGCATTCTGAAAGAGGGGGTGAGGGAAAGAACAACCCACACAGAACTAAGCGTTCAAACTTTAAGGAGTTTTGGTAGCAGACCTTATTCTCCCAACTTCAGGTTTTGGTGTGAAAGTTTAACAAAGCTGGCAGTTCTGAAATCCCTTCTCAGTTCTCTAGTTAGTCTCACAGTTGACATCTCCATGCCTCTGGAATACTGTCTTTCCAGAAAATTACTCATGCTAGTTTAAACCTGGGATCTGCTTTCAGCTCTTCAGCCATCCCTTCTTGACAAGTTCAAGCTTTTCATAGCACCTTCCTTAAGAGTCTGACATATAACAACATCCTCGCATTTGAAATCTGCTGGAATGCACAATAACCAGGATGAACTGTAGTCAGGATCTATAACCACTAACACGAACATAAATGCATCTAAAGCATGCAGAACATTTTGAAGTGACTATAGAAGCATTTTAGGGATGGCACAATGTAATTTCCTGAGCAGTAACCACTGTTTTGGCCTGTTTAGGAGCCTGGATGACAGAGTCCCTTGGGAGGCAGTCCTGAAGGGCAAACAGGTCCAGGAAGGCTGGACATTCTTCAAGAAGGAAATCTTAATGGCACAGGAGCAGGCCATCCCCGTGTGCCAAAAGATGAGCCAGCAGGGAAGAAGACTGGCCTGGCTGAACAGAGAGCTTTGTCTGGAACTCAGGAAAAAAACCAAGAGAGTTTATGACCTTTGGAAGAAGGGGCAGGCAACTCAGGGGGATGACAAGGATGTTGTGAAGTTATACAGGGAGAAAATTAGAAGGGCCAAAGCCCAACCAGAACTTAATCTGGCCATAAAAGACAATAAAAGATGTTTCTATAAACACATTAGCAACAAATGGAGGGCTAAGGAGAATCTCCATCCTTTATTACATGAGGGGGGAAACACAGTGACAAAGGCTGAGGAAAAGGCTGAGGTACTTCATGCCGCCTTTGCCTCAGTCTTTAATAGTAAGACCAGTTGTTCTCTGGGTATCCAGCCCCCTGAGCTGGAAAACAGGGACAGGGAGCAGAATGAAGCCCCCATGATCCAAGGGGAAACGGTTAGTGACCTGCTACACCACTTAGACACACACAAGTCTATGGGGCTGGATGGGATCCACCCAAAGGTACTGAGGGAGCTGGTGGAAGTGCTCACCAAGCCACTTCCAATCATTTATCAGCAGTCCTGGCTAACTGGGGAGGTCCCAGTTGACTGGAGGTTAGCAAACGTGACACCCATCTACAAGAAGGGCCAGAAGGAGGATCCAGGGAACTACAGGCCTGTCAGTCTGACCTCAGTGCTGAGGAAAGTTATGGAGCAGATCATCTTGTGTGCCATCACATGGCACACACAGAACAACCAGGTGACCAGGCTCAGTCAACATGGGTTTATGAAAGGCAGGTCCTGCTTGACTAACCTGATCTCCTTCTATGGCAAGGTGACCCACTCAGTGGATGAGGGAAAGGCTGTGGATGTTGTCTACCTGGACTTTAGTAAAGCCTTTGACAGCGTTTCCCACAGCATTCTCCTGGAGAAACTGGCTGCTCATGGCTTGGATGGGTGTACTCTTTGCTGGGTAAAAAACTGGCTGGATGGCTGGGCCCAAAGAGTTGTGGTGAATGGAGTTAAATCCAGTTGGTGGCCGGTCACAAGTGGTGTTCCCCAGGGCTCAGTACTGGGACCAGTTCTGTTTAATATCTTTATTCATGATCCGGATGAGGGGATCAAGGACACCCTCAGTGAGTTTGCAGATGACACGAAGCTGGGCAGGAGTGTTGATCTGCTTGAGAGTAGGAAGGCTCTACAGAGGGATCTGGACAGGCTGGATCGATGGGCCAAAGCCAATTGTATGAGGTTTAACAAGGTCAAGTGCCGGGTCCTGCACTTGGGTCACAACAACCCCATGCGATGCTACAGGCTTGGGGAAGAGTGGCTGGAAAGCTGCCTGTTAGTGGAAAAGGACCTGGGGGTGTTTGTTGACAGCCAGCTGAATATAAGCAGACAGTGTGTCCAGGTGGCCAAGAAGGCCAACAGCATCCTGGCTTGTATCAGAAATAGTGTGGCCAGCAGGAGCAGGGAAGGGATTGCCCCCCTGTACTCGGCACTGGTGAGGCTGCACCTCGAATACTGTGTTCAGTTTTGGGCCCCTCACTATGAGAAAGACATCGAGGTGCTGGAGTGTGTCCAAAGAAGGGCAACGAAACTGGTGAATGGTCTAGAGAACAAAGACGAGCAGCTGAGGGAACTGGGGTTGTTTATCCTGGAGAAAAGGAGGCTGAGGGGAGACCTTATCACTCCCTACAACTACCTGAAAGGAGGTTATAGCAAGGTGGATGTCAGTCTCTTCTCCCAAGTAACAAGTGATAGGACAAGAGGAAATGGCCTCAAGTTGTGCCAGGGGAGGTTTAGACTGGATATTAGGAAAAATTTGTTCACCAAAAGGCTTATCAAGCATTGGAACAGGCTGCCTGGGGAAGTGGTTGAGTCACCATCCCTGGAGGTATTTAAAAGAGATGTAGACATAGTGGTTAGGGACATGGTTTAGTGGTGGACTTGGCAGTGTTAGGTTAACAGTTGGACTCAATGATCTTAAAGGTCTTTTCCAACCTAAACAATTCTATGATTCTATTCTATGAGTATCAGACTCTTGCCCAGACACTTTGTTTGCCTTCAGAAAAGCAGTCCCTGAGCACCTGTCATGGGCAAACAGCCTAATGTCAGGGAATTTTACTTCAGTGCTTCTAGCCAACACAAACTTCCCAGCATTGATTACAGTGTTGAGGGAAAAAAGAACATAAACAATTAGGGAAAAACTTACCCTTTCCTCTCCCCAGTCTGAACTTCCCTTATTTTCACAGCGGGGAACACTGTTAAAATTGCTCCCAGGAGGCGACCGGCAGTGCGGGTGGGCAGGGTGTCCTGCATAACTGCTACTGCCCTCCCTAGCCCTATGGCTCCCGCCATCCCACTTCTCCAACAGACCCTGCGCTGGCAGGGCATCAACTCCGGACTGCAATCTGCCGAGGAGCTCCGGCTCCTCCCTGGAAATGCGTGCCCCCTTCTCTGACCAGATAGAGTCCGAGGCACTTGGCAGGTATCTCTGGCAGTGGTGCCATCACATCAGGGCTGGCTGGAACTGGTTAAAACTGGCACAGGGAGGTTTGCTGTGCACACGTGCCCCCCACCGCTGGGCACACTTTTAGTCCCCACCTGTGACATCCATCCCTTACAAATTCAACCCCTCACCGCTGTGAAACACATTTTTAAGGCTACGCTGCTTATAAAAGTCTGAACATATGCTGACTGCAGTGCACTGCTACAACTCCTGACAGTGTAACCGAAGTGGAGGCAGAAGATGACCTTCTTTTATCACCTTTTAGCAACATAAAAAAAATAAAGAGGATTTTTTTCCCCAGGGAATATATAGTTTAACTTTACTGTAAGTAAGCTTTTCACATCCCTCACACCAATATTTTGAGCTAAAGACTGTGGTGAAATTTTACTATTTCTTACTGTGTGCCAACACAACCAGAAGCATACTCAAGCAGGCCTTGTCTTACAGAGGTTACACTTCAAGACTACATTCAAACTCTACATTGCAATTAAGTGACTGTAAACAAGCTCCTTTCTTGGAGGACAACCAGGACAGCACAGAGGTCCACCTCGGCATTGCAGGGTGGCTGTGTGGGATGTAGGAGGGCAGGAGGAGCTGAAGGGAAAGGAGGCTAACACAGTACATCAGCTTCCTTCAAGCAGGCCTGAAGCACAGAAATATAAATACGTGTTCCAGCTTGGACATAATAGGTAAATAAAAGGGATCTGTTAAAGGCAAGTAAATGCAGCTTCAATGAGGGGATGGGGTAAAAATAAGATGAAGGGATCTTGTGGTTTCCATCTACATCTGTCTGAAAGTAAAATGCTATTAGACCTCTAACTAAGATGTGTGGCAAGTTTTACAAGGTGAATGTAAAATGTCTTTATGTATTTTAAAAATGAATAGAAGAATTTCTGGCATGGGCAGTAAAATAAACATAGGATACTGAGATAGCTATTCTGATGACAGAAGATGAACTGACTATCCATAAAGCAAAAATTAGAGATGGCTAAGAAGAAAGCAATAATGACTTGTTACATTCACATAAATCTACTCTTAGCTCTCATTTGGTGGTGGAAGCAGCTGAGTAAAACTGGAGATTAAACTTATGTCAGACAGCTGAGGACAATCTGTGTGAGTTATTCAAGAGCAATCTGCTATAAGCAAAAGCTATGCTTACAAGAATGACATTGAAACTGATTCTGGTTTTGTAAAAGAAATAATAAGGAGGGAAAAAAAAAAATTCACATTTTCTTACTGTCTTCCTGATCATTTGGGATAGGAAATACTGCCTAGCTCTTCCAGATGAGGAAGTCCTTCAACGTTCTCTGCTGGGGACAAGAATAACCTATACCAATTTTTGCCAGTAAGGTGCTTCTGGCCATCATTGCATTGGAAGGTTTCTACTCTGAGACCTATAGCTTTACTGTCAGATGGAAGTTCATACTTCCTGCGGCAGCTGCATGCCAGTAAGCATGTTTATAACCTACTTCCCTTGGTCGTACTGTAGCAATATTACAGGAGGGTAAGGGAACAATGGGAAGACAAGTAATTCTTCCAGGCAAACCCCTTCTCTGATTAGGTAAACTCAAGTTGTACTAAAACGTCCCGTGCCTAACATTTCAATATCAATCCCCAAATCTGACAGGTTCATCCTCCCCCTCCATCTTTTTCAGATTAAAAAGAAATAGTAGTTCAGACTGAGAACTAGACAGAAAACATTTTGAAGTATCCAGCCAAATTAAGTTCAAGGAAAAATTAAACTAGCAAAGGCATGCATCGGAGATGAAAGCTGCACTGCATTGCTATATTCTAGGCAATGAGTTTGTATTGACTGAGTTCAAGATGAGGACATTCTGACCTCTTCACTTATAAAACAAAATGCTCATGAAACTAACTTTCTGTCTTCCCTGCCAAGGCCTGTAACTATAATCACAGAAAATTTACCAAGGGAGAAAAAGAAGGCAATGCATCTTAGACTGACACTAAGTTCTCCAGGCTGAGAGAGACAGATTATTTAAAACTAGACATTGAAAGCTGGTTAGCCCCACTGCTTCCTTTTGACTTCCAGAATACACCGAACATTTTCCCAATGGCGGGCTTTTAATAAGGTATAAGCATACTGAGTGGATTTTAATGGCAGGTAAATGAAGCAAATTAAATGAAATTTTAAGAGATCAGGCTAATGCAACATTAAAAGGAGCCAATTTTTAGATGCCATGGCTTTCTGAAACTGTATCTTTTGGTCTGTAGCAGGCACCTTGTTTCACAAATAGGCTGCCCCGGTGCCGGCAGGAGCAGGGAGGCTCTGCAGGGGCGGCGGCCACTCCTGTGAGGAGAGAGGCGGGGTGCCCCGGGCCAGACCCAGCTGGTTCCCGCCGGTTCCCGCCGGCTCCAGCGGCCCCACCGCCGGGCACAGCTGAGCCTCTCAGCCTCGGGGAAAGCCTGGGGAAGAAAGGGCAAAAGGGCTGAGGGAAACGGTGGGAGAAACAGCCCTGCCAGCCCCGAGGGGAGAGCGGGAGGAGGGCAGGAGGTGCTCCAGGCCCCCCTTCCCGGCAGAGATGGCCCTGCGGCCCCGGGAGAGACCCCCCTCTGGTGGGGCAGGGGTTTCCCTGCAGCCCCGGGGAAGGCCCCAGGCTGGAGCAGGGAACTGCCTGAGGAGGCAGGAGTGGCAGCGGGGAGCCACCATGGGCTGGCCGCAGACACCTGTTCCCCGTCCCCCTGCGCCCCTGGGGGAGAGGAGGTCGAGGGAGAGTCCAGAGCAAAGGAGTGAAGGTAAGGAAGGGGGGGAAGTGTTTCCATATTTGCCTTTGCTTCTTACCATGCAACTCTCTTTTAATTGACAATAAACAAATTTTTCCCAAGTCGAATCTGTTTTGCCTGTGATGGTAACTGGTAAGGGATCTCCCTGTCTTTATGTCGACTCATGAGCTTTTTTACCTTATATTTTCCCCCCATCCTGCTGAGGAAGGGGAGTGAGAGAGTGGCTGGGTGGGCATCTGGCAGCTGGCTAAGGTCAACCCACCACAGGTTCAAATAAACAAGACCCTTAAAGCTTATAGTCTTCAACTTGATGTCCATGTAAACTGAGTTCTCATCATAAGTGCTAATCTGTTTTAAGATTCATACATGATCTTCACATTTCTGATTTGTCAGTGAAGAACCTTGGGGACCTAACCATCAGAATGTCAAAAGAGTAAAAGTTTAGAGAGGAGGAGAGTGGATGAGGAAACACATCTAGAGCTGAGAAATAAACCTCAAGATACCGCTCTTTAAAAGAACAAAATTGATTTATATGGGCACCATTTAAGATCTTTTGTTTGAAACTTTACCTGATTTCTTTAGATTGAATTTTGGAAAAAACCATTGAAGTAGTTCAGGCAAGCTTACATAAACAAGAGCAAAAACCTTCTTTACAGAAAAAATGACATCAATCAACTTTGATAGCACATGGCACAGAAGGAAACAACTAAGCTGTGGTACCTAGTCCATTCTGGACCAGCGGCAGAAAGGTAGCTTTCTTAACACCCTTAGGAGGACATCAGACCCTTTATCTTACGTCTTTCCAGTCAAATATCATGTAACTTGTCATGATCATTAACTCCTTAAATACACCAAGAAATACATTTATTTCTTGAACCCTGATTTCTGAACTCAATTTTCCTGAAAACTGGGACTGCTTATTAAACAGATATACCTAACAGGAAAAGGAAACACTGGTTTTCCCTCACCTTCCAGCAGTGATTCCTTGCCTGGAATTCTGTAGAACTGAAGATCTTAAGAGTAAGACTCCTCTGTCTAAATTAACCAGCAATGCATAGTATCCCTAAAAATGCCTATTTCTCTCCATTGACCATAAACAGAGCCTTGAATAATATGCTAGGATATGTGGCCTATGCTGTATCCATGTAATTTTTTTTCTTTTGTCCTTGTTTATATTGTTTGCTTGGGCTTTTTTCTTTTCTTTTTCTTTTTTTTCTAAACCTTTTCCCTTCTTAAATCACTTCTTCTGAGTCTTTTGTTTGCTGTTCCGGTCAGACATAAGCAAGTTTATCCTATAGCTAACTCCTCTGTTTTTTTGGCCTAAAATACAAGGACTGAATGAATTCTAAAATGCTTGGCAGTGCGCACAGGCATTTTTCTCACAATATTAGAAACAGGGTTTGATCTTTTTATTATACCATATTTGCTTCATAGTAGTACCATAGGAAAGAGGAAGAAGATATTTTAATTAGTGGAGACAAAACATCAGACCTCATTCCTTTAATTAATCTGTTTGTTTTGTTTCCATTATTGCATTATAAACATTGTACACATGGAAGTCTTTCTTTACACAAAAATGAATTCCAGGCGCTATGCCACAGTAAGAATAATAAATGAAATTATCCAATGCATAACAAAGCTGGTACAGCATCCTTGCTAATCTGTCAAGTTAAGAGGAGTTATTTTTCCCCCACACGTTGAAACATGAAATATGTGACCTTTAAAAGCAGTGACAGATGCTTTAAAAGGGGGAAAATAGTAGGCGTAATGTGTAAAGTTTGTTTTCCTGATAGAATTGCTTTTTATATTATGCAATCTGTCACAATCAAGATGGTTGAAAGAAATCAGTGCAACATTTTTGCTGGAAAATGCTGATTTGTCAGTATTTGTAGCATGTAAAACAAAGGAAAAAACTTCAAAAGATTCTAACTGGCGTGGGTATTTTTTTAATTTTGGTGTCATACTAATAAAACTATTACTTAGTTTTAATATTAAATGCGTCTGCTAAACAATATTTTGCCATTGCTGAAATGAAGCACTTACTGTTATTTCTCTAACAAATAACTTTTGAGTTTTAGATCTGTATTAAATTTATCTACATTTTAGATTAGATTTTTATTTCTTTCATTTCACCAGTTAGACATAGGAAAAATCCAGCAAGGTTACTGCCTGCTCTCGCGTTGCATTGGTCTGTCTAAAGCAATTTTCAAGAGTGCTAAATTTCATATCCTGGGCCTACAAGTTCACAAGTTGAACAGAAGAAAGGTAACTGAAGAGTGGACAGAGATGCTTTAAAGTTCCCCACCAAGATTAAATAACTGGGCCTGTTTAGAACAGAGATAACCAAGGTGTAATGTGGGTCTTTCCACTGTGTGAAATTATTTCAAATTAGGATAACAGGTTTCTCTCTTCTGCCAGAAGATAAATCATAATTGGCTTAATTTGTAATAAAGGAGATTTAGTTTGTCTGTTAAGAAAACAACATTGCAAGACTGGCAAGCATAAGAAGGTGTCATCTACAAACAAGTCACCAGAGGTTTACAGCCCGGTAAGTCAAAAATCCAGCTAAATATGCCTGACGCTGCCTCAGCATGGGAAGGTGAAATACGTCTTAAAAACTTCTCAAAACACTGTGTGCATTACTGTAGCAAAAATATTTTTGAATGTGGGAAACCCTTTTACTTTAATCTTTCCACTCTCTGGGCTACTTCTAGTCTAACCCTGCTACCATCATCCCTATTGTTTGGTGCTGGCAGCAAGAGCAACAGAGGTCAGGCATGTTTGCCTATTAAAGTCAATACCTGAAGGGAACTCTGGGCAAGTACCCATCTTGATGAATCATTATTTCTTTTACAGGGAGAGATTTTTAATTTAGTTCCTAGGCTGTACTTTACAATTCATCTTCCTGATGACAGGAACATATCTTCCTGATATGTTGAGTTGTTATAATCTGAACTACAAGTTCTGCTCTTTGACACTTCTCTATGAATTCTTCACTGACTGTTTCAAGAAACGAGTTGAAAAGAGCTGTGAGCCTGTGCAAGTGCTTCTGAAGTTCAGTGAAGTGAGTAGAGTGTGCTGCTAGCTCAATTCACCAAGTTTTTGTGATCTCACTTTCACCTAATTTCATGAAAGGAGGAAAATGTACAGTTTTCTGTCTTAGCTGGGTGTGAAACCTGGTGTTATTCTTTCACTTGTTCAGGACCTCTGTCAGTCATCTCTCTAGGCAGTTTACAAACGTATAATCTACTGATAAATGCGCATGCACTAGTACGTATGGTTTTTTTCACCTACTTATAAGTTTCACTGACTTTTACTGTAGCAGGAAGTTTTAATTCTGCTTTCTTGTCAGTCTGCCTTTAGTTTCACTGGGGCTCTACCTAGAGTTAAAAAGTCTATTTTCAGCTAATATGAACTACTATATTACTTTTCAAAAAATGAGTCAATTTTCATTTACAATATGACCTTAAAATATTCTTAGAACCTTTCATGTCTATTTGAGAAAACCTTGTCTCTTTCTTAATGGCTTCTGAGGAAGTAACACCTCTTTTCCTGAAATTATTTAATTGATTCAATAAATATTCATTTAATTCCGGTAAAAGACAGAGCTATGAATCTGAATAGGAGACAAGTGACTTGCAAGTTTAACATTTACAGTTATCTTTGATACAGTGAGTACTTCTAAAATAATTTTTAAAGGAAAGCTAAACTAGTATGTTAAAACATACTTAAAAAAAATCAAGAATTACCTTAAAATCACTTAAATTAGTAAAAGGATCTGCAGTGGTTGAAGGTGATTACACTGGCAGATCACATCACCATGACATGAAAACTGCATTTATTCAAGGTTTTTTTGTATGTGTGGTGGGTTGATACCAGCTGGCAGGCAAACCCCTACCCAATTGCTTGCTCACATCCTCTCAGCAGGATGGGGGAGACAATGGGAAGGGCAAAAGAAAGAAAAAACTCATGTGTCAAGATAAAAACAGTTTAGTGATTGAAGGAAAAAGAAAAATAAACAAGTGGTGCCAGAGCAGTCACTCACCACCAGCAGACCAATGCTTAGCCCATCCTCAAGCAATGGCTGCTTTGGAAAAACCTGCCTCAGTTTTGTTGCTGAGCATGATGTTGTATGGTATGGAATATCTCTGTGGTTAGTTTGGGTCAGCTGTCATGGCTGTGTCCTGTCCCAAAATCTTGCCCACCACCAGCCTACAAGAGTGGTAAGCGGAGGCGACCTTGATGCTGTGCAAGCACTGCTCAGCAATAGCTAAAACATTGGTGTGTTATCAACACTTCTGGTCATCAGTCTAAAATCCAGTACCATGTGGACTGCCGTGAAAAAAATTAACTCCATCCCAGCCAGACTCAATAGAGTATGACTGATCTTCATTCAATACTAACACTGAAAACTGATGCTGACAAATCTATCTCCTAGCCCTGTAAAATACTGTGCAAGATTTTTAAACTTGCCATTTGAGGAGATAGCACAGTTAAATTGTGTCCTGCCCAAACAGGCTACTTCACACTGCTCTTAATTTCCTTTGTTGTTCTATGGACACTGTGTTTAGGCAAATAAATCTGTACCACCCAGGTTGACATAAAGTGATTAAGAGTAACATTTGAATAAAATCTCAATAAAAAAATAAGTAGGCAAGTGTCCTGCTTGAAGTGTAGCCAGAAAGATGTACCAAGTAAGTGACAAATTTATGCAAGTTGTGCACAAATACAATAGAGTGGAAAAGGTAGAGTGGTAAGGGCTACAGGCTAGGTCATTTTCCTATGCCTTCCTTTCCATTAACAATATATTCTTCTTTTTAAAAATAGCAAAAGGAATGCTCCAAAACAGAAATTTTAGAAAAAAGATGACTCTCTGAAAGTTTTGATGTCACTAGAATGCAAGTACTTGTCAATCACCGAACAATTTCTAATTCATGATTATAAATACACATACTGTAATGATGTATTATTATTTTAGCACATTATGCAGCCCTCAGTCACCTTTATCTATCCTTACTTGCTTACACTTTTATCTCTATTTTCAATTTCCAGGATTTCTTGGATATCCTGGTCCCCTTTGCTAGTATAAGAATGGACAAACAAAAATTATAATGCTCCAAAGCACCTGGTGTCATTGTTTTTCTTTTAAGGAAGACAGATAATTGGAACCACTTCTAAAGAACCCAAGTTAGATGAACACAACACACATCTTTAATAAAAGATTTTCCAAAAGTAAATTTGCCTTTTACTTGGAAAAGGCTTAGAATATTTGTAGAGGGAATTTTAGTAAAAACATTTATAGGGTGTTAATTTGAGGCAGACATCTATGAGAGCAAGTACAGAAGGCTTTCTTTTGTGATACTATTTTTGTCTTCTGATAAGTGGTCCTTGGTATCATTACTTTTTGATCATGAATCGAGCGAATTTTTACAATCTGAAAACAAATGCTTTATAAATTGGCTTGGGAGATATGATTATACCTGTACCAAACTGTTGTCTTGTTCTTGAAAATGACAGTTGTATGGCTTTTCTATTTTTATATGAAAATAGTCTTTGAATATATGACCTGCCACCTGCACTGTATTTGTAACAAACAACTACAGAATTAAATGTGTTGTACAAAGCACAAATCACAATAGCTAGTGCTATTACTACGTTTAAAAGCACAGAGTCTATAGGAAGTAAAAGCAAAAAGGGGGGATTATAAAAGCTGCATTATGAAGTGTGTGCACATCAGGGTAATAAACCTGGGTTTTCATTCAAAGAGGTTATTTTTCATGACATGTTGCTGTTCTCTTAGGAAAAAAGAAGAAAAGTAGTGGAAAATCTTCAGTGCTCTTGTTCATCTTGCTTACTAAAGGAAGCAATACAAAACATAGATACAGGGATGTTTTTTTCCTAGCACCACGCATGAAAACAGCTGTTTTAATTCACTGATGGCACAGATAGAATAGTTAACAACCATTGCACATTGATCAGTTTTATCCTCTTCCAAGTGCCATCCACTGAGCTACATGATCTCGGGGAAGTAAATGACATTTTTGTGTTTTATACATAGGGAGTTTTAAGACATCTTATTTTAATTCCATGAATTAAATTAAAATGAAAACCAAAGTATGTTCTTGTTTTTTCAGCAAGAAGTAGTTGTACTAGCAGGAAGCAGTAGTAAAAGTAACTTGCTGCATCACAGTTGTTTCATGTAAGTCCTAACCAGCACTTTGGTTTTTGGGTACATTTGATGCAGAAGTAGTAGTCAAGGTACTGGGTGTACCTGAGCTCTTATAAAGGCCCAGACCTGCCAGTGTCCCCTGAGGCCTCCACTGATACACCCTCTGGCCATTGCTCCAGAGGCCCTATTTAAGGTCAGGCCTGGGCTTTCAGTCTTAGCTTGAGCTGTGTTCTATAGCTGCTTCTGGCCCTGTGTCCTAGAGACAGCTCACACCTATGTTAACAGGTAGCCTGATCTCCCAGATGGACCTTGGCCCTATACTGTATGTCTGTCTGAGCCCTGTCCTCTCCTGATCCTTACTTCCTCATTCGTCTTCCTAGATTGACGTCAAACCTGAGGCATGAGTTCACCCTGTCTGGGTGAACGACCTGAAGGTTGGTGGATCCCATCACCAGCCTGGCCCTCCTTGGGTGCTGTAGGACTGTGCCTGGTTGGTGAGGGTACTGCCCTACCTGCACGAGGATCACCCTTGGCTTCTGACTTCTCCCTCACAGAGTGGCTCCTGCTGCTCCTAACAGTGAACTCTGGCAATGTCTGGGAGCCTAGGCCTGAGCTGAAACAAAGCTGCTGGAGCAACTGGCAGCTGTGACTGGCTCCCCTACTCCTAGCTGCTGGTCTGTCATCTTGTAGGGTGGACAGCCAGTGCCCACGTATGCACTTATCTGTTAAAGGGGTCCCGGGCACCTGGGCCAATCAGAATGACACATGTTGCAGAACAGGGAAGTGTAAGATCATGTGGCACCCTGCCTGTAAAACCTGCAGCAGCAGGTCCCAGTCAGGTGTGGGTGGGAGCTGTGGGATGGCAGGAATATGATCTCCTGGTGGTCAGGGGTGCCCTTGTTGGCTCCTTCTTCTGAGAACTGAGTTTTGCCTGTGTACTTTGAGCTCAAGTTATGGTTCATGTCTAAAAACAACCTGATCTGTAGGGAGGTCTGGATGTTAGCTAAAATTACCTGATCTGCAGAGGGTCTCTGATGCTAGTTTTGTAAAATGACCCAATCTGCAGAGGGTCTAGGTTAAAAGAAAGTTTCGATTATAATAACTGCTTTGTTGTGTTATTGTTCTACCAAGGATCCCTAAAGAATCTGCCTGTCCACATAGTGTTGGGTGACAGCAGTGTGTGTGTAGGTGAAGGTCCCAAAAGAGGCTGGTCATGACAAATAAGGCCTGGTGGGGCATTCAGTGCCCTGACAAGGAGTCTGAGATCTTACTGTAGTACTCTAGCATTACAGTGCCTGTGAATGGGAAATGGGTATGTATGAATGGGCTATTTCATTCTCTGAAGTAATAATACATTTGCTGATTTAGACAGGTACCTGAACATAAATGTTGGAACTGATAATGCATAAAAAAGGACTAATTTGAGTCCTCTAGTCTTTCAGGTACTTAAACTAAACTTCAGAGCTCAACTTCTTGGTTTCAGGGTTGCAGCATTGTAAAAACTACCATTATTACTAGACAAAATAATAACATATGATGCTACACATTATTTTTCAGCCCCCATCAAGTCATAATTTGGAGAGTTTGATTTAAAATGTCCTTCCACAACTCTTAGACCCTAAAAAAGGCAGGAATATTATTTTTGTTGTGATGATTTCTCAAGAATTCTGGGCAGTTGTTTCCCCATAGAATCACAGTTTAATCTCTCAGTCAAGTGATAAGCTAAGTACTCTGTAAATCACTGAGCTGTCATTTTGTCTTGTTTTCAGTGGAACACCTTGACTGTTTCTATCATGAAGAACTTTCCTTTCAAATTTAGAATAAGACAAAATACTTTTTAGCACAGGTTAATTGCTACACTTGAAGTTAAAAACTAGGGTAATTTGTTATTTTTTCTGTTAAATCATTGTTAGTTATTAGTGTTGTGATATCTGTTTTGCAGAATTAGGAACTTAGGCTGCTCACAAGATGATTGTTGTCTTATGCTTGGCAATAGTGAACACTCTTGCAAAGATGAAGCCATCTCAACATTGGCATGCTACTGAAAAGCAATAGTCAGTATTGGCTTAAAGAAAATAAAGGAGATAACAAAGCTAAGATATTCATAGAAAGTTCTGCCCCTATCTTTCAAATATAAATCTAGGTTTGCATTTAGGTTTTGAAATTGCCTGTCTTCAGCTTTCTGATAGCACATAGGCACAATTCACTGTCAGGAGACCTTCTGATTAGCAACTGGCTTGAATAAACAAACCTATTTACATTTCATGTGGATTTACTTTCCACTGGACTCCAGCCCAAGTAAACTGTCAAAAGTTTACACTATTCTCAACATATGTAAGTTGCTGGATGTTTCTTCATTTTGTAATGAGTCAGTGAGGTCTCCTCTGCAGTGACTCATTCTGTGCTAATAACAAAGCAGCTTGCTTAAGGCATGAGCCACTAAGTTAAATGAAGATGTGAAAAATGGCAAAAGTGCGGTAGGTGTCGAGGGGAAGGGTAAGCAAGTGCACATCAGAACAGAGGTGCTTCGTAGGCTAGAGAAGTTTCTTGCAGATTTGTATTCATAGGTTTCTTAGCCGTAGCGCCACATCTTAATTCTGCACAAGCCAGAGAGCTTTCTGAACTGGAGCTAGAAAGGAGTTCAACTCTCGTAATGCTTTCAAGTCTGAATACTGTATGTCTAAGTTTGAAGCTAGCCAAGATCAAACAAGAAGAATATGGAGAAGGGTGTCTACCTGCCTATACTGAATGTTGGGTTACTTAGTGTGTTTTGATCCTATTCAGTTTGTGCTAGTGTCTGCAGAATTTGATCCATCCACCTTCTTAGGTTACATGCTGACAACCTTCTTACAGATATCATTCTTCCTTTACTATTTGACAGTCTCTTCCAAAACCTGTAGTACCTCTGCCTTCATAAGTGTCTCAGCTAACTGGCCACTTCCTCTTCACTGCATGTTAGCTATCATGCTGATTCATTTCCCCTTCTGAAAGGTCTTGTTTTGTTTTTCTGCCAGCAAGCTATAGAGCTTGAATGACAAAGGGACTTATGACATATTGACCTTTTTGGCTCTACTGTTCACTATGTTGCTGCTGTTCTTCAAGCTGCGTTTCCTGCTTGTTTCAGAAATGCTTTTACTGCTCCATTTGATTCTATAAATATTCCAAATACACAGACTGGTTGTGCTGTTGTTGCTCATTTTTATAGAATTTCTCCAGTCTGCTTCTGCTGTACTAAATGTTCCTGGTATCTGTCTGTCCCCACCTCTGAATTTCCTTTTTGTGTTTGTATATTGTCAAAAAATGAGTGCAGACTAGCTTCCTGCCACAGTATTGCCTCAGTTTTGTCTCATTCTTAGTAGAAAAAAACTCAACATTCTCCTCCAGGTGAGGTAAACTGCCTGCATATTTGATGCAACTGTTCTTCATTACTTCTACTTCAGAGGCTGCTATAATGCTCTCTTCCCAGAATCTCATTTTATCTCCCTTTCTTCCAATGTCCCTGAAGTTTCTTGTTCATCCATTTATGGTTGATCTGGTACCTGAATGTAGAAGACTGATCTATGCACTGGGAATCCAGAGGAACAGGCTGTTATGTTGTAACTCCTTCAACAATTTCCTTTTGAAAACTCAAACTTCCCCATTTATTAATGTATTCCATTACTTGATTTATGCTGAGGCTGAAATAGTAGGTTCTCTACCATTACTTCTATCTCTTGCCCTTTTCACACTGTTTGAGTATTTCTTTCAGGTTTTTAAGAGCATTCATAATAAAACTCTGCTCAATCACCACTGAAACACATCACTTACTGACACGTGTGTGAATTAACACCAGTAGCTACCAGTAACCAGAAGGTGGTAACAATTTTTCAACTGCCAACAATGAAAGCAGATACATCTGGAAAAAGCTTTTACCTCAGTAATGTGTGCCTCTTTGAAAATCCCTACAGATTAAACAGATTTCAGAGCATGTTTGGAATATCATAAAATGAGAGGTACTTCAAAGGAGCTGGGAAATGGCCCAACACCTACCTATTGAATATTTTTAAGACCTTTCTCTTATTAGGAAACTTTTATTTTCCCTAACCATGTCTGTGACAATTACTGGGAAGAAGCTGTCAGAAGTAATTGCATGGCTTCTGGCCTCACTAAGTGAGAGGAGCTTTTTCATGCCATGACCTCATTGCTTGTCAGAGTATGTTCTTGACAGCAGCAGATTCCTCACGCTTAAGGCTACTTAGTGGTCAATCTCTGAATGTTTTCTTCTTTGCCAGACAGGCTGGTTTAGGTCTGGTCGCTTTGAGCTTATCAGATATTAGCTTTCAATTGGTCCTTAAAAGAGGTTTCCATGTTTGCCTTGGCAAGTTTTTGATTAATAACTGACTTCATTTTGCATCCTGAGATAGACATTTCAGTGATGACAGTTTTCAGAAAATCTTCTAGATTTTGAGTGTTATATAAGGTACTAAATAATCAGTTTATGATATGTAGTCACACACTTTTGCTTTACAGTGTCTCTCTCTTTCTTTGAGCCACTGATGTTTTATCCTTACGGCCATGTCTAAACTTCATGCTTGTATGCCAGATTTTTGTTCAGTGGGAATTTGGGTGCAGGTTAGGTATAGCAAATATTTTCTTTCTGTAAAGATGTGACCTTTTAAATGGCACTTCCATTGATCTGGACTGGAGGGAATTGCATTCTCCTATTAAAAGCTATATTTGTACAAGCTGAAAAATTTCACCAAGTTTTATTTGTTAGCTATGGATTTTATTCTTGCAAAACCTCATTTAAATGATTGCTTTTCATTTCTGATTTCACTTTTGGCATAGCAAATTTCACACTCAAAGTGTAAGGTTCTTGTTCTAATCTATACCTCTCATTCAGTCAGGAAAATAAATATGCAAGTTTCAATTACACTGATATTATCTGTTAGACTGTGTGACCTATTGTATCCATCTAAAGGAATTGGACAAAAGACACTTTTTTCCTCTAATTATGCAGAAAAGTTTCAAGACTTTGAAGCCTGCCTTATATTGGAGTATAGGACTGGAAAATTCTGAAGAAACTTTCTTCTCCACTACTGCCTCTGTGAGAGTAGCATACCTGTTTGCTGACCAAACTAATAACAAATGCTTGTTAACTACTCAGTTTTGTCTGAGAGAGAAGCCTGAGATGGATCTCCTGGGACACTTCCGCCTAGGCCTACAAACAAGATACCTCCTTCCTCAGAGGGACCCTAGTGTGTAAGTATTATATTAAAGAGAGAGAATTGAGTGCTGAAGTTACTTTCTGCTGAAGTGTTCGATATAAATGGAATTACCATCTAGATAGCATTTGCATCTTACTGTCGGTTTATCATGTGTGTCAGCTGCAGGGCCAAAATTTTTTTTAAAACCACCTGGATCACTGCTACGGCTCACTTCTGTCATTTTGTTCTATAAATATGCTGAGACAAATTGGAACAGGACAGATAAGGTTAAAATTGCACAATAGAGATCATGTTACATTATGCAGTGAGGGTTTGTATATAGGAAACAGGCAAGGAGAGGACCGAAAAATATGGTAAGGTTTTACCTCCTCACCTTTTCTTAGTAACCAACCACCTTGCATATTTTCCTTCTTTTCTTGGATATCTAAATTTGGTTTGAGTTTGATGTAGGATTGCAGTAGATGGCTATGAGGTGAATTACTTTTCCCTCGCTTAGTGGTTTTTTTTACCTCTGCATTTGACTGCTTGACACATCTTTTGGCTGCTTTATAAGAAAACAGGGAGAAGCAGTGGATCATGGCTACTGACATAGCTTGTGACTGACAGCTACTTGGCTTCTTTGCATTGTGTTATTTGAGACTTGTTTGTTCTGTGTGAATAATTCTTTTAGCCCTTATATTTGAACAAGGTGATTCACTGCAATACCATTTTCTATTAATTGATACTGTGACAATGGAGAGACTCAGAAAAACATAGTGATGACATTTCCTTAGGCAAATGGTACTTTTATTCTGTTTTTTATATATGTTGTATCAATTTATTGGCTGCTAACAAGTATACTCTACAGTCTTACATTTTGAATGCTTTTTCTTTGTGTCAATTTTTGGAAGAGATATAAAAGCAAGTCATTTCAGGCTACAAAAACAGAACCTGTAATGTAGAGACAGCAGTCGTATACAGGTGTTTATTGTTCAAGAACTAAGAAAGAGATGCACTTCTGGGAGCAGATGTTTAATGGGTTGAAAACCACACATATAATACTGATATTAAATTTATTAAAAACATTTGTCCTTTTTCTCACAATACATGAATTTCAAATCAGTATGCTTTATTCATGTTTTCTCTGGCAGCCCTTGTTACTTTTAAGTCTGTTAGCGGAAGGCCATTCTCACTTTCTTGTTTCTCCTTAAGAGTTCCATAATGGCATTGCATGATTGGACCACAGCTTGGCCAGAATCTGGAAATGCATAGGTTCTAGCCTTTCCTAAATTGAAAATTCCACAAAACATGCAAACATCTTCTAAGCTGAAAAGCTGGAGGTCTGTTCCTTTTTTCTTTTCTTTCTTTTTTTTTTTTTTTCACTAGAACAAGCTAATAAATTCATATAAAATGTTTGAAAAGATTCCTTCATTGTCCATTTTGTAATTTTATAAGTTCTTTTCCTGAATCCTGTGCTCAGTTCAGTAAATGTTAGTGGCTTCCCAATTTGAAACATACTTTGCAAAATACCTTTAAAAATCTTTAGGAAATTCTTTCTTTCTGATCTCACAAGTTCAGGTGAGTTGGTGGAGGGAGGATCTCATACCTGTGGGAAGCCATGAGTTGTGCATTTGAAAATACCTAAGCGTAATATTTAGTGGAAAGAAAGCTAACACACTTTCAGTTTTCTTGTGGTCTTAAGAGTTCAGCAGAGCAGAATGCTTAGTTTGCTTATATTATTTTATTGAGAATAGAAACAGAAGAGTTGTATACTGTGACATTCAAGGGGGTTCTTTTGTCATTCTCCTTTTAAGACTGGACACTGACCAAATTGGCAAGACAGCTGACATGATGAGGAAAACCTAGAGTAAAATAAAAACTTCAGAGACCAAACTACTAATGGTGGGACAACCAAATAAAAAGCAAAGGGGTGGGATGGTCAAGGGCTGAAAAAATTAATAACAAGGGTTCTGGAGGAGAGCATGAAGCAGAGCATGCCTGACAGCACCCACTGCTTTCAGAAGGGGAGCAGGCAGGCAGTGGAGCTCCACAGCATGGTGAGACAGGCAGATTGGGAGAGTCAAACCCCACCTGGGACAATCACTGGACAAATCAATTTTTTTAATTTGTCAGTCCCAAGTTAATCTGAACACCTTCCTACAGTATGGTATGGGAAACAGCAAAATGAATAGGTGAGTACAGGGTGAGTTTTACTGAACAGTAACCAAAGCTCATAGGGAAAAGAAGGACCTCAACCAAGACATTGTGAAAATAAAGCACTGTCTGAAGTGGAAAAGAAAGGGGCTTAGCCTAAGCATGGGAAAGCTGATCCCTGCCAGCTATAAATGAGACAGCACATAAAATAAAGCTATGTTCTAAACTATGGGGAGAAATGGAGAAAAAAACTTTATCTGCCATACTTTCAAACCATGAATTTGAGGAACGTTGCCTAGATGAAGGAAAAACAAATCAACCTGACTGCAGGACATCAGTCAGACATCCTGAAGATTTACAAATTAGAGAAACGAATGCAGTGTTTGAGGAGCACAGAAACTGAGAAAATCCTTATGTATCCTCAAATGACAGACCCAAAGAAGACTAGGGAGCTAATCAAAGTATTTTACCTCTAGAAAGACTCCCTGCCCTGGAAAGCTGCTTGTGTGTCAGCAGTCCATTTGAATTATGTAACTGACAAAAGCAGTACTCAACAGGACTCAATTTGCTGGATACCATGTAAGAATTGATGCACTTACGTAAGAGTGCTGGGAGGCAAGAAGGAAAAAGGTGAGCAATTTTAATGAAGGGCACCCAGGTGGGAAAAAATGAGTGCCAGATTATTTTGTAGAGACACATCAGTCCTAGCAGTGTGAGTTAAATGTGTCTTTGTTTTCACTAGGATTGAATGCTGGAGATGTCACAGTAGAGACTGCTCCCTACCTTGCTCTGCAACTGGAGAGACAGTCAGAGGGAGATGATGGAGGTGAAAGAACTTCAGGCTGCTTCCGCATTTCAGGAGTATGAAATTTAACAAGGTTCAGAGAAGATGAAAAGTTAGCACTGTGTGGAGAGAACAGGCAGAAGAAAGAAGAGAATCACTGTGTGGGGACTGTGGCATACTTTGTGCAGAAGTCTTCATTTTATCTGTTATATGGAGTAAGCAACCAGATTATCTTTTCTGAGAGAAATGTTTTGGGGGCTTTGTGTCTGTTGCATCACTGCATAGCTCTGCAAGATGTTTTCTTGCAGAGAGAAGGTAGAAGATGGATGGTGTAACTGCATGATGTATTTGCATAGCTTAGCTGCGTATTGTGTGCCATGTTTTATTAAAAGGTAGAGGCTGAACAATGGGAAGAAAAGCTGCCTCTTGGTTTGTCCAAAAGTGCTCACCTGGGGTGGAGTGAAGTTTTCTGGGGAGATTCTGTCCCTTGGAGCCACTGACCACACTGGACTGGGGGGGTCACTTCTGGTGAGCTCCTGAGAAGAGCAGTAGTAAGAAGCAAAGACTATCAGTTTGTGGGGATAGCGGGCCAGTAAGACCTTACCTAAAAAGCCAAAGGGGTCACTGTGTGATGTCAGTTGCAAGCCAGGAAGTCCTAGAAAGCTTTTGTGCTAGCAGCAAGACTGGAGGAAAGGACTGCTGTGTGCTAGTGGAAGGGAAGTGAAAAACTTGTTTTCCACACTTTTTGTTGTAATCTGTCCTGGTTTCAGCTGCAACAGAGTTAATTTTCTTCCTAGTAGCTGGTACAGTGCTGTATTTTGGATTTAGCATGAGAATAATGTTGATAACACACTAATGTTTTAGTTGCTCCTAAGTAGCGCTTATCCTAAGTTAGGGATTTTTCAGTTTCCCATGCTCTGCCAGCAAGCGGGTGCACAAGAAGCTGGGAGGGAGCATGGCCAGGACAACTAACCTGAACTAGCCAAAGGGATATTCCGTACCATACAACGTCATGCTCAGTATATAAACTGGGGGGAGTTGGCCGGGAGGGGCAGATTGCTGCTCAGGTGTTGGTCAGCAGGTGGTGAGCAATTGCATTGTGCATCACTTGTCTTTTCTTGAGTTTTATTTCACTCTTTTTGTTATCTTCCTTGCTATTACTATTATTATTACTATATTCTATTTTAATTATTAAACCATTCTTATCTCAACCTATGAGTTTTACTTTTTTTCCTGATTGTCCTCTCCAGCCCACCAGGGTGGGAGAGGTGTGAGCAAGTGGCTGTGTGGTGCTTAGTTGCCAGCTGGGGTTAAACCATGACAAATCTGTGACATACCAGAGCTAAGTTTATGGGATTGATCTCTTAATGTTTGAGAGTTGATAAACCTAACTGTAGGGTTTTGTACCTTTTGGAGGGCTTTGTTTTATAAAGCAAAGAAAGCGGTTTCTCTAAAAGGCAGATCTGGGGTTCACCATGCATGTCACTCAAGCCACAAATATACTAACCTTTGTCCCACAGATGGGCTGGAGAACTGAGAACTTCTGTAGCTTTTGGGAGAAAAGTATCCCTGTCCTGAGTTGTCAGAGTCCAATACTCCCTGACCAAGTTCTTTTAGATACTCCACACATGGAGGGTGTAATATTTAATATCAAATTTACTTATTTGAAGATATTTGATGTACGGGGTTTCTGATTTAGCAAAGCAATACAAAATATACTGAAAACACAATACAAATTACAAATCTAAGTTATGCTTAGCATAACAGTTGCAATATACTATTCAATCACAATGCCAGTGTGATTCCCATTATAGGCCTCTATAATATGCTCACCATCATGTTACTGGGCATTCACAATTGTTGGGAAGGAATGCATGGATTGAAGCCAGCTCAAGCCCATTGGTTTTTTTGAAATACTTTTGCTAGTTGTCTAGCTTTTATAATCTATGTTGGGCTGAATCATGTATTCACCCCACCCCTCCATGATAGCCTGGCTGACTCAGGGAGATGTTCACACTCTTTTAATGAACTCAAGGAACCACCAGTTAATCCAACTGTTGATAGGTGCTTACCTAAAACAAAGGCTACCCTCTGGTCCCCTTTATGTTGAGATGAAGTCAGTTTATTTGCAAAAGCTGCGGTCAGTCATGCCCTGCATTATTCCCTGAGCATGTCGCCCTTTCCCATCCCCTATAAGCCTTCTTCCATTTTTAGGGTTTTATTGGTTAGTCACATGTGTTGAGGCATGAAACTGCAATACTTGTGAACTGTAAAGCAATAAAATGCTTTGGGTCAGCAGAAATTCTTAATTTTGAGAATTTTTGCAATAGTTCATTTTAATATTGACCTTTTTTGATTGCTTTTAATATAATTTCTGTGAAACTTAAAGGGAAAAGGTCACACTGAAATGATTCGATTTTTTACTTACTTTTTTTTTTTTTTACTTTAAGAAGTGTCAAAACAAGTCACTTGGGTTATTGCCAGATATGTTCCTCTGATGCTATATTTTAAGCCAGAAATGTAGTCCTTTCTAAAAAATTATTTTGTTTTTGTCCAATCAGAAATCTATTTCTAGTTGTCCTATCCTCCAGACAGCCAGAAAAACTCCTAGCCAGCTGAATTTAGAGTTAAAACAGTTTGAGAAAATGGGCTGCTTGTACACACAGGAACAGATCATGTTAGGCCAGTTAATCAAAATTAATCAAATGCTATTTTTTGCTGTTCAAGAAGTGAACAGTAATGATAATTCTTCTTTGAGATTATATTCCATGTATTATGTTACCAGTATAAAGATAATTTTTTTTTTAAGTTGAGAAACTTGATGCAACTGACTGACACAGTAGACTTTAATTGAAACTCTGGCTTTCTGGCATCTACCCTGATTCTAATAAAGTAACTAGGGTCTTAAATCTTATGCTTTTATGCATGACCAAATCGTATTTTCCACTGTTAAAGAGTTTGCATGATGGGGAAAAGTAGATCTTCATCTAACATGAAACATGGGCAGATCTGGCTTGCTTCAATTTGTAAAATGGCATACAAAAACATTAACGCTGTCACTGTGCCTGTCTCATTTCCTGGGAATCCTTCCATTATACGTAGGCATTCCTGTGAAAGCTGGAAGCTTTGTCTGGATTGAAAAGCAGCAGAGATCCTTGTGATGAGAGCACCTATAGACTGTCTGTAGAGAAAGTCATCAAATGCCCCAAACAAACCACAGATCTTGATGTAGATAACACTGATCCAGAATACACCTACTCTCTGTTCGGTAAGAAAAAGGGAGTTGTAGAACATTTTGCAGACAAATAGTACTTTTCCGTGCTAGGAACTGACTTCATCAAAATCAAACTTCCGTTAACCTCATAAGCAATTACAGAAAATGTCAAGCTCCTGATAACATCAAGGGAGTTGGCTGCTGTTACAATGTGTGATAAGTAGCATACATGATAGATGGCAGTTTAATTAATATACTGGAAATCTTTCCTTGATTAATCTGTAGTATATAAATCACATTAATCAAGAAGGAGTCTTTCTACTGTTTAATTTTATAGGCGTTATACTGTCAGAAGAGTTTATTAATGGGTATGTGCATCTTTGATTATCACAAATGCTCTCAAGGCCAGACTGGAAGGGTAATAGATTCTTATTCCTTCATCTTAGATTCTTTGACTTTCTGGCTGTACTGGGAGGAACATCAACTTTAACAAGACTTTGAGAGTAAAGGACATGGTCTCATTGAAAGCATGGGTTAAAATTTACTTGTGTCAACTGGTTCTTAAGTAGCACTCTATTGCATTGAGCTGCTATGTAATACATTAGCTGACTAAATGATTGTTGTGGGGATATGTAGAATTTTTCTGTAAATGCTTTTACTCTAAAACAGTAGATAGAATTTCTGTAGTCTTGTGTATGCTCTGTTTGTGTTCTGTATCATGTATTATGACCAAGAATAGTATTTTTCTTGCTTTGGAAAGTATCATATTTCTAGCTATTTAGTATACATATAAACCGATATCATTGTTTCACAATAAAAGGGATAAGTAGTCTTGTGTATGCTCTGTTTGAGCGAATACTTAACTAAGCATTATTTTCAATTCTAATTTTCATTAGTGGACATGGTGTTAATCACAGTATTGTAGAAAAATCTGTGCATAAAATGGGTGCCTCCTTTTGCTTGTTCTACTTGTAAGAGCAATGGTTGAAGATTTACTGCTGTGTCTCTTAAAGATTGGTGTCAATTTAGTTGCTCAAATGCTAAATTAGTTTTGAATCTCCACTGTCTCTACTGGTTATAGTTTTCATTAGTATCTGAACGATGTAAAACAGACATTTGGACCATTTTCTAAGGATTGTGTCTGGCACAGCTGTCTTCTCCATAGTACAGGCCCTGTGGGCTATATTCAGGTGATCTAAATGCCACTGAGATGCCGGGGCCTTATGTGCTAGTCCCTACTTTTTGTTCATCTCTGTTAAGGGCACAGGAATTTAGCTGACACAGTGTGAGTGCGTGTCATGGTTTAACCCCAGCCAGCAACTAAGCACCACGCAGCCGCTCACTCGCTCCCTCCCCACCCAGTGGGATGGGGAAGAAAATCAGGAAAAGAAGTAAAACTCGTGGGTTGAGATAAGAACGGTTTAAAAGAACAGAAAAGAAGAAACTAATAATGATAACACTAATAAAATGACAACAGCAATAATAAAAGGATTGGAATGTAGAAATGATGCACAGTGCAATCGCTCACCACCTGCATCGACACCCAGCTAGTCCCCAGCGGCGATTCCCCTAGCCCCCACTCCCCCCAGTTTCTATACTAGATGTGACGTCACATGGTATGGAATACCCCGTTGGCCAGTTTGGGTCAGGTGCCCTGGCTGTGTCCTGTGCCAACTTCTTGTGCCCCTCCAGCTTTCTCGCTGGCTGGGCATGAGAAGCTGAAAAATCCTTGACTTTAGTCTAAACACTACTTAGCAACAACTGAAAACATCAGTGTGTTATCAACATTCTTCTCATACTGAACTCAAAACATAGCACCGTACCAGCTACTGGGAAGACAATTAACTCTATCCCAGCTGAAACCAGGACAGTGCGTCAGCTTCATTAGTGAAACTGCACTCTTCTTTTCTACCAGTACTCACAGAATGTTTTGTGTCAGGGTAAACTTACATTCACTACTTTACCATATGAAAACTTTCCTAAGTGGAATATGGAGGTTTCATAGTCCTTTATCTTAGATAAAGGAATCAGTAAAAGTTCAAAATCAAAACTGAAGGAGGCAACCTTTTGACAGTTGAGTCTAGCTTTCCCAAATATTTTAGTTGTTGAACTTTTCTAGGATGAATTTTTTTAAAACCTTAAAATTTAGTCTTAAACATTGAACATGAATTTTGCATTTCCCTCTTGAGATTTACAGTTCTTCCATGTTGGCTTGTTTTTCACTGTCATCCAGTTAAAGAAGCCATATGTGACTTTCATAACTAACAAAAATCAGTCAGATGATAGCAACTAATCATAGTGCTCACCAGAGATCTGCATACCAAAATCTATTTATTCAGATGTGACAGCTTGGCATAGCCCAAGAAGATAGTCTGAGAAGCATGTGTTTTATTTTCCTGAAGGATTTTCTTTTCAGTGCACTTGCCTCAAAATTGAGGCAGTTCATGACATTATGGTTGGAAGCCTTGGAAGCGGCTTGTAGCTTCTCAAAATCAACCAGTAGGATTGGTTCATTAAAAAAAAAAATGTAAAAGAGAATAAACCTCTGAGAAATCATTTGTGTAAGAAAAAAACCCCAAACAGCCACCAAAACACACAAAAACCCACCCTATAATCTCTGTTCTGCAGTGTTTCCACAGTAGTAAAAAAACTACAGAGGCACAGTGCAGATGTTTTACCATCTTTTAGCATTTTGAAAGAGCTTTTATTCTGTCAAACCTTATTTTGGAAAAGGCAAAGTTCTTGAAAAGGCTGGATCCCAGTGCACACAAGATAGTATTTAAGTCTCCTTATCTTTTATCCCCTTACTGGTGCTGCTTTAGAAGCAAGTTTACTATGGGTGAAAGCGCTGCAGCTTTTAAGGTGAATGCTAGAGAAGCTTAAAGCAAAAGAGCCTTAAGCATGCCTGCGGGGAGATTCATTTTAGCCCATAGAATGAGAACCTTCCACGGTGATGTGTTACAGTTCACAGTGCTGTTATAGGGGACCAAATCAGGAGTGGTTTCATTGAAGTCAGCAAGCAAAATTGTAAGTGAAATTTGAAGAGAGTCCTTAATTTTGTCCTGGGATTTGGTGTGATGCATGTTATATGCATGCTTATTTTTAAATTAGCATCTTGCTTCTTTTCTGGAGCTCACCAGGTAAACAGGTTTTTGCTGACCTTAAAAAGGTTACAGCCAGGCAGTGTAACCTCTCAAATGTAATGGACATTTCAGGGGAATACAAGCAACAACTCATGTGTGCCTTCAGAATGCAATGGTGATCTGTTGAACCAGGACACAGATACAAGTTATTCACATATGGTGTTGCCCAGAGGCAAACAGAAGTGAAAGCAGGGGACCAGCTCTTCAAAGATTACCTCCACTGATTGTCAGTTTTGTCCATTTCATACCTTCTTTCTGAGCACCACTTCAACACAAGGCAGGTGAATATCACTCTCTCTTCCAGTGTAAGAAATACTGAGAGGCTACAGATGCTTGTTTCAAGCGGAGCTGAAAATATAATTGTTGCAATACAATAAACTGAAGTTTCATCCATTCAGGCATAATGCCTTTCAAAAGGAATGTAACAATTGCGTAGCTTGGATCCCCTCCCTTCCTCTCTCTTAGTAAATACTTCCATATACCATTGAAATGCTCTTACTTTTGTTACCTGATCAGAAAGGAACTCCCAAAACACACAAAGTATGTTTAGAAAGGAGACCTGGCTTTATTCTGCACAGGGTGCAAGGTGGAAGATTTCCACAAACCGAGCACACTTATTGAGGTTTTCAGTCCATACTTATACACTACAGTTAAAGCACCACGCCTGTCTAATACATATGTTCCGCCTAACGATTGCATATTTATTATGTTGAGCAAGCATGACATATTGTTCTCTTGAGCAATCATCCCAGAGTCCTCTACCTCCTGCCCTGGGGTCTCTGGTGGTTTTAGGTGGTCGTTTGGGGAAGAATACCCCTCCTCCTTTCATCCTCTTGTGGGCATGCCTCATCTGTGGACACCAGGGGCTTTGTTTCTCTCTCCAACCCGCCCAAGGAGGATGTGTGTGCTTAATTAGCAAGTCTGTGACTCTGAAATGTCCATTATCTGGTGCCTTGACTATTATCCAAACACTCCTTAAGCATCCTCTGTTGTAAGCAGAATCTTAAACTAGATAAGCTTTACCTTGAGTACACATAATCTAAACAGTCCTTGAATAGCAAGCATACCACACTTTTCATGTTTTGTTGTTTTTCTTTAAGCTATCACTGCCTCCTTATTTGTTAATCAGTCTTTTGAAGGCTTGAGGCAACACTTTGGTCTCTTCCCTCATGAATGAAAGGAGCCTTAACCTCAGATCACACAAGACAAAGTTCCAGGATTTAAATATAGACATACATGTTCCCTAGGGCCTGCACTTAAGGAAACATGTTTTCTGCTTTTCTGTTTATATTTATACTAACTGAATTGATAGACAATGTTAATGCATTCAAGACAGTCTTATAAGAACAAATTTATCAAGAGTGAAATGGCATTTACACAATTGATAGAGGTATCCCACATTTCAGCCATTGACTGCATCTTTCAGCCTTTTGATCAGACTGGTTCATTTCAAAATCATAGCTCTTGATCTTGGATGGTAATAAAAAATCAACCCTCAAAACAAACCCTTCCCTAAGGTGTGATTATCCATCTGGCTGACACCAGTTATTTCAAGCTGTTATTACAGTCCATTTCCTTTGCATTTCAAAAAAGATAAATATATATTGAATAGAGTCATCTTAGGGATACCCTTTAGGGAAGTGTTTTAGTTAAGAACGAATTAATTTTTTTCACCATAAAAGTGAAAGTTCATACCATGATATTTTACTCTTGAACATGACTATGCCAGTAATTGCTTGCTCAATGTCACTCTTCTGCTAGTTGCTATGTCCCCATGGCCACTATGAGGACAGGTGGTAGGTATGTACTTGAATCAATACTGTCATTGTAAAGCACAGTGGCTTATTCTCTCAGTCTGCTTCTAGCTGGTCCAGTCTTTCTCAGACAGCATGGTCTCTTTCAGCCTGACAACAGTGGATTCACTATGCAGACTGCTTAATTAGGAGAGTGCTAAATTAATCATTTAGAGGAGATGAGGACAGTGCTCTCATCGTCCAGCAGCTTCATTCGAAATAAAGCCATCATTCTCCTTTTCAAGAGTTAAATAAGTTCTTATACATTGTTTCTCATGTTAGCTTACTGGTTTTCAACCTCTTTAGTACATACAACCGTTAAAAAACCGAATGTAACAACTATTATAATCAATTCACCAAGTTCTCACACTCCAGTCATTAGAAAATCTCATGTACAGTTCCTGCTTTATTTATCTTTAAAGATCCTTTAAGTATTCTCTGGTCTGTAGAAAGGTATTTCATAAGAGTTTTCATCAGTCCTTTGATGGACCACATATATTTCTCCTCATTAGTCTTTTCATTTTACAGTCATTGTGTCTTGGTACAGTGTTTTTGTACAGTCACATTCTAGTTCTTTACTTTTGTTGTACAGCTATAATAATTTATGTATCATATTGGACTTCAGTATCTCTTCTTTACAGCATTTTGTTTCTTTGCAGTAGCTGTAGTGCAAAGCATAGAAATTTTGGAGAATTGTGTGTTATAATAATGCTAAAATATTTTATGATAATAATGATTTTTAAACAGCACCATGGATTTGGCTCATACTCAGGTATTGGATGCTACTCACTGAAATGCTAACACTGTTTGTTTGTTTTGTTAATATATACCTTAAGAAAATAACATTAAGGATTAATATAACTGAAGAATAACCTGCATTGGTTTATAGGAGGAGGCTTACTTGACTAGTATTGAGTTATGCCTGGTCTGGAGACATACCCAACATAAGCAGAAAGCATCCTTTCCAATGCAGACATTCATAGTTATCTCAGATAAGGATGATACTTGTTAGAGAATGCCTGAAATTCATTGTTACAGCCTGCCTATTGAAGATCTCTAAATCACAACAGTGCTGTCTTTTTCAGGCAGGTTTCCTAAGATGCAAAAAGATGTTCTTTGTTCAAATGATAATCATTTAACAGTGAATAATAAGGTGTCTGTAAGAAGATACACTGACTGGCTACATTTCAATGTCAGTGGGAGATATCTAAACCTACGGTGTTTATGCATCTCAGCTGAAGATGATATCTTTGTTTGGTGTCCATTAAAATAGTTCATAGTAAAGAAAATCAGACCAAAAAAAGTATTTTGTTCAAAAAGTGCTAGTATTTTTGCTATTATCAACACACTGTAGGGAGGTGTATTAGTATTTGAGAAAATGCCTGGACCTGATAGAATGCCCCAAGCTACATCAAATAGCCTACTGCTTATCAGAAGAGTGTTGTTTTTCTGAGGGTTTAAATACATATTACTTGAAAGAGCAAAAATCCCATTAATTTACAGTAGTCTGAGACAAAGTTTCTCGTTTGTATTTAAACAAATCTATTTGGTACCTAATGTGACACTTTCACTTTCATTGTTCTTATTGGTATTCAACACACTTGTCAAACCTAAGATAGGAAATAAACATTTTCCATAAGACCATATTCTTAACAATTACATTTTCAGATAGTATTTCTTTTCAACAAACCTGCCTTCTCATAGGAATAGTTTTTCCTATCATCTCTCTCACATATCTGATTCTGTAAAACAAGCTGGGCTCTTCCTTTTTCTTTTTAATAGTAGATACTTTCCCCCCCTGGTGTTTTCTCAAATTCTAGCATTGGACACATCTCTCCCTTTAATAGAAGATCTAACATAAGTTGAAAGACATGAAGTAGGTATGTAAACAAAACAGAATTTGTCACTGAATACACCTATTTTACAGGCTGCTGGTGCAATAGTATGCCTTATTCTGATTTTCTGCTTTGTCTCTCCTGAAACACACTGTGGCTTTTTCTGTGGGTGATTGATACGAACACTTCCTTTCATTCCCATCTTTCTTCGCCCTCCAGTGAACACATTCAAATAACTCATTATCTAAAAGTTACTGTGCTCACTTAAGGAATAGAAGTGATGTTCTGGAAAGCTATCACAGAACTGAAAAAGATTGTTTTATCCATTGTGTACGAATTTACAAAATGCTTATTCTACTAATAGTGAATGGCTATAGGAAGGAGACAGCAAGTCCAAATATACATAAGAACTTTCAGGAGGGAGAAAAAGGATTAAAAAAAAATAAATTAAAAGTTGAACTAATAAAATGAATTATTAAAAAACTTTATTTCTTTATTGACACTATGTATGTAGCAGAAGTAACTTAAATGTAACAATATGATTGCAGTGAATATTTCAGTTTCTTAAATTTTGTGTGCAATTCTCAGCTGCTTTTTCTGTAACGTGACCCTGGTACATAGGAAACTGACAGCTACTGAAGTAGGCTATACATATTCTAAATATACCCTTCTGCTCAAGAAGTCGAATTGGTCCAAAACGAGAAAGTGAGAAAGGGTCTATCAGTCTGAGAGTCGTGGTTAGAGCTGTGGTTTTCATTGAGGGCCTAGGTTCAGTTTTCTGAGTTTTGCTGCCCCACACTGGGATTTCAAGAAACTACATCGCAAAAATCTGAAAAGTAAAAAGCAGTGAGAAAAGCAAAGTGAAGGTATATAAAAGCCATGCATTTTGTAACAGTTTCCTGTGGTATTTACAATTCAACCATATTTCCTCTAGCCTTAATTGTAGCACAGCCACGCTAGCAGTTTTTGCCCTTGTGAATTTGTGCTTTTAACTGTTTCTCAGATCTTATTTAGTTCCTAGCTTCTCTTATTTCTTTGCCATTCCCATTTTCTCTTATACAGTGAACACTCAATTGTATTTGTCTCAATTAGTTTTAAACTATTGTATTTTTTAAATGATTTAATTTATTTTAGTCCTAATTTGCACAGGCTTAGACTCAGTCCTGTGGTTCTGTATTCATTCTGAATTGTATGAGTAAGTAGTTTAAATAGGTCCAGTACTATTAGTTGCATTTTCTATTTTGTTACACTCTGTGATTATCCAAGAAGTTTTATACAGGATTGATGGCTTGAAAAACACTGGGCTCTTCTGACAAATTGGGAAGGAGAGGACTGAATTAAACTAATGCCAGTTTCTATAAGGCACAACTCATTCCTTCTCTGTCAAATCATACTTGCTTTCTATTTTGACCCTTCCTGCCTTTCTCATGTCCAGAGTGTGGCATATTGTATAAATACTCAAAAGATTACTTTTATTAAAGGGTAGGTGCTACTCTAAAACTAATTGTACTCCTGCAAGTATAGATTTTGAATTTGTCAAAGTATTGACAGTATTTTCTGAGTGAGGTACTACTAGTTAGGCATTCCTCAAGACGTATGAGCTTAGGTGCCTAACAGATGTATCAGTTTGTTCATTCAATAGGCTCACATTAGACATTGTGTTGACAACAGAACTGTCCAAGCCTTAAGAACTTTTCTGCAGGACTCTATCCCCAAAACAGTGGTTGCACCACTGATAAAGTTACGCCTCAGTTGGTGTTCCACTCATGATCATGGTAAGTCTCAGTTCTAGGCCCACTTCTGATGTGACCTGACTTGTAGCTCAGTCCTTGAATTATTGTGATGATGGCCAAATCTCTTGACTGAATGAAAGGGCAAAATCGGGAGATGGAGTTCCAGAAGACTTTTCTCTCTGGTCAAAGCGAGTATAGTAGAGGCAATTATAGCACAGTTCTGAGCCACAGGGCTGGGTGTTTTCCTGAACAGCTTGCACAGGCTTTATTCATTGTCATTGTTCAGAATTCACAGTTATGGCCCAAAACACCCTGCTCAAGTGTTCAATCTGAACAGTTGGTTTCATCTGATAAAATCACACATTGGGCTAATGACAGAGGCTAATTAACTGAAGCAAAATCCAGACAGGACTGATGGACTGGTGCTAATGGAATGAAGAAATTAAATACTTGAAAGTTAAGGGAAGGATTGCATCTTTTCCTATAAGTGAGGTCTTTACTTTCTGTCAAGTTTGGATTTATCTAATGGGATTCCTCCTCAGTTCTCAGTGGTTGTTACCAGGAGAGACAGTGACCAAGATACGCACCTGTGCTTAACTAGAAGGCTGTAAAATTCTTTCCACTTAGAATTTGGTAATGCTATTGATATATTTATCTTTGGGATTAGAACATCAATGTCCTTTATGTTATGTAGAGTTTAAATTTAAATCAATGTGCAGATGAAAAGTAGTGTAGAATTGGTAGTTCCCTTATTATGCAAATGTCTCACCCTGAATACCTATCAGTCCTCTGTGATCCTTCTGCCAAATGGTGAAATAGGATGGGTAAGGACCTGCTTATTTGTAAGACTGTCTTTTAGGGCACCTTAATTTTAGTATTAAACTGTTGATTAAAATGAGAGGAAGAATTTATCTGTTTGTCCATACATTATTAGGTAAGTTTTCTCTTCTCCATCTGTGCTGGTTTTGGCTGGGATAATTTTCTTCATAGTAGCTCGTATGGGGTTATGTTTTGGATTTGTGCTGGAAACAGTGTTAATAACCCAGGGATGTTTTCAATATTGCTGAGCAGTGCTTGCACAGAATCAGTGCCTTTTCTGCTTCTCACCCCACCCCACCAGTGAGAAGGCTGGGGGGGGGCACAAGAAGTTGGGAGGGGACACAGCCGGGACAGCTGACCCCAACTGACCCAAGGGATATTCCAGACCGTATGACGTCATGCTCAGCAATAAAAGCTGGGGGAAGAAGAAGGAAGGGGGGGACATTTGGAGTGATGGCATTTGTCTTCCCAAGTAACTGTTACGCGTGATGGAGCCCTGCTTTCCTGGAGATGGCTGAACACCTGCCTGCCCATGGGAAGTGGTGAATGAATTCCTTGTTTTGTTTTGCTTGTGTGCATGGCTTTTGCTTTCCCTATTAAGCTGTCTTTATCGCAACCCATGAGTTTTCTCACTTTCACCCTCCTGATTCTCTCCCCCATCCCACTGGGGGGCAGTGAGTGAGCGGCTGTGTGGGGCTTAGTTGCCTGCTGGGGATAAACCACAACACCATCTTTGGTTTAGTAATTGTCTGAAGGTATGGCTTTTATGAATGTATGGATATACTGAAGGTGGATACCTACTGACATTGTAGACATAGCAGTGATTTCAGTTGTTAACTTAAGTCCCTGCAACAGGAGACCTTGATGATCATGCTTCTAATGTCTAGATCAACGAAACAAAATACATGCTTCTGTTGCATTACTTAAGTAATGTATTCAGTTTTATCCAAGTCAAAAACCTTTTTCCTTGTTCTGTTTATCTCGCTGGTTTACATGATTCTAATGACAAGTAATGAAAAGACGACATATTTATACTAAGCTGCAGCCTTGCTGACACCATGTAACTAAAACTGCTCTTTGCAAGAGTGCACCCAGAAGCAAGAGTGAAGGCAACCCCACAATACAGACTTTTTACACAATTTGATGATTTTACACGGGGTGAAAGAATAAGATATGTTTGTCATTAGCATGGTATAAAAACATGTAAACAAAATGTTGTTCTTCTCTTAAATTCAGTTGATATCTCATACCACTAAAGTAATAAACATGAAGAGGAAAAAAAAAGTAATAATTATTAAAAGAAACTTCTTATTCTTTAGTGCAGGAGTTAATATCTGCACTAAAAGGCTGTTCCAGTCAAGATCTCAGTCTGGTCTCTGGAGAGGTGCATGTTTAATTCCAGGTACCTAATTATTGCATTGACTGCAGTAGTCAACATTTCCTGCTTTGATAGACTCAACAATATAAAATCAGAGATTAACAGTGAAATGGAAATTATTTTTTAAATATAGCCCTTAACTGTCTTCAAAATTGGGTTAGCATTGGCTTTGAAATTTATTGGTGGCTCTATACTCTATGAATGCTGAGTGTTAAAATAATGCAGAATTAGAAATATCTCAAATTTACTGTTTATAGTGGTTTATCAGTGCTTTGCCAGTAGTTATGATTGAAAGAATAGATCTTAATATTTAAAATATTTTTTTTTATTTTGGGATGTTACTATTAAACTGGGAGTTCTAAAATTAATTTTAAAATGAAGGAAGATCTTGATAAATGTTGGCATTACAAGTTTAGGTAGAACTTATTTAAAACCTTTATTGCTTATAAAGTCCTGCTTGGCTTCTTTGGATTTGCTCTGCCATCGGTTCCATTGCTGTTCTCCAACACATCAGGAATACCTTTTCTTGCCAGATGCAGATGCCTGACTATTGTTACTGAGCATTTTGAATTCTCCACTCTATAGGTGGGGCTTGATTTTCATCCATAGGCTTGCTGGTCAGTTTCTCAGTTGCTTGGGCTGTGAAATGACAGGTGCTTGGAGGAGAAGGTGTTTGTCCTCCCTGGCCATTCCTGGAGACAGCTACCTCTGCAGCACATCCTCCATGGAGTCTGCCTGAAATCTAATGACTTGGCTGTCAAGAAGCGCTTTCAGATTTTGTTTCTTCTCTTGCTTGCTTTCATCCTCCTCCTGTTTCAAACATACCAGAATAAGCATGTCTCCAATCTTTGTTTTCACTAGTTTCTGTGACACATGACACTTTCTTAGATGGTCTTCTTCTACAAATATATTTTAAAATAAAACTTTTATAAGAGATGTCTTTATTATCAGGGACATATCTTTATGGGAGTGAACTTGCACAGTCTTAAGGAATTTTTTTTACCGTTTAACAAATTTCCTAGGCTTTTAGTTTGGTCTTTTTTGCACTCTGGAGAAATGAAAATGGTTGTTTGGGTGCAGCACAAATGAGTTTATCTGATAAGTTCACTCCTCAGTCTGAAAAATTATGTGATTTTTTTTTTTAAATACCATTGCATTTAATAATCCTGTGTATTAACTTTTCATACTTTTGTTAGAGAATTTAATTTCTCTCTACTAACTGAACAGGGGAGGGAGCAAAAGTACTATTCTGATTTTCTTCATCATTAATTCACCGTGACCTAATACATGGGGAAAGTCAAATCAGGATTGCTAGTTAGACTGACTTTGAAAATGAACCAAGTTCTTCTTCTTTCTCCTCTGTTTTTACAATCCCACTTCTCACCCCATCATCTATTTCTGCTTAGAACTTAGGCATCACCTTTCCCAGCAAGTTAAGATAGTTTCAGTTTAAAGAACTTGCAACTTATTTGGATTTATACCTCATTTTTTATCACGTGAACAAGCTTACCAATTTGACTATATCACACCAGTGGTCCAAATCTTTGTCCTCATGACTCACAGTGAAGTTTTGAACTAATGATTCATTTTCCAATTAATTTTCCAATGAAACTCAAACTTTTACAGATTGATAAACATCTACACTTTCCAGTCATTTGCACAAAATTTGGCATTTGGAGTATAACAGTCTAGCCAGGGAAGAGCTATTTCTTGATTGCTGCTCAGAAGACAATTGTTTAGCTAATGGTGAACTTGACTGGGGTATAAGAAGGAAAAAGGCTAATTGTGCCTGCCCCATACTGTATATGTCAGGGAGGATAGTTTCATAGGACTTTTTGCCTCCTCACAAATTGGAATCCCAATTAGAATTAGTGTAACACATCCCATAAATAATGCAGGGAATAAAGCCAAGAGCTTGTAATGTCTGGTATAATGACATAAGCATGCCAATGTATAAGCATTTTATGTAACTATGAACAACATGACTTTGAAAGGGGCAAACAAAAACTTAGGTTGTTGCACTTGAATGCAAGTAAAATGCAGCAAACAAGTACAAATTCAGAAGATCAAGAACAAGATAAACACAAGTCAATTGGGAAGAATATTTTGCTGAATACAAAAAAAGAATGGTTGGCAAAACTATAAACAAGATAAGCAGTATCGGAAGCAGGCTTGGGAGATGGGTAGGTCAGTAGCACAAAAACATTGTGCATGAGATTGGAGAAGAAGGAAGACAATCCCACTTCAGTTTAGACTTCTCTTGCTCAAGAGCTCTCAAGTTTGATCACCTCAACCTCTGCAGCTGAGGCCACCAAAGACAGTGTCTGTCATTGCTAACTAAATAGCATCAGCTCTGTGGTCTTTGTATCCTCACAACTCATTTATATTCTAGGTATTACAGACAAACAGTTTCATACAGAATGAGTATGTGTTGCTAATGTGTAAGAAACAAACATTAGCATGTAGTATGTTGATAATGAATTAATATAGTAAATTTTTGTTTTAATAGTTAAAACTGGTGTGATTTATCAGTCTTCTAAAAGCTCCCATCACACGAATCTGTACACAAAAATTGTTGCAGAAGATCTGTAAACAAGCATGAGGTGTCGCTAAGCTAAACCTTTTAAATCTTGTGGCTTTTTAGTGCATTTTTTTCTTAAAGGCTTCTAACAAGTGAGCTGGAGAATAGATGACCCTAGTCACTAAATGAAAGCTAACTTATGAAGTTTAAAAAGTGGGAAAATGATTACATAGAATGGTTTGGGTTGGAAGCACCCTTAAAGATCATATAGTTCCAACCCCCTCCCATGGGCAGGGACACCTTCCACTAGACCAGGCTGCTCAAAGCCCCATCCAACCTGGCCTGCAACACTTCCAGGGATGGGGCATCCACAACCTCTCTGGGCAACCTGTTCCAGTGCCTCACCACCCTCACAGTGATGAACTTCTTCCTTATATCTAATCCAAATCTACCCTCTTTCAGTTTAAAGCCATTACCCCTTGTCCTATCACTACATTCCCTTGTAAAAAGTCCCTCTCCAGCTTTCCTATAGGCCCCCTTCAGGTACTGGAAGGCTGCTATAAGGTCTCCCTGGAGCCTTCTCTTCTCCAGGCTAGACAACCCCAACTCTCTCAGCCTGTCTTCATAGGAGAGGTGCTCCAGTCCCCTGATCATCCTCATGGCCTTCCTCTGGTCTCAGTCAAGCAGGTCCACGTCCTTCTTATGTTGGGGGCCCCAGAGCTGAATGCAGTCTCCAGGTGGGGTCTCACCAGAGCGGAGTAGAGGGGCAGAATCACCTCCCTCATCCTGCTGGTCACGCTTCTTTTGATGCAGCCCAGGATACGGTTGGCTTTCTGGGCTGCAAACGCACATTGCCAGCTCATGTTGAGCTTCTTGTCAACCAACACTCCCAAGTCCTTCTCCTCGGGGCTGCTCTCAATCCATTCACCACTGAGCCTGTGTTTGTGCTTGGGATTGCCCCGACCCATGTGCAGGACCTTGCTTCTGTGAATTACGCTGGCCATTTAAGTATCTTTTCTGACCTGACAAAATACTGAAGATCATCATTTTGCTGTGTGTTTGTACTGTCTCAAAAATCATGCTGAATTGTTCCATAGCAAGACAATTCTCAGACATCAAGCTGTCACTATCATAGCAGTTTTCGACTACATATAGTTGCCTATTACTAACAAGTAGAGACAATGCAAAGTTTACAGTCTACAGTGTTTCCACAAACTTTCTTGGGTGACAGATAAAAACTCAGCTACAAGGTTGTCATAAGGGTTTTTTTCTCTTCTTTATAACAGGCACTTTCTGGGAGAAGCCACCTCCATTCTCTCATTTGTGTAAAATAGAAATCTGTCTTCCTCACTTCTGTGTATCACTTTGAAACTGCTTCTAAAATCATTTAGGTGTACTGGTTTGAAACTCCGAAGAGGAAACACTAGATGAGTGTTCAGCACCGCAGTGGGGGATGGTGGCAGTGGTGGTGATGAGAGTGAGAGAGCAAGAGAGCTGGTTCAGGGCTCTTTCCGGATCTCAATAAGGAAAGCCCAACAACAAATGGCTTAATAAGATAACTGCTTTAATAAGGCAGAATGAGAAGAGAAATACAGATAGCGGAAAGTCTTGCATCTCTTTAGATGCTTTGTACCCCACATTTGTGCAGTATCAGTTGGAGCCTGGATGGATTTTTCCCACAGTGCTGTGGAGAGCAGATGCTGTCCACGGAGAGAGGCTCTCCCTTTTGGTCATCTGAGCTATCATGTGATATCCTCACAAGACATCAACTCTGTTTCTAAAGGATGCTCTCATGAGAACTTCCTGCTGCACAGTTAGAGAAAGGCAAGTCCAGGCAGGTGGCATAATTGCAGGTATCAGGTGGGAGCTGCCTTCAGGGTCCTCAGTGAAAATGAGTTGCCTGGGTTTGTCTTGCAGCCAAGGGATCTGTGCAGCACAGCCCAGCCTGAAGCCACGCTGGACAGCCAGCACAGCACAGGCCTGCACCTGCACAGGTTAACTGTTGTGTGGATCACTGACTCCTAAAAGCACAACCGTTTCTCAGTCAGGATCAATACACTTTTAAGAGTAGAATAATACAAAGGGTTGATTTCCATGGATATACATTGGAATTTATTAAAGGGCCAAATTAAGAAGAAAAGACATGTATCTTAAGCACACTTTAAACAGAAAATCCAAAAATACTTCTGTGCATATATAAATCTGAAATCACTTTGGACAGAAGACAGGTATTAAAATACCTTGGCCTTGGTGGGGAGAGTTCTGGGCACAATCAGTAGAAAGACTTAAGGTACTTAAGTTTCAACTGTTTTGTAATAGGAGGTGTCAAGCTCAGGGGCCCAGTCCTGTAAGTGTACTAACAACATTCATAGCACTGGCTTCAGCACAAAGCACTGAAGATTTATAAATTCAGAAACAAGGAGAGGAGGAAACTAATTCAAGAATACTAGCACTTTTGCTTTTCCTTTTTATTATTTTTCAAGACATCCATCTCTAACAAAAAAATATGTGACAATGAATTAACCAGTTTCGAGGTGTATGTCTAAGGCAGGCATCTAAGTCTGATCGAGAGATTTTTTCAGTCTATATGTTCTTCAACTTTATCCATTAGGTGGCGTAGGCATCCTCCCTGCTTAATAGCCTGTGGATGTTAAAAATCCTAGTCAGAGGTATTCAAAGGGGTACTTAGCATTGTGTTTCTCAGACAGGTAAGAACTTTCTGCCTGTATTTCAACCTACATGATGCAAGCCAGCTGTTAAAGGAAAAATGTATAACTGTGTCAGTTGTAGCTATGCTGTGCTGGAGCAGAAAATCCCTGGTGGGAGGATAAAATGTTAATACAGCTTTTGGAGTGAAGATGATTTGTGCTTGGCTAGTGTGGAGCTGGACAGAGCAGTGCTGGGTTTGTTTGTGAATCATCCTGTGATTTTGCAGTTACTGAAGTATGCTAGCCTTTCTAACAGCTTGTTTCTATAGTCTTTCCCTATCTCTTTGCTCTTTCTTCCCTGCTTCTGGCCATACAGTCCTACCCCTTCATTGTGCTGCTCTGGAGCTTGCTGGATCCCTCGGTTGGCTGTCCACTTTGTGCTAAACTAGTCTTTGAGCACAGTAGTTGTTGAAGCATCTCATAGGAGATCCAAAACAAGGTAGAAGGACACAACAGGGTGGGAGGTGGATGGGGAGAGGGGAAGGGTGCATGACCTCCCCCTCTCAGTGTGGCAGTGAGTTTACTCATCAAACTCATATTTAAGAATGTCAGTCCTAGAGCCAGGTACCTCAGTCTAACATGGCTGCCATTAGTATCGTGCCCAAAATATTTACCATAATGCAAGAAGCTTATGCTTTACTAGGAAAAAAAAAAAAAGAAAGAAAGAAAGAAAAAAAAACTAAAAGGAAGGAGTCAGGATACCTGGCTTTGAGGATGGCTTCCCAAAGAGTTGGAAGACATCTGCTGTCCTTGGTGAGGGGAATGGACAGAGACACTGATTCTTTTGAAGTCAGTGTATTTATTTATACTATGTACAAGATCTGTTAAACTATCCATACCAGGTGTATATAGTACCCACATATTTTCCCTCTTTTTCTAAGGTGGGATGTATCTATAGAGGAATGAAATCAGTCCCATTAATATGTGATTATCTCAAGCTGTTTATCAAGCCCTAGGAGCCAAGTTGATGTAAAAGCCCATTGCAGCTGAAAGAGGCTTTTTCTTTTATATTATTTTCTTCCCCTCTGCATCCTATGCTGATGAGCCTTTCCTTTTTGTTAGGTCAAGAACTTACCAAATACTTTGAGTGTTTAGAGTATTTAACTCATTTAATTGGCAGTAGCCCCTTTCTTTTCTTTTTTGCGGCTCACTTAACTTTCTGTCATCTTAATGAATTAAATTTCCTTACAGGGGGCTTTGATAAGGGCACAAGAATAAGCACAAAGCAAGCGGTGGAAGCACACCATGAGGTATAATGAGTGGAGATGGAGCAGAAGGGTAGCTTATCAGTGCCAGGAGGGACAGATCTTCATGTGTTGGTTCACTGGATTTGGTGAAACTATATTCTTCAAAGAGATGAGAGTAACTTCTGCTGATGAATGTCTTGAAAATGATTATTCAGTGAACAGAGGTGGACAGTGCAGAATAAGATTCACCAACTAAGTACATTTGGAATGTTAGAACTGCCCAAGTTGAGGGCAGCTCTTACAGTGTTCTGGAAATAAAAACTTGGAAGGCATTTCAGGGTATCTGCAGATCTTCTGTACTGAAACAAGCTTAAATATAACTGCCAAAACTGTCATGCACCTTATTCTTTAAGTAACGTGAACATGTTTGTGAGTGGCCTGCACAGAGAGGCATTTCTTAGAGGTACTAATGCTTTTGAGTTAATATCAAGATTTTCAGTGTAAATGCTGATACTTAGGCATTTAAATTGGTGTCCTGTTTTTGAAAGTTTTATCATGTGCTTATCATATCCCAGTTTCTATTAAAACTGCCTCCCTTCCCTCAAATAGAACCATAGAAAATAATTTTTCACTCTCCCTCTGGATTTGACTTCATTACTGGCTCTAGAACTTCTCATCCTGGCAATGTTAGACTTGGGCATAGAAGGTATCATTTACTATCTGTTCTATAAAACCAGCAATGACTGAAGCTTTCTCCTTGTCTCCAGAGCCTGACAGATTGATCCATTTAAATCGACACAAAGATCAGCACGTCTTTCACCCTTACTCTATTAATCTATGCTTCACTTGTCTCAACATCTTGAAAGCTATACTGAGTTCTCAAAATGTCTCAATCAGGCACTGTCGAAATTGTGAACAGCTGCCACCATTGATCTTCAGAATTCATACAGTGTGGTTTATTGTCAGACCTTGAAAATCAAATTCTTTTGCAGATGCTAAAGGTCCCATAGCGTTTAATGGGACCACTCACTGAGTTGTCCCACAGTCCTTGGCCATAACTCTTGCGTGTCTCTAACTGTGTATACTTTTCAATGCATCAACTAATGCCCAGCCTGTTTAGAGGTGGCTGAATGTCACTGATGATGTATTGGTTTATGCATAGCTAGCAAGGACTTACAGCCCCTTTTAGTAGTAAGGAGTTTTATAAATATGAAATGTTACTAGTGACTGTTGCTTTCAGTTTGCATACAGGTAAGTCTAACTGTTTTCAATGGATCTGTAAATGTAGGCATTTTATTACATATCTTTTAATTAAAAGGAGAGGTGGGGAAATCTTTTTAAACTAGTTTACAGAATACAGAAGTAAACAATTATTTTGTAATTACAGGGTACTTGGTAGATGCAGGAAGGCCCTTTTTATGATTTCTCCAATACAATTTTCATGTAACTTTCAGAAAGTAAATAGCCATGTCATTAAAATAATTATATTCCTATTGTCCAAACAAACATTAAAAACTTTTTTTTTGTGATTACTCTAAGACCTCTTCTGAAAGGACTAATGAAAAAGAAATAATATAAAATACCCACTATCAAAACCTGAAGTAAATTACACAGGAAAAATGGGCAACTTAAAAAATAGAGGTGACGAAAATGAATTGGTTCATGTCTGTGTACTTGTGTACCATAGAGTCAGAATATATTTGTGAAGTGCACTATAATCTGAAAATATTTTTCTGCTCCAGTGTGTATGGAATCAAAGTCATTCATCTGAGTGTCTTTTTGCAGGAAGATTCTTACTTACATTCACTGAGTAGTTATGTTTTAATTATTTAGTGGTTGTAGAATTTTCTACTTCTGGTCTCTGAGGTCTGCAAAAATGACAAGGATGCTTAGTAGGCTTAGTGTAGATGTGGATCCACTATCATTACAGAAAAATTTTAAGAACCTATATTGAAATGCAGTACTTAGAGAAATATGGGCCTGACCATTTATATTTAGTTGAACTTGGTGAATAATTTACATATGATTTCATCACATCTATCAAATCAGAGACCTGTTTTGTTTTGTAAACACTCATCCTGCTATATAACAGACATAAAATAGGTGCATGTATACTGGGTGGATCATATTATGAAAGATTTCTAAATATATTGTGCTGTGTAATTACCCTGGCATTCCTGTTGCTGTACATGTACTATGTCTCTTCCTCCACACTCCCTCTTTCCCAAAACCAGGTTTTTATTAGCCTTGTGGTGTTCCCATTGCTACTTTGTTACTCTGGTTCCCTTGTGACTTTTAGGACAAATTTCCTCTTTCCTCTTTTGACAGGAGCCTGCCCTGTTTCACTTTCTGCCAGTGGAAGCATCTCACACTGTCGCTGTCTAACTACTGAGCTTTCTGCTGCATGACATTCTCAAGGTTTGAATCTGTCACTTGAGTCTCGGTAGAGCATGCTACTAATTTTAAAACTTGCTGCTTTCTCTTTAGGCAAAGAAATGCTCAAGTAGCTCTTTTAAAGGTAGATTGTCACTGCACACAGTGGTAGATGTAATATTAGTAATTATCCTTTAGGAATTAGTCTAGTAAAACAGGGAAAATCTCTACTCTTGTCTGCCCTCACTGGAGGCTTTAAATATGCAGAAGACTATCTTCATCTTCCTTTTCTGAAGATTTAGTGACTAGGTTTAATTAATCTTTTAATGTGAAACTAAAATGAACTCTGAGCCCTCCCAGTTCAAACTTCTGTGCCTGGTTTTATGAGGAATAATGGCATACTAACAGGAAAGCTGAGACACTATACTGTTTAGGCAATTGTGGAGCATGCAAGCTCATCTGTGGAAAAAAATGTTCTTGAGACTATTTCTTAAGAAAGTGAGGCTTAGAAAAATCGTATAATCATATAATTCCTCCCTATAAATTTTGAATCTCTTGGGCTAATTTCAAAAGAATTTGATGGAAGAATAGTAGTCCCAGTTAACTGAGTTCCTGCAGGCTTTCTAAAAATAGCGGATGGAAGGAAAAGGAAAGAAATCAGTACTACCAGTGCAAGTCTAACAGATAACCGGCCACACAGCTGGCTAAAAACCATTGTTATAGAAATACTTGTCTGATATTGGTGTGAAATTTAGCCCCAGAGCTGGCTGCTGCTTGCCTAGCCAGTAGATGGGCATTTTGAGCGACAGAGAAGTCCATCAGGGTCTGGAAGTCACAGGGCAACTGAAGGAAGAACCTGGGAATGTTACACTTATATGAATATGAATCCAAATCTCCGCAGGCTTTATTTAGTTCTGCACTCCATGGAGTGGCAATATGCAATATGAATTTGCAAGGAAGTTACTGGATTTCAAGAATAATTACTGTGTTTTGGTGTTTTTTTTCAGTAAAAGCATGTGCTATGCCAATGCTATGATCTTTCATTGACTCTAAAGTGAACTGGATTTCTCTCTCTCTCTTATGCTTTGCATAGACACTTCAGAACCATTTCAGCTGAAAGGCAGGCTCCTCTTTTCATATTAAAAAAAAAAAGTATCCAAAGTGTCTTACTGCTGCTGGATGCCAAATCTAAAGACACGCTCATTATCCAATTAAATTCTGGTTTTGTTTTTTTGGTTTTTTTTTTTTTTAACAGAGAAGCTTTTGGCGATATTTATCAAAAAGACAGGGTAGTAATGCATTTATGAACTAACACCTAAAAGAACAGGTTGGAAATTAGTCTGTTCTGTACACTTTCTTTCCCTGAAACAAGTTTTTGAAACACTGTTAAGTTAGGGGAAGAACTGTTCTTTGATACTGGAGCAAAGGATTAAACTACAAGTTTTTCTCACCAGGAGAGGTAATATTTATTATGTTCATGCTGAATATAATGATAATGACAAATTTTTGTTTGTTTTCACGTCCTGTTGTTCAGAAGCTGAGGAAGAAATAACATTGTGCCACCAGATAGGAGACTTAAATTATTTTCCTGATTCTCTCTAGATTTGCTATATATTTTTAGTGAATTTCCTTAATCATTCTGGAAAGCAACTAAGTATGAATTTGTCCACACTGCATGCCTGATCAGCAGTCTCATGTGACTACAGTATGAACTGGAATCTTGTTTACTAAATCATGACTCTGCCACATTTACTTACATTTTCTGTGCAAGTAGCCAGCCTGAAATGAAGTATGACTTCCCTTAATCAGAAAGGATTCTAGATCTAAAGAATGTACTAGCACATATAAATACAAATAACAATGAGGACCTTCCCTGCATGTGCTTTCAAAGTGTATTTTTGAGGGAAGCAGATAAATGTTTCTGCTGTTGTAGAAATTAGTCATAGTTCTGTTAGCCAGTTAGATTTCTCTATCAACACTTATGCTGATATTTTCCTATGGAAACTGCTAAACATCATTAAGGAATTAGTTTATTTTAGATGGGGAGGAAGAAAATAAATTTATTTCTCCTAACTGACATTAAGCACTAGCTTGCTACAATAGGCCTAGAGCCAATATGAGCTTTTGATTGGTTTCTTTATTTAATATATATGAATATATCAGATAACAGAGGGTTATACAATATAGGTTGCATTTAAAATATTTTTAAAAGATTCAATTCTCTACTTATCTTGCTGCATATAGTAATTTTGCTGTGATTCTCTGTAAATGAATTAAAATGCTTGGGTGACTGATATATTGCTGAATAGCTAACCTACCATGATCTTATAAAAGAAGTCATTAAACATTGCAGTGAATTACGTCTGAGTAACCTGGCAAATCCTAAATTATTGATGCTTTCTATCAGGGTCTGAAAAATACTGTTACTAATCCTGCTGTCTGCATGAATAGAAACCAGGATCAGATGAGTAGGAGGGCTGGGCAGAAGCATAGCTAGACATGCTGGTTTCTTCCATTCAATGAAGGGGGCAAGACAAGGAGCCAGAAAGCTTGGGGTGCATCTCCTGAAAAGACGAAGAAGGTGATATTCTTTAACAGCTGTTTTCAGGATAGTAAGAAAATGGCCCAAGCACTGTAGTAGTTTATTTAGGTGAGATAATATGGGTCAATAAAAAAAAAAGCACAAAATTCTAACACAACCAAGCTCTTTGCCACAGCAGAAATATTTATCTGTTCATATTAATAAATAACTGTTATAAAATAACTTAACTCATGTACTGCCATATTAATACAACTCTACACCACATTGATTTTGTGTGAACAGAGGCCAAATACTTACTATGCAGTTGTTCAGTGGATTATGGAAACACGTAGTCCAAAATGACTACTCAGAAGGCTGGAAGTTTCTCCTGCAGAAACTAGTTAGCAGTAGTATTAACGTTGTTTAAAAAATTAAAACCAGTAGCTCTGTAATGAATAAAATGTAATTTCACCTTTTAAAATCAGATTAAAAAAACAAAGTACAGTAGATAACTAATGAGAATTTGTAAGAGGGAACTAATCTTCCCAAAGTAATTCTGAGAAATAAATTGCATTAAACACTTTGAGCTAATTTCTTGTACTATGCCTGTAATCACAGGAACATGATAATATTTCATGTTTTACCCAAGACTACTATCATTTGCTGATTATCTGAACAAAAAATGTCCTAATTTAGAGAAGTACTTAAGTATGCTCCTAGGCTTCTGCTACTTAATATGAAACTAGGAATTTAGACGTTTGAGCCATCAAGCATGCCATGTAATAATTAGACTACATGCCTCAGAAGTGTTGCTTTGTAGATGCCTATAGGTATTTCTTTTAAATAAGGATGGAATAAATGTTTGGCATTAAAATCTTTAAACAAGGCAAGCTTTCTGGAAAGATGTGACCCAACAAAGACTCAATACAACATCAGTTGCTATGTCTCTGCTTACACTTCTAAGCAGTCTTGCTCATAAGGATTTTTGTTTGGAAAACTTTCTGGGCTTGCAGAAATATCTCCCATATTTATAGTGGAAGAAAAGGAACTCCTCTTGTTATTTATTTTCCATTGTCCTTGGGGTACTCCAAGGACACTTATTTTCTTTTTGTAATAATTTGGACTTTTCGTCTGTATCATATGCAGTGTACATCTAACTTGCATTTGTTTCTGATGATATCAAGATGACTGTCATTAATGTAAGTGGCTTCATCTCCTCCTTTTCTGTATGGAGCTCATACAAATAAATGGTGCAGACCAGCAGTTACTGGGCAGGAATATGCAAGGAACTTGGGGAAGAAGAGCACTGAGGGAAAGATGAGGGAATGGAAAACATAATATATGGTTGACAGGAGAATGGAGCAATTTAGTACTGTGTAGGGACTGGTTCAGAGATACTTGGAAGACTAAAAAGCAAGAGAATGTGTGGAGAAAAACACTTCATTTACATACAAGGAAGAGTGGCAAGGCACAAGAAGATGGTGGTGGGAGAGAAGCCTCTTCTGTTTGTGTGTTATATTCATTGAAAGTGACATTTTAAAACATAAACTGATGAACTGCAAATTGAAGATGAATATTGCATGAGTTGGGAAAACATTTTAAAAGAACGTAATACATTTTGAAACCAATTGCATACTGTTGAATCAGTCATAATAAAAGTGGTTTAGTGGTGGTTGGCAGAGAGTCATTTATTTAAAAAAAAAAAGAAAAAAGATCAGAGATCAGTGGATCCCCACAGTATGTGTTTTACTTTTCAAGCTAACCATGTGGAAAATCTCATCTACCTATAAAGACTGTTTAAATTAGTTTTTAATGTGTATACAATGAATTACATGCTCTTAGGGGCCAGGGACTTTGATTTAAATGATAGATGTAAAAATCTGTTGTTCAGCTACCACTTTTATACAAAATGAACCTGTAATTCCAGGCACTCTTACCATCTTTTGTCTGAGGTCCATATAATAAACAGTAAAGTGAAGAAGAGTTTTAAAAACTCATTTGGAGTTTATAGTTACCTAAAAATATGTAAAGTGTTGTTTAATCTGCTTTAATCTTTTCCTAAGCTTGTTAATATTTCTGGAAAAAATTGGGAAGTTTGGGAGGATGTAGTTCCCTTAAATAATTTTACTCCTATTTTCAGTAAAAAAAAATACTGAAGATTTCTATGAGAAATGAATTGTTTAAAAACAGAAATGTCATTTCTGTGGATAGTCTAAAAATATTCATGAAATACTGAATATATTTTAGATTTTCCTCATTCTGTCATTTAAAATTTTATATTTTAGAGGGACTTTCACTCTTCTTCCTTCCTCCTTCCTTCCTTCCCCCCTTTCTACCTTCCTTCCTCCCTCCCTCCCTCATTTCCTTCTTTCCAATTTTTGAACTTTAAGAATTACTTGGATCACACATTTTCTTTTTCCTCCATACCTTTGCTCCATGATGTGATGCTTATGGAAACACACCAATTACCATGAAACACTTGACAGAGTCACTAGAATTGACAGCACTGATGCTAGGTAGCATATTGGAAATGACAGTCATTGATGTAGTACTGGAGTGCTTCTGTACATTACAATAAAATGTTATTTTGGGAGATATTGTCAAGTGCTTCCGCCACAACATTTGCACTTTTTCTTTTTTATTGTGTTTGAATAGCCTCTCCAGTGCCTTTGAGTACTGCATTAGGGCATTCTGTTAGAAAATAAGTGTAGTGACTGAAATTGGAAAGGAAACTCTCAATAGAGCAGGGCAGTTTCTTTAACCACAGGGAGTGACATAAAAAAGGCTGAATACAAAACTCGATAAATTTTTATGTTCTGTCTTTCCTAAGAGCTGAAGGATCAAAGCTGTCATAATACTTCGAGTGATTAACTTAAATAAGATGTGACTATTTAAATAAAAGAACATGTGCATTGTTACTGAGTATTAATGTTAATATGGTTAACTGGTCAAGAAAGGAATAGTTGAACAAAATAAAGTTTGAAATGTTTACCAACAACATGGTTACTGAAAAATAAATTCTGTAATATTCATGTTGGTTTTCTTAACTTCTGCTCTGACTCTGGACTGTAGTGGTAGTGATCTGGTGCAGTCCCATGCTGAGGTCAATGGTTCATCAGAGCAACACTACACAGTTTTTCCAATAACTTTTGATGCAGAGTGATCTGCAAAAAATGTTCGGGATTGAGAATGTTCCTTTAGGGCAAAAGGCTTGGAATCATTGACTTTGAATGAATATAATCTGCAAAAGACTGACTGCATCATTAGCACCCAGTTGTGCTATTGATTTCAAACAGAAAGTGCTTGCTTTTCTACCACATGACTTAGCAGTGCTTGGCTGACCTTGCTCAAACATGCTGGTGTTGTGAGGATTTTTTTTTTCCTTTTTTTTTTTTTTCTTTTTTTAAGGTACAGTGATTTTATAGTTCTATGGGTTTTAACTAAACACGGCTTTAAAATGAAGGGTGAACTAGGTGCCATCTCTTTCCAGCTAGCTGCATTAATGCTTGCCAGGGTAGTAATTAGGGTAATGTAATAGATTTCTTCCCATTTTAAAATCAATAATCATAGAATCATAGAATAGAATCATAGAATAGTTCGGGTTGGAAGGGACCTTTAACTGTCATCTAGTCCAATCCCCCTGCAAGGACTGTGAGCAGGGACATCTTCAACCTAGATGAGGTTGCTCAGAGCCCTGGCTGACCTGACCTTGAATGTTTCCAGGGATGGAGCATCTGCCACCTCTCTGGGCGACCTGTTCCAGTGTTTCACCACCCTCAGTTAAAAATTTCTTCCTTACATCTAGTTGAAATCTACCCTCTTTTAGTTTAAAACCATTACCCCTTTTCCTATCGCAACAGGCCCTGCTAAAAGGCCCTGCTTGACAGAATAATAGCCTAGCATAGTGAGAGCTTTGCTTTCTGTAACATTTCGTTGTGGGGGTTTTTTAAACAGGGGATGTTGTCATGGACAATGGAGCAGAAGAATGGGCTGCTTCTCTTTATTTTTTTTTCCTTCCTTCTCACTGTTAATTAAAAACTAAAACAAAAAAAGTAGATTGTGTGGCAGTTGCATTTACACTCACTTGCCTCTGTTGAGTTAAGAAGGGTGCTTTGGTGCACCTAATGGGCATGACAATTTGGGGAAGTCGATAACTTCTGAAATATAAAGTCACTTGAGTTAACACTTATAAATGTAAAAGTGATGTTTTAACAACAATGCATAAAACACTGATGAATCACACACTGTATCAAGCGATGCAGTGCCTCTTCAATCCATTGCCATAAAGGCAAATTATTGCTGCAGGAGCACAGAAGCACTTAATTGTTTCAGGTGGCATCGTATGTCTGACATGTCAAAACAACAGTGGTAATGTATCAGATTGAGAAAGAATACAATGTCAGGAGAAAGCTGAAATTCAGAAAGGGAGGAGAAAACACTATTTTTGAAACTTAACAATGGCAGACAATACAATGCAAAATTAAAATGAAAAGTCAAGCAAGGCTGTGAAGCTGCAATTTAGAAAGAAATCAGAACTATAAGAGCCTCTCGAGTTAAATTTGTATAAAGATCATCATAGCCTAACATGTTTAATTGATCACAACATGAAAAATGTGCATGTGTGTATGCTGAAACTTTTCATGCTTTGTCTCCGCTCATGTAAGCTTCTTACAAGTCTGAGGAAAATACGTTGAGGGTTTTTGTTTGTAAGAAGGTATTTGCTTAACAGAATAATACAAGTATGTTTGTTAGCACATTGGCTCGCTCTCATTTAGAAGTAGAGTAATTGCAGATTTCTAATTTTTTTTTTTTTTTAATTTAAGTATAGCCTGGAAATAAACTTGACTAAGTTAAGGTCTCTCTTTTTAAACAATTTTAAAGTCATGTCCTTACATACATTATGCTTGGAGGGCATGCTGCACAGTACATGCACATGCATTGTGAGTGTGTGAAAAATCTGTTTGGGCTTATTTTGCAGAAGTCTGCAAGATTTGTGAAGTAGTTCTTCCACACTGCTAAGCAAGGTTAAAGCCTCAGATGGAATACTCTTGTTTGTTTTAGACACTGCACTTTGAGGAAGATATGGATCAACTGTAAAGAGTCCCAGGGAGATCAAAGAGAATAATCAGGATGGAAGAGAGGGCAGGGTTACAAACAGGGAGCTGAATTTAATGACAGTTGTTGGATGCACTTAAAACTGCTTCCAGCAGGCAGAAAAAGGAAATAAAACAGGTTATCTATACCCGTGTACAAGGACTAGTGAAATTAACACCATCAAGGATGATTTACATTAGACATAAACAGAATTTTCTAATAGCAATGACATATGATACATGGACACTACTTTGGGAGGTTTTAGAATATCCATCACTGTAATCTGTTTTCTCTGACCAGACAATATTGACAGACCAATATTGGTTGGAGGTAATGTTGAATAGTAGATGGTCTTTTGGCAAGGGTGAGGAAGGATAAGAGAGACTATATGAGTTTATAGATGACCTCATGGTTAGAATCCGACAGTTGTTAATGTGAGAGTAATGTTGTAGGCAGGAAAAAATGCTTTGTGACTGCTTAAAGTGTGTATTTTCCAGATTACTGATAGCTGAGAAGAAAACAATCAAATAAAACTGTGGTTTTGTGACTTTTTTCCAAGTTAATTTTTTAAAAGTAATTACCAAAACATTGGGAATCATGGTTTGTAAAAGAAATGCCTGTTGTCTATACCTACATTCTCCAGGCTTCCTTACTAAAACACGTTATGGCTGGATGATTTCTCATAAAAGGTGAGTCATGTAATTGTGTTGATGTAGTGGGTGGAAAAAGTATATCCATTCCTTTCAATACGTTTTCAATTGAATGGCAACACATAGACTTGGGATTATGATCCATTAATATCTGGTTGTTTTGCTGTTGTTTTTTGGTTTGTTTGGTTCTTGGGGTTTTTTTTCTTTTTTAGAAGAAGCCAACAGATAATGAGTGCATAGGAAAGATTACTAAAGCTAATGTAGTTTTTGGTACCAGAATTTATGTTGAAGACTATTTCATGTATCAGCTTGCCCACAAAGATTCTGCAGATTTGGAACCTTAAGTTTTTATTTTTCTATAATACTATTAGATATAAAATATAGATAAAAATTATATTGATTAAAACTTAACATAATATCTTGAAGAATGCTAGTGTGGCTATTTTTTCTGTTCTTCATTAAAGAAAAAATACAAGGATGAGTGAAAGGATGGGCTTGGGGCATAGTAATACCCTTTTGACTCTTGATTCTGAGTTGTTTGGGGTTTTTTTTTGTAAAAAAGCCCGTTGAAATATGTGGGAGTTAGGACTTAAGATGTGAAAGTTACAAATCTAATTATAAGCTGATTCAGAAAAGTCAGTGAAGGAGAACGACACTGCTATTTACATAATTTATTGCTTTTAAGGTTTTTTTTAACCTTTATATACTTCATTATGTAGAAAAGGAATAAGCTGAAGTTCTGTGAAACTGAGTCCCATTTATATGTTTTTCATGCAACATTTGTATAAATGAACGCTCATTCTAGCACCTGAGTCTACTCTACTGTGACCCATTCCACATAAGCAAATGCACAAGGCTCCTCACCACTTTGTTATACATTACTGGTGAAAGAGGCCCATAAATATGTGTGGTACTTTTTAATGATTGCAGGTAAACTGTTGGGTAAATTTATGTTTGTTTGCTATAGATAAGACAACACTTTCAGGGAACTCACTGAAAGTGAGATTCAAATAACTCACTCTGGCTATGAGCATCAGTTGCGATCTGGATGCTTATGCACTTGATAAGACGCTAATAAAATCTCAGTGAGCTGCTTAAAACTCTTTTTTATGTCTTACCTAATATCTAGAAAGATTTTGCTTTTGGGGGAGGAAGGCAGTGAGCTTAATCTGCATTTCCTTATTCTCACAAACTACCTTTTTTTTTTTTTTCCTTTTTTTGTCTTTTGGAAAGTACCTTAACAGCCCAGCCAGTTGGCTTTAGCCACAGCAACCCAGAAGTACCTGAGCATAGCTTTTGGAAAAAGTTTCAACACTGAAGTCCTACCAAGTTACAAGAGAAAAAGAAAACAATTCAGAAACAGCTTTCCTCCTCTCTCCCAAGGCTCGAGTTCAGTCCAGCACTTCTACTCCCACCTTCCTAGTCTCAGTTCCCCTTTTTCTTGCTATGCATTATACTCATTCATTCCCAGTCCCTTCAGTGACACAACAGGCAGTGCAGGAGGCTGGGGTCATGGCTGTAGTACTTTGCCACTCCCTGCTGCTTGTTTTTCTCTGCCACTTCTTGCTGCTGCTTCATCTTCCTCTGCTCTGGCATGAGTCCTCCCTGGGCTGCAGTCCCTCAGGGGTGTCCCAGCCCTTGGCAAGGGCCACCTGCAGGCTCCAGTCCTTCCCAGTGTCCTTGCCCTGGTGTGAGTCACCTGTGGGCCGCACCTCCTCTGTCATGGAATGCCTCCTTCCACAACCCCATCTCCAGCTGCGTCCTCAACGATGTCCCTTTCCATGCATCTTCTCCGGTTTTCCTGCCGCATCTCCTCCACCTCCTCCCGCCCTCCCAAACGCTGCTCTCCCTCACACGTGCCTGCGCAGAGGTGCCACATGCCCCGGCTGCGGCTTTGGCGGGCGGTGGGTGGTTCACCGCAGTGCCAGAGCCGGCTGGAACCGGCTGTGACCGGCTGGCGGCAGTTCCCGGCCCTGCTGCCACGCTGCCGGCCGTGCCCAGCGCGTTCCTCCTCAAGCTGCTGTGAAATGTATTTAAGAACTGTTTGAACATGCATCCATTATAAACCTTACTTTTAATATCATCACAATCTTAATACACAGGTGTTATAAATTCTGCCCTTGCTCCCAGACAGTGGGGACTTGGCACTGTAACCGCGTGTACGTACGCTCAGAGAAAATGCCACCCCTCACCCCTGGGAGCCACGCTACAGGCGTTCACATCATACCCAATCTCTCAGTGCATATTCATTACAAACTTTAGACCTCGTCCCTGCAAAATGTGTAACTGGGAACATAATTACGAGGTATTTCTCCAAACTTCTTTCTCTCTCTGTCAAGGCTTTGAGGGCACTTACAGACCTTTATAAGACCTGACCAGCCTCACCTGGGGCCTCCCACCCACAGGCCCTGCCCATGGGCCCAGCAGTCCTATTTAAGCTCAGCTGTGTTGTGATTCTGACTCCAGCTCAGTCACAACTGTGCTTATGTCTAGCTGGAGACCTTGCTGATTGTGACCAGGACCTGTGGACTGGCTTCCCAACTTGACCTCAGACCTGTCTTGTTATATGGACTTTCTGAGTGATCACTGGGCTGCATCTGATCCCGGTTACTCTCTTCAGATTGACTTTCCACCTTACTGCTGTGAACTTGCTAGGTCATCTGGGCTCTTGGTTGAACCTGGCTACCACCACTGGCTCCGCCTTCCTTGCTTCATTCAGGTACTGTTGGATGGGGCCCTGACCTGCTGGCTGCGTTACCGCCCTTTGCTCCCAGCTTCACTTGTACTTTCTGACTGTTGTATCGTTCCATAGACATCACACTTTCTCACTGCTCTTATTATGGCTGAGACAAGTTCAAGTTGCATTTGCTGCCCCAGTAGGAAGTCTGATTCCTCCCAGAATGCCCAGCAAGTTCCTGGGCCTGCCTGGCTAAAAACAGCTTTCCTTTATGCTTCCATCCCAACTCTATGCTGGTAAGTCAGGCTAGCTGGTCAGCTTTATTGGCGTGCTTCTCTTCTCGAGTTTCCTTTGTGTTTGGGATATACGCATTAACATGACTTATTAAAGTAGGTCCCTTCTGAGCAGCTGTTGTATTATTTTCCATTGTTCTGCTGCCCAAAAAGCTTTTCTTCTTTGCTGCCTGTTACTGTGATTCCAATCTTTGAGCCATTTTCATATTGTACTAACCACCACCCAGAAGGCAGTACAGACATAGTTGGGCAACTGATGTTCCTGAGCAAGTTTAAAGGTTATTTTCAAGGTCATTACTTCTGCAAACTGGCTGGAGTGTCCAGGCTCTTTGCAGGTGCCAGCTTCCCCTTTGGAGGGGTTCCAAGCAGTAGCTTGTCACCTCCTGTCTCCTGCTTTGATTTCACAGGATCTGTCAGTAGACAAACTTCATTTATTATCAGCATTTAATTCATCGTATGCATGGGCTTCAATAGCCCAAGGAGGTTGGTCTTCCTCGTGTTGTTGATCTCTTGGCTACTGATTAATAGGATCACCTGGTCTGGAACTTCAAGCAATATGTGTTTCTGTCTGTCTTTACACGTCTAAAGCCTGTGTTTCTTGAGTGGGCCCTCATACTTTGGAGTGTTTAAGAACACATCTAACATTGAAAAGAGTACTAATTACCTACTGTATTTTATTAAGTACTTTGGTATTGATCCTCTAATCAATACGTTACCAGCAAAGTAGAAGGGTTCTATGGACACTTGTTGCTCTGAAGTTTGGTGGATGATGCTGTTGCAGATGGTAGGGCTGTGTTTTCAGCCCTAGGCCAGACAGTTGCAGGTGTATTATCTTTGGCCATACAGCTAATCTTGTGCTGTTCTTCCAGCATGTTCCCTCCACTGTGGCAGGTATAGATCTCTCCTTGATCAAGAGGGAATCCTCACAGGTTATCTGTGACACCAGAGGGATGTTACTAACTGTGCCCAGGCATCAGAGCTTTTGGGCCCTGGCATCAGTGAGCACCACCTTTGGGGTCTCTCCTCATGGTCCTGTAAACACACTGCAGCTGCCAAAGCAACTCCAGTCTATTACCCTTTTTTCCCCCATTCCTTCCATGGATGTATTTCATTCTTGCAGAACGGCATGTCCTGTTGGCCTGTTCCTCCAGCCTGTCTCAGTCCCTCTGCATGATATGCCTTCCTTTAAGCATGTGCTTCTTCCTCCAAATGGGTATCATCTGCAAATGTGACAACAGTGCACTCCGTTGCCTCCTGCCAGCACACACCTCTGTGATACTCCACTTTTTGCTGACCTCCAGGTAGAGTACAAGCCATTAACCACTATCCTCTGAGCCTGAGTGTCCAACCAAATTTTTACTGATCAGATTGTCCACCTATCCAGGTCATAATGTCCCAGCTTGTGTCTAGTGTCTCTAAATCACCTGCTACGTTCAGCAACAGACCCACATTTTCCTTGTTCAGCCTTTGAACACTGATGTAATGGTAGAAGCTCCTCTGGTTGCCCCTGATGTCCTCAATTCCTTCTTTGCTAGTGAGGAATAAAATTCTAACTGTTTGGAAATTTGGCTCAATGAGTGGTACATGGTTCTAGACACAGGTACACACAGGAGGAAAGAATATGTTATAGTTGGACTCATTGAGAAAAACTATTCGGCAATAATAATATGACTGTTCCTAAAACTGCATTCATAATGAGAACTACATCTGTTGTCACCATTTAAATGCTGCAAGCAATAAATTTCCCTCTCTTAAAGCTTTATGGGAATAATTACATTTTTTCATGAACCCATTAGTATTACATGGGTGTGAAAAAATAGGTTTTCTGCTATATTTCTGTCGTGGTTTAACCCCAGCCAGCAACTAAACACCACGCAGCCGCTCACTCACTCCCCCCCCACCCAGTGGGATGGGGGAGAAAATCGGGAAAAGAAGCAAAACCTGTGGGTTGAGATAAGAATGGTTTAATAGAACAGAAAAGAAGAAACTAATAATGATAATGATAACACTAATAAAATGACAACAGCAATAATGAAAGGATTGGAATGTACAAATGATGCGCAGTGCAATTGCTCACCACCCACCGACCGACACCCAGCCAGTCCCCGAGCGGCGAAATCCCTGCCCCCACTTCCCCGTTCCTATACTGGATGGGACGTCACATGGTATGGAATACCCCGTTGGCCAGTTTGGGTCAGGTGCCCTGGCTGTGTCCTGTGCCAACTTCTTGTGCCCCTCCAGCTTTCTCGCTGGCTGGGCATGAGAAGCTGAAAAATCCTTGACTTTAGTCTAAACACTACTGAGCAACAACTGAAAACATCAGTGTTATCAACATTCTTCACTCTGAACTCAAAACATAGCACTGTACCAGCTACTAGGAAGACAGTTAACTCTATCCCAGCTGAAACCAGGACAATTTCACATAGAAAACTGTTGTGAGTATGTTCCTTTTTATGAAAAACTTTTCTAGAGACAACAGTGACTGAGAAAAGGTATTTTCTGTAGACTTACATTGTTTTTATATCAGCTTCTAAAGCTGACTGAAAACTTACCAGCAACAACACATGAATAGATAGAAAATTCAAGTTATGACAAATAAGGCTTCATGCCAAAATCTGACATTTCAGCTGAGTTTTCAGTCATGTTTTTGTTCTTCAACGTTATTGGGTTAGTATTACCTCGTCCTTCCCCTTCTTTGTTCTCCTAATGCCCCCTTCCTCCCCTCCCATTCCCCAAGTTTGTATTTTGTCTGAATTCTGGGTGAAAAGCCTTGGGCTGTGATTTCCTGACAATTTTCAAGAAAAAATTATAACTTTTTATTCCTCCTTTGCCTCTTTCACTCTTCTGCCTTTTGCAACTATTGCTTTCTGATCTGTTATTATTTTACTTTATTTTTCATTCATACATGAGCTGGTAATATTCTACCCATCCTAAAAATTGCTATATTGGTCAGTATTTGAAGCATTTATGTGTTGTGCAATTAGAAACAAGAAAGTGCTTAATGAGTGAAGGCTTTGTATTCTAACCTTAAGACAAATTCTTAAGACTTCCTGATTAATATTTTTTTTAGAGAGTAGTATACTTGTATGTTGGATATGCTAGGGGAAATAATTTTTTTTTAATGGATACTGCTTTGGCTTTGGAATCAGTAGGGAAAACTTCAATTCTTACTGAAAATGCCCTAGAATTTTAAGCAGTAATCTCTCAGTTTATAAAATATCCTGCAGTCTCTTTATCTGAAGTGACTAAAATACTTTAGCTATTCATGGTTGTATCAATAAACATTGTCTGTTTGTCTTCTGATAAGTCTTTTGAGGGTAGAAGGCTTTTTCTTTTGCCTTCATTTCTGCTTATTTGCTTTAAGACTTTGAGAATAGTATGGAAAATTAAGGGAAATCTCTCTTTACAGGATTTTTTTTTTTTTAAATAGGTAACAGTCCATTACGTTTAGAAATGAGTTGGAACAACTGCAAAATCAGATGCTTCCCCTACATTTGAGATGTTGGCAAGTAAAAGAAACTCTATTGCTTCTACACATAAATTAAGCTAGATGTGCAGTAAATGAATCTTTATGCAGTACAAACTTATTAATTCAAATAACACAAGAAAACAAATCTACAGGGCAGAGTAATAGTTTTGATCCATTTTTTTTTCTTGCTGCCTCCATTGTGTTCTGTTGACAATGCTTTCTTTCATTTATCACCGTCTTTTTGTATAGTCTCACTTGTCTTTGTTTTAGTATAGTTGCATTTTTGCCTCTGGAATGCTACGAAAGCTGTGATCCTTGCTTTTTAAAAAAATAAATCAATATTTAATCAAAAAGACAAAATGATGACATTTTTTGGAAATAAGGAGAAAGTAATTCTGGCTGCGAAACCCAAGTGGTTACCAGGTTTCCTTCCCTGTCAATAGGAGAGAACTTTGAGGATCTTTCTATAGGGATAGGCTGGGGTGGGGGGAGTGTAGAAATTTCAGTTTTAACCCCCCTGTGCCCCAGGCTAGTGAATGGAAGCATGTCCTAATTAAAAAATAGCGTGTTATGCTACTATGTCATTGTGCCTGAGCTTTAACATTGGTTATGAAAACAGAACTGGCTTATATCAGGGCAAAAAAGGAATTTAGGCTATGTGAAGTTGCTGATTTGGTATGCCTTTCCCAGTAGCCATCTTGTGTCACTAGCAAGCAGTGTCCCATCACTGTTGTTATTCTAGGGACACCAAACCTCCCATTCTCACCTGTTAGCTGCAAAGAGTTGCACAAGAGCCTGTTTCAGATCCTGTTTTCCCAGGAGGTGTATAGTTATCTCAAAATAATGCTCAACTCAGAAAAGGTTTGATCAGTCAGGTTCCTACATTCAGCTGTTAATCAGGTAATAATTAGTCCATCCCAGTATTTTGCTTAATCAGCTTACAGTGTGGATACTATGCTGTGATTCTCTTTCCGTACACTTGTTTTATGCACATTGAATTGCATCATAGTTAATGGCCAATAAGAAAACTGCCGTATGTTACATAAGAGTTTTAGTATTTCATCATTCTAAGCCTGCACATGTTATTGGTGATTGATTATGCACTCAGGTCCTGCTTAATGCTGTATTTGGGTGTTTCCTGCTGTGTATATTTATTTCCCAGTAATTTTTACACAGCTGAAAAAAGCTGGATGGCAGTTACACTGTTATGCTTAACTTCAGCTACCTGCCTATGTTTTTGTGAATGTTATTAATGTTATGCATTCAGTTCATGTTTATTCCTATATTTGGTATTACCTGGTCTGCATGCATTTATTTTTCAGGACCATCTATTTGACTGGAAAAGACTGAACTGCATATATCCTGTCATGACTAAACTGGACTCAGCTGCCTGCCTCTCTAAAGTAACTTGAATGCAGGTAAACTCTTTTTCAGGTATCTATTTCTGAGCTGTGCACCTTATCAGCTATCCCATGTATGCTTTTTACAGCTGGGCTGTTTTTTCTAGCTTTTGACATGACTCACCATGCTAAATAGCAGCCTTAACTTTGTTATAATACTGTTTGTATCTATCTACATAGAATTACTGATCATGTAAACATACAGCTATCCACAGAGAAACATAGGAGACCTTGCCCCTGAAGCAAAAGGTGTTGTATAACATTGATTCCTAAGGGTTTATTGGGATTTTTCAATTGTTTAAGTTTCAGAAGCTTATTTTGCAATATATGTGAACAGTCATCAAATGAAAGATAGAAATTCTCTATGTATGATTAGTGAATCAGGAAAAATACCCATCAACAAGATACTTAGGGCACAGTGCCTATGGAAAAACTGTCCTGCGTGTGGCTGTCACAGGGTCAGGGGATGAATGAATGTGACTTGTCAGCTGTGTGATATGATTTTCACAGATATGATTTGTCAGCGTTCACCTTTCTCATTCATGATTCAGTCCTATTTATTTTTCCATCAGAAATTACAGGCATGAATTTCAAAACAGAGGAGAATAGGGTCTGGGTGCTGCCTGTCAAGTAAGCTAGGTACTTTGGGCTGTCTTGGATGTGCAGATTGAATGATCTAGATGCAACAGACGGTTACTTTTTTGCATAACTTGAAAGATCCAGAACATAGTTTCAGTACAATGTGCAGGTAGTCATCAAGTGTCAGGTAGAAAAGATCAAGGAGAAACAGTGAATTCAGGTCTAGTTCAAGCCTACACCCAAATGCTGCAGAATCTGTACATGATTTTTGGTAAGTCACATAGAAATGTTACCACAAAAGGAGTCCTGAAAACTGCCACCTCAGCTAATATATCCTGTTGAGTGTTCCTATAATGAGACTGCTATGATTTTTTGTAAAATGTCTTAGCACTGCAAGGTCTGATTTGGAGCCTGCCCAGAATTTTTTCCATGCCAGAACAGATGAGCAGCCCAGAGAAGCTTACAAACTGGCTCTTACTCCATGGACTTTTTTCCGTGCTCCTGCACAAAATGTTTTTAAAACACTAATCTGAGATGTAGGATTTCAGAGCTCCAAACAGTAGCCCAGCTGAAGTGAATTTACATCAGGTACTTATTAAATCAGTAACTAGAACCCCTTGTCTCTCTCTTCCCACTTTTTATATACTAGTTGAAACTACAGGGTATCATGCTCATACTCTGGCTTAATATATATTGAACAATGCAGAGTGAAACAATTTCATCAGTGGAAATTGGAGAAACTGCATTGATTTCACATAATCATAGCCCAGTGGTTGAGCATACTTCTGTGGAAGATGAGGTAGTTTCAAATTCTCATCATATAAAGAAATAGAATCCTAGCCTTCCATAATCTGTGCCCAGTACATTACAAGGCTTGATGGTGGCAGAGAGCTCATTATCTTTTCTGGAGTTACAGCTAGGAGGATGAATGGGGAAAATTCTTACTGATTTCAAAGAAAATTTTTAGTTACAAATACTGTGTCTAGAGTCTAAATGTTGAATTTGAGGGGCTGTAGTTCTAGCGGCTCAGTATTATTTAAGAACATTAATAGGTGAACATGAATGTTTTTTTGCAAGATGGTTTCTAAAACTTATTTCCTATAATACAAAGTTAAGGAAACTTTTCAAAACCAGTTATTTTTTCTGACCCACAGACTTAATTCTTCTGCAAGTTGCCACTTTAGTTGCCTTCATCTGCCATCTTGTGGTATGTTGGCTTAATCTCAAGTGTATAGAAATGCACATACATTATTTATTCTATTTTATAAAATTTTCCTGCCTCACATCAGTAATTAGTAGAGTGATACAAGCTGATTTTACTTTTGGAAGCTAATGTGTACAGTAAACGAATTTTCATGCACTATTTTCTTTTTAATATTGGAAAAGTAAAGAAAGACTGAAAAATCAGCTAATGTCAAAGTAGTTCTTGTTGAACATATTTCTGTTTTACTAGAAATCATATACATTAAAAAGATTTTTGGACTTTACAGTATGTTCACATGTCTCAATAAATTAGCACTTTTCAATTCAATAAAAAAACAAGAATAACTTTGAAGTTTTCAAAAACAGTTACTGGTAAAACCGGTAGAAAGGCATTGTGAACACATGTAAGCTTAAAAGTAGATCCTTCTCTCTCCCCGAATTGTTTGTAAGATTCATGTGCATTTATAGAAGAGAATTTAGTTAACATCATTGCAGTGACTCTGAGATATCGATATATTTGTTAATATCTGTCAAACTTATTATCCTATTCTTAGTACCAGAAGTTTCACAGGAAAGGATGGGGCAACTTCTGGAAAACCAGGATGGAATGAGGAATTATTTTTCTAAACTCCATTAGTATTTAGCCTCTGATAAATTCAGAGATATATTTATGTAAAATAAATATATATATATATATAAAAAATATGTGGATATATTAAAGAATTTGGGTTTTTTATTTTGCTAAAGAATAAGACATGAAACTTTAAAATAGAAAGATGAAGTAAAAGATGTAAAAGCCCTTTTAAATCTTACCTAATTAAGAAAGCCTTGATCCTGCAGATGGTTTCAGGCTAATTCTGTTAAATTAATGAAAATTATATGATGTTTATATCTTCTGCTTATTTAGATTTATCTAAACTGTTCACCTAGCTTAACTTATCAGAGCTAACTTTACAGTTAAAAGCTACAACTTTGCTTTCCTGGATCTGCCATGTGTATTTGTATATAGGACACATAAACTACATTCAAAAAATACTTGTGAAATATGTAATCATTACATGTTTTTTATTCAGTTTCTTACACTAACCTTGAAAATACTACTTAAAAGCATATCATTGTGAGTTCTCTCTTACCTTTTCCCAGTTTGGAAAGATACAAAAAGTTCTAATATTTATTAACCAGTTTGGCTAAGTATAACACATGATTACAATGCAACTTTTCAAATATTAGCACTGTCATTTAAAGAAATATATCTATCTACGAGCTGTGAACATACAGTGGAATTTATTCAAAAGGGTTTTTTGAGCCCATTCTGGTCTGTGTTCATACTGTTAAGTCTCGCGCTTTCTTGACAGAGATATACACAACAAGATTAGCTATATTTGGTTGGTCTCAAAAAGGCAGTTTGGCTGACGGAGCGCTAAATCTAAGTGTGTTCTTTACCAAAACATGGTCAAGCCAACAATGTAAGGCAACATGAGTTGAGCTTAAAAAACCCCGTACTTTATAAATATGTTATAAAGCGTGCAAAATCTCGATTATTAATTTTCAGTAAGGAGATATTTTATTTCTGGAAGAGAGATAAAAAGGAATATTGCTTCCAACTACTTTAACTATTCAAGTTAGCAGTGCATTTCTGTGACTATTTGACAAAGGTCAATTCTGACACTAGTAACAATAAGATTTAGTATTGGGATATCATGGCACAGACTGGGAAATCCAAACTTTACCAGTTTGGATGCTCAGTTCAGCTTGAGACCCAGGAGTTTAGTCTTGTTTAAACAATTACCTTTTTGTAAATATTAGTAAAACTCAAAATTATTAGCCTTTGAAAATGATGACAATTTTTTTCCAAAATACAAAACAGATTCATGAGACTTCTTACTATTTTGACATTTACAGGTCACTACTCCTGGGCTCTCCTCCCAGTAACCACCTCCATTCTTATATGGATGTGAAGTCAATGGCAGGACTCCATTTGACTCCAGAAGGGCAAGGATTTCTTGTCTGGGCTCTATCCTCTGTGGAACAGAAGCAAATTATTCACATGACTGGTTAAACATGATTGGCTGGCGATTACTAATTTAAGATCATATTACCCATTTATGTTACAATGAGGAGATAAAGCTACCCCAGGTACTAGTCAGGCCCAGGTGTATGAACTGTTCCTGTCTCATGCAAGATGATGAAAATTGTCATAGCAATGACATTCAGATGTCCCCAACTGAAAGTAAAAGGAAGATCAGGTGGTTATGACTGACTCATTCACTCTGCTGTCTTGAAAGAATGTTTCTAGAGAAGATACCATTTTATTATGAAATAGACAAGGTGTTTCTACTTGTAGGGTTTATGATAGCTATGTAAAAACATAAGAATTCAACAGAAGTTGGGATGGGTGCAAAAAGTTACTAATATAGAACTCTTTATTATACTTAATTTTTTTAAATTAATATTAAACACCTATGTAAACCATATATTTGGGCAATTTTCCGTATTTCCTAATTACAACAGCTTAAGTTATCTAATATATTTGCAGTATTCAGAGGATTCAGAGATCCTACTTTTACTGCTGTAAATAAATGATTTGCAATAATAAGTTAGCACTAACTGAACATTGTTGAAGAAGTCTTAATATTCAATTGTTCATTGATTTGGGCATGGAGAGATAAGGGAAATAAGGTTTAGTCATAATGGTGACTCTATTCCAGTGATATCAAGTTTTTCCTTGATATGCTTTAGAAAGGGCATTGAATCTGCTAGGTGAATAGAACTGTAAAATTGCAAAGATTTGTAGAGACAGGGATTTTAGGTTTTTTTCTGTGTATCCCTCTAGTATTACAAAAGTTCAAACAGCAACCACCTTAAAGGAGATTATATAAAGTAGTTTTATAGAAAAATCTTTCAAAATTGACAGAGCTTTTTAAAAAGTTGCTAAAGTTGGACATAATCTGTCAAATGCAGTCATAGGCAAGATTTTTCTTGAATGTATCTTGAATATTTTAAATCCCTTAAATGATGCAATATTTTACTTCTATAGTTTGCACAGGGGAAACAAGGGTAAAGAGGCTTTCTAGGAAAATTAAATCACAAGAAAATGAATCTTGCCTGTAAGTCTTTTTTACAATTTCAGTTTGTTTACTGAAGATACAAATGTATTTGAGGAGTTTCAGTGTAGTGTTAAAAATGCTTCAGAGCCTATACCCAGAAGGGAAAGTAGATTACAATCCTTCTGATATGGCATCTAATACAGCAAAAGACAAAGGAGAAGAAAAACCTGTAAGCAATCATTAAAAAAACTGCAACAAAAAGCCCAGACTATACTAGTTCTGCAGTCAAGTTAATCTAAAAAAAAAAAATAATTATAGTATGTGGTGAGACTTCATCTACTTTTCTTGTGCTACAATTGAAAAGAATTTCAGTATTGTACGAAGATGAGTAAAGAATGCTGCACTGGATTGAAACTGAAGTAGAAGCTAAAACAGACTAGACTTACCTGGTTTATATTTGGCCAGGAAAAAAAAACCAAACCAACAAACAAAACCAACTGTTCAAACCTTTTTTTCTTTGTTTTCATTTTGTTGGAAGTCCAACTTGAACTCTTACTTGAAATGTTGAAGAACTTGTTCTCTCAGTTATCTGACAGTCAATACTTGCAGCATAGTTTCTATCAAACAAGTTCAAAGATTTAGTATTGGTTCACAAGAAAACCTGTCTGCAACAATACTTTCTATTTCACTTGTATGTCCTTTTAATGACTCTCATCTGGTAACCTCAATCCAACATGAGCTTTCTGTTGAAATTTCCATAGTATCCTGGAACTTTTATCTTTAGATTAAATGTAATTTTTCTGCAGAGAAATACTAAATGAAAAGTAGAACATCTGAAAAATTTGAGATCCTGGGCAATTACTACAGTTCAGGTATCAACATCTATCTAGGATGGAGAAGTATTTTTAAAGCCAGGAGAATTTGTGAGAAGTTATGCAAATTCCAAGTTAGAAGAGTGTGTTTACTTGCTATAATCTTGAACCAAAAAGTGTACCTAAAATCAAGACTTGATTTCTTTTTATGTTGGGCTTTTCAAAGGAAGTTGTGGATTCCTGTAATGGCTGGTTTTCCTCCCCTATGAAAATACTATCAAATTTCACTTTTTTTTTTTAAAGGATACTGCTACAAAAATGTTTATTTATTGTGACAGTGTATTTATGCCTCAGCTGTACACTATCACTGTATGATGACTTAATTAGGTCAGTCAAAACAATGTTATTTAGATTCTGAAAGGTCATGTGGAGTGATTTCTAACTCCCTATTGGCTCTCCAAACTTGTGGAAAGATTGGAGCTTTGTTATGAATCTCTTGACAATAAGTAACAATCATGATGCTGGCAGCTTTCCAAGGCAGCATGGAGAACTTACGGAATTGTCACACTTCCAGGGTGTTAGAAGGTGCCAACTCAACTGTGATTCACTGCTGATTGCTTTTGCTATCACAGAATCCTTTAAGGTTTCAAGCCTTCAGGGAAATCTCACAGATTATGCTTGGCAAGATGTAAAGTGTCAAGTAATGCATCATGTAGCAGGGTAGATAATAATTTGGTGAAAGCCAAGTTTGGGTTTTTTAATGCTTTGTTCTGAACCATTATTGTTCAACTTTTATTAAAGTAATTAAGGGGGTGGTTGTAACAAAACACCTTTAACACCTCGTGTTCTGATTAAGAAACAATGTAAGACTTGGAAATACTGATTATTTCCCCCCCCCTTTTCACTCTAAGAAATTGCTAATAGTTCATATTCATTGAGTTAGCTATCTGAAAAACTGGGATGCCACTGGGGCCAACATAATTTAAGACAAATCAGCAGGATCCTGAGGGAGTTTTATTGGTTGCTAAAATTTTGTGTTTAGAAGAAATGGTTTCTTACCTCTTGCATCTGTTTATTAGATTATATTTGGACATACTGACAAAGATTCTGGTCTATAGAGTAGTGGTATAAACCTGAAGCCATACGGTTGCCTAAATTACTTTGGATTGATAGTTGCATAGCTGGGAACATAGTTTACTGCTGTATGAATATTCTAGGAGTTAAAAAAAAAAAAGTGCATAGTTATAAATTCCAGTAAACTATTGGGCTAAGTTTGATTACAGAAGCTGATAGTAACTTTCTAAAAATTTTTAACCTATACCTTAATATGAAACATGCTTTCCTTTAAAGCTGTCGGGTTCTGTAATCTGTGAGAAAGGTTTAAGATTAGTATGGAATAAAAATTATCCTTTTAATAGCCATTGTGGAATACAGCTAGTCATTGTGGAATGCTTCTCCATGTACAAGGATGTAACAAAGCAAACTGTAAATTGTTAGTTCTAAATATTTTGATTAATAATTGGTTAATCAGAAGAGCTGAAGTAATTAGCCATTTTTAAACCTGTTTAGCACTTCAGAAAGATAGATAAATTTTTGTTCTGTTGCCCAGTATTGACTGCTCAGTTGCTGACATTAAGCAGTATTAGACATTGAACAAGCTTTGAGAGACAAATCTTATAGAAGATCTGATATTGTTTCAATCTGTCTTCCTAAATGTCACATGCTTATATTTAAAACCCCCAAATCTGTTCTCTTGGCACAAGAGACAGGTGATTTAGCATCACCAACTGCAATAATATTTTAAATAAATATCTAAAGGGAGACATGAATGTGTCTGGGCATGATTGGGGCACCCCTATTTTGTAGGTTCTAATAAAAAATAAAAAAAAATATAGATGCTGCATATCTTTTCTGGCATTAAGGCTTTATCCCATACTCTGTTATTTCCCCACAGTAAAATTTCCTACAAAGGCATTGATGTGATAATCATAATCATATGTTCATGATAAAGTGACTGGGGTACTGTTGGAAGGCCTCCTGCACTTCAAGGCATATGACCACAGCTGATAAAACTTCAGGCTTGGCCTGAAAAAATTCCAACAATATTCATTACATAAAATAACTCTAAGAAGATGAGATAAAAAGCATGAAAGGAAGTAACCTGAGGAAATAGGTTAGTTGTCTGGATGACTGATTGGTATCTATGCCTTAAGGGACAAGACATACTCTGAACAGAAACCTGTTTAGCTGGGAAAGTCAAATAACTGTTCTCTGAATTTGGAGTTCACATTCCTTTTAGAAGGAATAAGCAGCTCAGTGGTCCTCAGGTCAAAAGTGTTTGGTGGTTTGTTTTCTGGTTTGTTTTTTTTTTTAGTCCATCACCCGCAGAAATAGGAAAGCTTCAGAAATACAGGCTCTGCCAGCAGAGGAAGACTAAACTAGACAGAAAAAAATGCAGTGTAGTTACAGTCTTGCCAGATAAATGTAAGAATGAACAAGTTATCCATCAAAGTGAACAAGAGAATATTCTACGTTGTTTGTTAGGGTGGTTTTTCATTATGAATTGATACAGAAATGTCATGATTGGTTTTGAAGAAGCTGAAACAAATGTCAGTAATCTTGAGTTATAAAAAACTTGTTGCTTTTCATCAAGGTGTAAAATGTACAGCAGCATAACTTGCCCTTTCATCTGTTTCTTCAGTGCTGTATGTGGGCTGAAAGCTCCTCCCCTAAAAATCCTCTTCATTATATTTTTAAGACAAAAGTTGTGTTGAAAGTAATCGTATGTTTTCAAACTAAGGAGAAAATGGTCATGTCTGAGGGCATTGATGGATTAGCATGTCATGTTTCCAAGTTTTACTACTAATCTGAACTTAATCAGCAATTTCATGCTTTCATTTAAATTGTGAAAAAATCATATAGGTATGTATTTAAAATCTGCTTTTGCACTGAAATTTAAGTTGATGTTAATAGGGACATCTAGTGAGATGAAATGGAACTAATTTTGTTAAACTGGTATCAGTCCTAAACTGTGAAGTAGATATTTGGCTCATTAAAAGCAGACAAAGGTCCACCTGAGTCATGCTATCAAACTTTGACCTTAACCTTTCACATTACTGTGCTGGTTTTGTCTGGGATAGAGTTAATTTTCTTCATAGGAGCTGGTATGGGGCTGTGTTTTGGATTTGTGCTGGAAACAGTGTTAATAACCCAGGGATGTTTTAGCCATTGCTGAGCAGTGCTTACACAGAGTCAAGGCCTTTTCTGCTTCTCACCCCACCCCACCAGTGAGAAGGCTGGGGGGGGGGGCACAAGAAGTTGGGAGGGGACACAGCCGGGACAGCTGACCCCAACTGACCCAAGGGATATTCCAGACCATATGACATCATGCTCAGCAATAAAAGCTGGGGGAAGAAGAAGGAAGGGGGGGACATTTGGAGTGATGGCATTTGTCTTCCCAAGTAACTGTTATGCGTGCTGGAGCCCTGCTTTCCTGGAGATGGCTGAACACCTGCCTGCCCATGGGAAGTGGTGAATGAATTCCTTGTTTTGCTTTGCTTGCGTGCACTGCTTTTGCTTTCCCTATTAAGCTGTCTTTATCTCAACCCACAAGTTTTCTCACTTTTATTCTTCTGATGTTCTCCCCTATCCCACTGTGGGGGAGTGTGGGGCTTAGTTGCTGGCAGGGGTTAAACCATGACAATTACTTTTATTGTCATCCTAACCTTGTGTTTGTTCTAACCCATGGGCTTTTAGCATGAGGATACTTAAACAGAGCCTAGAATGCTGTTAAGGCACCAACCCTTAATTTAAGAGATTTGTTTTAAGCCTTCTTATATTAGTTAATCTCTTTCTCCCAGCCATAAACTTAGTGTTGGCATAGGCAACTTGTCTACTTTGTACCTTGCTATCAAAGAGTTGAGCTAGGGGTTAGGCCTGTAGGATGTAATAAGAAGAGTCTGCTTCACTCAGGAAGCTTTAGCTCTGGTTTGATAGTTTCACAGGCTTGCAGTTAGTTGCTGTGTAAGTAGGGATTGCTTACCATAACATAGTTCTCTATTCTGCAGCCAGTATTAGCCTACAAGTTCAGGTTAGACATGTGGTTCAACTAGAGAACATTGTTGCTGAAACATAGATGGACTCTAAATCAGGTAGATTAAAGAAAAAAAGGAGGGGGGGAAGCTGAAATTTTCACCAGCATGACTCATTTGTTTATATTAGCACATGATACTGGTAGGTGTCCTTGACTCTTGGGTAATATGAGTCTTTATACAGAAGATGACTATAAAGATATATACGGTTTGAATTGAGGGGGCCATTTGGACTAGGTTTTGGGTTGTGTTGAAACCTTCCTCCAGTATATGCTCACTTTTACACTTTGTGGACATGACTGGACTAAAGCTAAGCCAGTAAAACATTTCAGGCCTAGTTTTTGTAGAGACTGGTTAAAAAGTCTAGAGCCTGGACTGAGATGTCTGTTATGTCTGGCAGTTTTGTGATTGCATCATGATGGGCCTGCCTTCCAGCTGGCTTCAGCCTGAGGCTGCCATAGATGTCCTTCCTAAGGCTTAAGTCTAGAGTAAATCTGAGGTTGCAGCTGAGGTCAATAGGAAGGAGGAAGAACAAGGGAGTTAATAGAAATTGCCAGTGTGTAGACTAATATTCTGAACCTTTGGATATACAATACAAAAAAAGTAACATTCAGTAACCTAAGGAAAAGATCTTTAATAACTGTATTTGTTGCTTAAATCAAGGTAATGTTTTTCACTATTACACTGTTCATTTCATTCATAGAGTAAGATGAATATGGCAGCAGATCTTTCAAGTAATCTAACAAAGACTGCTTGTCCATTTTGGGGACTTGGATAGAATAAGAAGCTGGGGGGTTGTATATTATCTACATTTTTATAAGTATCTTTGTCTACAAATATCTCTTCTTGAAGTGGGTTGATACTTCAAAACATCAGTTACAGTGACTGAATTTTCTGAAGCAAGTTCTGAAATTTAGTTTTTCTCATCTGAACAGATAAAGGCTGAGGAAGGAAAAAATCAACGTTTGACAGATTGACTGTTTTGCAACAAAATGGATCTTGTTGACAAGAGTGAGGTTTGATAAAAACTTTCTTTAAATATGGTATAGATAGTCAACACAATGAATTACAGCTACAGAAGTGTGTCAGTTTAGGTGAGCAGTTCCATATCTATGCAGAGCTAATCACCATTCATCAAAATAATACCTTTGCAGCCTCACTGAAGATGCTGTACTAAAAGATCAGTCAGCATTCCCACTGTAATATCACTTTTCAAGAGCTTGGTGGATCACTCTAAAAGTTTCTGTCTGGGCTTTAAGTCAGTAAATAATCTCAGACTAGTGGCCTGAAGAAATTGGCTGCCACTTTATTGAATTATTTGTTGGCATTTTCTGTGTCTGAAATCAGGCTTGAATTTGTTGGCCTCTTTAATTTTTCTGAAGTTAATATAGACACTGATAATGGTGAACATGGTCTAGATGATGGTGACTTTCTCAGTAATTTATAAGGGAGACTTCCTAAAGGGAAGAGACAGAATTTGACTTAACCCTTCTTGAGTAATTTTAACTTTTAAACTAGGTTGGTATGACTTGTAAGTCTTTTGCTCAAATTCATTCTGAATTAATTCAAATGACAATTGTCACATTTACATCAAGTTCAGTTCTAGTTTCATACTGTAGACCTCCTAATGCAGGTCATCTTAAACCAGGCTTAAGGTTAGCTTTGGTCAAGATGTTTTGAGCTTCTAAAATATTTCTACTTAAGTTATTACATTAGATTCATTGAAACTTGGTAATAAATGGAGTGACCTGGCTTTTGGGAAGTTTTATTCATGCAGCTTTACACTATTTCCAATAATATTAATTCTTAATGAAAATAATATTTTTCATTTTTATAGCATTTTTCATCTCAAAGCCATACTTTTTAACAGTGGAATTAGATACTCTGGAGGCACATATATGTCTCTGTGTAGCATGGGCACTGATATTAACAGAAGTATGTGAAAGGAGAGTTGTGCTAATCAGTGGGATATTGATTACTATAGAAGAATCTAAGAGCACAAAGCATACGAAGAAAAATATAAATATCTGGTTGTTATTACTGAAAAAAAAAATCTTGAAATAAGTTCAGGGAAGTAGTGTGATTTTTGGGGGGTTGGGGGATTTTTGGAAGGGACAGATAAATGACTGTTGAAAGTGGAGGAATCCTTTAGACAATTGAGATAATGTATGGCAAGGAGAGTGAAGGAACCAGTACAAACATTTAAGAATGCTTTTTCACTGATAGAGAAACTAGAAAGGATGTAATCTGTTTTAAGCATTTGTTTATTGGGTTTTTATTTTGTTAAAGTAGTTGTAAGGGCTGAGGAAAAAAAATACAAAATTTAAGTTTCTGACTTTCTCCCCCTTGATCATGTTTCCCTTTTTTTGCTTTGTCTCTGATAAGAATTATTTCCTCCCAACTGTTGTCTCCATTAAGAATTATTTTCATTGTTTCCTTTCCCTCTTGGCCAGTATTTTTGAAAGTTAACTAATGAATTTGAATGTTCTTGTTTTGGCACACCAAATTGAAGTTTTCTGTATTGTGGTTGATATGAGCATGGTGACTATGTTCTACTCTTGTTTCTTTCCAACCTGTAATCAATATGTACTTGCAAAGGAAGAATTAGAAATCACAAGCTATGTCCCTGTGAAACTAAAGGTGCAGAAGACCCAAAATATCCCTGACATCTGTGTTTTAAATGTTTATGTGAGCATGTCCAGATTTGGAGAAAAGGCTCAAGAACTACTTTTAGGGAATGTTTTAGGATAAGTATTCTGTGATTTGGCAATGGAAGATACACTGCACTAGGCCTAATTTTTTCCCTTCTCAAGTAATACCGTGTTTAACTTAGGTGAAGTCCAGTGATGATCTCATTGCTTTTCAATTATGAAGAACATTTAAATATTTAATTTAAAGGAATGATTAGTAATTTTCCTGAGTTGGAAAGATGACTTTCAACTCAGGTGGTTTAAGCCATGCAATCAAGTTTTATTTGTCTATTTCCATATCCTTGTAGTGAATACTGTGGATATTTTGACATGTGGCAATACTGTATCATCATATTTAATGCATATGTTTTTTCCTTGTATGTTTTCTGCTGTAGTATAAGAAACTGGCAGGAATCAAAAGCATCACAAAACTCTCTCTCTCTGCATGATGTGCACTTTTTTGAAGAAGTAGTAAATCCTGGTCATCTTGACAATGACTATGATATAACATAGTAGTATGTCAGTACTTGCTAAAAGCATTAACAGTTTAAAAAGATGTTAGCTACTCTTTCTCAAACCTTTGAATTGTAAACTTATGCCCTCATTCCTTATTCCTTTCTCTTCTCAGACTATTTCTAGAATGGAAGAGGTTCATGTATAATGATGATTGTTAGAATATATTGTGAATGCTATATATCTCATGTCTATAGCTTATTATGGAATACCTAGGATACATCGGTGATCTTTGCCAATACATGTCACAAACATACATGTGTACATACATATTCAGAGTTGTATCTAAAACCACTAAAGGAAGCTATAAAGTAAACTAAAACCTAAGGAATCTAGCTTGTATATTAACCTTACCCATAGTGAGCCATAACCACAGAAAGCAGGAGCATTGCTTATTATTGTCATGACAGCTAATGCAAAGGTAAGTCCTTATTTGTGTGCTCACATAAATTTTGAGGGTGGTTACTGACTCCTCCCTCATCAACTTTACCTGTTTCTTCAACACTAACTGGTCAAGAGATGATCTCAAATTTGTAAGGTATCACTTAGTTCTTTTCACATCAAATGTGATGTTATTGGAAATATAGACAGCCTTTGTATGAATTTGCACTGTTGGCATTTCTCTTTGAGGCAAGAATCTTGCAGATTCCTAGTGTAGGCACAGTCTAAACCCAGTATAATTAAATGTTATTTTTTTTACATGGCAAAAACATATCTGCTTTAAGTAGCAGCAGTGGCTGTTCCAGATGCACAACAAAATTTCCAGCAAAGTATGTGCACTGAGTTTTTGTGGAGAGTTACAACTAAAACTGTATATGATATATTTTCTGAAAGCTATTAAAGCTTATTCTACTGCCAAAGATAAAGTCATTTAGTCACTGCATTGCATAAAATATTTTTGGGGGGGAGGAGGTTGCATGATTTTCAAACATGCACATGATAAACACTTACAGGACAATGAACTAGAATACTTAGCATAAGATGAAATGTTTATTTGGGCTTTGGTAGCTCTCACATGATTAGATTTTAATATTTTCAGATTTGTTTATGTATATTATAGTTTTGCTTTTAATGCTTTCATTTCATAAACAGATGTACACCATATATAATCTTTTGCCAATAAAAACTTCTGGAAACCGTTTCTAATATTGAAGACTGCAGGAGGTTTCCCCTTTCTCTTCTCTGCCCCTGACAAATAGCTACCATGGAGAGAAACAATTTTTCATGTAGTTTTTCCAAATGCAGCTACAGCTTTCCTCCTCACTGTAATGTCTTTGGGGCAGGTTATTAGTATATGTATGATGAAAGGTGAAACATGTCCTTCCTCTTCATGGTCTTGGTATCATAAATTACTACTTAATTACAGAATAAAAACCACTATACCTTTAGAAACCATTGAAGTTTTTTGTTGGTGGTTGGTTGGGGTTTTCTGAGCTTTTCCAGAAGAGGTGAGTTACACACAGCCTTCTAGTCAGTGATTGTGAATGAAAAAGGCATAGTTTGTGAGGGAGACTAGCTGTAGAGTGTGAAGGACATACTGACCTCAGTACCAAATGCCCTTGTAAAATCTCCTTTGAACAGTGTGTACTGGATTGATTGTCCATTTCAAAAAGGATGCCCATATGGCAGAAGAATGAGATAACTATTGCTGTACTATGGAAAAGAATTGAGAACTAAACCTGTGCCTTGGCTGCTTTTTCCCCTATTGCCAATTAACTGTAGCTTCCTTTTATTAGAGTAGCTCTTATGCAATACTGAGAGTTTTGTGGCCCTTATTGTCATGAATTAAATTAAACTTAGTGGGACTGAATGCATTTATAAGGTTTTGAAAGCTTACCCTGATAAATGTTTCATTCCTAGAATTCAGCAAAGGAAAAATACAAATTAGAAACTCAAGGGACTTTTTCTTCAGAGTCCATAACTGAAAATGTGATGACATAGTTGGCAAACAGCAGCAAAACATGCCAGTCCAGGAGGGATTCTTAGAACATATTCTTCTGGCAATCAGTGTCACAACATAATTTGCTTCAATCACATCTATGGATCATGAGATTAGGTAATCTGTAAACTTCTCTGGATCCATGACACAAAGCAGATAGACCTGAGCTGTTTTCATTTATATATTAGTTTCTCTAGTTCAGGCAGAACTCATCAAATGCCTATGGCCTGTTGTTTATGGCCGTGCTATTCCACTGTTGCACAGAAGCCACACATTGTTGGGACCATAGCAAACACGTATGCTATTGAGAAGTTCCAGTGACAGTTATCAGCCTCAGTGTAGCGGTTCCTTGGAAGTTTCCTGTATTTCCAGAAAGAAGTATCATACAAAAGCTGAAAGGCAGAGAAGAGATGTATGTAGCAATTTTTTAATGTATATTCATTAACCAGCTTAATACTTTAGTGAAATATATAATGCTCTGAATAATTACCATCATTCTTAAACAAAATTTTAGAGTAGGTTTCTCTGAATTGTTTTTTATCTTATCACCAAGTTGTGTGTGTGGTTTTTTTGTTTTTTTTTTTTTTTTTTTTTGAGTATGAACACTTCTGTTCCACATTGTGCTGGTTTGGGCTGGGATAGAGTTAATTTTCTTCATAGGAGCTGGTATGGGGCTGTGTTTTGGATTTGTGCTGGAAACAGTGTTAATACTTCAAGGATGTTTTAGCCATTGCTGAGCAGTGCTTAGGCAGTGTCAGTGCCTTTTCTGCTTCTCACCCCACCCCACCAGCGAGGAGGCTGGGGGGGGCACAAGAAGTTGGGAGGGGACACAGCTGGGACAGCTGACCCCAACTGACCCAAGGGGTATTCCAGCCCATAGGATGTCATGCTCAGCATATAAAGGTGGGGGAAGAAGAAGAAAGGGTGGGATGTTCAGAGTGATGGCATTTGTCTTCCCAAGTCACCATCATGTTACATGTGCTGGAGCCCTGCTTTCCTGGAGATGGCTGAACACCTGCCTGCCCATGGGAAGCAGTGAATGAATTCCTTGTTTTGCTTTGCTTGTGTGCGTGGCTTTTGCTTTCCCTATTAAGCTGTCTTTATCTCAACCCACAGGTTTTCTCACTTTTACCCTTCTGATTCTCTCCCCCATCCCACCAGGGGGGAGTGAGTGAGCAGCTGTGTGGGGCTTAGTTGCTGGCAGGGGTTAAACCACGACATACCTATGTACTCCTCTCTTGCCAGGCTTTACTTCAAAAGTATTAATGTTTCTGTTCAACACTTGTAGTATGACTGAGCTGTTACTGCCACTTTTTGCAGTTAAAAATCACCTCAGGTGTCGTAATGGTGTACTTGTTTTGTATTTAGTATAGAGTAATTAGTACTCAAGTCCATCTTACTCAATTAAAATAGTACTGTGAATATCCTCATGGGATTTTTCTTAGCTCCTGTGTGTTACCATATTTAATTCAAAATTTTTAATTTAAAGAAAATAAATAGGTGAAGAAAATGGAAAGCATGAAATAAACAGAAAGAATGAAGTTAGCTATTTTAGGAATGAGATGCTAGGATTTTTTAATACTTTTCTGTAGTTTCCAAAAGACTTAATATGCTGCAACATTGATATTACTTATCAATTTAATTGTCTTCATTGGACCATACAGGTGATTTGTAACTAGGTGTGACCATTAAGCACTCAGCATGAATTAAGGAGACAGTATTTGGAAAGAGGATGATGTCTTAGTCTGATAGGCTGCTTGGCTTTCATATAATTGTGGCTGCACATATAATTGTCTGTGTACTGCCTGTCAAAGTGACAGGACTAATGTCATTAGTTTCTTCAACTCATGCGTTTCAGGAAGAAAGGCAATTTTAGTTGTGGGAAGAAACAGCCAAGTGTGCCTTCTCCTCCCCCTCCCCTGCCTTTTGACTTTTGAGATCCCCTTGTGCTCTTTAAAAGCATTAAGTACCAAGTGGGAGGGCACAGGCTGGACAAAGCACGTGGATGGTTTTCTGCACTGTGTGGTCCATGACCCTGCCTAATGATGTGAGGAAGTTGTTTATGCAGTTACATCATGCTAGGGTGGCTGATCAAGATAGCAAGCAATGCACAAAGCTGAGACTAGACTACAAACCCAAACAATACTCTTTGCTAGTCATGTAAAAGCTAGGTAGGAACTAGGGAGACTTGGCTTACCATCCAAACTCTGTGAACTACATTTGGAAACCTAGGCAGAGATTTTTATCTTTATTTTTTAAATATATATGCTGCAGGGGACATACATATGATACAGGCACAGATTCATCTTGCTGAACTGAGGCATTCAAGATAGGAGATTAATCACCCTAGGTCTTCTGGTCAGTGAAGAGACCTGGGTACTGCCAGACTGAGAACTATGGTGGGTGAATTGCTTTCTGCAGGTATTCTCTTGACTGGTTCTGAAGTCTTAGGCAGGTTGGTTAGATGCCTTAAACTAATCTAGACTCTTGAGTACAAGCTCAAATTTTTGTTTTAAAGAAATCACATTCATTTTTTGCTAGGGCTAAAGACAGCTGTTTGCAAGGCAGAGGTAAACAAGCTAAACAATGTTTAATGTCTTCACCAGTAATAGTTATAAAATATTTCAAGAAATTATGAAAAACAAAAATCAGATGGATGACAAATGAATTAACTTATTTTTCCACTTGCCAGGAAGCTGTGTGGAAAGTTGTACAAGTTAGAACAACTGAGGACATACTATTTTCTGCCCACCTTCAAGGGGATCCATTAAGAACTGTATATACACAGTCAAAGATATTTCTATGAAGTTCTCTCTTTTTTTTTTTTTTGAAGGACAAGATGGCCAAATTACCAGTTGTTTTAAATATTCTAAAATGGACTATGATAAAGGTTCAATTCTGACCAAACAATCTTGTGTAGGCTAGAGAGCAGAAACCATGAACTCCAGACTTTTCTCAGAACTTACAGGAGGAAGTGAGGTTCAGCTGGAACAGCAAAGGTAGATGTGAACACCAAAGAAAACTCCACCACCAGGTTGTTCTGAGGTAAGGCTAAAAGGAGAGGAAAGAGACACAATCTCTGCTAGCCTGGCTAGTCAAGGATGTCAAAGCTTGAGGCATGAGCAGAGGACAGCATGAGTTTGTTGTCAGAAATGCAGTTCCAATTTAATACTAAAAAAAGCATATAGGCTGATGACTTTAAAAGAGAGAAAAGTAGACATCCAACTGATTTTTTTTTTTAGTAGTATTTTTTTAATAGCTTATAACAAGTGCTATGTGTCTATGGGTAATTTAGCATAGCCAGATTAGGTGACTTTGTGTGTTACCTCTACAGATGCTCTGAAGCAGTAGGGCACAAACTTTTTTTTTTTTGTATGGGAGCCATTTAGATGTAGAAATACATGCATGTCCCTCTTACAAAAGTTGTTTGTCAGAAAAAAACATATGAATTATTTTGTATTGCAGAGTTTATAGGAATAAATGCATCATCATGGTTCAAATCTTGCAAGTGTATGTCATGGAAATGAATCCACACTAATGGTGATGTATTATTAGATCTGTAACATCAATTTCATTACATCATTCAATATTACTTTTTTTAACTAGTGCTTTTATTTATAATGTAAATTTAATTTAGCTTTTAAAAAAGTATTAATTTATTGTGAAAGTCCTCAAAATACCCATAAAACCGTTCAGAACTCTTTCTTCTTTTCACAACTATGACCACATCCACTTTTGAAGGTCAAAGATACTTTCAATGCTTTTACAGGCCAGATGGTAATGCTTTTGCATTTGTACCTCAGATTTTCATGCTGTGCCTCATTCCCATTGAAATTAGAAGGAACTGGGCATCTTGGCATGAGTTCATAGTGTGTTAGTAAGGCACATATTAGAGAACAGAGCTTGGTCTCTCTTCACATTAGTAATATAATTCCTATTTGTTTTGGTGCCTCTGCCAAAATACTGTGTTTCTCTTACAAAGAGTAGATTCCAAGCAGCTGTCCTTTGCCTTTTCAAGCAGGGAAATAAGAGGAGCATGGAAAGAGTTTGCTATGACTTTTTAGTTTTATGTCACATTCAAAACTTACTTTCAAACATATTTTATTATTCTAATGTTTAGGCTCATACATCTTTCAACTAAGTCCAAATAATTAAATTATGTCCTAACTTTTGGCATTTCTGAGACTTTTTCATATTCCGATTCTTATGGTAGAATTTATACTTCCAAGTTGTATTAAAATGAAAAAATACTATCATTTGACTGGATTTTATTTATTTACTTATTTGTTTTGTAGCTTTTTAGCTGTATTGGCTATGAGGCATAGCTGTAATACCAATGGTAATTTTAATCTTTTCCAGCTTTCAATCCTTGAAGGATAACAAAGACAGGAGTGCAAAATTTACTATGGTGAAAGCATCTCAGAAATACACAGATGAAATGCTTTAAAATTAACAGCTGTTGAAATGCAGTTCATAATTGATCACTAACATTTCCAGTCTCCTTCAACTGCATTTAGGTATATATTTTAAACAGACATTCAATTTTGTTTTTTATTACAGATGAGAATTCCATGAAGCTACAAGACTTTGAAATATCTGGTTTAAATGTCATGTTTTACCGTTAGCATTCTATATTTTGTGGGACATTTTTATCAAGTTCTTTAAAAATCAGTCTGATTCTTCCACTTTTCAACTGCTGAGGCTCTTCATAAATCAATAGCTGCACTGGTATTTCTTGGAAATCAGCATGATTCCAGGTGGGATTATTGGTCCTAGCTGTTTCCCCTGGCTGCAGGTTCCAGGCGCCCTCTCCCCTAGCTGAGACCACCCTACAATTCCATGTGATTCCCACCATGCTCAGTGACTCTGGGAAGGAGACCTTGTTTAGCTGATAAAAGTAAAACTAGGCAGCATCCTTCTTTGCCTACCACCCTCACTGTTCTTGCCAAAATACACATTAACTGAACAAAACCCACAGTAAGTTGTGCCCATTCTGCAGGAACTTCTTAGAGGTTCCTAACTTTTGTCTTGTTTTGTTTACTGGATCTTTAGAAAATAATGATAGGGTACTTTTTAATAAACATGGTTCCTGTAAGCCTCTTGTTGTAGAAGTTCTACCCGCAGGTTGATAAGCTGTGATACAGAATTGCTAATGTTAGTGGAGGTCTACCTTATAATGGTATTTGTTATTATCTGTGCTAGGATGGACTTACAGGACTTGTGCAAGCTAAATAAAGTTCTAGGAGTCTGCAAATGCTGTACAGGTTAGGAAAAACATTTTCAGATATGCTTGCCATATTTTAACACTTTAAAAAATGTTTATTTATTGAAAACTTGTGTGACGATATGTTCAAGCCACATTTTAACTGAATCTTGAGTTTCCACTAAGACTTGGGAACATAGCGGATTAATAGATGTGTTTCACTATTAATGCTAGGTTATCCAACAATCCCAAAAGAGTTAACTGGTAGCGCCATGAATCCTGTGAAAAGCCAATGTCTTTCTGAGCCTAAATCCAAAATTGCTGTCTGACACTGAGAAAGATTTGATTTAAAATTCCTTACTGAATCGTGTAGAAAGTAACCCAAGTTGGATCCACTTATAGCTATATATATTTTTATTCTAATTGTCCTCAAAGGTGTGTTTTGTTTTTTTTTTTTTAACCTCCAGATAAAATGTAGCTATAACAGGTTGCGTATTCAGGGATTGAGAAGCTATGTTTTTAATACTTTGAGTCTGATGCCAGTGTAATAACAGACAACATTCTAATGGTTCACTACTCTGATTACCTGTCTATCTAGGGCACCAACTTGCATATAAAACTTATGAAATTACTGATGCTTTTAATGTAATGTGCTTAAAAATATATCAAAGTATATTAGTGTTTCTCTAAATGCTTCATTCTGTGGGTAATGAAATTACATTTCAAAACTACAAAATACTTCACCAAACAGAATTTTTACTTTCCCAGCGAGCCCTCAGTTAAAGGTCAAAATTGATTGATACATATGAAGGCCTTGTTTTTATGTCAATCATTTCTCTCATAGAAGTGCTCATTATGATGGCAGTTATGGTTTATGTACAAGCTTGTGTGTGCCTACATGTGCAAATACGTTCATTGCAAACTTTTCTATTTTATTTTTGTTCTTCCACAGCTGTTACTACATAAATTTCTGCTACGGTAATGAAAGAGAAGTCACTGCCAAGTCAGCCTGGATCTGCAACTGTAAATTAGGCCCCTAAGGAATCACAGAATCACCACTTTAATTTTCAGAATTTCTGTGGAAAGATATATAAGTGTTCCTAGATCATACTCCAATGCTTTAACACCACAGTGATCAACTAGAGAGCGCCATCCCATGAAATATAAAATCACTTCATCTTGTTTGACTTCCAAAGTATTTAAAACTACAATTGAGATAGAAATTACAAAAAGAAATGTTTGTGGTTATGTTTGGGATCATGCTGGTTAGCCACCTGCTAACCAATCTATCCCTCTTTAGTTGAAATATTTTCTTCTCCAGTAAAGTATGTGTTAAGCCTGAGGGCCTATCCGTATTTACCTTTGTTGGGTTATAACTTTGCTGTATGCTGCATTCAGCTGTGGGAGAGAGAAACTGTTCTGCAGTGTACTCTGTCTGCCCTTGTGGTAACCTACCGACTATATAAGAGCTATCTAGAAAGTAGCAACTACTCATGTTTATTTTATAATAATATTTTATTCACACTCTTCTCTTTGTTAAATGTGGACATTTAAAAAAAACATTAACAAAGGTTTTTCTCTTTTTCAGCCAAAATCAGGACACGTGTCAAACATTTAATGTTCTTTTTATAGAATTGGAGGTTAACATAACCAGCCTCAGAAGTTTCATACTTTTATAAGGCCAGGTGGTTGAGCATATCCTTTTTGTATATCCTTCAAATTAAAAATATAGCATCAATTCTGTCAACATAAAACACTTAACGGCTGCCTATGAGATATGCAATTATCTAATCACAAATGTCCTGTGCAAAGAATAGGTGCAAAAAAGCTTGTAAGCTATCATAATGTTATGTTACTGCTTTTTTTCTTTAGTGTCACACAGATTTAGTTCTTTAATGCTTGGATTGATAACTCTGTTTCTGAGATTTTTATGGGTTTTTTTTCCCCAATATTAGGTGAGTAGCTCATTCATAGTGAAATGCTTAAGATTTCTTTCATCACAGCAAGGGTATAGCAAATGCTTAATAAATATTTAAAAGCTCCATCTGCCAGAGTAAACTAGCACAGGCAAAGCTTCCATGTCCTCTGGAGGTATTTAGCCCAACATATTCCACAGTAAGTCGCTGTTCTAGGAAGGCATATCCTACCTCTATATGGGAATAAACTGAGTTTTGTAAGGCAATCAGTTACGAATTACATGCTGCTTTGGCAATAAGGTCTTCATAGAGAACACTTTTTCTTGGCACTATGAATAAAGTAGCAAAGATGAAACAAATTTTTTTCTGTGATTCTATGGGTGTAAAAAAATATTGCCTGTGTAGTTAAGAGAGCACATTATGGTGGTGGGGTTAATTCTATCCAGGAATGAAATCTAAGGTTTCTAGAGAATGTTAAGCATGTGAGGTTAATAACGTGGCACAACAGCTTCTTGAGAAATCTCTTATTGTGATATAGCTCGCTCTGACAAATGATGGCTATATTTGTCACTTCGCATTCTTGTTCAAGCAGTATCTTTTACTCTTCAGTTTGTTCCTTGGGGGATCGCTGAGGTGTGTGAAATCTTGAGTGTATTTGGAAGGATTAGACTATCAAAGGGTAAAGTTATCATTCATATGAATGTCATTCTTCATAGGATATATAAAATGTGAAATATATCAGGTGGCCCAGAGTGGAAAGAATCTGCAGAGATGCTTTTTTCCATCAGCAGAGGATGGTGGTTTTGCTTTCCAGAATGCCAATGAGTGCATCAGCAGTTGCTGCTCTAGCAGGTCTTCTTCAAAGCACCTTTAAAAACAGGGGGATGATGGGAGGAGCTTTTCTTTGTGGACTTCTAAATGCCATGATAAAAATGTGCTTGTCCAGTTACACATTATTCCACTTCAAATTTGGATTGGATGTAGAAATAATTAAGCTAAGCTGCCAATACTCTTACATTAAAATCATAGTTCTATAATCAGCTGAACTAAACCTGAAGACCAGACTAACCTAGAGAGAAAAAAAATTACCTCCGAGTTGTAAAAGCTTAGTTTAAGATTTGATAGCATGGAGGTGATTTTTTTTTTTTTACTTGCATTTACTGCAGTCTTTGAGATGGCCTGGAGTTGGATGGAAAACTTACTGACTGCATGATTCTCCATCTTTTAAAGTACTACATTCAATCAGGATTTTTTGTCTGTCCTATCAATTTAAGCAGAAGTGATGAATGGGATAGATGGTACAGCCGTTCATCCAGCTAATGATCTGAGGAAAGAAATATGTGAATAATTTTGAAGTGTGTTGGAAATACTCATTTGTCTCTGGGTTTCCGTGACCGAAAGCATGGAGTGAAATCTGAGTAAGGAATACAATACACTGTACAAAATCATTTCTTGTTAAACATGGGCATCATAAGCTTGATTTTTGTGTAGGAATAAGCAGTGGTTTGTAAGACTCACATTCAATATTGTAAGTTACATGAGAAGTCTTTTAAAGCAAACTCCAGAGCTTACTCCAGCTGGCTTATTTTGGAACCTTATTGTAGCTGATGACAGTAGTTTGGTAATGCTCTGACAACTGCACAAGAATCACTAAAAAATCAGCTGCCAAAATATCTTACATTGTGCATATTTTTTCAAAGCAATTATAGCTAACTCCTCCCCAAGCGATTCTGACACATACATTGAGAAAGCATAAGCTTGATTCTCTTTCTGCACTAATTCTTTGTGAAAGGTTTTCAAATATCTTGAACAAAACTCTGAGTCAAACCCTTGAACTGCAGTCAAAAATCAGGGTTAGAGGAAATCTTAACACTTTAGTGGGATGTTTCTCACATCCCAGAATAAAGATATTTTAATGCCACTGTCAGTTCTGCCTCACCAAGAGATCCCTGCATGGTCAGCATTCTCAAAGGACCTGTTAGGCACTGTTCAGAATACTTTTTAATGACTGAGGTTTCATTACAGCAGTTTAACATGGTTAAGAATGTGCAGTTTGGGTTATGCTAAAGTATTTGTGGTCTCTTCAAGGTTTGGGTTTTTTTTTTAACTTGATGTTCTGTAAGTATTCAATTTATCTGAAAGAAATAATGATGTTATATCTTTCGTGAAAATATTCATTGGAAGCTGTTATTTTAATGTCCAAGTTGTGATTATTTCCTCCAGTTAAGATGCAATAATTTTTATACTGCTGAGTTTTTTTCAGTTTCAGACCCTTGCATGTATTTTATGCTTTGGAATTAAGGTCTTGCGTAGTGGAAGTTGCCCAGGAAATCAAGACATTAGCAAAAGTTGCCATCTGAAGATAGTGGGGGACAGTGAACGTTTTTTTTGATGTATTGCCCATACTTATAGAAGTTCATCCTTGTGATTGATTTGGCTCCTTTGCAACATACCGAGGAAGATTAAATACCTTGCACCTCCTAAATAAATAAAAAGGTTCAGAGATTCAATATTTTCCCTAACATTTGGTCATTTGAGACATCTGTGGAACAGGTGGTAGAAAAATCTATATCTGTCTTAACCTAGAGGGAAAAATCAAATTAAATTGGATTTAAAAGGTGTATCCAATAAACTAGTGGAGAATGATGTCATAAACTGGAGGCACTGGGGAATCAGTTCAGGGCCCACAACTCCTAAAAGCCTCAATGATAAAGAATGTGGGTATTTATTTCTTTGACAGAGTGTATGAAGACCAGAGTGAACAATTCAATCTTAATATGTGTATTTAGAAGGCATTTGGAGACTCCCCCACTTACTGCGGATGGATTCAAGGATTATTGAAAGGAAAGCACAGACATTTACTTGATATGCCACAAAGAATTTTTTAAAATCACCTGAACACTTCTCAGTGGGCCTGGAACTAGCTGAAGAATCTCTTGCTGTTGATTTTGGTTTTATTGAAGTTATTGAAATATTTTATAGTTATTAAAGTGATTGAACAGATACAGTCATAGTATGATTAATTTATATCTATATAAATCTACTTACCCTAGGAAATTTATTTCCTTTCTGGTGTCAACAGCAGGAAATGTGTATATGAGTGATTTCAGTCAAGTCAGGGTGTCAGAAGGTATGATTTCTGTTCTGCTGGAAGATGTATGGGTAAAGTTGCACTGGAAAAACTTATTCTTTTGTCACTATAGGTATTGATTGGGTTCAGAGGCTGAAGTACAAGTGATATTTTTCCGCTTTCCTGGAACAAAGTTTAGTGTATAGAATATATTTGGATCAGCAACATGAATGTTTCTGATGCAATATACCAGTAAAATGCTGTTCATGTATATGAGGTTCTTATTAGGACTGTTAAATATGGCTGCATTTGCCTTACAGTGATCATACTGCACTATTAGTGTAGGATGGCCAGCTCAGCTGCTTAGTATGTGATAGTAATAACTTTATAGCTGTGGCTATAAGCTCACAAGCGGATTATAACCTGTTCTCCACTGCCATCTCTATTCAGCAAATAGCTAGCTATTGTTCAAATCTGAGTACAGAAGCAATCTCTAGAAATGTTTTTGTTTTGATGAGAAGTTTTAAATTTTTCCTTATAGATCAAAAGGCATGGATATGTGACTTGATGTAACATTTTAAAATTAAGATCAGACTGTTTTTAAAATTAATTGTAATTATTTTTTGTTTGGGACAGAAAATTCTTTGCATTTCTATAGGTTTCAGACATCAAAAATTCAGTGCATATGTTATACGATACTGTCTGTTAACAGTGATATTTCACAATATACATGAATTAAGAAATCCTTTTAAGTATTTGGATGAGCCAGCTAACTTTGTTCTTTTAATATACTTTCTTAAGCTCACATCAAGGGATCATACATCTGAGGAATTTATTAATGTTACATGCAGAAGTGAAAGCTCTTCTCACTCTTTAATTAACCAAGTGTGAATACAAAGTTTTAGACATTAGATTTGTGGTGTTCTTGTTTTCCATACGCAGTTTATAAAATTTAACTCTAACTCTGCTCCAGGCCAAAGTCCATCTCAGTAGCTCATCTTCAAGAACGGCACCTGGAAATGCTGAGGAAAACCACAGAAGAAACAGTTAACGCAAGGCCTACAGTAGTAGGCAATCAGTATTTTATCTGGGAATTCTGAGCTATGCATTCCATGTGAGCTATTATTCTCAGTTTTCATTTTTGATCTGTTTTGTGTCTTTACCTAGTCCCTTTCTGATATTCTTTAGGTTTCACAAGAAATACTTTGAAGGATATCAACACAGTTAATCTTTTCACTGTGAAAATTGTCCATTTATTCCAGTCCTTTGCTTTCTATCTTTTAAATCAACATTCATTTAGAAGTTGACTTTGTTTTATATCTACAACACTTCAATTGCTGTATTTGTTTTGGTGAGGTGTCTCATCAGAATCTTTCAGAAGACCAAGCATGTTATATCAACTCCATAACCCAGATGAAAATGCTTGTTGGATTACTGGAAGAAATACACTGTGAAGTGTCACATCCCTACGTTACCTCCCCCTAGTATGATAGAACTCTGTTGGTTACCTAGGATGTCTGTACTAACTGTTATAACTCCTGTCAGATAGGTTGGTGTAGAAATTAGGTTTTCATACCTGCACTTGGCAGGTTCACCTCTGAAACTATGCTTAAATACCAATGTGGTATTTGCCATCTTTCACTCCTCTGACACTGAGTTTGCTTTACACATAGGAACTGATATTTAGCTAGGTGTTATGATTAAACACAGACATCAAATCGCTGCAGAACTGTCTGATCCTATTGATTGACGGTTGTTCAATTTATTGAGTTTTGTGTTGTGTTTTGTATGGGTTTTAGTTGTTTTAAAATCTGAGCCTTTTCTCTGACAATGGATCCCTATCCAGGTTTGGTATGAGAACTGTCTTACCACCACTAGGAATACCAATACAAATTAGTTTAGCCTTTCTGCAATAGCCTTAGTCTCACTGATTGGTCCTTTTACCTCTTGATCATCTATCAGCTCTCCTGGCTTTCTGTTTTATAGGTTCCAATATGGAAGACTTCTATTAAAGGCATAAAAACTCGGAAGCTGCTCCTTAGCCCTTTGGCCTATCCTGTTGTGATATTAATGTAAATTGTTACAGATTAAGTTGTTAATTATTTTCCTTTCCTACATTTCCTTGAATGTATCTTTCTGATATCTAGTAGTATAGCCTTCAACTTTTTTTCTGGGAAATAGAAGAAGGGGAAGAAGTGAAAGGAAGTGGTAAAGGGGAAGCATGAGTCAATATCTGTGTGTAGGTATTGTGTCTTTAAACGATCTCCATGTCATCTGCAGGCATTTTACATGTATAACTGCTCATTTTTTAATTTATTTTCTGAGTTACTTTTTTGTGTAGTTTCTCAAGTGCTAAGGACTGAGTGCTTTGTGAACTTTGTCATTTCACATAGCAAGAAAGCAAGTCTCCATGTAGTTCCTGATGACACCTTTCATGTCTGTGTTCCTAGTAACTAGATTCCCAGTAGTGTCTGTGTCTCATCTTACTGGCTGGTGCTCTTGTCTTCAGAGGAGTATGCCTGGAGCAAGAGGCTGTAGGATATATCTATACTCTGATATCAAAACCTGTTTTACCTTTTTAGATCTCATGTTAACCTCAGACTGGTATTAAGCTTAGCATCAATGTTGAACACTTCAAAATTCATAGCCATAATATTTAATAACTAGGACGTACCGTACCATTTTGGCCTCAAAGGTCATGCAGTTCACCCTGGTGTCTCTGACAGAGAAAGGTGAATTAACTTTGTAGAAAGGACAGAGGGATACCTTACTGACAATGTTTGAATATAATTTGATTTCTAAAGGTATAGGTACAGACTAAATGTTCTCAGACAAATAATTGACCAGCTGCTAGCTATGACTATGCTTGAGCTGTTAGCCTGTGATAAACTCAAAATAAAGTGGGTTTATTGAACCATATCAGTTGGTCACAGCTGATCTGGGCTAGAGTGCACACAAGCTCAAATACTGTTGTTCAAAAGATAGACAGGGTCAAAACTACAGTAATGTTGCAATGTCTGATCATATGCTCATAGCTGCATAGTTAGAGATTTTTCTAAAGCCCTGAAGCAGCATATTTACAACTGCTATGTTTGATTGCTTTTTTTAACAACTTTCATTAGCAATGGGTTCCACAATTTAATCACAATATGAAAAACATTTATTGGTGGACCATTTGTCATATTTTTATATAGTTGATTATTTCTTTGTCTTAAGCAGAGGGAACACAAACTCTTGCTCTCAATTCTTTTACCATTCTTTATTCCATCTACATTTACTGTCACCTCTTTCATCCTTTTCTTTAGCATAACGAATCCTTGTATTTTTCAGTCTTTTTTTTTCTCAGATCCTTGACCATTTCTATCACTTCACTGAATGTTTTACAAAAAAAATGAGGAAACAAACAAATGAGTAGAGAAAGGTTCAGGCACAAAAGTATCTAACCCTGTGTCATAACTGCCAAATATCCCTTACTTTTGTGGGATTTAGTCTAGATGCCTTGTTTAGTCAAAAGCTCCTCTGTTGGGAGCCTGCCTCTTTTCAGTGACTATATAAATTCATAGATTGTGAACCTCACATCTTTAAATTAAAGGCCTAAAATCAGGTGACCTGAATCTTTCTTTCCAGAGATGCTAGTAAAATTTTTTTAAGGTGCTCAAATCAGTAGTTGAATACCTTTAAAATTCTGGCTTTGATTTGCTTAAGATTAAATAGGACACTTGAATCCAACTAGGAAATTGAATCCAGGTTGCCTTTGTTCAAAGCTAGCATTGCAATAATTACTCCATTTCTCCATCCCATAGAATATGTAAATTTGAGGATTCCTATTCTGGCTTTCATTTTTTGCTGTATTATTTAATTATGTAAAGGAAAACATAAACAACAGTGACTCTTCAGAAATCTTTTAGTCATACTACTACAGACAGATAATGCTCACAGTTTCTTTGTACTAATGCCCTATTCATTGAGAAGATTTAAAAATCTGTTTAAATAATAATTATTATGGATTTTTTTTCCTTTTCTCTCTTTGTGCATACAACTTCTCTTCCTCTCATATAATGTTTTTCATTTTGGGACTCCCATTTCTGTGAAATCCCTGTAAATAACTTTTCTTTATAAAGAACGGTTTCCACAGAGGAAGGAAAATAAACCAAAAATATTGTACTTATCCTAATATTCATAAAAGCTTAGTTTGCTTTCTCCCCAAATCTATTTTTGGGCCTAATTAAAGTTGCAATGTCCCCCCCTAAGCTATTAAATTCCTTACAGTCTCTTTTTAGTCCTGATGTGCCATTTCATTGACATTTTGGAATTAGTTCAGAGATCACAACTGCCAAAGCCCTTTCATCACACAGAGCTGGCCCTCCTGCTACTGTTGCTGTTCAGAGCACTCATAGCTACAGCTGCTCAAAGTGAGATCAGCCAGCTTACTCTCTGGGCTCTCTGCAAGCTTGCTCCTGTAGCTGCTGTGCTTCCACCTGCTCTACCCTGAGTAAAGCATTTGTATTGCATGAATACACAAGGACCAGAAGAGTACCAGATGAGGTGCCCTGGCTCTTGCCTTCAGCCCAGTGCAGCTCCAGTGACCAATTCAGCACCCAGTCGACAGCATCATATAAATGTCAATGTCTGACTTTCCTTTCCATCTGGGGGTTGGGCACAAGGGGAATCTGTTCCTTCACTGATTTATTGTTATATATTTAGCAAAAATATACTGCTTCATGTCCATTCTAGTGCTCCTTTTTCCTAAGAACTTTTTTCACTGACTGTAACTTATTAATAGCTTATGTATGATAAATGATTAATTGATGTCCTAAGCCTGTTTTGCACTTGAGTCGTATTTATTTATGGAGTGGTATTTGTTACTGATGGTAATAAGTGAATTAGATGTTCGTGCATAAGTATATGAAACCGATCTCCTGAATTTAACAAAACAGTTATTGAACAATCTAACAACTGTATATAAATTATCTAAAAATATACCCTTAATATAAAACCAAACATTACATTGGAATTTTTATAGTAAATTTCTGTAATTAGATTTTAATGGTGTGATTTATATTTACTACACTCCTGACCTTTTTTTTTTTTTTTCTCCCCCCAAATGAGTCCTTCTAAATTTCAACCTCTGTAATAGTTTTAAAAGAAACAAACAGCAGAGCAGAGTTTGGAGTAAAACTGTACCAAATATACTACATCATGTAGGTATATTTGAAACATCTGTAGTACTAATGGTTCAGCTGCTTGACAAGCAGTTACTCCCATCCCTGGATGTAGCCTATTATCATCTGGTACTGATTCTTAGCCCACAACAGTTGTTAATTTATTTTATGCTTGTGCTAGTTAATTTGTTTGCTTTGATATGAATTTAATGCTATGGGCTATGAACAACAGCAAGGGCCCAGCAGTGTTAGTGCAATTTATTAAAGGCTCTCTAACCACTATCTTAGGAACTTCAGACTCCTATATGTGCTATTTCTACTCTTCTGTCTTCAAATATTTATATTAACAGATCATCTAATCACTTCAACTGACATTTCAGTAACTAGTTGTTTCTTGTTTTGGTATTTTAACTCATTCTCTCTACTTTAATCTCTCAAAAGAGTTTAAGAATGCATCAAGTACAGACCTTGCAATTGTTTCCAGCATGCAGTAATAGAATATTTCCATCTATGAGATATATTTCATATGCCTGATGATTCCATATGCCCTTACATTTTTTTGTCACAGCTATTTTCCTGTTTTACCTTTGGTCTCCTAACCTGCTTCTTTTTTTCTACTGGCTCCTTTTACACTCTTTAAATGTGCTTCAAAACTAAGAGTAGTCCATGTTTAACTCATTTGTGAGGACATGAGCAATGATGATTACTTTGTTAGACTTGTCTTTATTTCTGTGTATATGCTTTACTTCAGAGCAATACCAAACCAACTGGCAGGGCTCAGTGTTGGTCAGTGAGAGACTTGTTTGGCATAATTTATTTCAAAGAGTAAAGAAATTTCCTAAATTTATTATTAGGATCAAGTTTTCAGAGTGAGGCTGTCTAAGGGATGGCCTCTTAGTTCTCTTAAGTCTGGATTAAAGAGCCATTATTTTAACAAGTTCATCTAAAGCAATAAAATGGGGAATAACAAAGTCAAAGTTGTTGTCCAAGTTATTCCTACCTAATGCAAATATTTTTGATAGATATATATGACATAAGTGACTGGAATTTCTCATTGACTCTTAATAAGCCACCTTCTTTGTATAAAGTCTTTTTATCTCACCTTTTGATATGCCCTTGATGTAGGTAAGGACTTCAGGGTTGCATTTTCATTTGCATAATGCTGTATTTACTTTATATTTCCATTATTCGGATTTTGAGGTACTTCGTTTGCTACACTCCGTATCTAAATAATATCACAATTTGATTAGAAAATTCCACTGTGTTTCTTTGGTGCAGTGCATGCAAGGAAACTAAGGCATCTTAAGCAAGTAACCAAAGTAAGCAACCTTTAGTAAGCAACAAAAATCCCAGAAGATGGAGTATATATCAAAAAATGTTTCTGTATGCAGAACTCTTCTGCTGTTTTGGTTGCTATTTGATTGGTTGGGTGGGTTTTGGTGTTTTGTTTTGGGAGCAGTGACAAAGTAAGAGAAGAAGAGTTTGTAAAATCAGATAATTGAAAGCTGAAAAGTGTGCAGGACATGTTTCTCACCATGTAGATTGCCTGCCTAATAATATTTGCAGCTGTCAGCTTCCAGTAGCAGCTGGTGAAGAAGGTTGTGTTGCAAGGGGGACTGCTGCATCCATAGCCTTATAGCATGGGCAACCAATGCAAGGGACTGTTCCTATGCAGAGGTTTCCTCCACAAAACTACATCTTTGCTTTATGAAATGGAGGGATGGTTCAAAAGTTCCATCACTTGTGAGGGAAGTAGCACCTCCATTTCTTGCAACAAAAATTAGAAGAAATTGAATGGGACAAAAGGACTATGCTGGGAAATAGTTTATTGTTAATTAGGAAAAGAAAGGAAGAGAAAAATACTTAAGAGACTGAATGAAGGAAACTTTAGCAGTGAAATAGGGACACCTTAGCTTTGACTCAAAAGGGTGTCCATAAGAATATAATTATGTAAATGTCAAGAAGGCTAGAAGTGGTTTTAATGTTGTACATTAAGATATATATTAATAATATGATGGAATTAGGAACAGGAAAGCCTATACTAAATGTCATGAAAAACGTTCTGACAGGAAGATACATTAGGCTGTGGAATAGTTTTCCATAGGGAAGCCATCACTTAAGGGCTTTTTCTTCCATCAGTAAGTTCCCCAATTCTATGAAGATTCATATTCAGCTCTTCATGTCCAAATGGCAAATTAAACAAGGGAGATAATTTAAGCAGGTCCCTAAGTCCCTCAGTAATTTTAAGGAAATTCAGTTACATCCTCTTATCAAAATATCCCTTGCTGGGGTTAAGAATAGACCCCTCTATATATATTTTATCAAGTTATGTTTAAAAAATAATTTTATTTAATTAAAAAGTGCAGATCTTTCTCCAAGTTTTGATCTCAGTCTTTTTGTGATTTTTCTGTCATATACTTTGTCCTTCTGCAAAATTCTGGGGCTTTTGGCTGTATCTGGGGTACAGAGGTGCACAAAATGTTTTAAGTTTTGAAATACTGTGTAAAGTGCACATTGCACAGACTTTCAGAGTTTGGGGTTCAAAAGAAAAGCTCATTTTATTGTAGACACACAGCTGCATTTCCAGGTTGACAGTAACAGTGATCTGTGTGAGGCAGAAGGCAAACTGAGCCTTAAGTCTGATACCATGTCTGAGCTCTAAGTCTTGGAGACAAGGTGCCTGTTTCTGTTACTATGATTAAAACATTGGCCTTTGAAGTAATGGCGCATATCCAGAGTTATGGAAACCCCAGCATAAAAAGTAGGCCTTTGCCAGAAATTTAAGAGTTTTGAACATCAACTCGCCCTGAAGTTTTAGTTCTTTTTCTGGGATTTTCCTTTTTTTTTTTTCCCCTTGGTTTTTTTTGGTCTACCCTTTTTGATGAATGACTTTTACTCATTGTTTCAGTTTTCAGATAAAGCATGAGCAATATTTTCTTATTTCTGTCTTTTGATGTCACTTTCATTAGCATTGTGGTTTGGGTTTGGCGCAAGACAATTTTTAAGACCTATTATTCTTTTCACTGCAACTATGAGAGAAAGGGTATTCTAGTGCGCTGGCCTTGGTCTGGAAAATGAGGATTTAATTCACTTCTCTCAAGTTAGTTATATAGGATTAGGCAGCTTGTTACAAAGACATTTTTCAGTAATATGCACAAGGACTGAAAGGTGGAAGACAGCACTTTGAGAAAGACCTTAAGCACAAAGAAGAATATAACATGTTATACCTTTCTTGGATATTCATCCCATGTTCCATGAAATCTTGAGTAACTTACTCAAATCTCATTTTATTTATATAATAAGGATATTTAATGACTATTTTTATCCACCTAACTGGTACTGTAGAACAATTTGACATGCCACTGTAGCAACTAAAATATAGAAAAAAAGATATTGACTTATGCTTTCTTTTAATTAGAAAATTGCAAAATTGCACGTTTTGCTGAAGAGGAATGTTGTATTTCATACTATTGGTGAATGTTGTGGTTTTGTAACTACAACATTTTGTTACCCGGACAGATGGTTGGTTTTCATATTGATGCCATGTATTTTAATTACTTTTTGTTCAGTTTATTGTAAAAAATGTAGGTCTCATCTTTTAGATTGTTTTAAATGCACTAGGTTTTCTGCTAAAAAGATGTTTCTTATGGCAATGACTGTGGATATTAGTTTCTAAACTATTGATTAAACAGCACAACAAATTCTCACATTAAAGCATATTATATATATATCTAGATATACCTGTCTCCTTTAATTGCCTTGTTTAGCTTATTTTGTCTTGGCTGTCCAGAAGGTACTTGATACATTTCTGTGTGTCTATATACAGTTTTAACTGCATAGTATGTACTACCACTTAAATGAATTGATAAATATTAAGTCAAATAAACAAGTTACTCAGAGAAGTTTAACTGAATTGCATTGAACTGCAGGCATTGAGAGTTTTAGCTGAACTTTTTCTCATCAATAAGTCTGCAATCCTTTGCTAAGAAGCTTTGCCTCTGAAACCCTCTTGGGGTTTACTAAATGAATTTAAAGCAATACAGATACCTTCTAAATCCCATAACAGAACTCACAAGTAAGCCAAATAAGCTGGAAAAAAATCTGTAAGTAGGGAAAGGCAATTCTTGTTGAATTAATGAAAACTGAAAAAACCTGAATTCTCTGGTTGCTTTTAGCCTGACTCGATAACAGTCTCTGAACAACTAACTTAGAAAAGACAATAGAAAGTGGGTTGGCCACCTGTAAAATGTTGGCCAACTACAATAAATTAAGCAATACAATTTTAAAAAATTTTAAGGCAGCAAACTGTGAAATGAGGTGCTTCTACCTGGAATGAAACCATAAGGTCCAACAAAACCCAAGTATAAAAAAAAAAAAATTATATTTTTTTAAGATGCATAAATGCGTGTGATTCTTTTACTGAAAACTAGATCACCACTTTCCTTACTGCCACTGCATATAACCTATAAAGGAAAGATGTGAACTAAACTTCAAAACTTAATGCTCTGAATTGCAGGGGTGGGACCAAGAATCCAAAGCTGTATTTCAATCAGGGATGTAAAATTGGGCCTTTTTTATTTAGTAGTACAAAAAAGTGTATTGATTCATTGTTGAGCTCTGGATACCTAAGACCCTCAAAAACCTTGAGAATGTCAGTGTATTCATGCTGCATCTGGGAAATAAATATTTTTTTAAAATAAACAGTCTCTTAAAATCTGTGGTGAAAAAGATAAAGAAATAGACTGATACTGATATAATAGTATAAGTTACAGTGAATTCTTTGTCCATCTATTGACTGCATCTAATTGTCCACCTAGACGTACATACCTTGGTTATCCTGACCAGATGTAAAGAGCTGGGTGTCCTGGTTTCAGCTGGGATAGAGTTGATTTTCTTTCTAGTAGCTGGTATAGTGTTGTCTTGGATTCAGTATGAGAAGAATGTTGATAACACACTGATGTTTTCAGTTGTCGCTAAGTAATGTTTAGACTAAGTCAAGGATTTTTCAGCTTCTCATGCCCAGCCAGCAAGAAGGCTGGAGGGGCACAAGAAGTTGGGAGGGGACACAGCCAGGACAGCTGACCCAAACCGGCCAAAGGGGTATTCCAGACCATGTGATGTCAGGCTTGGTATATAAACTGGGGGAAGCTGGCCAGGAGGGACGGATCGCTGCTCGGGAACTAACTGGGCATCGGTTGGTGAGTGGTGAGCAACAGCGTTGTGCATCACTTGTTTTGTATATTCCAATCCTTTTATTATTACTGTCATTTTATTATTGTTATTATCAGTATTAGTTTCTTCCTTTCTGTTCTATTAAACTGTTCTTACCTCAAGCCACGAGTTTTACCTTTTTCCTTCTGATTCTCTCCCCCATCCCACTAATACACAAATAAGATACATTCTCCCACTTGTTTTTTTGTTCCTCATACATTACAGAGTAGGAAGAATACCTTTGATTAATGAAGTTGTATTTGAAAGGATGGATTCATTTAAATCTAAATGTTGTAAGCATAAACATTTCTTCTAGGAACATTGCTGAGAATTTCTCACCTGGCCCACTTCTTGTTTAGGTCTGATTCTTTGTGATGTTTTTTGCAGTGCCTAACAAAATTGGTAAGTTTTTGCTGAGAACACAACAAAAAATGCAATGATCATGTTGGCTATATAGATAGTAGACCTCATTTCTACACAGTAGGAGTTCCTCTCTTAAATGTGAGTCAGAAATAAATGAAACTCAAAAGGTTATTTTCATTGCTCATTTTATCCTTCTCCCCTTGTTTTTTTAAACTTTGATTTTAAACCGAAGTTGTTGATGCTGAATTTTAATCAAAGATGGACTTATAAAAGACCAAATAGTATTCAGACAGGTTACCAAATATACCTCCCATTTCTGGACGTTTCAAATGTTCTCCTTTTATACCTCCCTTGCCTTGATGATATTTCCCAACAAGACAAGCTTTTACAGAATGATCGGCATTTTTCTGGACATATTAAATATTTATTGGATAAAATCAACTACCTTCACAAAGCCAACATTTAAGCTTTAGCCACTTAAACAGAAGCATTCCTGAAAAGTAAAGCTTCCTGTTCTTGTAAGACAGATAGTAAGACAAGAGGATAAAATATTTGTGCTTGCTTGGCCTAGAGTTAGTTTGCAAGGTAAGTCTTTGTCCAAAAGCAAGATTGTATCACAATTTAAAATGGGCTCTTTAAGAAAATGACTATTGTTGACAATCCTGGACTAAGTTTCTGTGTTTATGTAGTTATTTAAACAGTTTTGACCTTCACAAATAGGATCATGAGTAATTTCTTGGTTTTTTTTTTCTTGCAAATGAAAATGTATTACTGTTTAATTTCCAAAGTGTCCAAAATCATTATTCTCAGATTTATTTCTCTATTAATATGAGTCACATACTTTTTGCCTTTTGGAGTGTCCCTGATAAATATTTCGTTTTCTATGTTCAAGAAATATTTAAAACCCCTGAAAAAACTTGTCTCTCTGCTGTTGATCCTGATCAGAATTTTTAATGGGTCTACTATTAAACCATGCAATTGACTACAAGGTTTTTGTTGGGTGTTTTCGGGTGGAAGGGAAGTTCCCCACAACCAAGTTCTTATAGTACTTTTTTCTCTTTGTTCACTGTCTAAAATTAGTTTAGCAAAAGATTGTGGTTTTCTTGGTTTGCTAATGCAGCCTTAAGGAAAGACTCTTTTTTTTTGTTTCTTTTTCGATATCAGATTACATTATTGTTAATAGTATTTCAGTATCATTTCAAACTATATAAAAATAATGGAACTGAGCTTTAGAGTTATTAAATATAGGAACCTTATAAACTTGGCATTTTGTTTAACATAATATGAATCACTGTTCTCCTGTCTTGTGATTAGTTGGCTAACAACCATAAAGCAATGTAAAAACAACTTGTAATTGCCAAATAATTTACAGAACATTTTAACTTATCAGAAGACTAAAATATTTATAATTTTAAAACATTTCAACAGCACTTTTTGCAGATAACACTGTCTCCTTCAATTAGGTAGTATTCAATGTAAAGAACAAGCAAAATCCTAGATACAGTATTTATTTATACATATGTCCTCTTATTGTAGTGAACAAAATCCTTGTGTAACATAAACACAGGCTTGACTTTAACGTGAATTAGCAGTGCTCTGAAAGGTGGAGGAGGCTGATAGGAAGAGCTGACAAGTATGAAAGTAAGATGGAAGAGCTGGAGAGATTTAATTTCCTAGCAAATAATTACCCCCAGGCTGTGTAAACTTGCTTAAACACTTAAAAAAAAAAAAATCAAACCAACAAACAAAACCCCCAGATTTATCATTTCAGCGTAAGTGACAATAACTGAAGTCCCTGTATTTATACAGGCCAGCAGCCTCCACAGGAAGACATCTCTGTTCTCATCAGCACCAACAGCAGTAAACATCATCTCTATTTTTACCAACTTGTATCCTTTGTGAACCCAAATACATTAAAGGAATATATAGAATAAAGGTTTAGACTTGCTTATGATCCCACTGTATAGTAATGTCTCCTTTTTTGGAGATTGTAACTCCAAGTTTATGATTCTGAGCAGGAAAAAGATTCACTCTGGTCCACTGCTTACAATATTGGTTATACAGCAATGCATATGGGAGACACCTGTTTTTCTTCTTCGTAACAAAAGTTTGCTCATATCATAGATGTAATGTGAACCAGTTAGACAAACTAGTAACAAACATAGTTTGCACTTACTTTGAGATGTTTTCCTCATGTCTTCAGGCCTTGTCAAATAGATTTCATCTTTTTTTTTTTTTTAATTTAGGTGTTTACATATATATCATATATATTTTTTCTAAAGAGAAAGATATAGTATGTATAGACAAATGCATGCTTGGATAAATATATATTTCCATTCATACATTATAAACTGATTGCTGCTTGACAGACAACAAAAAAATACCCTAAGAGATCGTTTGCAGATTCTGACTCCTAGCACTGAATGGTGAATAAGTATTGCCAAGAGTTTAACAATGTCCAGAACAGCCAATTAAATTAAAATTGGCCAGTACCAGGATCAGTTATGGAAATTTGGGCCTGATTTGATTTGAATACAGATATAAACATATTGTTTAATCTTTATATTTGAGGTTTTTCAACAGATAATAAATCTTAGTGTTGGGAAGAAGTTCCTAACATCCCTGACTGTATAGATCACCAATTGTTGCCTACTGGAGAAATGTCTCACCACAAGAGATACCTTGCAAGATGTGTCTCACCATGGCAAATTTCTTCCTGAGACACCGAACCCTGAGCCATAGCCAAACAGGAAAACAGATTCTGGAATTCTTTTTATTGGGCAATTTAGAAACAGAAAACAGGATACTGAAGCAGCTCCTACTTAATATGGAATATGTAAAATTCTGGTGAGTGCAGGATTTTATTTGAAGACATTAAATACAAAGAACTTGCAGTCCAATACAACAATCATATAAAGAAGGAAGACAGGAAATTATGGAACCTGAAGGCAACAGCGTTTTTTCCAAAACACCTCCATCAAGATGTATGTTGAAATGCAGTGGGGGACTCCCCTCTGATTTAATGTCAGAAGAGCTTGTCATGCGATACACATTTGCAACTGTTGACAAATGCCACAGATTAAATTATCTCTGTTTTATTAAGATTCCAGAAAGAAGAAAGAACTAGAATCAGTTTTATATTAATTAGTCTTCATTTTTTTATCATATCCATGCAAAAATTACGCAATATAAGACTTGAGTCTTTTCTTGTTTTGTCTGCAAAACAAAAGCAATTTTTGTAAAGGCCTTAGGGGTAAACTGGTTAGGTAGAAAACATGGTACATGTAGAAAGACTTCACATCTGATACTTGAAATCAGTAGATTTATTGTTAGACAGCTAGAATAATGAGAAGGTAAGTTAGACCATTCCTTGCAATATTCGTTGTACCTCATAAAAGCTGTATAAGACATCCGTACTCTTCTTTTGTGTGATAAAGATTTTTGATTTAATATCTAAGCTAGAAATGTTAATTTTTTTAACATGAGTCACCTTGTTAGAACAGCAGTGAATGACATTTACGTTTATTTTCAGTTACTCTGTTAGCTCCCTTCCTCTTTCATGTTTCCTGGCTTTAACATTAAATGATATTTTTTTGTTTAGCATAAATAGATTTCTGCTAAGAGAAAAAGAAAATAAAATACAGGAAGTGAGCAAAATTTTGAGTTTTAACTCTGCATTTTTGGGAGGTACTAAAGACATAATTGGGGCACAAATCAACAAACTGTGTTCTGCTGCTTAGCACTGCAGCCGCTTTCTTATTTCTATCTCCTAGTGAAATGTTGACTCTCATCTTGCTGCGATGCTGTAGATAGTTCCAAAATCCTTGTGAAATCCAGCTTTCTTCAGTTTAATTAGTCATTGCTAGTATATTAAGTGACTGGCTTTGGTTTTCAGCTACAGGGTCTTTTGTTTTTGTGACTGTATGTCTGTGAAAGCCTGGGGTATAATTATTAAATCATCTCAGTTTCACCTGTGAAGATGATGGTTGCTGGTGCCAAATTGCTTAGCTCCTAAATGCTTACCTTGGCAACACTTTTCGTCCCTTTCTTGTTTTCAGCATGGTGATTTTACTTTTCTTTCTTTCTGCACCACCCCCCCCCACCCCACCCCCCCCGCCCAGTTACTCTTAATATTCAGTGGTGTGACTGAAAGGAGAACGAAATCTGCATTGAAAGCAGAATAATGAGCATGTATCTGATACAATCGAAGCAATGTCTGGACACGTTTTCATCACGTTCTGTTATAAATCAAAAAAAACCACTGTATGTGTTTCATCCCAAAGATAATTAAAGTCTGGTCATGTAATTTAGTAGATCTGTTGAAAAAATACAGTTGTTGAAGATTAAAGATAACCGTATCTTTGAATAGTCCTGGTTGTAATGCATTGGGAAGAATACATGGGTATGGTCCTTTAGAGAAGTACATATAAAAGTTACTGCTAGAAGGCAAAATAATAAATCCTCCCTCCCTGAAGGTTACAAAGTGTGATTCCTTTAAGTGAGTCTATTATCAGCAGAGTTATCCCACTGCAGTAGAGAAAGCTTTGTAAGTGTATGGAGAGTGGTCCATTCAAAATAAATTCTAAACAATATTTTCCAGGCAAATAACAGTCAACTACAACATAAATGCTACATATTTTGGCAACAAAACAAAAAAGCTTTACCCCAGCACTTGGTAAAAGGTTAAATAGTTTGATTTTGGTTGTTGTCAGTGACATAAGTGTAATTAAAAAATCTTTTCAAACAAAACAAGGCATCATTTGATCTTAAATACATTTTGGGGTGGGGTCATTTAGGCAAGACAACTGTAGTGCTTGCTGGTCTACTGACTGAAATGTTTTCCATTCTGAGATGCTGAGATAGTGCAAAATTTGCCCAGCTTTAATTGGAAATGTCTCTGAAAATGATCAGCATCAAAAATGAAATTATATTTTCCAATGTAAATATTACAGGCTGCTTAGTTTATGCATCCAGTATCTTAGACACAAGCACTTTCACATGCGTACCCGCACATATGCACATTGCAGACTTATCTTTCTATAAATGTCAGGTGAAAGCTAAGAAAGTTAAACCCATCAAGATAGAACACCAAGTTAAGAAAGCTTGATGATTTCCAAGTAAAATGGTTAGGATCTCTCGGCTGATACTTTGCACCTAAGACGAAGAGGTTGATGTTATGTCACAGATAAGTAGTTTGTTCATTTTTCTCTTTATAAACAAATTCCTCAACAGTGTTCTTAAAAGCATATTGTGTTCCTTCTATACTCAATGTGGTGTCACAGTATTTCAAATGGTATCCTTACTTTTCTGGGTTTCATTTTTTTCTGTCATCTCTGAATGCTCCCCCCCCCCCCAGTCAGGGAAGTTTTGGTAAAATCCTTCATACAAATCCTTCTTTGTATGAAGATTCATGTCAGGCCAAATTTTGACCTGACTGAAATCAATATGTATGATATTACTTTCCTAATTTGAATACAGAATTAAGGTTCAGGTTGAGAAATATTTTCTTTTCCTCCATGATTTGATAAATGTTTATATTGTGTTGAGTTACGTACAGTCATGTTACTAATGTAAATTTTATTGCCTAAAGAACTTCATTCTGTTCTTTCTAAAGACAGCCAGAAGAGTAAAATAACAACTGGACCTTGCCATAAAAATATTACAAAAATAAAAAGAGTACCTTGGAACCATGGCTCTAAAATCCTGTGTTATGACTTATGGAAATTCTTCGTGCCGCATCAGTCCAGTCAGACCTAGTCAGCGGCGTATAAAGAATTGGTTTTAGCTGATACATGTGTTTTGCTAACTAGACAGAGGAATTGCCAGATAAGACATGAGGCTACAGAGAAATTCCTTCTGTGAGATTTTTGGCAGATAGGTTAGAAAAAAGTGGCTAGAACAACTTGTTCATGCTTTGGTGGGTACATGTTCTTCTATAAGTACTCAGTTTTAGTAAATATGGATATAGAGTCTGATGTGATCTGGTAGTACATTAGAAAGTTTGGCCTTCATCAATATGTGTTGCAGTAGTAGAATAAAACCAATAGATATATAATTGTTTGCTATAGGAAAGTATATTTTTGAAAGATACATAAAATACCTGAAATGTTACTCATTGTTATTTCCAATATATATTATTTTTCTAGCATACAGTTAAGATTGTACCATATACTTTCAAGGGCAACTGGACAAAAAAGAATTTCTACTGCTCAAGTAAAGAATACTTTCCAATTCCTTCATTTTGACAGGCAAGGTATTCTAGAATAAATTGATAAAGTACTTGAATCATTCAGATCATTCTCAACTAAATTTAAAGTTCAAGTGATTAATCAATAATGTAGTAATAGAATTTTAAATGTAAGCTAGACCAATATGGATTTTGCAGCATTAATGTCATTATGCGTAAGAGCGAACATTCACCTTAGCCTAGGTATTAATGCATTTTTCTTTTTAATATATGTATATCCCAGTAAGGCTTGTTACTTATGGAATCTTATCCATGGGAAGACAAATGCTCTAAAGCAGTGAATGATTGGTGAGGGTTAGTTAATCTCTATAGCGTGATTTATAATCCCATCTTGAATAGTCAGATACAACATCCCTAAGTCCTGAGCAAGGAAGAAATGCAGTCGTATTTCACTTTTAACTCTCTTCTTGAATTGGTACAGAGACTTCTTATAGCCTCATTTACATTTTCCTTTGTATGACATGAAGTACAAAGTGGTAGTACTCTGCTACAGTGGAACAGGTTTTCAACAGCAACAGCAAGGTCACTTGACAAGTCTTCCACCAACAGTTAAGAAGAATGGTCTGTGCTGTATCTGCTTGCTTGATGTTTTATACTCTCATCTCACAATTAGTTTGCAAGTGAGATTGTTCTCTCTGTAGCTAGAAAATTGTGTCACTATTCTTAAATTGCAATAATCAAGAATAAATTGTTTAGTTTGTGGGGTTAGTTGTCCTTTTTCCAGTGGAGGTCCCTGTGGTGGGTTGACCTTGGCTGACCAGATGCCCACTCAGGTGCTCTCTCACTCCTCCTCCTCTTCAACAGGGCAGGGGGAGGAAATAAAATGGAAAAACTCATGGGTTGAGATAAAGACAGGGAAATCCCTTACCAATTACTGTCATGCGCAAAACACACTCGATCGGGGAAAATTAATTTATTACTAATTAAAATAGAGTAGGATGGTGAGACTGTCGGAGTCAAATACTCTGACCAGGTTCTAGGTATTTCACTTGTGGAGAACATAGTGTTTAATATCAACTATACTTACTTGAAGATGCGTGATGTTACACGGGATTTCTGATTTAGCAGAGTGATACAAGCTATACTGAAAACACAATACACGTGTAAGTCACACTTGGCAAAACACAGCAATTGCAATCCACAGTTCAAACACCATGCCAATGTATTTCCCATTACCGGTCTCCATGACAGACTCACCGTCACGATGCTGGGGGTCCCCACGCGCCAGGTGGGAACGTGTGCGCTGAAACCAGCTCGAGCCCGTTGCTCTCTTCGAAGTTCTTTTTCTGGTGGTCTGGCTTTTGTACTCTGTGTTGGGCCGAAGCAGCATTCGTTCCCCCGTACTGGTCTGGCTAACTCAGGGAGGTATTTACACCTCCAGTTAATCCGTTCAGCTGTTGATAGCTGCTCATCTAGAACAAAGGCCGCCCTCTCTTCCCCTTTGTGTTGAGATAGAAGTCAGCTGCTTTGCGTTATTCTCTCGGCTTCATGGGCACATCGCCCTTGCCCTTTCTTCCCCAGGCTTTCCCCGAGGCTGAGGGGCTCAGCTGTGCCCGGCGGTGGGGCCACTGGAGCCGGCGGGAACCGGCTGGGTCCGGCCCGGGGCAGCCCCGCCTCTCTCCTCACAGGAGCGGCCGCTGCCCCTGCAGAGCCTCCCGCCACCGCTGCTGCTGCTGACGCTGCCGGCGCCTGCGCACCTGCACCTGGTACAGTACCAAATAATTAAAAATTTCCTTTTCAGCACCATCCCATTTCTAAGCGTATGCTTAAGTCCCATTTGTTTTAAGAGGATTTATAACTTGGTTGAACTAGTCTGCCGAATTGCAACTGGATGTAAAGGTGGAGCTTTTCCCCTTCATTTTTGTAAGGAATACAGCCCAGTACTCTTAAGAGTAAAAATATTTAAAAATATATTATACATTTTTATATATTTTTATATAAATACATAAAGTACTTAAAAACTCTGTGTGACAATGTAAAATGTCCACCGTGCTCAGTTATATCATGCACCATGGAATAGTGTAAGTAGGTAATGACTTTATTTACTTCAGTTTTACTATTAGGCAATTATTTGCAATTACACAGCCAGTGAATTCTATTTGTTTTCAAACAAGAGAACTGTGTATTTAAATGTTTCTTTCACTGGGTTGGACCTTACTCTGCACGTTCACATCCCCCACTTGTGCAAGGTGCCTGGTATTTTTAAACCACATCTGTGCAGGGATCTGTGTGAAAGATACTGAAACAATGTTATATTTAAAGAAGTACCCACTCATCTGTTTGGTAGAAGCTGTGTGATTTGACAGTTACGTAAATACGATTTGTTGATCTGTGTTTAACTTCTTCTGCCTGATTCCCTTATCCATTTATTTTCCTCTCAAGCAGTCAGTCTGTCTATACCAGAATTGAGCTGCTCCCAAATAGGGAACATTGCTTATCTGATGTTGTAGCTTCATATTGAAATAGAAATGTATTGAATACAAAATGTACTCATAATTAACACCAACTATATTTAAAAGCCTTAAGAGAGTAACCCTTTTCCAGTGTGCTCAAATTCTTTCCTAACAGGCAACAGGTGGGCATAGTACTTCTGAGCACATTATGAGCAAACTGTGACTCCTGCTTGGTTTTAAAGGGCTGCATCACTGCAGAAGGGTGAAATAGCTTTCAGCTGTCTTTAGTACTGCTATGCATGGCAGCTGGGTTCAGGCAGAGAGGCCTGGGCTGCTCTTGGTCAAGCCTGCTCAGGAGCTGGAAAAACAAGGTCATGTGAACTCAGCTCTGTCGCTCTACTAACCGTGGTTAAAGCCACCACAGTTGGGGTGAGGAAGGTATGTACTGCGATTATACAATTTCTAATGTTTGTGTGACTCAAAGACTGCTCTTTGGACCAGCTACAGCCTTCTCATTAAATACATGTATGTGCTAACACAGACTTAATGTACTCTGCCTCCAAACACTGCTGTGCTTCAAAGGATGAGTGTTTAATTCAGGTCAGCACTAGTTCAAGCAACATTTTCCATTGCTTGGCAAGTACGTGTTCGTTGTGTGTTGTTATTATGTATTTTCTGTAAGATAATGCAGTGCCTGTTCGTGGACTCAGTTGATTCCGGATCCTTAAAAAATTGCATAAACCTTAGTCAGAGTGGTATCAGACGTGTGACAGTGTATTTGTATGTCCACAAATGAGACAAATCTGTATGCCCACAAATGAGACAAAAATCTGGGAAGTTTCTGTGTGTATATGTAATTGGTTGCCTTCCATAGTCCATTATTCGCTCTAGGCGTCTATGGAAATTAACTGTCAAAATAGGTATTTGGTTATAGGCAAGTAGAATGATACTTGGATGCTTTCCTGTTTCCTGCCACTTTTATATAGTTGTATGAATTTTACGTTCAACTGGGTTATTGAATGCTCACAGGGTAATGAGGTAATGCATGTGGGTGAATAGCTTCACTAGGTACCCCTCAGTACGTCATTAGTTTACAAGTATCAATTTATGTCATCATATGGATGACTTACATTACAGCTATGGACAACAGATTCTTTTACATAATCCACTGAAAACTCATAAAATGAGATATCAAAATACACATTTTGTTATTGTTTTCTTTATTATTGTTGTTGTTGAGGGTAATATTTTCCAGTTGGATGGGTCAGGCTAAGGTTGTGGTACATATTAAATGATATTTTTTGTAAACTTCCTTTTTAAGGCTTCTCAATGTTGTTGATACTTCTAATGGATAAAAACCAAAGAAAAAAAAAAAGGCAAACCCCTCTCAGACTTACATAATTGTGATGTCTCATATGGGTGAAGGGTATGCTGTGGATGTCTAGAAGATATTGATGAGATAGGAACACTCAAAAGTATTTTTAAAAGTTTGTTTGGTTTTTTTTTAAACTAACTGCAAAAATAAGCCAGTTTACAGAAATAGGATGCTGGTCGCCTAAGTTAAGAAGTCATAGGGTATGGTTTACTTTGAAGATTAACTTATATTAATATAAAACAAAGATGGTATGTAGATTGGTTTGGGACCTTGTTTTTAATAGCTGGTTCTTTTTTGTGGAAATGAAGCTACCTTTGCCTACTGTTAATAATTAACTAAAATATAGATTATATGCAATTTTCAGATTTACGAAAACGCAAAACATTTAAGTCCTCAACAGTGCACAATTCCCACTGTTTCCAGTGGAAGTAGAATTATTACAAGGTGTATCAAGGTTCAGGCTTACAGTAATATGTAGTCTAAAAATTATACAGAATGAGAAATATTAATGATACAAAAGCCTTTCATAATTTGTAATGTTTAACTTGTGATAAACTTTTCATAGACTCTCTATATAACATACACAGACAACAGAAGAGTGATGTGAAGGTAGGGCTGCTGAGGCTATGAATCTCCATCTCGTACTTTCTTAGATTTTTCAGTAACCCTGTCACAAAAAAAGTATTTCTTTAGGAAGTATTATAAGAGCAGGCTGATATTTCATCTCAGAAATAAAACATTATATGATATTTGATTTCTGATCTGACAATAGCAAATTACATCAGTAAAAAGTACTGCTTTTAGTCTCTCTCAGAAATAAAATGAATTCCCTCAGCCCATGCCTGATCCTTGTAGTGAGCAGTGTAATCAGAATGATTTTGATAGCTTGAGCTTCCACTATGAATCACTGCCTAAGTGAAATTCTAGTCACTAATCACTGAACCATTCACTGTGCAGGTTGCATATGGCTTTGTTAGCAATTACATTTATTTTAAATGGAGAGAATTACTTAGAAACACTGTTCACTGAAGATTCAAACAGACCAGAGCAATTAAGCACTAGTTGCCAAAGGCCTTCAGTTAAAATTATTGGATGGTACTTTCACTATAAATGTTCATCCACCTGATCTCTGAAGACTCCTGACTGATTTCCAATAAACATTCACATTTCCTCACTAATACCAGTATGAGCATTTAATAACTTAAAAAAAAAAAAGGAAAGAAGAAGAAAAGGGCCTAAGTTCTACTAAGGTTTGTTTGGACTGCAAAAGACGGAAGGTGTTCAGGGGTTGTTTCTTCCAGGCACTCTAGTAGTAGACACCCTCTGTGATCTGACAATATTTCCATCTGATGGAGTCCCTAAGCAAGGTCAAGTAGCTGTAGTGTCTGCTATTATTAATTGTGACTCCCTCGATATAAGTACAAGACGAGTTTAATTGCCTTAAGTTACTTCTCCTCCAAATTTACTGAATCAGTCCTAATATGTTTATAAACAGACATAATGGATTTGGAGATCCCTTGATTAGATGTCTCTTGGTGGCCCCCCCATAAAACAGCTATTTTCTAAAACCATGAGAAAAAATATAAAAGCAGGCAGAACTTCCTGCTGTGGGATGGAGGTAACAGAAGAATATTTAAGCAATTATTACTTTTGTATGTCAGTAGGGATATTGCACTTTTGCATGATTGTTGCAGAATTTTTTCCGGTTTTACTTCCAGTAATTCCGTAAGTGGTTTAGAGCCACAGACTGAAGATGGGAGGTGTCATCTTTGGCTAGAAAGCCTGAAAAGCTAAGACTGTAATATTTGTAGAATATACCAGATTCATTGTAACAAATTCTAACTTTTGTTTCTAATTTCCATTCTGGTTGGTGGTTTCAGTGTATTTCTAACAAATGAAAATAGAAGTTTAATTCATCTTATGTTTAACAATTGCTCTAGAATGATGAAGGGGAAAGTATGACTATAATTGCATTTTAAAAATGTAGATTATCCACAAATCCTGAAATATAAATATATATGGTCAGTACATTGAAGAATTTGTTTTTATTTGCACCTATGGGATGAAAAAAAGCTTGAGATACGTACTTCCAGAGGAAAAAAGTATAAATTAGAAAGCCATCTATTTAGAAATTATTGGCCGGAAATACATTAGCAATGCACTGAATAGCATTCACAGAGATTATAAATTCAGTAATTGAAACACAAATTATCCATGCTTATTATTTATGAAATTTTAAGTATTGCTTTTCATCAGAAAATGTAAAAGGCATTTAAAACAATTAATTATTCAGACTGGTGAAAATGGAAAAGCTGGCAAAGCACTTTACCATCCCTGAAGTGAAACTAAATAAATTGAGAAGACTCTAATTTCTTATGCTGTTTAGGCTTAATGTAGCAGCTTAAGTTATTGGGTTGAAAAACTAGATGTAATTCTGAAGTGTGAAAAGTATGCTGCTAATGTGCGTTCTTGTTTATGATAAAGAATTGTTAAAAAGAATTCTTAAAATGTATTTGTATTGGACCACCAAGACATTTTACCCCTTTGTCTTCTCTTAGAAGAACAGGCTTTGTTTTAACAAATAGTGTTATAAAATAATGGGGGAAGGGGGAAATATCATTGGCTTTGAAGCAAATTTATCTCTTTTCCTCCTCCCCTTCTTCCACTCCTGAAAGACACATACTAGAGAAGATGTGAAATTAGAAGAACAAATAGCATTTAACACCTTCTGGTAACACACACCTTTAAATAGATGTTAATATCAACATAGTGGGGAGGTTTAGGCCCAGTGTATGAACATCCCTAGGAATATACCATGATTGTTGTTATTTAAACTGAATTTCTAAAGTTTTCAGGATTGTTTGCTCAGTGGTGTTAAATAGTTTCAGGGTTCATTTGCCTTGAATCTACACTATTGTATTCTTTTCTTTTTTTTTTTTTTTTTTAACCTCAGGGCATGTAAAATATCTGTAGAGTTCAGGAAAGTCAAGGAAATGATCTTAGTAAGTCATCAGAGGATTTAATGTAATATCGTGTAGACAGTGACATGAGGATAGTCCAAGAGTTAATCAGATTTTCCAGATTTATAAATGGGGAAATTAGGACGATAATGAACTGATAAATCAGTAATAAACCTATTCTAAAGAGTAAGACATTTTTGGCGCTCTTCATTAAGATTTGTATCTCCTAAAGGAAAAGTGATTTCTTAATGCTAAGCCTTCTAGAAGTCACTGTGACCTATTTCTGAGAATAAAATTAAAAAGATAAACTTTCCTTTGAAATTCATAGGTAGGACAGAGAAGTCACAAAGGGAATGTAAACTTATTTTTTGCAGATAGCTCTCATGCTAACTGTTTCACAAAAGGCAACTGGACTAGAGCTGCCATTGATTCAAATATCAGAAATCCCACTGTAACTGGTGTTCTTGCACTTTCTCTGATTCAATAAAAGATCAATTGTAAAGAAGAGGTTTAATTCTGTAGTTTGAAATAAGAAGCTCAGCAACATGTATGCTAATGCAAACTCATTGCCTAATTCTTCTGGGCTCAAAACATATATTCCTATTTGTACCCTATTACTTTCCTCATAGAGACTGTTGAAGGTGTATGGAAACATTGTAAAAAGCATAACCAAAATTTCTCAATTCTTCTGTATGGGGAGAGTGTGCTTTGCTATCATCTAATTTAGGATACAATCTGGATCCCTCTGCAGTAAATGAAAAATTCCTGGGGACTTCAGTGGGCAGGATGAATTTGAAAATATTAGCCTTCGTATTTGCAAGTCAAACTTAAGGACTTTTTTTTTCCTTTCGAAAGTTTAATGGTTGAGCACTCATAACTATGTGTAATATATGTGTGATAATCAGTTTTATTTGTTGAGCAGCTCTGCCAATAATAACGGAACTGTGGAAGTAATGATCCAGGAAATCACCTGCAGTGCTGTCTTCCTTATCTTCCTGTAATCACCTACTGATCTAAGTACTCAAGGTACTGGTAATTTAAAACTGACTGGAAAAAAAATAAGTCTAGAAACTCATACAATCTCAGACAATTTTTGTCAAAAAAGAAGAAAAAAAACTAGATGTCAAATCTCCTTGGAGTTTAGAAAAAGGTTAGCTGGCTGTATTCAAAGCAAAAAATAAAATTAGAATGTAATAATATAATACAGTGTATAATGAACTAAAATAAATTATGGAATGTTAATAGACTTGTTAACTATTTTTTCCTGGTTGATATTCAGACCAGTTAGGGGCCTGAGCTCTAGCTTGCTGATGTAAACCATATTAACAGCGTGTAACTAGGTTGTATTCAATATCAAAATCTAAACAGAAATTCTACTGGAATCCAAAAATGTGTGCAGTTTTATAACATAGTAGTATTATATGTTAAGTACATTTTTTCAGTGGAGTAAAAAAAAAAAAGAAAAGGTAAGACTTCTTAAAATGTCCAAGGCAGATTTTGCAGTTAAAGAAAAGGCTTCCAAAACAGCCTTTATTGTGACTGTGGATTAATGTCTATAATTCAGATCTGGAGTAAAAGAGCAAAACACTCTCTCTGTGGCTACAGAATGACTTTATTTATATTTGAATGCAAAATAACTGTCCTTTGTTTTCCAGTTTTTTAAGAAGAGTTAATTTAAAAAAAAAAAAAAAAAAAGGAAAAGATGAGAGGAAACTTGATCATTCATCACTTCTTGATTTTTTTTTTTTCTTTTTTCCCCCCCCCATCAGTATGGTGTGTATTCTAGTTTAATTTTTCCTAACAGCAAAAATAAATGTTCTACTTATTTCTGAAACTTTTATTGCTAGTTGTTCTCCATGCTGTTCAATAAGATGGTTATTTTATCCATCAAAACAACATCTGTATTGTCTTTTTTTTGTAATACTCTCCTCTGTCTCCCTTGTCTGTAAGTTTCTTTTACCCCCCCATAACTCCTCAAGTGAAGAAATTCTGTAACTGTGTTACTTTACTGTAAAAACATCTCTGCTATTGGAAAAAAAAATGCTTATCCCTTATCAAAGCTTTAGTAGAGATGTATGAGATATGTGAGTAAATGATGTAGCCAGAATTACAGACAAATACACTTGGAAAACAGAGTTACATCTATCAGGGCTATGTTTGAATGTTGATGATGTTTCTTAATAGGTTTGTCTGGAGTTATTTCAAAGATTCTTATTTTCTGCTCCCCCCCCCCCCCCCCTTTAACCCTTGAGTACTTGAACCCAAGTGATCCCACAGGCTACCTGCAACAAAATACAAGAACAGTGAGACACATGCGGGAGACATGCAGATGCACACGCAACTTCATATAATGCTAAAGGCAAGGGTGGGGGGGAGTGATTTGGTGTCTACTTTCCTTCCAGTTCTGCCCCTTCTTTTATCTATAAACCTGACGCCGTTTAATGAGCAGGTTTACAGCAAGTCAGTTAAAATAGCAAAGCATGAAGCAGTCCAACACAGAGGAAAAAGAGCTGTATAACAGTCTTTTCCTGTCATACACCTAGCTCCGCTCCCCAAACTGTGTATGTACCATGCAGAATTGGTGACTTCTATGATAAAAAAGTGGGCTGCTTCTGATGAGTCAAGTTACAGCTTTTCCAGCCTGTACATTTACCTGAGAAAATGATATAAATTACGTATGACTTTATATCCAGGAAGTCAGTGTTGTTGCTGTTGGAAGAGTAGCTTTCTTCCTCGAAAGCAGGAGGATCAACTCACAGTGTCAATATAGAAAGATTAGAGGCATCTGGTAAACATCTCGAGACATCAGACTACACATCATTATTTCCATGTGAATAGATTATAATAGTCCACATCTGGCTATTAATTGATCTTTCTTTCATACTGTCTGCAATCTGGGTGTGTATTTTGTCATTCCATGAAGTATCTGAGGCAAATTCACAATTGTTTGGCTTTTTCCTCATTAAGAAGTTAAAAAACGCCACTCCATCTACCTTTTGGGGGGATTTGGGTGCAGACCTGTTGGAAAGGCCTAAGCCTCCCAACTGAGTGTTGTGCAACAGATAAGCAGAGTTTCTGGAAGCAGGGGGAAATACCATATTCCTCTCGTGCCAGGAACAGATGTATGTGGCTGTGTATCCTCAGCCACTCTCAACCTACTCTTCATTTCTACATTTCATTTCTTTCATTTCCGAATGCAACTTTCAGGCCAGGAACTAGCAGAAGGAGACCTTACAGTCTGTGCATGGATGTCTGTCAGAACAAGATAGGACAGTGTAACCAACATAAGAGGCTTGTGTTTATCTATCTTTCCGGATGGGAGAACATGAGCTGTGTGTGAAAGCATTCAGACGCAGTGGAAACAGAGAACTGAGGTGGTTTTGTTTTGTTCAGTAAAAGAGATGGAAGAACAGCAGTGGTGAAAGCAGCTGGTATCCTACCACTAGGATTTTCTTATGCAGCATGGTTGTACTGACCACCTAAAAATGATAATTCTGCAATGGTTGTCTACGTGGAGTTCTCTCATGTTTTCACTAGGAGTGAATTATTTGGTTCCTTAAGGAGCAAAAATGTGGTAACAAAGGCTTGTCCTCAGCTGCAGGTGACATTGTGAATGTCATGTGACTTAAAATGCTGTGGATCTCATTTCCTCATCTAACAAAGGGATAATGTTCATTTTCTTAACAACAGTGTTGATGTTTACTTTGTTGATTGCCTAAAGATTTTACATATTCTCTAACAGAAGCTGCTCCTGAAATGAGTACAGCTACAGTTACAGATGCAGGGGAAGCATAGAGGTTTGGGAACTCAAATTACTTCTGGGCAGTACTGGACCTTAGTTTTGGTATGGCTCAAATTTTCTGTGTTGTTCTACCTGTACTTCCGCCAAGGCTCAGATAAATTTCCTGATCTTCGGTGTAATAGAGACCATTCACTGCTGAACTGTGTAAACATCAACGCGTCTCATTCTCTGGAGTTTGAGCCACATGAAAAGATTTAAAAAGGCACTTTTCTTTTTCGGGTTCTTTGCAAAATTAAATCCATGGAGTGAATTACTAAATCTCTTTGTTTCTTTCAAATTAGAGTGTTTGGCGAGGAGGTTGCAGTGCCAGTTTACATTTTTGTTTTATCTTGTAAGATATGAACTAGAATTTATCAAAGTTTTCCCACTATCTGAACAGACAGGGTCACCCTATCTGCAAATAATCAAAGAGCAGGTGTTGCATTTTCCGCAGTCCACTTACTTAAGAGCATAAAACAGTTGTACTGCAGCAAAGGTGTTAATCTTCTACCATGTATCAAACAAATTAAGGTTTTTAAACCTAAAGCACTTTGTTGCTTATCCTAAATAGAATTCCCTTCTCCTCACAGACCTTAGTAAGAATCTCATAGTATTGTTTTTAATTGAATAAATCCATAAGGGTTCTAGTAGATATCTCATCATCTGCCAGGTACCTCACTTTTTCAGCCAGGGAATTCATGGGGATTCTGTATTTTTAACATTATTACACCTGGGGCTGGGAAGGCTGTTGGGAATGTGGAAAAGCTCAGCTAATAAAAATGCATGCCAACCTTATGGATAGTGTTTGTGAGGCTGAGGTTCATCAAGATCTCCACAGTACAAGGGTTCAGTACTCTACAAGCAACAGATGGATTTGAATCAGAGAGAGAAATGCTAAATACTCATACTTCTCCAGGGTGGCAACTGTCATTGAAAATGCCTGGTTTCCTCCAAAGGTTAGGCTGAAATCAGCTAGCTTAAGTTCTTAGCCAGGACATGATTAATCAAAATTGAATTACTGCTGGCTGCAGAAATGTTCTGCAACATATTGGCAATGCAGTCATATTTATTAAAAAGAGAATTGTGCCCCTAGGTTTTTACCTTTCCATTTCATACAGTTAATGCACTTCCTTAAGAAACATTTTATTGTGATGACAAACTGAAAATAACTGAAAGGAAAACTTGAAAAATATAATGAAAATTATCCTGACTCAGAGGAAATCTAAAATACATGTACTGTATAATCTCATTGTATTTGTTGTTTCAAATTATGTAAATACTGTATTGTCTAACTTCAGAGATATTTACGTGCTTAAATTACTCATTTTTTGCTGTTCACCTTAGGGGAATTAGAAGTTGCAATTGAGGAGGCAGGAAGTAAAATTACCACCACCACCACCCCCCCCCCCCCCCCCAAAAAAAAAGAAAGAAAAAACCCAACCAAACAAAAAAACCCAAACCCCCCAAACCCAAGCTCAAATCTAAAGTAAAGGCTCTGGAAGTATAAGCATCTCAGGCATATAAATTACTCCATCTGGAGCTGATTATTTTTGTAGTAGTTCTTCAAAAAGTGTGCTGTTTAACAACATAAACCTGTTCTTTAATAGTAATTATAATTGTTATTATTCTATTTGGTCTTTGGTGACCAGTCTATTTGGTGTTTAGCAGTGAAACTAATTTGAGGTTGCTTGTGAAATGCTGTGGAACAAGATCGAAATTAATTTATTTCATGATGTTGTTATTAAAAAATCATATTTTAATGCCAACGATGTTATTCACCAAGATATAATAATTTGTGTATTGAAGGAAGAAATAGGGTTTTTACTACACATCTAAGTATGTACGTTTACCAAAAAATGAAATAAAACCACAACCACCTCAAATATGCGTTAATAAAATACTAAATTTAAGAACTATAATCAGAAGCCAAGAAAATATTCATTAACCTTAAATACTGGAACCTGTACTTCATGGTTGGGGAACCATCATGATGTGCTCACGTGCTTCAGGCAGCAGAGAACCTTCTTCTGGAATTCACAACATAAAACTTATCAATAAATGGTAATTCCTTGATTAAAGGTGTGAACAGTGGGGCATTTCCAGCCCCTGACAGAGTTTAGTTGCTAAAAGGATTAAGTATGTACTTCACAGCAAAGCTAATCAATTATTGCAAACCAAATTCATCTTCTCTTTAAAGCGACACACATAAGTTGCCCAAAAGCATAATCAGAAATGTTTGTGTCATTCTTTTTGTGTGTCAGATTGAGGTGGTGCAAGTAGCTGAAGTAAGGAGTGGAGAAAAGGCATCAGTAGTTTCTTGACAGGATCTCTTAAAAGTTGGGAGCTCCTGGCAGACAAGGCAAGTTTAAGCTGAACTGCATAGTGCTGTTTCCAGTGAAGAACTGATAGGAAAAAGCTTCTTGAGTATGGCCCCTTAATTTACCATGGATGTATTTCTAGTACTCCAGTATTAATTTTACCTTTTTTTTTTTTTTGAGAAAATTATACCAACAGCTTCAGTATTCTACATCTGTATTTTTCAAGCTTCAGAACACGCTGAACTTAAAATGTCTTTTCTTTTTTTTTTCTTTTCTTTTTAAAGCAAATGAGCTTAAAAAGACCAAAACATTCAGGTGTTAGAAGTGGGGTAGAAAGCACTATTAGAAATAAAGTTAACGTTTGAAATGCTGTGTAGAAAAGAGTTGGAATAGCATCTGATTTTGCAAATTTGAAGCCACCGTTTACCACTAGCAACTGGAGTATCTGACTATAGATGAAAGTACATAATGGGGTTTGCCTCTGATAGCAGAGGGCTCAACTTGATGTGGGTAATCTCATGCTTCCTAGCTGGAAGATGGAGATTTTCCTTTCTAATGTTACTAAGATTGCTTTCTGTGGCAGGCCTGAAAATGAAGAAAACAGAAGGGGCAGAAAAAAAAGAGAAATACGTATGAATGAGTGAACACGATGGGTATGTGAAAAGTAGTGTATATTCTAATGAAAACAAACCTTGAAATTATTTGAGTTATTTTCAATATCCATCTATGTTATCTAGAAAACTTCATTAAAAATGGCATTTTTTCCAAAGATGATGCATGGAAAGAACTGTCCTTAGTGAGCTGCCTTGCAGTTCAAAATTTTTTTGAGGAGATTTATTAAAACTTGACTACATAAGAAAGCACATCTCAGGGAAGCTGAGTTGCTTAATTCAAGAAACTCTTCCACAGTACCCACATTAAGATATGTAACAAAATAATTTGAGTAACTTCATCCTCTCCCATGTAGTGTAATGGTAATAAAATAAGTTCTTTACGGAGGGTGTAAATTTTCTCTGTGACAAAATGTAAAAATTGAAAGCTACTGCTTCACTGTAGGAACTGTGTTCTTTATACCCCAGCAAACACAATAAAGATAATAGTTTAAAATCAGCTATAGTGATAATATCAACAGAATGGTTTCTAGAAGTACTGCTGTTCTTCTTGTTCCTTTTGTGTTATGTTAAACATCACAAAAATATAGAATTTTATTTCCCTAGTAATTTGTTCACTAACTATCTTTCTAGTCAGATACAAGTACATAAATATTTATATTTATTTATAAGCCTATCTTTCACATCTAGCTGTTAATATTTTATTCATGTGCCATTTGCCTTTATTACTTTATTAAAAATTATGCAACTTCAATGTACTGTTTGTGCAGAAGGATTCCAGTCCTTCATGGAACAATGAAGCAGAACTTCAGAGGGGGGTTTTGCTTGTGATTTTCTTAGGTCAGAATGTAATTTTACTTGTATTTTCTGTATGGGATTTACAAAAGCGCACTGTGTTCCCTTAAAGGTGTTTAAGAACATAATACAGTTTTGCTAACATTTTGATATATACTTGCATATGCTTGGGAAGGATAAAACAGTCTTTGCATTATTCAAAGCATATGGAATTATTTGTAATATGCTTTCATGTCATGGGGAAGGGGACAAAAATTAGAGCATGGAGGGAAATTAGGTGATTCTTAGGGAAATGTGTTGGTGCAGGACTTCATTCTGCTGAATCCACATAATTTTACTTGCAAAGTGGTAGAGTCAGTGGTCTGTACATGTAGATTCTGCCTAAACCAGTGATGTTATCCTGATAAAACGGAAACTGCTTGAAAACAAATAAAGCAGCATTTTTCACTGATATTTTATGCAAAGTATATTATGATAAAATACATGTTACTTGAGAAGAAAACAGATTTAGTGCAAGGAGAAATGATTGTTAAAATGGAAAAGGATAAACTTAAGTTCCACTCAAACTCTACTTGGAAGCAAAATAGTTGGAGCCTGCGTTTATAGGACATTCCAGCATAGCTTCCCTGAGCAAATCTTTTCAGAAGTACATCTATGAGATGCCTTTCGTGGCGCACTGCTTTGAAATTGATCTTGCAATACACAGTTGGGTTTGACATAGAAACTTAACGTTCAGCAGCTTTTCAATAATGCTGGTAGTGAGGGTACTTACCAGGTGACTAGCAAAGCTCTGGAAGCTCCAATGGACAGGTGTCTGTGCAAGCCTTAGCATGGTGAGGCCAGTTGTCTTTTTTTTGGTCTAGAAAATATGCAACGTTACTTCTCAGGGTAGTTTACATGGGTCTCAGTCTCACATGAAGGAGGGAATGCAGCAGTGGAGGCGTGCAGTGTTCAGTATAAGGCTTTGGCAGTATTTGGGGGTGCAAAGCAACTCTTTCCTGTGCACGTCTACAGTACTGTGTAAGTTTTGCATAGCTTTGAAGTAATGCCTCAGGGAGACCTAGAAATCAAATTTAAAAAAAGGCAGGATTTCAGCATCGGATTTTTACATCTGAAAGTTTAAACTAGTGCCAAAACATCCAAGTTTTTCTGTCATCTGGTAGAATTTAGCTTGTTCACATATATACTAAACCAGCTTTTTAATTAAGCCCTTCCTTTATACCACAGGCTACTTCCAGAGGTAATACAGTACAGTTTGATGATACACTCTTACAGGAAGCTGTTTAATGTTAGTCTGACCTCCAATGAACCTAAATTTTTTTAGCTTGCAGTGTGCCTTCATGGAGTGTATTTCCTATTACTATTTATCCCTGGACACAAGGTGATAAAGAGGAAATCAGAAGAGAGGGAATTTTAGCAACATTAAAATTAGTGCCACTTGCACTGACTCATTGTATTTGACAGTAATGGGTGTTCCTATATAAGTGTACACTCCATGCCACTAGATGTTATGTCAAACTATCTCGGTGGTGTCTCAAAGGCTTCCTCTGCAGATTTCTGATGAAAATTTTTTTTTTTATTTTTTTTTTTTTAAGAGGACAAGGTAGAGGAGGAGTTCTCATATGTAGGTGTAGAGAACCTATGGACCATATTAACAAGCAAACTCAAACAGAACTCTAATGTACAAACCCCAGAGGTCATCTGCATTCAAGGATGTTACAGTGAAGCTTCTGCAGAGATTTGAGATGGGTCGTGCGCACCTAATTTATTGCTGAATTTTCAGCCATAGAGCACAAAGCTTTTACAGGCTAAAAAAGATTTTATATTTCCACTTCCCAGTGAAAAAAGTGTCATATCAGACATGTCAAAATCAGAGTAAGTGACAGTCATGGAGATTTATAAGATTTGCAGTTAGTTAATGTAATTGCCACTTCCTAGTAATTCCCCAGTTGTTAACCAGGACACACGAATAAATTCCTCCATTTAGCATCCAAATAATATTCAGAAAAGAAGAAAAAAGGCCTGAATAATTAATTATGCATGCAAAGTTAGTTTCAGCAAAAGTAGCTTGTCAGGTAGTGCTAATGCAAGTGATGCTTGACCTAGAGATGTTCTAATCTATTTCAGTAAAACTGAAACCAATTTTCATGCATTTTTTTCCTTTACCTTTCTTTTTCAACTCATCAGAGCTTCCTTTGAAACAATTGGGGAAAAAAATCCGCCAAACATAATTTTGTACATGAAATGGAACTGTGGACTGTATTTTCAGTCTTACCGTTCAGCAAGCCAGAGAGGTTAGTTTTTCAGCCAACTGAAACATTGATTTTCATTTAATTCTTAATCTCAGCAGTGTTTTGCTATGTCATTGGCATTTGTGTTCTACATCAGGGGATTAATGGCCACAGAATAAAAAAGGGAGTTGAGATATATTTTGTGTCAGAAAATGTTAAATAATGCAAAGCCCCAGATTAGAATACAGTTATTTTTGATAATTGATATATTGCCCTCACCATCTTGCTAAGTGATAATTCTTTTGATGAAGTATTCCTCAGCATGCAGAACTGTAGTCTACACACGGTACTGACTTCTCTTACTAGTTAAACATAATGAATTGCGCCTGGCCGCTTATCCCTGCTATTTAAATGTTCTGGATAAGAAATGAAAGGTATTCTTTTTAGCTTTAATTTCATGAAAAGAAAAGAAAGAGGAAGTTTTACTGTATCTGCATAGTTAGACTTTTTGTGAGTTTGGGGAGACAGAATTATTCAAATATTTTTTCAACTACTGTATGGGAAGCAATTCATGGTCATGGGTACTGTTTTACTGAATACTATGAAGAGTCTGATTTGAATGTGTTTCCTGTATAACTGACATTAAAATGTCTTCCTTTCTAAAGGAACTATTTAGGGTGAGGTGGACTAAAGGAATCTAGAAAAGTGAAGAATTAAAGTATAAGTGAGGCAAAAAGACAGCATACTTTTTAAAAAAAGAAAAAGAAAAAAGTTTCCCAGACAACAGCAACCAGAGGGACACAGAGCATTTGCATTGCTCATTTTTTGTACAAAGTTTACTTTTTATGGCATAGCATGTAGCTGTGAATGTCATTATTGAACTTAAGGAGTTCTTGCGCATAGTCTTAAGGCAACAAAAGCATCCATTGATTTTCCCAAGATTAATATCTTACTGGTTGAGACCATCTCATGTATGGGCTGGACAATGTGCTTTTAAAATCTGCTGACAAACAAAAAAAATCATTCTTTAAATTGATGTGTGGTGAGGATATGCTCTTCTAGCTAGGTTCATGCCTAGCTAGCAAGTGTAGAAGTGTAGCCTTTATGAAAAATTTACTGTATGTAGAAGTCCAAATGGTAAACCAGACGAAATACATACTTTAAGGAATCTGGGTAGTGAGTTATTTTTTCTGTCCTTCTCCATACAGTAATTTCTTCAAAATGTTGTATTGGCTTTGTGTGGCAAGGTTTTGGTAGCAGGGGAGGTTACAGGGGTGGCTTCTGTAAGAAGCTGCTGGAAGCTTCCCCTGTGTTCGAGAGAGCCCATACCAGCCGGCTCTAAGACGGACCTGCCGCCGGCCAAGGCCGAGCCAATCAGTGGTAGTGGTAACGCCTCTGTGATAACATTTTTAAGAAGGAAAAAAAGTTGGGACAGACGGTATTTGGCAGCCGGAGAGAGGAGTGAGAACATGTAAGAGAAACAACTCTGCGGACACCAAGGTCAGTGCAGAAGGAGGGGGAGGAGGTGCTCCAGGCGCCGGAGCAGAGATTCCCCTGCAGCCCGTGGGGAAGACCATGGTGAGGCAGGCTGTCCCCCTGCAGTCCATGGAGGTCCACGGTGGAGCAGATATCCACCTGCAGCCCGTGGAGGACCCCACGCCGGAGCAGGTGGGTTCCCGAAGGAGGCTGTGAGCCTGTGGGAACCCCGCGCTGGAGCAGGCTCCTGGCAGGACCTGCGGATCTGTGGAGAGAGAAGCCCACGGAGCAGATTTTCTGGCAGGACTTGTAACCCCGTGGGGGACCCATGCTGGAGCAGTCTGTGCCTGAAGGACTGCACACCGTGGAAAGGACCCATGCTGGAGCAGTTCGTGAAGAACTGCAGCCCGTGGGAAGGACCCACGTTGGAGAAGTTCACGGAGGACTGTCTCCCGTGGGTGGGACCCGACGCTGGAGCAGGGGAAGAGTGTGATGAGTCCTCCCCCTGAGGAGGATGAAGTGGCAGAAAATAACGTGTGATGAACTGACTGTAAACCCCATCCCTGTCCCCCTGTGCCGCTGGGGGGTTGGTAGAGAATCCGGGAGTGAAGTTGTGCCCGGGAAGAAGGGAGGGGTGGAGGGAAGGTGTTCTGAGATTTGGTTTTATTTCTCATTACCCTACTCCGGTTGATTTGTAGTAAATCGAGTTAATTTTCCCCAAACTGAGTCTGTTTTGCCCGTGACGGTAATTGGTGAGAGATCTCTCCTGTCCTTATCTTGACCCACAAGCTTTTTGTTATATTTTCTCTCCCCTGTCCAGCTGAGAAGGAGGGGGAGTGATAGAACAGCTCTGGTGGGCACCTGGCGTCCAGCCAGGGTTAACCCATCACAGCCTTTTCAATTCTACCTTTGTACTCTTTCTCTTACAAGCCAATACAAGAATATACAACACATACAATTGTCTTGTTTAAATACAGCTAATCTCTACCTGAATAGAGATTTACACCTCCACAGAAATTTACTCATTTTATTGTAGTTCCCTGAAGATAGTTAACGAATCTGCTAGAATACGTAGTAAAGATTTCTAAAGAAATAATACTAAGATACAAAAAAAAGAACACCATGACCACCCTGACCCCCACCCCTCCAAAAAAAAAAAAAAACCAAACCAAAACTATTCAAAACAATGTACTGAGAAAATTGATTAAATAAAATACTAAGAAAGATGGACATATGTAATTTGGTGATGCATGAAATCACATTGGACCACTGGTTTATATAAAGACTATGTATCTATTTAATAGTATTAAAAATAAGTAGGATGTTGAATGGGTAAGTTTATAATACATGTTAACATTTTTAGCATATTGAAATAGATAATTCTATATGAAATTAAGTGTTAGAATAGCACTTTGATTTTTTTGAGTGGATTTTTTCAGCATTTAGAGGGCAAAGGTAGGTTTCCACAAACTATAATATAAGCTGCAAACTCCTGATGGTAGTAATAAAAAGAAACTTGACCACATGGAGAGAATTCTCTTTGTGTGTTGCCTGGGAATTAATTTCAGGTCACATCTAGAGTTTTTGGCATTTATATGTTCGTGAATGTTACTCTCTATGCTCATAGATACAGTTCTGTATGACTGTGTCTGAAGCATCACTGTAGGTATCTGCAAGGGTTCGTAACAGTTGGATAAGGTGTAAAAATTTGGTAGAGAATAAAAGCCTCATTTTCAGAAATAGATCTATGTGCAGCATATTTCTCTGCTCTGGCTGAACATATGGGAACTTATGAGTGGGATTTTTATCCACTTGCTATTAAAAGAACAAACAAACAAACCAGACTGTAAAAGATAATAGCCTGTGCCCTGTAGCTGCTGTATCTCTTTTGATCAATGTACTTACAGCAAGCTTCCCTGTTCCAACTTCTGCCACTTCCATAGTTGCCTGCTTTCTTTACTGTCTTAGTCTAAGAAGTCTCAAGTTATCTTTTGCCTTGGCTAACTTGGGATGAAATGTTTATTTTAAAGATTGTTTTTATTTCTTCCCAGCAAAGCCAGTGAAAGAATTGTGGTGGTTACAAAACTGAAAAATGTTGGCAATGCAGTGCACCACAAAGAGCGAGGAAATAACTGAAACGAGTCATAATTTCATTCTTTCACTTCTGTTGCTGTTATTGGGGTTTTGTTTTGCTTTGTTTTAATTAAAAATTTCTTCCTGTGATAAAAAAGAGCGGTGAAACCCTTCTTGTGGAATCTGGAAGCAAGGCAAGGTCATAAATTCAATTCATCTCTTCAAACATAGCTACTCTTCCATGATTCATAGGTTACTGATACAGAAAATTGGTCACTTATTTCTCCTGCACCTTTTTTTAGACTTGAACCACTGTCCACCTGTGTTTTATTCTTTTCTCAGAGTTTTCAAACTTTGTGGCCTTGATCTTTTCCATCTTTATTAAGACTTCAAATCTAGTGGGTATTTGGTTTAATTAAACCATTGTAGCAGAGCTGCGTGGTGAAATTATAGTTACTATGAGTTGAAGGCTAATTACTTTAACTTAATACCTAAAGATCTAATGATGTGATATTGTTTTCATTTGCATTCCTTTTGATAATCTTTATTGCTTGGGATTGTTATGTCCCCAAATTCACTACAGAGTTTAAAAGGGTAACAGCCAATTTCACTTCTCCATTTAAGTTAAACCAAGAAACCCCCACTTACATCAGCAGGGCTTAATACTGAGACTGTTTGGTTCTAACCCGTCTCATTGTTTTATTGAGCTGTTGACACTGGAAGAAAAACAAAATGAAACAATAGGAGACAGATCCTCAGCTGACAATAAGCTCTTCAAACTACCAATTGAAAGTCTGTTAGAAAGGTTGTAAAAGTTATCAGATTGGTAAATTGGTATTTCCAGCTGTTTGGGGCTTAGTACTTTCACTAAGCTAAATTTTACTAAAAATAGTCACTTCTAATCATGTTCAGTCTCAAGTAGGAAAAAGGAATCTTATGAGATGTGTTTATTGAATATCAAATTGGAGAGGGAGTACAGTCAGATGTCTGGAAGGGGAGGAGAAATGCTCATTTCTCTTAGTTATATTATGCCAGCTACCAAGCAGTTTAGGACTAGTAATATTTTACACACCAAAAAAGTATTAAGATTATTTGTTTCAAAGAAAAAAGAAACAAGTCACTAGGCATTTGTCCCGATCCAATGTCGGGGAAGGTTTCAATATGATCCCAAGAGCGAGATTAAGACACAAATGAGGTCAAATCCCGTATACCCAAAAGAGCTTTTGTTATCAAAAGTAGAAAATAGTAGCGATAGGATAGAATGGAAGAAAAGGCAGAAATCAAGCAAGCAGTCGGGATAGAGTTGCAAGAATAGTCACCACCAGCGGCGTCCTGTTGGTCCTCAGTCTTCAATTCTTTGGTGATGGGTGCGCACCACAGCTTGTCTCCACGGTTTTTTTATAGGGCATAGTCCAATGATGCATGCACATACGTACTGTACATGCATTATTCATGCGCTGCGGGTTTTGTCTATCACAGGACCTTCGTGTGATCAACACCAGAAACCAGTACCTTATCTCAAAGACTACAGTTTCCACGACAATGTTAATCTCCACATTGCTGCGTGCTTCTCCAGCTCCGGCCTGTCTCCTCCCCTGGATGCCTCAGTGGCGTGGTAATGTTCTTATGGACAGAGGAGTGCTCTGCTTAAACAAGCCATCTCTGGGATAAGTCACAGCAAACAATCCTTGAGATGAATGGCTTGAGATGACAGTCCAGTCTCTCACAACAAACAACCTTTGAGACAAATAGCTTGAGATAACAATTCAGTCTCTCACAGCATTTCTACAGAGGTTTAGTGATTACCTCTAGCAATGTTTACACAGGGTGGGATGATAATGTGTGATGGTTGACATCCAGCTGATTTCATTCACCTTTTGCAGCCTAAGTAGGTGTAACAGGCCAAAGAGGTGTGACATACCAGTGCTTGGTACTGTGATAGTGGTTATTACATGTTTGTATTGCAAAGTTGCCTAGCTTTTCTAGCCTAGAGATTACAGTCCCACTGTGCTAAACAGTGTACAAACTGTCTAAAAGATCATCCTTGCCAAGAGAACCTGTGGCCTTTGAAAGTCAGACACAGGCAAACACAAGGAAATAGAAGAAGTATTTGTCCATATGATCATCTGGAGCCATATCTACCATCTGTTTAGCCATTGCTAAGGTTTTTATAAGCTTTACATGAAGAAAAGTTTCCACTGAGAAGTGGCTTTATGAAAAGTTCTTTCAAGGATGAGAGCACAGGTAAAGGTAGAAAAACCACAGTAAAAAATGTAATGAATGGATAATGAGGGCTGAAATCATTGGCTGATTAGAAATGGAAATCACCACTATGAGGCAATATCTAAGCACTTAGTTCTCGGAGGGACCAGCATTTTCTAGTACAATGCTGTTATTCATCTGTCCTATACTTTCACAGTCATCATCAACCTCTGGGAATAAGATGGGGTGTTAGATTATTCCTTCTCCCTCTCTTTCTATTTGACACTTATTACTTCTTTCCCATTCTCTCTTTTGATAATCTGTCACTAAAGCTTCTTGGGCAATATTCCTTTGGGACCCTGAAGAGGATTAATCTCTGGTATGAATAATATCTGCAATATTTCGTATATTGTGGGGTGATGGCTCGTACCTGTCTACTTGTTCTCAGTTAGAGAACTGCTTTTCCTTTAAAAAAGGAGTGTCTGGGTCAGGTGAAACCCTGGTGGGAGGGAGGGACTGTTCAATCCTTTGGGAGCAGCTGAGCCTCTCTGGACAGAGACTAGATTTCAGCCTCAGGGGGTGCTGGTAAGAAGTGGGAAGAGTCACAGTGATGAATTCTAATCCTGCAACTTGATTAAAATCATGGAATCGTAGAGTGGTTTGGGTTGGAAGGGACCTTTAAAGGTCATCTAGTCCAACCCCCCTGCAATGAACAGGGACATCTTCAAGTAGATCAGGTTGCTCAGAGCCCCGTCCAACCTGACCTTGAATGTTTCCAGGGATGGAGCATCTACAACCTCTCTGGGCAACCTGTTCCAGTGTTTCACCACCCTCATTGTAAAAAATTTCTTCCTTATATCTCATCTGAATCTGCCCTCTTTTAGTTTAAAACCATTACCCCTTATCCTCTCACTACAGGCCCTACTAAAAAGTCTGTACCTATCTTTCTCATAAGCCTCCTTTAAGTACTGACAGGCTGCAATAAAGTCTCTCTGGAGACTTCTCTTCTCCAGGCTGAACAGCCCCAACTCTCTCAGCCTTTCCTCATAGGAGAGGTGTTCATCCCTCTGATCATTTTTGTGGCCCTCCTCTGGACCCACTCCATCAGGTCCATGTTTTTCCTGTACTGAGAACTCCAGAGCTGGATGCAGTACTCCAGGTAGGGTCCCACCAGAGCAGAGTAGAGGGGCAGAATCACCTCCCTCAACCTGCTGGCCATGCTGCTTTGGATGCAGCCCAGGATATGGCTGGCTTTCTGGGCTGCAAGTGCCCATTGCCAGCTCATGTCCAGCTTTCCATCCACTAGCACCCTGAAGTCCTTCTCCTCAGGGCTGCTCTCAATCCCTTCATCCCCCAGCCTGTATTAGTACTGGGGGTTGCCCTGACCCAGGTGCAGGACCTTGCACTTGGCCTTGTTGAACCTCATGAGGTTCACATGGGCCCACTTCTCAAGCTTGTCCAGGTCCCTCTGAATTGCATCCCATCCCTCAGGTATGTCAGCCACACCACTCAGTTTGGTGTCATCTGCAAACTTGCTGAGGGTGCACTCAATCCCACTGTCTATGTCACTGATGAAGATATTAAACAGTACTGGTCCCAATACAGAACTCTGAGGGACACCACTTGTCAGTGATCTCCATCTGGACATTGAGCTGTTGACCACTGCTCTCTGGATGTGACCATCCAACCAATTCCTTATCCACCAAACAGTCCACCCATCAAATCCGTATCTCTCCAATTTAGAGAGAGGGATGTTATGGGGGGATTGTGTCAAAGGCCTTACAGAAGTCCAGGTAGATGACATCAGTAGTTCTTTTGGACTTGATGATCTTAAAGGTCTTTTCCAACCTAAATGATTCTATGACTCCCTTGTCACCTGATGCAGTCACTCCATCGTGGGAGGCCACTAGGTTGGTCAGGCAAGACTTGCCTTGGGTGAAGCCATGCTGGCTGTCTTGAATCACCTCCCTGTCCTCCGAGTGCCTTAGCATAGCTTCTTGGAGGATCTGTTCCATGATCTTCCCAGGCACAGAGGTGAGGTTGACGGGTCAGTAGTTCCCAGGGTCCTCCTTTCTACCCTTATGAAAAATGGGTGCAATGTTTCCCTTTTTCCAGTCACCAGGGACTTCACCTGAGTGCCATGACTTTCAAGTGTCATGGAGAGTGGCTTCACAGCTACATCAGCCAGTTCCCTCAGGACTCTGGGATGCATCTCGTCAGGTCCCATAGACTTCTGTATGTTCAGGTGCCTCAGGTGGTCACGAACCTGATCTTCTCTTACAGAGGCAGGGACTTTGCTCCCCCAGTCCTTGTTTTGTGGTCCATCCGCTTGAGAGGTGTGGGAAGAGAGGTTGCCAGAGAAGACCAAGGCAAGAAAGTTGTTGAGTACCTCAGCCTTCTCATTCATTGTTACCAGTTTGTCAGTCAGCTCCAGCTGCTCTTTGGCCCTCCTGACCCCATCCCTACGCAACTGGGCAGCATCTCTATACTCTTTCTTCCCAGCATATCTGTCTGTGCTGGTTTTGGCTGGGATAGAGTTAATTTTCTTCATAGTAGCTAGTATGGGGCTGTGTTTTGGATTTGTGCTGAAAACAGTTGTCCTGGTTTCAGCTGGGATAGAGTTAACTGTCTTCCTAGTAGCTGGTACAGTGCTATGTTTTGAGTTCAGTATGTGAAGAATGTAGATGACACTGATGTTTTCAGTTGTTGCTCAGTAGTGTTTAGACTAATGTCAAGGATTTTTCAGCTTCTCATGCCCAGCCAGCGAGAAAGCTGGAGGGGCACAAGAAGTTGGCACAGGACACAGCCAGGGCAGCTGACCCAAACTGGCCAACGGGGTATTCCATACCATGTGACGTCCCACCCAGTATAGGAACTGGGAAGTGGGGGCAGGGAGTTCGCTGCTCGGGGGACTGGCTGGGTGTCGGTCGGCGGGTGATGAGCAATTGCACTGCACATCATTTGTACATTCCAATCCTTTCATTATTACTGTTGTCATTTTATTAGTGTTATCATTATCATTATTAGTTTCTTCTTTTCTGTTCTATTAAACTGTTCTTATCTCAACCCACAGGTTTTGCTTCTTTTCCCAATTTTCTCCCCCATCCCACTGGGTGGGGGGGGAGTGAGTGAGCGGCTGCGTGGTGTTTAGTTGCTGGCTGGGGTTAAACCACGACAACAGTGTTGATAACACAGGGATGTTTTGGTTATTGCTGAGCAGTGTTTACGCAGCGTCAGTGCCTTTTCTGCTTTTTACACCACCCCACTAGCGAGCAGGCTGGGGGGGGCACAAGCAGTTGGGAGTGGACACAGCTGGGACAGCTGACCCCAGCTGACCAAAGGGATATGACATCATGCTCAGCAATAAAAACTGGTGGAAGAATGGGGGAGATGTTTGGAGTTACGGCATTTGTCTTCCCAAGTAACTCTTATGCCTGATGGAGCCCTGCTTTCCTGGAGATGGCTAAACACCTGCCTGCCCATGGGAAGCGGTGAATGAATTCCTTGTTTTGCTTTGCTTGGACTTTTCTTGCCCTTTAGTTTGACCAGCAGGCCTTGACTCATCCATGCCAGTGTCTTGCCTTCCTTTCCTGATTCTTACACCTGGGGATGGGGAGCTCTTGCGCTCTGTGGAAAGCATCCTTAAAGATCTGCCAGCTCTGTTCTGCTCCCTTGTCCCTGAGGGCAGTTTCCCAGGGGGTCCTATTGACTAACTCCTTGAACAGCTGGAAGTTTGCTTTCCTAAAATTCAGGGTCCTGACTTTACTCTTCACCTGCCCCATATCCCTCAGGACTGCGAACTCCACTAGTGCATCATCACTGCAGCCCGGGCTGCCTTCAGTCTTGACGTCACTTTTTAGCTCACATTGGTGACGAACATGTCCAGCAACGCATTGCCTCTGGTAGGGCTGTCTTACCTGGCCTTAGAAGTTATCCTTCATGCAGTCCAGGAGTCTCCTGGATTGCCTAGAGAGTCTCAGAGATTGTAGAGAGGAACAGAGTTCCAGAGGGCGCAGAGAGAAGGTTGCAAGAAAGCAGCAGGAACTGGGCAGAGTTTGCCGAAAGCAAACGCACTTTGTTCTGCTGCGATGTCTTGAATCCTTTTGTTACTCTGTGTTTCAGTGACTTGTCCAAGGTAGCACATGAATGTTTATAACAAGGTTGGAAGCTGGACTGATGAACATTTATATTATGTAGTAGAAGATGGGTAGAAATCTTCAAGGCAGCAGAGATCAGAGGCAGCACGTCCACATGGTGCAGTAGACTTAGTAGTTGCAATATTAATGTGGGCACAGTGCCGTGCGTTGCAGCTAGGCTGGGTAGGCTTTAGCTGGCTGGCTGGTAAGCAGCTAGCTCTGGTGCCTCTGCATGTATTCTTCACTGTTTCTTCTTCAGCACATGGGTGGATGCAAGTAAGCCAAGCTTCTTTACGTGTTTGCCTTTCTGGTCCTGGATTGTAAATTAATTCCTTAACAATCACTGTAACCCTAGAATTTCTAAATATTTGGACTGCAGTCTGCTGCTGCCTTCAGATCCTTTTCAGCAAAGTTCTCTTTCATAGTTCTCTGTTTTTAAAGCTGGAAGGATTGCCTGTGCCAAGAGCTAACACAGTACTTGTTAATGAGTTAGAACACAGTATTATGTATGAATGCAATAGAATATAGAAATTATTTTTGTTAAAATTCATTGAAGCAAGAATGGAATTACAGGGTCATAAGAATCCTATGAAGAGGAATACTCTTAATATAACCTTAACTGTTCCTAAATATGTGCCACTTTATTAAGCCTGCCCTACTAAGCCTGCCTCCTGAATACAGCTTACTTCCTCAATGCTTGTTAAAAATGTCTTAAGTATCACTCAGAGACTGCTGGGGACACCATGTAGTAGAATGCTGTCCTGCCTATATATGCTCCATTTCCCAGCAACCAAGCCCCTTTCTAGCCCCAGTCCTTACTGATAGCAGGAGAAGCTGGTTATCTTGAATACAAAGGAGAATATGTCATAGTGTCTTTCTAGGCTTCTCAGGGGAGTGTTTAAGGGGGTTCTCAGAAAGTGGAGTTTGCCTGGGACTGACTGTGTTCCAGAGTAAATTTTGTGTTATTAACCACTTTAACTTTGGACTTTGGACCATCTGCCACAATCCATGAGGTGGTCGGATCTGGGAGGAGCAATGCCAATGTCTTTGAAAGGCACTAAGACATCTTCTCCTCCCTATTCAAGATATCAGGCTCAACCTGACAGCACTTGTTTCTCAGTGATGCATTTATAAGTTCTTTGGAATAAATACAGTTAGAGTGTTTTTGAGAATTTGAGCAAGCAGAAAGGGGTGGGAGGGAGAGCAATATACCTAAGTGGTGACAGCCTTTTCAGATACATGATTGCAAGGGGCGGGGGAGAAAAGGCAGAGCTTTAATGTCTGAAATGTGAAGTCTGTTGGAGTGAGATACTTTGAAAAGACTTCAAAATGAGCCCCGGATAAGTTTTGCTGCGAATGAGTAACGGTTTAAGATTTTCCTCTTGATGCTGGTGTGAAAGGCTCATGCCTGTGGATATGTCAGGAGGCTCTGAACGTTCCCTGCCTACAAAGCAAAAGATTCAAATATCCTCCCCCTTTCTATCTTCTCCTTTCAAATCCTACATTTTCCTTCTAGAGGTCTTTATGCGCTGTGAGGTAGCAATGTCCCCAGGAAGGTTCCTAATGCTCTAGTCTCTGAAGCTCTGTACAGAGTGTTTCACAGACCTGGGACAGGCTGCTCAGGTGCTTGTAACAGAGCTATAGCCCTTAACTGTAAGTAGAGCTAGATTTTATACTTTTTTTTGTTTGTTTGTTGGTTTCCCCTACTCCCCATCATAATCTGTCAAATCTTTTTTTTCCTGCTATCTTAAACTTTTAAAACCTGTGACTTTCTTCTATGGTCTCTCCTCCTTTTTTTCCCCTTTCTGGTTTTACAATAATAAAATAAACCAGGCTACTGTTGGCTTTTCAGACATAGGAATGGATGTGTTACTCATTATGAATGGAAAAAGGCATGTGTAAGAAACTTTCAGTGATGTCTCATAAAATTCTAGGGGCCTAATGCATTCCTCATTCCTTTAGTATTCAAATGTATTCTGTAAGTGACAAGCAATTATCAAATGGCATTTTTCTATTTCCTCTTGACTCTGCATGCTTTTCCCTCAATCTTAGAGTCTAAACTCAGCTGTGCAGGGCCTTTTAAGAGTAAGTGTATACTTTTTAGGGAATTGTTGATATGATTGGGTGTGGGGGAGTGGGAACAGAGCTCTGATGATCTCTCTTCCACTGTCCCACTTTCCTTGCATTTGGATCGCACCATCCATGACAGAAACCTTTGGTCTTTTCCATAAAAGTTTTAATGTTTAATGTTTGTTCCTGAATACTGAATATTTTGAAGTTACTTTTTTTTTTTTTTCCTTTCTTGTCTTTTTTTGAAAATGATGAATATCCCTTTGCTAGAGAGTACCTTTTAATTGTTTTGCAGATTAGGAACTAAAATCATTAATCCCTTAGGACTCTTATTTTCATACATTTGTAGTGCATGTCTGGTGATCTTTAAATAGAGCAGTTTTCTCATTACTACTAATGACAATGGTGTTAGCATGATGATATAATTGCTGTAGATTCTAGAAGCATGAATTGAGTTAAGGGTCAGGGATTGGTTCCTTTTGGTTTTTTAACCTTCTGTTTTGTTGTCATGTATTTCCATTTTGTTCAGTATTCAGTAGGATGTTTTTACTGGTGAAAATCCTTGCCCAAATATAATGTGATGTAATTTTGCAAGTAAACAGTTAAGGAGGAAAAAAAAAAAAGTTAAAATCTTTCTGTTCTTTAGCTTTCCCTCTTTTCCAATATGTTCTGTGATTCTGTTTTGACTAGATTTTGGTACAGTTAAGAATGCCATGGGGTAAATTGTGAGGAAACATATGCAGAATGGATGTGCACTGCTTACTCTGTAACAATTGCAACAGTTGTTATTAGTGGGTTAGCACTTATTAGGAAAAGTGAATAAGCAGCATTGGACCCTGAGGGTATGTCTACACTGTGCAGCAGAGCACAGCGCAAACAGTCCCCAGCTAGCTCCAAGGGGGCTGAAGCATCAGCATGGCACAATGCAGCAGCATACGAATGCCGGCAGCAAAATGGCTGTGCTGGCGTGGCAGTTCTCAGCAGTACTAATGAGCACCTGTGACACAGTTAGACTATTTCTCTTAAAACTTTCTTTTACCATCTTTGCCCCTTTTTTTTCTTTTTCTTTTTTTTTTTTTTACATTGTAGATACAACACTTGTGTAGGCCTCATATTGGCAAGTTTATTTCATGTTGTAGGATGACAGAACAACACTTGCATATGTATGTTTAATACATACATATATTTAATGCAGAATGATAAATAACAAGTGATGCAGACTTTCCCTGCAAAAGCTCATCCTGAAAGCAATGTAATGTATTAAAGAAGGGAAAAAAAAAAAGCCTTTGTTAAAGTAGAGCATGGACATGTGACTGCAAACAGCCGCAACTTGGTTACACACAGTGGTTTCTATTGCAACATACAACTTCTCTGTGATTTGTTCTTTCATGCAAGATTTCAGTAGCCGCTAGTGATACATAAGCAGTTGTTTATTGTTGTTGTGCATTGATTTATATTTTGGTGGTTTGGACCCTTTGCAATATCCATGATTGATGACTTTTAGCTGGTGCACATACATCAGGGTCTCTGACACTCATGCTAACTGTTCACCACTTGTGGCTCCAGCTGCATGCTGTGCACATTACATCAGCTTGCTGAGCTGAGCAGAGACATTTACCATCCCCTGTTGCTTAGTACTCTTGCATAGCAGGGAGTGGAACTTAAGGATATTTTGGGAGAAGGAAGAGTTACCTGCATCATGCTCATCCCAGAGAAAAATGAAGAAAAAGAAACATCCAAGCACTATGTTTGTATTAATGCATTGTGCACCAAAGAAATGTTCCACGAAGGAGCTGATGCAGTAATCAAGTATCCAAGCTAAAAAAAGTGAGCAAAGCATCTAAAAATACTGGTGTTTAAACACCTATTCATACACATTTGGGGACATTTTTCATGTAGTTTTTACTTAATGCCTGTGGTGAGTTTACCTTAGCTGGCTGCCAGATGCCCGCCCAACTGCTCTCTCACCCTCCCTCCTCAACAGCAGTCGGGGGTGGGGGTGGGGGAAATAAGATGGAAAAGCTTGTGGGTCGAGATAAAGACAGGGAGATCACTTACTGATTTACCATCATAGGAAAAAAGATTTGGCCTGGGGAAAATTAATTTAATTTATTGCCATGTAAAATGGAGTTGGATAGTGAGAAACAAAGACAAATATGAAAAGAACACCTTACCTCAGCCCTCTCCTTTTTCGCAGGCTCACCTGGGAAGTATGTGCTGTTTTTCTGTTGAAAAACTAACATGCGAGGCAAAGAATACCTTCAGGCCTGCATGTGGAGATAAGTAAGGACTGATGACCTTTATTTCACTTGCCTTACAATCAAATTCCCTAAAACTTCTCAGGGAAAGGAGCTACTGATGAGGAGGCAGAGAGAAATGCAGGTGGGATACAGAAAGCACAGGGAATTACAGCTCACAGGTTCTTTTCCTGCCACAGACCAACTTTCCCATTTGCTTGCAAATGGCATACCTGTGTGGCAGAACTGCTGCTGTGCCAAATTTGCATCCGTACTTGACATTTTAGTTTGTGCTAATCCCATCTTTGGTGTTGCAGTTGGATGCAGCACTCCAGCGTGCAATGCCGACTAGCAGCTAAAAGGAATAGTGATGTGCATTGGCACATGACCATTTCCATGTTCTGGTCAAAGTGGAAAAGGCTGCTTGGAAACACGCATGTTAATTGCCTGCTTTCAGGCAGCTAGCGAGTTTTGTTGTGCTCCCTTGTATCTGCCTAGTGTGGGAACATAGATTCAATCATGTCTAGGATTTTGCATAAAAATAGATGATCACATCCCTGATATATTTCTTGGCAGTTCTCCTCAAGTTACTGGACGTTATTACATTTCTTTAACTTAGTATTCCGAGTGCAATGCTGACTTCTCCATAATCAATTGCTAAATACCTTACCTGTTCCAGAGGGCTGGAATTGTAACAACCAGTTTCTGTTAGTATTGATGGCTGCAGCTTCACTCTCTCTAAATAAGAGATCAAGAAAAGGAGATTGGGTTGGGGAAGAGAGGTGATGAGGGGGGCTGGCAACAAGATTATTAAAATTTCTTGTTAGAAGAATGTGAAAGGCTCAGTTTGAGTTTTTTAGAAATCAGTAATTGTACAATGGTTATGTCTGTCTCTTTTACCATTCATCATCTCTGTCCTTATTTCCCTCATGACAGTTGTGTTGTTAAAATGTATTCAGGTAAAACCAAAAAGCGTTAAAGTGTGTGTGTGTATATGCAGCCACAAACAAACGCACGAGGTCTAAAACACCTAACTAAAATATAGAAGAGTAAAATGACGCCTTATAGAGAAATACTAGTGGTTTTTGTACAGCTACTTTTAAATTATGAGAATGACTTCAATTTTAATTTTCTAAATTGACAGAAATACAGTGCGGTCTGCCAAATCATTTCAAAATGAAAGTATTAATCAGAGATTCTGAGGTGACATAGATTATTATTGTTCTAAATTATTTGAGAAATTCAGAGTTCCAAAAAGCTGTTAATTCATCAGCAGCACCGTTTCTTCACAGGTACTGAAATTATCACATACTTTCTTCTGTCTAGTGATACCAATATTATTTGCCATTACATTTTCCTCACTGCATCCTACTTTGGCTAAGCTTTGCATGCAAGTCCATAAAGACCCACTGCTCAAAAGAATCTTACCCCAGATAAGTTTCTGGTGTATAATCTACTGCCACTTGCTACTGGCTGCTGACCACTGCTGTCAAAGTTAGCGTTAGAAAAACACTGAAAATTCTGCTGTTCCTTTAGTCCACAAAATTTTATGATGACGTGTTAGACCAAAATATTCAGGTTTCTTTTTACCGCCTAATACTTTTGAATACAAAGTCACAGATTTTCATGCAATTTTTGTTTACTGATATGTCAGCTTAATCTTACCTTGTGTTTCAAAAATGATTGTAACTTAAATAATGGTTTTGTTGTCATGAATGGGTTACTGGATCTTGATTATGAAATAACAGGTTAGTTACTCTGTTACAGAACTAATCTTCAAATAACATTGGTAGAACTTTGTCATCTTGGTATTATGTTATATCACTGTATGCAGAACCAGATGGGAAGGGAAATGAGAAAAATCCCTTGGTACAAATACCATCTGACAAGAAGAAATAAAACCACCTGTTATGCTGTGTAAAGGCACAGTTAAGGCTTCTTAAGATAGATGAAGTTTTTTTACTTTTTTTTTTTTTTTCCTTCTTTCTGGCCCAGGTAGACCTATGATTTCTTTCTTACATTTTATTGGAATTATTAATTGTATTCCTGAGACCACAGCCGAAAATGCAGTTTATCCAGTGGTGAAATCTTGCCTCTTTTTGAGTAATTAACAGTTCTTGCACCTCTTTTATGCTCTCCTTCCTTCCCTATACATACTTATTATCATGGTTTGTCAATTATCTTCCAAACTGTATTAAAAAAAGATAACTCTCTAACATTAGCAATTGCTCAGAAGTTGCTAATAGCTCTCATGAGAGCACTTGTCTCACCCCATATCTCCCACCTTATCAAAAGGTCACATTAATTACAGGACCCTTGCTGGGAATAAATCAATGTGTCAATCAGAGACCCACAATTGTGCAGCAGTTGGAAAGTAAAAATTCCAGAACAAGGTTATATTTAGGGCCTAACTTTTTTTTTTAATACTGTATTTGTGAGTTAACCTATGAACAAAGAATAATGGCAGCATATCGAAGATCAAGGTATATGTATATTTTTAAATGAACATTTTTATTTGTACCTTTATTATCAATTATTCATCTACTTCTTAGAATTATAATACACTGTTCTTACTTGTGAGATCTCCAAGATCATTGCCTTCAGTTAAAAAGAAGACTTAAAAAAGAAGGAAACATATTGAATTCAAGAGATGTTCAGTTTCTCTAACAAACATTTCTGTATTTCTGTCTTTAGTAATTCATCTGAATATTTTAATGCTGGATCATAAACCAATCACAGTTGTAATAATAAAGGTTTAGTCTCTTTAGGTCTAGGTGTGCTCACAGTCTACAAGAGTGTTTAGGGTATTCTTAACATTTGTAGGGCTGTTTGTTTTGTTGCTGTTTTGTTCTGTGAAACAAAGCAGATAGTTTCTAACTGAAATGGCAGTAGATGAGAAACTGCATGAACAAATAAGAAAGGAAAAATGTTTAATTCTTCCAGTGCCTCACTGATTTTTCCTCCCGGTATGGTTTTATTATATTAAGCTGATTTCCAGTAGTGATAGACTGCATACAAACTCATTCACAGACTGCTGTTAAATCCCAAGATTTAGATCAAATTCTCATATATTGTTATTACCACCAGCCTAATTCTTCAAGATCTTAATTGTGTGCTAACTACTCAAGTAGGTTAATGTAAAATTTAATTTGTCCTCATCAGCTTGAGGCTACAGAAGTGTGTAATAAACATGATTTATAAACTTCTCATTTTGCTGGCCATTAAATAAAAAATAATTTATGTGTGCATATGTTAATATTGCAGAGGAAGCAGTCTAATAACTTTCTAAATACAGTTGGATTGGTTATGTTACATCCAATTAACATGGCGTTGGAGTCATTGTTTTAGATCCAGACAACTTCAGGTCTGATTCTGGTAGCATTGAGAGGCAAAAGTGGAAAGTTTCCAGCTTTAAATTATCGAGGTGGAGAACTCAGGTAAGAGGAAAAATGAACAAAAGATATAGAATTTCCTTAGGATACCAAGTCAAATGGAGGAAATAGCAGATTTTTTTTTTCCTTCCTTTTTTAAGAGTTGTGGGTTTTTTTAAAACAGAAAGAGAGTATTAGTTCCACTGCAAGTCAGTTATTGCCATCTCCCTCTTATTGCTCAAATAGAAGAAAAAGTTATGCTTGTGAAGAAAACTGGAATATGTGAAATATTCTTAGTTATACAGTACATCTCTAACTTAGGCTTATAAGAATACATGCTGTTGATATTAGATAACTCTTATAGAAATTTGAGAGTTGATTAAAAAAAGAGAATTTTTTTCTACCAGACAAGATTTTCAATGCTACCATAACATCCTGATGCAGAAATCAGAACAACATGAATAGATTGCAGAAATTCAAAACAGGCTGTGTTGTGTGATCTGTTATGGTAAGAGAGTCTGAATGGAAATTGAGGACTAAGTTGTAAGCACAGGGTGTTTTGGTCTTGACTCCAAACTGTGTGTAGGTTTTTCTTCCAGTCAGTTTACTGCTCCAGTCTATGAAGAATACTGCATCACACCAGTGGCCCCTTGAGTCTAAGAGCAGCTAATATTGTTTTATTTGTCCAGTGCTTTACTTGCATTGAAGCTGGTGTGGGAGGGAAAAAAAATTAAAAATCTTCCCTGTTACTTTTGTTTGATTTAGAAAAATTGATACTAATGGAACAGTGGACATAGTGTAGCTGGCCATTACAGAATGAAACATCCTTGCTAATATTTCTAATGTTGATTGGTTTATGAGCTGAAGAAAGATTGTATATGTCTTTTCAAAAGTGCTTAGAGTAAACAAAATCCCAAATTCCTCCATGCTATACTATGTATATGTATATAATGTCTCCTTTTATCTGCCAAGAAAACAAGTTTCAGTATCTCTGTGGAAAAAACATCACAGGCATCTCTAAATCTCATACCAACCTCTGAATCACCTAATTCTATTTTATCCTTTGTAAACTGGAGTGCTCAAGCACACTTATTAACTGTGTATTTTTACATGAAACCAAATGAGGATGGGGGTGCTAGGATGCTTCAGACTGACGTTGCAATTTTGTCTGTGCTTAGAAACCTTTGGACTTTTTAAACAATTTTAGTTTGAAAGTATGCAAAATACAGTAACAAAATGCTACATGTATATATGCCAAAATGACTTATCACATAGAAAAAAAAATGAGGTGTTAGGAATGAACTTAAGTTTTGGATAAAACCAGTTTTGATCAAAACCCAACTGGTCCAGTTATATAATGTTATTTCTGAAACTTTTTCCTCAGAAGGAAGTTTCAAATTTTCCCTTGTAGTACTGAACACGGCAGGAATTACTAGTTTAATTTTGGAATTTGTGTGATGCTCTGTTCTAATAAAAGGTAAATCTGCAGTACAAATGGTGTGTTCCAGAGGCTGATTGGTTTAATAAAGATGATAAGTATACAAGCATGTAAGTAAAATCTAAATCTCAGTTTCTGGATTGTGTGTGACAAACTAGTCCATTGAATAGACTCCAAGAGATGAGCTACTTCAGTAGAGAAGAATGAATCTGACTTGCAAGACTGCACCTGATTGTTTGTTTGTTTATTTATTTATAAATATTGGGAGTCACTTGTGTCTGGAAATGTTTTAAAACTAGCATGCCTAATCAAGCCTCATCCATTTCTGATCACAGCTGAACACTGTTGCTAGCTCCTTTTCACTTCTTGAATTTACACCATTTTTTCCATTATTTCATTTAGATAAAGAGAATAATAAGCAACCAGAAGACAAAACCTGGGTACTGCAGTTCATAAATAGTTGTATCATTAGTCTCATTCTCCTTCCCTCCTCAGAAGTGCTTTGCAAGAAGGTGTGACTATAGTTGGTACTGCTAATTAGCAGTATGCTATTACAATTTCCCAAATACATGTTTTAATAGTTATAACTCAGATTACAGGGCATATCCAGTACTGTATGAAACAAGAAGTAATTAATTCCCATGAATAATTTCTAACAGAATGAATAATTTCTAATAGCAGAATTCACATTAACTGCACATGTGTACCTTGATTTAACTTAGGCAAGAGTAACGTGTTTGCTGAGATGTCTAAGAAGTGCTCTCACGAGTGTGTCCTGTCGTAGATGGCCACTTGGTTAGGCACGATTTGCCCTTGGTGAATCCATGTTGGCTGTTGATACATTACACTGCACCTGGAGTTACCTGTATCTAGAGTTTCCCCCCAAAGGTCTCCTTTCTTGCTTGAAAACTCTGCTCAGAAGTATTCAAGGAAATCATGAGATTTCTGCATAAACTGCAATAGCTGTACAGTGCATGGTAAACTGGAGGCATCCAGGATGCATTGAACATATGTCCTGGTTTCAGCTGGGACAGAGTTAACTGTCTCCTAGTAGCTGGTACAGTGCTATGTTTTGAGTTCAGTACACAAAGAATGTTGATAACACACTGATGTTTTCAGTTGTTGCTAGGTAGTGTTTAGACTAATGTCAAGGATTTTTCAGCTTCTCATGCCCAGCCAGCGAGAAAGCTGGAGGGGCACAAGAAGTTGGTACAGGACACAGCCAGGGCAGCTGACCCAAACTGGCCAAAGGGGTATTCCAGACCATGTGACGTCACATCTAGTATAGAAACTGGGGGGAGTGGGGGCAGGGATTCACCGCTCGGGGACTGGCTGGGTATTGGTCGGCGGGTGGTGAGCAATTGCACTGCGCATCATTTGTACATTCCAATCCTTTCATTATTGCTGTTGTCATTTTATTAGTGTTATCTTTATCATTATTAGTTTCTTCTTTTCTGTTCTATTAAACCATTCTTATCTCAACCCACGGGTTTTGCTTCTTTTCCCGATTTTTCTCGCCCATCCCACTGGGTGGGGGGGGAGTGAGTGAGCGGCTGTGTCGTGCTTAGTTGCTGGCTGGGGTTAAACCACGACAACATATTACTCATAAGCAAAATAGCATGTGAAGTGCTGCAAAGCATAAAGCCTATGGAAGGTATAGTATGTTGTTATGGCTCATGATTTATCACAGAAAGTAAGGTGTTTCCCAGATGCACTTGATTTATTCAGCATGCACAGAGGATATGTTTATGTGCAAGGTATTAATTCACAGTGTCAGGCTTACTACTTCTGTTAGGCAAATCTTAGATGGAAATATGACAACTTTGTTCAGATCTGAAAAAAGTTTAGTAATTTGTTAATATCTATGAAATGGTCATATGCAGTGATGATAAGCTGAATATTAATAGAAAAGCTTTTGAATGAACAATGTAGTGTTCATTCAGAGGCCACAAGGTGATTTTTTTTTAAATTAAATTAGCATTTAAGAATTTGATCATGAGCAAGAAGGTCAGATGTCCTTTGACATGCTGAAATACTATGCTAGATAAGGCACCAGAACTATTCTGTTCTTATTTTCTTTATTTTTTGAATTCCAATCATCACAGTAACATAGACACAAAAAGAAGAGATTCAACTTACTTACATTCCAATTTGAAAACCATACTGACTATTCGGTCTTGCAAAGTACAAAGTATTCTTGTTTCTGTTCCCCAAGGCCCTCTAGTGTCTCTGTGAGTCTGCGTATAGTACACAATGAACTTCTGCTTCTAAATAGCATTACTTGCATGTTTGAAAAGAAAGATGCTTTGTTGAACAGGAGCTTTACACTCAGCATCCTGTTGATAAAATCTAACCTAAGGCTTCTAAAGCCAGGCTATAGTTGAGTGTCATTTGTGGAGGATGATGGGTTGTGTTCTGCTGCAGTCCAATGAGTAGCCTCCTTTCGTACCTCTGACTGATTTCAGAAGCAAAGCAGAAGTCGTGCAGAGAGAAGGTCAAAACCGCAAAGCTGCAACTACATTTACCGAAGAAAGTGTTCTCACTTGCTAAAGCTCTGAACAAATTGTTTTGGTATGCAAATAGTTGCAAGTCTACCTGAAACGTACATGCCTTAGGAAAATGCTATTAACCCTTCTTATCAGAGACATTATAATCACACATCAATTGAAAATTTGGCTACATTGTAACACTTTTATATTATTGCTCAATTACAAGTTCAATAGAAAGACAGCTGCTCCCTCCTAACACATTTTTCAAGCAATCTTTATCTACTTCTCATTGAGATGATCAAGGAAACTTTAGTGTATGTTTCAGCGTAGTGATTGTTCTGTGTTGTTTTAGTATTTTAAGGTATGATGCTGGTATGTCATTCCACACAAAATCTTATAGATTATTAATTTCAAGCAGTATTTAAAACACTTTTCATTTGTGTTCCTCTGGATAAATTTATTTACTCTTAAAATTTTTATAGTAATAGTTTATAAACTTTTTGTCAATATCAGATTAATAGCCATGCTTTTTTTAACAATTAAGGAACAAAGGACAGCCTAAAAAAAATTTCTTATTAATTTTTCTTGTTGCAGAGCTGATTGATTGACTGGCTTTATTCATTGACCAGAAAACTCATTTACATATGAACAGTACATTCCTTTCTTAGGAAATTATAATCATTATTAAAGAATACCTCATTAACTACATTGATTTTTTTTGACAATAACTAATCATGAATCAACTAAAATATAGAAAAATAATACCTTAATATTTTATAGCATGTATTAATTTCACACATCTGCCCTGACTGGTAATACTCTTTCAAATGCAAATCTTTAAACGTTTCAGGTAGTTAAAGCTAAGTTCTCTATCTAGATTGTTTGAAAATACTACAAGGTTTAGAAAAGGTTTCTGGTTTACATTGATGGTTCCGTTTTCTACATCACTTTGAGCTGTCACCTGGCTGAAGGAGGGAGAGGCAAAAGGCAGAGGACCCCTAAACTTTCTGTTCTTGTAAATTCATAAGATGCTGTTTTTTCCTGTTTGTCTGACAAAAGGCCGTATTAGGCTAGTGAACAGTGCTGTTGGTCACTGGGAAAAGTGTTGTAAATCAGTTCAAGACTGAACAGCTTTGGACCTTATGAACAAGTTATAATTTTCTGTGTTGTTGATAATGACTTTTCAGTCAAAGAATGCAGAAAGGCAGTTTTTAGCCTTAACAGTTTTTAGATGTTTCTGAGGCTGCCTTCCATGCATATTTTTGAAAATAACTTTAAATAAATACATTTAGGTCTTTCTTCCAAATGAAGGAGCAAACAGAACTTTTTCAGAACACTTGCAGAAAGTATGATTTTTATGCCAGACTGTTTTCTGAGGCAAAAGACAGGGACCATTAAAGTAGTTTCATGTTCTGTCAAGGTATTTCTAATGCAAGTAAAAAGAAAAAAAGACTATCATAAAGTAGAAGTGCCCATCAAAGCTTCATGAGAATATTTGACAGGCAATTTAGCTGTCTAGCAGTAGAGTATTTATTGCAGGCAGATAGGACATGTGTCTTTAAAATTTTTTGATTCCTCTTGTGTGAAGTTAGACGCTATAATTAAATGTAACTGTGTTATTGTATTGTAATATAATTGTATGGACTGAGATATAGAGGTAATGTAAAAAATTCCTCTATATAGTATTTAAAAATATTTCAGTATTCCTGCAATGAAGTTAGCTTGAATCAGTAGTTTTAACATAGGTATATTAATTATATTTAATAGCATAAGAACAGAACTAAGTTTACACATCTAGTATCAAAGGATTGTGGAATTTGTTGTTGCATTTTTTTTTTCTTTATTAAACTTCTTTCAAGAAGCTGGAAAATTATTTGTCGTAGCCTTTCAGCTTTATATCTCTATTTCGTCCATGTTCTGGTCAGTAGCCATCATAAAAGGCTATTGTTACTGTATTCTTGGCCCAGCCCTGAAACAATGAAGTTTCTGTGAAGAATGATTTTCTTGCAATTTTGTAATTCTTGATTGTTAGACGTCCATGTTTTGCAGGCAGGGAAAGTTTTATTACTAAAATGTCAGAACTATCAGAGGAAACCACTCTGGTAGTATTTTCTTGATGCATCCCATTTAAAAATGTTAATTTTTAAAGTAAACAATTAAGCCATTCATTTATTAATAGTTAAACAAAACAGATGTTTAGGTAATTTAACCTAAGAACACCTGCATATGCTGAGAATATTTTATACACCTCTTAGGATGACGTTCATGTACCATGACAGAAAAATGACTGGATTTGCAGATTACCATGTTATTTCAACTGTATGTCGCTTTTAAAGGTGACTTCCCCCCCCCCCCCCCAAGAAAACTTTAAAGTTCTGTGTCACTCTTGGGATCTAAGGCTGCCTGTAGTGACTCGCTCAAAAAGATAGTTCAGCTTCCTGTTCATTAGGAAATAAACTAATAACTTCCTTCAAACATTCTTGAGAACATGCCTGAAATTCCTCCTCTCCTGGATGATGACCCTCCTCGGTTCTGGATCAGTTGGTGAATCCAGAATTCTGGGTGATATCGGCACAGCAGTGAGCAGCAGTGGGAGGCTGAGTGTGTCTTTGCTACAGGAAGGTAGAGACAGGGAAACTCTTCTACTGTTGGACAAGGAATTAGGATTCCACGTAGGATGCTGTAGCTACAGGAATGAAAAATGCAACCTGACTCTGGAAGCTACTAATGCAAATGATAACTGGACCTTACAGTAAGCAGTGTGTATATTTAATACAGTGTGCATTTATAGAGGCCAGTCTGAGGCTACATTTAAAAATGGACAGACCTAGGACATGGCTATTAGGGAGGGTTAAATTACATGAACTAATGCAACTTTTAGCCAGTCTTGCAATGGCTTCCTACATGTGTATCTTTTTTCAGTGTAATAGTATCAGTTTGTCTATCTACAGCCAAAAAAAGAGGACAAAAAACTGTCTGATTTTTCCCCATTATATTTTATAGCTTGCATATGGTGAAAAAAGTTCCATTGGTAAAGCAGAGGGAAATACAGTAGTGCTAACAAAGCAAACACTGAAACAAATTATTTTTTTGTAAAATCTATAAACACCGTATACCACAGCTCACAATTAATGGTTGATTACAGTTTATTGTATTTACCATTAAATACATCACAACTTCATATTGCATTTACAAATGTGTTTCATGTAATTTAATTTGTGGCTGATGCAATGTTACACATTTTATAAACAAAGCAGGGATGTACAACTGTGCTACATAAAAATTCCTTAAAATATAGTTCGTGCTAGGGTCAAAAAAATGTTTAATTCTCTTGATTCTGGAAACAATTTTTCATCCAAGATGGGTAATTCAAAAATAATTAAATCCCTTTTAGATTGCCTACAGGCAACTTTATTATTTAACTTTATTATTTTTGTAACTGCATGGATTCTAAGCCAGCATGATAGATCTGTAATTGTTTTCATTTCTTTATCTGCCACGTTTAGTTTTTCCCCTCCCCTCTCTCTACAGTAGGCATTGTCTTCATTTTGTTTTTTGCTCCAAGCATGCTGTTGGTACACAACAAACAATAAATACTAATCATAGTCATCAGCCACATTCTATAATCCTTAGGGCTTGATGTAAAACCTGCCAGAGCTGAGAGGTCTCTTTCACACGTAGCATGATAGTTAGAGCACCGCAGTCAGAGTTAGGATGCTGTGATTCTTACCATGGTCCTAGGATTAACCTACTGCATGAATTTGTGCAGATCTCTTTACCTTTCTGTATCGCAGACAAGCAATATGTAGAACATGTACAATTTTGCTTATTCAGATGGCAAGCTCTCCTTATGCAATTAGCAATCAATAACATATATGCTCATACCAGCTGTGTTACATGCTCAGTTCCAGAAGATTCAGGAATGGTCACAGTTGTATTCCCCCATGATGAATCTAGGCAAGCTGCAATATCATTCTACATCAGTAGCAAAGCTAAATGTATATTTTTACTATATGAAAATTATAATCTTTTTTCTATATGTAGTTTTCACTTGTTTTGATATTTTAAAATAGTCATGTTTGGTTTTACTATTCTGTCATTTTAAGCATGGTTTTAACCAGAAATGCAACATGTTAGAAATATTTTATTAAACGATGTTCCTTTATTTCAGGGAGATTTCTTTCCATACACACTGGATTGATACCTGTTCTTTTGAGAAACCTCCTCCCTATTTTTTTTCAGCTGTCCTCTTACTAAAAATCTATGGCCAGATTTTGGGAAGTCTGGCAATGAGTTCAGATCTCACAATGTCATTCCTCAGCTAGAGATTAGAAAAGAATATGGAACAATCTGATACAAGCCTCTTTCTGCCTCACATTTATAGCCTATTTTTCCTATTTCTCTCTGGGTCTAGGAAAAAAAAATGCTTTTCATTCTAGCGGTCAGATATCATCAGGAAGTTGGTATCAGAAAGCAGCCAATGTTATTAAATAACTCTTCATCCAATGAAACTTTGTTCCTTAAAAATATATATTTATGATGATCATGGTGTAACACATCTTCAGGAAAGGGGGCCCGCATGCCATCAGAAAATCTACAGTGATTACTTATCATATAAATATACATTCAGCTTTATTATTGGTGTAGGATGATATTGCAACTTGTCTAGGGTTAACATTTGGGAATACAACTGTCTGTTAGTGTTCTTTAGGTAAAGTCTTGCTCCAGACACTCTGTTGACCCAACACTTGAAATGGCAGTGGGGGGAAGGCAGCATTATTGTCCCATTTGAAAGATGCATCACATGATTTTGTTAAAAAGTGAAGTGTATGTAGCAAAGCCAACTTGACTTTTATTTGTCAGGAGGCATAGTACTGTTGCAGAAATTCAAGGAAGTGTGTAGCGAGCTTTCTGTAATTTGGAGGCTTTAATTCATTTGTTAACATCTCTCTCAGAACAATAACTGAAATGCACTTGTCATCTTAGTACAGAAATCATAGGTAAAGACAGTTCAGTGTCCCTGTATCATGTAGGGATCAGTACGGGATCCTGAAATACTGATTCCAACCTTTTTTCTCCTCCAGATCGCAGACAGTTTTCCAGAGTGCTGGAGGCTTCCAGGGGAACTGCCCCCAGATGCCTCCTGCGTTGCCTAGACCCGGTGCTTCCAGCTGCCAGCTCTGGAGCTGATGTAGCAGCCCTATATTTGAGCAGTTGCAGTACTGGGAAAGTTGACTTACAGAGTGAAAGGACACCCAGGCTTCTGGCAGAACTGCCAGGTGGCCTCACAGGAGGTGGGCAGAAGATTTCATCTCTGCAACTCAGGAACAGCCTGTTTCACCAGAGCAACAACTCTTCAGTTGCTGTAATCACTTTGCTTTTAATGAAGGTTTGACTCCTGTCAACAGCCAGCATAGACACCCTGAGGGCGCAGCTGGACAGTTTTCTAGATAGCGCTTGTATGAATCTGAAACCAGCCTGTGATCTGAAATAGTGCAGGGTCCTTTCTGAACCTATGCTGCCATTGTGGGCAATGTTGCAATATGTATTTAATCCAGAAACATGTATTCCGCCTTGTCTCAAAAAGCTTCCAAACTGCCTACATTAATGTAGGGCTAGAATGAAAGATAAAACTCTTAGAAATTAGATATTTTGCACTGAAGAAATTGAGAGTAGCCAATATACTAGTTTGTTTGGAAATCTGTTAGGGAAATTTCTCTACCGAGACTCAGGGAAGTGTCCTAACCAGCTTGGTTATGGAGTTCAATTTAGTTCCCAGAGACATTTGAAACAGGAGAGAGATGTTATTTTAAGAAAAAATACTGATTTTCAAGAATCCAACTCATATTATTCAAAAGGAGGAAAATTTTTCAACATTCTGAAAAGTTCTTGACACCTTTTCTGTAGAAGGTGTGTAACACAATGCAAACCAATGAAATATCAAAGATGGCAGAAGCAGCTTGATTGAAGCACAGTCTGCTTAGTTTCTTCCTACATCTGAATTTCTAAATTAGACGCCTCCAATTGGGAGCAATCCAAGTAGCTAGTTGAGTCAAAATATCACACCTAAAATAAAAAGAGCTGTAATTCTGAAACATGAAATTCCATGGTATCACAAAAAAATGTTCCGCAATCATATTACTCTAAATACTGTGAGGAAATCAGAAGAAAACAAATATTACTGTGTCAGCAATCATAAAAATTTTTTATTTTCTTTGAAAATTTTCAGCACTTCCTCTCAAAATCTTTTTAGCATTGGCATTTTGAAAAATGTTCATATTTCACCTTTATGCACTGTTTTGACATTATTACACAATATGTTTTTCTGTGGGACAATTACTCTACTTTTCCCCCCACCTCTTGTTCTTGGTATGTTTTGCCTAACAAAGACTTCCATAATTTGCACATAAGCTTGGAGTTTTTGTGTGTGAGGAAATTTTACATCTTAAATGCACGAAAGGAGGGTGTGTTGTAATTTTCAAGAGTTCTGAACTGTTAGTTTAGATGGCTTATTTATCAATTGGGAGACCAAACAGATTGAAGCTGTTTGTTTCACTGTGGCAAAATAGCTTTAACGGTTAAATACATGTTGCTTTTAAAAACATGTAATCTCTTGGCATTGAAAAAGAGTGGCATTTGAAAGAGAATTTGGGAACAAAACAATTCAACAGGAAAATTAGTAGTTTTAATTTCAATGAAAGAGTGGAGAGTTAATTCTCTTAACGTGTACATGATAGGTTGTAGGCTTATTCAGGTATTGACACAGTCTAATGCTGCTACTTTTTATGTTGTTATAGGTCATATCATATAGCAATATCATGGGAATGTTCGTTAACAGAATGAGGACACAAGCAATAGCAGAAAAGGAAAGATTAGGTCATCTTTGGCATGCCAGGTACTTATTTTTGATAAGTTAACTTTTGTGCTTTTCCATTTGTATGATAGTTGGGGCACCAGGGAATATTGAAGTAGTCCTGTGACACATTTTGTTCCCTTGGTTTCGTCTACCACGCAGGTATTCCACTTGTTAAAACTGAAAAAATAACCACTCCTCACTGCCCCCAAAATCTTGTCATAAGGTGCTTAAGGGTGTTCGGCAAAAAACAGAGAATGTTTATTTGAAAGGCCAAGGAGAAGTGGATTGGGCTGGGGAGGAAGCACAGTGAAGTGTTCTGGGGGATTTTTACTGTGAATTTTATATTTGAAAAATATTTATCCATACATGCTAAAACTAATCAAAACAGTGCTTGAAGTTTGAGAAAACTTTCACAGCTTCTCTTTGAAAACCTTTTTTTTGTCTGTCCTCCTTTGACAAGGTGTTACTAGTTGTTACACTGAAAGATGAAAATCTTGCAGTCTTTCTTTGTAGACTATCATGCAATAAATGATTTTCTACTTTTAGTTAATATCAGAACCTCTTTACATTTTTAAAGCTATCCATACTTCAGTGCTCAGAAACACTATTTCCACAAACTAGAATGCAACCAGTTTTGTATACAGGTAGTCTTGAGGAAAAATGTATTACAAACAATTATTACATGTACAGGCTAGGCTTAATGAATTCAGTCCTGATTTGGAATGGTTTCAAGAGAAATTCCTCCTCCCATATATATATTATTTTATATATATTTATAGCTATATAAAATGCAGCTAATAACAATGTATGATGTGTAATTCCAAGAATCAACGTGAATGGCTTACTAAAATATTATATGTTTTTATAAGTCACAGATGCTTTGTTGTTTGGGGGTTTGTTGGTTGGTTGGTTTTGGATTGTTTGGGCTTTTGAGCAGGACTTTAATAAAGCCTAAAAAACATGTTTAGAGCCTTGGCAATCATAGTGAATCACATGATTCAGGATTATGAAAGTCATTGGGACTCATTCTTAACTTAAATATAATACAGACTGATGTGATATGTAGGTATAAAATATATACTTATGCTCAAGCTTTGTACCTGGTGAAATACATGAAATAAGGATATTAATTCTGTCCACCACTCCTTCCCTGTTTTCTGTGAGTTGAAGGAGGCTTCTTGATGTACCTGAAGTAATGAAAGTGTTAAAAAATGGAATGAAAATGGAGAAAATGCAAAATATTTTATGTTTTGTTATACCTTTTTTTAGAGATAAGAGCAGATAGAAACAAGTTTGCTCACACAAATCCACAACAGTATTTACAGGAATGAAAATGTAAATATATTATTTGCTTCAGAGAATAGCTGTAGGGAGGCACTTGAGCATTACACTATATACCCAAGAGAAGCTTATATAAGGAGAAGGAAGAAGCTCTCCAATAATGTGTCTGACAAAACCTACTGAAGCAATATAAAGTATGAGTTTTTTGAAGCCTGTAATTTACACAACTCCTAACAAATTACATAAGTACCTTAGATTAATCTACTGCAGTTTACAACTGAATGCTTTAAAAGGTACAAAAATGTTCAGCTTTCAAAACTGTTTAATGTCAAAAAAGTGACAAATCTATGCAGGTTTTCCCTACGGAATAGCACAAGTCTTTGTAAATGTTTTGGTTTTGAGAAGAACCCAAGTCATCCTTGTGAACATTCAACTACAAACATGGGGCCAAATGCTTTTCCAAGTTCTCTTGGAATTTCACCATAGATAGGATAGTAGCAGTGTCTTGTGCTTTCAGGACATTGAGAAATGAGATTTTTTTATTTTAGACCATGCGGAAATACAAGCTTCCTTCTCACTTTTTTTGTTGTTGTGTTCAAAGATAGTTTTCATTTGGATAGTGATGTAGCTTACAGTAAAAAATAGAAAGTTTCTGAACTCAGCTTTGTGGGAACATTAATGTTAACAAGGCAGTGTATTGGTTTTGTGTGGCAAGGTTTTGGTAGCAGCAGGGGTTACAGGGGTGGCTTCTGTAAGAAGCTGCTGGAAGCTTCCCCTGTGTTTGAGAGAGCCCATACCAGCCGGCTCTAAGACGGACCCGCCGCCGGCCAAGGCCGAGCCAATCAGTGATAGTGGTAACGCCTCTGTGATAACATTTTTAAGAAGGGAAAAAAAGTTGGGACGGCAGTATTTGGCAGCCGGAGAGAGGAGTGAGAACATGTAAGAGAAATCAACCCTGTGGACACCAAGGTCAGTGCAGAAGGAGGGGGAGGAGGTGCTCCAGGCGCCGGAGCAGAGATTCCCCTGCAGCCCGTGGGGAAGACCATGGTGAGGCAGGCTGTCCCCCTGCAGTCCATGGAGGTCCACGGTGGAGCAGATATCCACCTGCAGCCCGTGGAGGACCCCACGCCGGAGCAGGTGGGTTCCCGAAGGAGGCTGTGACCCTGTGGGAACCCCGCGCTGGAGCAGGCTCCTGGCAGGACCTGCGGATCTGTGGAGAGAGGAGCCCACGGAGCGGGTTTTCTGGCAGGACTTGTGACCCCGTGGGGGGCCCACGCTGGAGCAGTCTGTGCCTGAAAGACTGCACACCGTGGAAAGGACCCATGCTGGAGCAGTTCGTGAAGAACTGCAGCCCGTGGGAAGGACCCACGTTGGAGAAGTTCACGGAGGACTGTCTCCCGTGGGTGGGACCCGACGCTGGAGCAGGGGAAGAGTGTGATGAGTCCTCCCCCTGAGGAGGATGAAGTGGCAGAAAATAACGTGTGATGAACTGACTGTAAACCCCATCCCTGTCCCCCTGTGCCGCTGGGGGGTTGGTAGAGAATCCGGGAGTGAAGTTGTGCCCGGGAAGAAGGGAGGGGTGGAGGGAAGGTGTTCTGAGATTTGGTTTTATTTCTCATTACCCTACTCCGGTTGATTTGTAATAAATCGAGTTAATTTTCCCCAAACTGAGTCTGTTTTGCCCGTGACGGTAATTGGTGAGTGATCTCTCCTATCCTTATCTCAACCCACAAGCTCTTTGTTATATTTTCTCTCCCCTGTCCAGCTGAGAAGGAGGGGGAGTGATAGAACGGCTCTGGTGGGCACCTGGCGTCCAGCCAGGGTTAACCCATCACAGGCAGTAATGTTACAGAGTTCTCATCTTGTATTTCCTTTTTCCAGCTTTCAGTTTCTTTACTGGGAAATGCAACTCCTTGTCTTATTTCTGTATTCAGATGAATTTTGGGGCCCGCATACCTGGGATAGATTTAAAGCTTTAAGCAACCAGTAGTGATGCTCTTTGCTCTAAAGTATTTCAGCAGAAAATGTTAATGCAAAGTGGAATCCATAATTGTTCTGTGAAAGATGCTGCTGTATTTACTCATCTTGCTATATTTATCTTCCCCACCTCCCTTTTTTTTGAAGCCCAAAGGCAACAGTCCCCTCTTTCACTTAAAATTCCATGCAGATGCTGTCAAAATAGGGTTGCACTGGGGGGATATGACAAATTCAATTGTGTAACTGAAAAATATGAACACAATTTATTTTAGATTCTGAGGCAGTTTTGTTGGAAGACTTAAATTTGATGAAATTTAAGTTGAACATTGGGATAGTTCCACAACTTGCACCGCGTTTATAATGTTGAGGCTTACTTATCAATATAAAGAGACAGTTTGTTCATAGGTCTTCTAGCTATGGTTCAATGTAAGAGTCCATTTGTATTGTGCAATATCCTTTCGTACATGCTAATCTTATATAATCCTGTACGTAAAAGATGAGAGATTTCAATTTTACATGTTGGATGTTTTCTGTGTGCTTTTATTCACTGTTAGGAGGTCATACATAAGAACTGCTTTTTATTTGAAGTCGCTCCAAATCTCTTCCCTGACAAGGCTCTGAATTGTTTTATACAAATTATTGTCAGATAAATTCTCCTTAATTGTGAAATTTGTTTGCTTATCCAGTTCTGCCATGGGTTGGTGGAGAGCTTCAGTTTGTGCAGAGACTAAATGACTCTGTACTTCCTTCCTTCTGCAGCAGCACCACCTCTAGATCATGAAATGAACTCCCTGGACCTCTTTGCAAATTTGCATATTGGGTTATGCATTATGCAGTGTGGATATCTAGAAAATGGGATACTGTGAGTGATGGCTTCCATTAAGAGTCCACAGATTTTGTATTTCCTCTACTAAACTTTTATTTTATATGAAATTAAATTGTCTTGACTAAATGAGGCATAACCATACCTGAACATTTTCCTTTGTGAGGGACAGTAGTGCTTTGCCCCAAAGCTATGTTCTCCTGACACTTGGTATTTTTTCTTCCAGAGAGAAGCCTTGTGTGAAGGTTACCGTCATTTCCATTCATTGTGAACTGAAGTGAATTATAGTTATATTCACAATTCCATATAATAGTGACTATTTTCAGATATTAATCCAGAAAAAAGATTTTTTTCTATTTTGTGGGTTTTGTTGTTTTTTTCTTTTCTGAATTATGTTGTTTTTCATTAGAAATACTTCTAAAAAGTTATAAAGGCGTTATTGTTTTACTGTAGGTCGCTTACTTATATATTGAATTACCACTGCCTACCTGTACTTCATATTATTTTGTTAACCTGGTACAGTGATACTGAAAGACTTTTTTTTTCTTTCCCCACTTCTCTTAACAAAAGTATATTTTCTAGAATCAACTTCCCAAACATATTAGTTGTACTTTTATGATACAGCTTACCATTTTAAGAACACTTCAGTTGCTCTGCAGTATCAAAGAGCATCCAATTAAATTAAGTTGGCATCAAGAAATATGTTGTGCTCCTGCAAAAGGAAACACTCTCACAACTTATGGAGAAATCTTAATGTCAATGATCACTTTGCTTACGTATTTATCCTAATTATAAAACATTTTCTTCTTTTTAAGTGAATCTTACATAATATTCAAAGTGTCTATTTTACATATCGAACTGTAAGCTTCTCTTCAATGTGGTTCGCAAACTACAATATGCAAGAACATAAAAGGATTCTGCTTACGGAATTGTAGAATGTTTCAAGATACGTATTTTGAATTTCCTTTTGTTTCCTGTAAATATTTGACCTTATTATATATTAAGTCATATTCTCTTGCCTCAGGGATGTATATCTTAACTACTGGGTGCAACTTCTAATGTTCTGTGTTTAATGCTGTTTCTACTGTAGTTTACAAGGAGACGAAAGTTTAGGACATTAGTGTGGGAAGAGTTTAGAGACAAATAGAAAACAAGTGTCTGTTTTTCACTTGCCTAACCAGTAGATTTTAATTTTAAATATAAAATGTAAACCACTATTTACTAAATGATGTTCCATCTCACTAGAATTATAGCCTGTTCATTAGAATTTGTATTAAGAGTATGCCTTTCTTAATTTTGCTGCGTTGCACAAGTTTCACGTTACATTTTCTGAATCCCACAAGAAAGCACTGTTTCTGAAGTTCAAAAGATCACGCTAGTCTGAACCATTTCTTCTATTAATATGAAAGCCTGGATAATTATGTAGCTCAAAGCAGTAGGCCTTGAAAAAAGTCAGTAACAAAACTATCATATAATCCACAAAGTTTGCAGTAGTTAATGGAAGTGAAGTTCATCCAGCTTTTTTAGAACAAAGACATATTTCATTCAAAGAATAGCTTTCATCATAACAACAGCTGTTTGAAAATGAACCCTATAAAGGTATAGCCTTTGGATCACAGAATGGATCACAGGGATGCCCGTACATTTCAGAAGATCAGAAATTTAGGGGGCAAGTCAAGGGATTTGAAGATCTAGCATCTGTAATGTTTTATCTTCAGCAGCACTTCTGTGGAGGAAAGCCTTTATGCCCAGTTTGTCACTGTCTAGGCTGGTCTAACATTGGATCCTTTATGACCTCTCTAGTCCCAGGGTCTCAAAAGAGTATAGGACAAAATACATTACAAAAACACTACAGATTTTTGTTTTATCAGCTTTGGATGTAGTGTTCAGCATCACAGCACTGGAAATTCTGTTTTGTCTAAATACCTCTGGGTTATCTGAAGCATAAATTTATAGAGAATAGGTGTGAACAGGGCCCTAGGAAGTCATTTAACTCATTCTATTCCCCGAACATTTCACAAAAGGAATATAAGTCCACTCTTTTTTTTCCTTTCCCAAAATTGTTACTAGTCAAACTATTGCAGATGTTTACATGTTTTTAGTTTCTAAATGTCTTGACATCATTATTCTGAATGATGAAAATAATATCTGTATCAAGTAAAAATCTGCAAGAAATCTGTCTTGGATCCAATAGTATTGGGTACTTTTGTTAAGGAACTGAATGATGGAATAGATGGTATGTTTATTAAATTCAAAGCAACAGAAAGATGGTTAGTACCATCAGGTATATTGAAGCCTGGGTTAAAATTAAAAATAAACTTGCACTTCTTTTTTTTTTTTTTTATAAATGCCTTTTCTCTAATTTGTCAGTTCCATAAGTAAGAACACTTTTAAGAAAAAGATGGAGAACTGCAAAGGATCACAAGATGGATATGACCTAATAATGACAATGTTTGCTTCATATGCAAAAGGCAATACTTCCATCTATGAAAGAAATGCAGTAATCCTTTCACTTGACTCAACACTGGTCAGGGTAAGTGCATGCTAGTAAATTAAATATGCCAGGGACTCAGTCATGAAAAATAACTGGCAGAGAATAGCTCATATCACTCAGCATTATACCACTGCCTGCCTTTCAGAAAAGGATGACTGGATTTAGAACGCCTACTGGAAATTGTTCCTTTTGTGTCCTTGAGAATTGTTTTGGAAAATGCTAATTTGTATGGGCCAAAATATGACAACAATTCTAACAATTTAGCTGTATGAGAAACTGAGTTTCACAGCCTGAAATTTTACTAATGCAAGCGTAGGTGTGGGCTGCTATTTACAGCCATAGGCATCTCAAGAAAGGTATATAACACTGAAGAGTCTTGAGCAGAACCAAGAATATAATTAGTTATGTAATGAAATGGATTATAAGGAGAGGTTTGAATAAATTGCAGTTATTTATCCTAAAGAAGAGTTGATTATCCTTCCATCTCTCTCCCTTCCTTCTTCCCTCCCATTGCCTAAGTGTTTTTCAAATGAGTAAAAATATTGCACTGTTTTGATCAAAAAAATTGGAAGAATTTCTACTGTGACCATGACAAATAGGACAAGAGGTATTGAGTCTAAATTTTAGCAAGGAATCTTCGAATGAGACGTGCAGAAAACATTCTATTACTAAAGAACAGAGTGTTAAAACAGATTGCTGAAGGAGATTATAGAGACCTAATCCTTGGAAGTCTTAGAATATCCTTGGAATAGTCATAGAAATATTCCTTTAAGACTGGTGTTGATACAGGTCTTGGGAATGAAGGAGGAAGATTAAATGAGCTTTCTTGCCTTGGTTTTCTATGATTGTCTTGAAACAATTGTACATTGCTGAATGTATTTATGAAAAATCATCATACCCTCTTACATTCCGCTATATTCTAGTATAAAGGGAAATCTGTCTCCTCTATTTTTTGTGTTCTTTTATTTGTGATTAAAATTTGTTTTTGATGCAACCGTATCTAATTTTGCTGTGCAGAAAAAGTAATGCATCTCTAGCTTGTGATCTTTGTTATTTGTTAACTGACTGTTTATTCAGACATAATAATACAGCAAATTCTTATTTAGTTTCACACACCATAGGTGTTTCTTCATCTTGTTTTCATATATTGCTGTCAACGAATATTTATCTGGGCTGTGTTCATTAGCTGTCTCCTGGTATACAGCTGCTCTTTATTTAATATTAAAGCAATTGCATTGAAGGGAAGCTGCTATTCCGAAATACCCAAATATGTGTGTAGGTTAGGTCTTCTGTCTTCCTGTTTGTTTTCTTTCAAATCTGGCTGTGGGGAAAAAAAAAAAAAAATGTTGACTTCATATCTTCCAGTATGCTCTTAATGAAACTGTTAAATTATAAAAATTAGTCCCAGTACTGATCTCTGTGGTACTCCACTTGATGTTGTACTTTTCTCCACATGGAGGTCAAAATCACAATTATAACAGACTTTGAACTCATGGATTGGGAAACAAGCTAAGTTGAAAAACAGCTGACAAAAGCTTGTTCACAGTATATTCACCTTCTTCACTGCAATGCTAGTCTAAAATCCTGCATCTGCTGACAAGCCATTCATTTCTACAAGAGGTGACATGGATTCTGTGAATTTCCTCTTATCAAATGCTGTGGGAGTCGGACTGTCGTCTTTCATTTAAACTGTGACCAGGAACCTCAGATATTTCTCAGCTTTTCCTCCAGCAGTTACCATTTTAACAAATAATTAACAAGCATTATCAAATGCTTGATAATGCTCTTCCTTACCTTCCCCACCCACAAACCTACTGTATCAGCAGTATATTCATGTGTGTACTAATGTGTTCTTTAAATCTCCTATGTACTGAAATACAAATTTTGCTGGTTTCCTGAATTACTGTTTATTGCTTTATTTCAAGGTTTCTTTTCTAAGGGTAGAAATTCATACTCAGTGTCGACAGTGGAAGACCCAAACTCTATTATTTTTAACTTTGTTTTCCAAATCTCATTTGTATATATTATATATTTGTAAATATATGTATTTTATAAATATATGTATATTTATGTCTACTAAGTTTAGTGTTTGTCTCTATACTTCTATTTTATAAGTGAAAGTATTATATTTGCATTCATCAATAATAATTTTTTAAGTGTTTTCTGAGCTTCAATCCCTTTTGAAGTTTGATATATATTCAATTTCTAGGCTTGTCAATCTTGAAACTTTTAGCTTCTGCTCTTCAAGAATTACTTACAGGTGAATTTTACTTTCCAGGAAACTTAATTCACTTTTTGTTAAGTCAAGCAAAATTTCTTTGAGAAAATCAAGCTGAAATTATGTCATTGTTTCTATTATTAGTTCACCTGTTTTTCCATTATTTTTAAAAGGCCTTGTTTGCCCCCCTGTATAGCTTGCTATGACATAAACATTCTAATGACTTAAGGCTGTAGTTTATTACATGTATATTGAAAGAAACGAGTTAAAAATCAAAATTCATGCTCAGAAAAAATTAGTATGTATAGCCATTGGAAATTCAAATAGCCATGTTAATAAAGTGGGAAAAAATAGAACACACAAGCTGGTTTTACTTCAATAAGCACACAGAAACCCCTTGTATTATGTTTTATAATGGCATTTTTCATGTTAATAAGGTGATGTTTTGGTTTTCATTTTATTTATTTATTTATTTCACTTCAGTCATTTTATAGTTCTAAGTCTGGCAGACTTTTAGTGTTTCAGTTTAGTTATTTTTTTTCTCCCAATTACTCATGAATCACAATAATCAGATATTCCACCAAGATATATATTTACATACTTTTAAAATGGCAGCTTTATAAGGTGGATAAAATGCAGCAGAATGCCATATGATGACCTCACCTGAAGGCTCAGTACTGGTGGATCTCTGTGTTATCTTTCCTGCTAAGCTCGCTGTATTACTGGAGTTGAAATTTAAGGACACAAGTATGATATGGATATCTGTAATAGTTCAACACAACTTGTTTGGAAAATATGGCAGAGCACACAGGACTTCTGATTCATGGGATTGTAAAAAAAATACAAGGTATCACCTTTTAACCAATGAAATCTTTTCAATTGTAGAGAAGGAAATTTTGAAGAACTCTTCAGAGCTTGAGGAATTTTGTGTTTAACCTCAGGGGTCCAACTCTAGCATATTCAGATAATAGTGTTATACATAATTTTGTATGTATGTTGATTGAAATACAATGAGCTGTATATGCTTACATATAGCAGTAAGCTTTTGGACAGATTCAAGGCCAACAAGGTCATAAATAAGTTTATTTCATAACTTTGTTATTCACTTTAACTCTGATTTCTCTGAATGTGAGATTTTTTACTGTTTATATATGTTATATGCCAGGGGAAAAAAAAATCAGCTGTGTAGGCAGAAAGCCAATGAACAGTCTTTTATATATATGTGTATTTCTGTGTGTAAACAATACCGTAAAACAAAATTTTATGTATTATGTTTTAAAGACAAAACATCCTGCATGCAATGAAAACATGAACAAAATGTGAAAGAAGGTTGACAGGGAGCACCCAAGACACAGTTAATTACCTGGGAGGTGATATTTAGCACTGTGATTTTCTGTGGCCTGTTCATTTGGTTGAACAGAGCTGCAGAATCCCGTCTACCCGTTCAAGTGGAACGTGTGCTAGCTGTTGCAAGCATGAATGATAATTAACCCAGTGTGTTTCTGAAAGTGGATCAATCAGCACACAGTACAAAATCACTATGTAGAAGAAGGAAAACAAGCAAGTTAGACTTTCAAGCCAGAGTAAAATGCACCCTTTTTGAAGAGGATTGTAAATGTTGTCAGAAAAAAATACAGGATGGGTGGGGGAGTCTAAGAATTCTTAATATAATTTCATATCCAATTCAGAATACAATAATGCTATCTTTTTAATTAGCAGTCCTGATAATCCTACCTATATGCACAAGGATTTCTGAAGCCCATGGAAAAGCATTGAGAGCCATGCAGCACAGAAAAGAACCTTCTCCAAAGGGAGCCAAATAAGAAAGATAAGTGTATTAAAAAAAAATGAGAAAAGTTCAGGAGGGGTTTTGAATTTGTTAATGTCCATGTATTCTTAATCCAGCCCCTGAGTGCCTCTATCCTGCAATCTCAGTGAAGTGGAGCTCTGTTTGTAAGAGCATAGGGGAAATGGAGTGAGTAAATGTAAGTGTAAGTAGGAAGGTGGTATGATGGGACTGTGCAGTTTAAGACTGTGTCATCTTTCATGAACACCAGGAGGTCAAGTTAATGATAAGTGGTAAAATGGTACCTGCTTACTTGCCTGCAATCTAAATAGCAAATTGTATTCTATAACTACAGAACTATTTTTCTATTTTTACAATTAAAAATATGCCTCTGAAGGACTCTGTGTTGGCATTTCCCAGAAAAGGTTCTTTTCTCTCCTGAAGCATTTTTCCTTACCAAATTTTGAAGTCCTGCCATGAACTGTGGAAGTTTGAATTTTGTGTTAAAGTGCAAAAGAATTTAAGTAATGATCCTTTTACCTTTTTTCCTAAATTATGTGATACCATGTGTGATTTTGAACTAAATAATAGAGTTTGAAAGCCCATATCCATCAAATAACTTACTGCAATTATGGCAGTATTAATCCTGTGGAAAGGGCAGTCACTAGGAGAACAAGGATGTACCATGGAAATCCAAGCTGTTCTCCAAATTATTATACACTTGTATTAAAAGGAGAAAATTGCAAAAAGCAAATCAGAAGTCGATCTTCTCGTGCTTTAAAATGCAGTTTGCTCTTATGTTGGCAGGTGTTACCAGTCACTAGTCCAAGGTTCATGCCATCAGCTTGGCTTTTTAGAGCTACATGTCAAAGGTCTTAATAGATGTTCCACAAGTTTTCAAATATTATTTTGCCATTTTTTTAATGAAGAAACTTATTCTCCATTTTTCCACACAGAATTCATCCCAGGTTTTTTTGGTAGTGCCAAATTTATTTTCTTATTTTTAGTAGAGGTGTATTTAGTTATTACTCACTGATACTGTCGCTAGATATAAATTGTCAAACATCTCTTCAGGAGACCTGTATGCATTTCTTCTATATATACACATGATAACAACTTGATTTTGCTGGAAATTGTATTCAGCTTTGTAAAAATATAAAATATGCAAGATGTGAACCATCAGAAGCTTTCTCGTCAAGTGGGAGAGCTTTTGAGAAAGGGTAGAATAATGCCTTTCATTTTCCCCATATTCCCTGTCACTCATTCCACCCCACACATACACACTTCAGATGACACCTCATCTATAAATAATTGATGGCTGTTGTGATATCTCCTAATGCTGTCCTCACAGATGCAAAATTGTGCCAAGATTTAAATAATTCTCACTTCCTGGAAGTGATTAACATAAGTCAACTGATTTACTTCCATCTGTCAGGTGGCAAAAGATTAACCAACAGTGCTAAAGCATGTAATTTGTGGTGGTTCACTGTCATGAGAGACAAACAAGTCTCCTAATTGGAAATTGACAGCTCTGGCACTCATTTGAGCTAAGCTTTTGCTTGCATTAGCTCTTGAGCCACTTTGCTCAATCTATAGCTAGTCATTAAAACACCATGAAAGTTCTCTCTGCAGGTACGGAAAGCCAGATCCTTGCCTGTGGCAGACTTAATTAAGGTAACAGCTGGATATTCAATCTTCACATAAAAAGAGGAAAATGCAAGTGATGTTAATGCTTCTCAAAGCACCATGAAAGGAAAGGATTGCATGAGCAGGGAATGATCTTGTCATGATGGTATTATCATATAAAGAGTAAAAAAGAAAATTTAAATGTTGGGGGGAGGAAAAAAGACTCATTTGTGTCAGACATCAACTCAAACAATGACTAAACTATAACAACATATGTAAACTGATCACACTATATGGGCAAATGGCTTCATTTCAAAACTAAACATCTGCAGGCGTGAAGTGTTAGGATGTGGTTCTGAATTCAAATGAGCTAAAGATTTTTGTAATGTAATTTCATTCTAGGAAATGTGTATTTATGGAGATTCTTCTCTGCAAACAAAAGCGCAAAGGACAAAATTACAACTTGTGACAGATCCACTGTGTAGGTACAATGTATATCCTACAATTTTTTACCATAATATGTTTAGAAGACTCTCTGGATATGTGATCAGGACACATTCCTTGAAGCAGAAGTGGAAGAAGGAGAAAGGTATAGACAATTTCTGTTTATATTGTACTTATTAGTTCTAGTACAATCATCGATTATCATTGTTTTTCTGTTCAAGTGGCCTTAAAATGATACTATTTGGGGCTTATACAGGGTTGTCCATGCTATGGAGATGGGTCTTGCAACCATGTCTCATAAACCTTTCCATCAAATGATCAAGTTCTGTTTCTGAAGTAGTGGGATAGTTGTTTATTTTTACTTGCTACTGGAAGTCTTTGGAAGAATCCTGTGTTTCCACTGGCTGGAAGCTTGCTTTTCATTGTCAGCCTAAACAGAAGACTGGAATAGAGAAGAGAAAGTTTTGTACTTATGCTTCATTTACATTGCTCATTTTCATTTGTACCTGGAATATGTTAATTGAATTTTAGTAATCTTGTTATCAGTATTTTCTTTCAGAAATTGTGGGGAGTCAGAAAAAGGCAAATGAGTTTTTCATGAAGTTACATAAATTGCTTCACTTATTTAGCTACTTAAACATAGCAGCAAAGGTGAAAAAGAAACTACTAAATTCTAGGCAGCAGTGTGAGTTGTCAGTTTAGAGATGATTCATGTGGAGGCAGTGTTGTGTAGATGGCTCACTGGTAGATTCCCATAAGGATTCAGTTTTCTGGGCTGACAATCACAGTAGGCTAAAAAATAATGACACCTTAAAAAAAACCCAAATGTTTAAAAAGCAATAAATGTGGGTTCTTTGTGTTACAATAGCTGAGTCTCTGATGTAACTTCAGTGAAGCTAATAAAGCTGCAGTAAAGATAAAGCTGTCCTAATCTCTGTCAGTCTTAAATGCACATTTTTCAAATCCATGTCATCAGCTTTTCTCCAGTCTTTACTTTGGTTTTACATGTTGTAATCTTTTATTGCATCCCACTCAGTGCCATAAAGGGACCTTTTTTTCATCCTTATTAAGCTTACTTATTCCGGATTCTCACAGCAGCTCTTCTACTTGCATGAAAACAGTGGGAAAGATGTGAAAAAAATACGCAGGTGGAAGTATGTGGAGTGAGGTAAATGAAGTGTGTTAGATTCTACAGCTAGCCATCAGTAAAGGAAGTGGATAGGTGCTGTAAGGGATATTTCTTAAGTTAATGAGCAAGAAAAACAGGTAACAAGAAGGAAGCATTGAAATACTAAGAAAAAATTCTATTTTCAGGTGTACAGCTTGGAAGAAGCAATATTATGACTTCCTCAGAAAACCATTGGCTCAGAGAAAGAGCTATAGAATAGCAAGACCAAAATTTCTCAGTTTTGGTTGACTGGAATTGCACAGCCTGAATTTTTACTTTCTCCTTCCTTATTTCTGGTGCTAATATATAGCCAAAACTGCAGGGAATTAAAACATGAAATCTATACCCATTTAATACTCTCCAAACTTCTTTTCATGAAATGCATTGCAGTTAAGCTCTAATATTTGGCTAGTTAATATTTCAAATAGTTCAAGGTTCCTTTTTATCTTTTTGAAGATTTTTCAAAAAATATATTTTCATGAAGATTTAGAAAAAATTATGTCACTGAGATATTGACTTCTAGTGACAAACTTCCAAGACATCTGAATGAGCTGACAGATAGGACAAACAGCTTGCACCATTCTGGAAGAACTGAAGGCCAGGTGGGTTATCCTGAAGTGGAGCTAGACGTCTGTATTCAGGCAACTGAATTTCACACAATCTTATTTCCTTTTTTGTTTAAAAAGAAAGATGTTTCTTCTTGAATATATGGTTCTTGTCAGTCTAGTGTATGTTCAATTACTTTAGGGTGTTTAGAAAGGCACTTGGGTACTAATGTTCAGGCAACTGAGTCCCACCAATGTTACCTCAGAATGTCACCTTCATCAGGTGCTGAAAATGCTCTTAAAGTAATTGGGGTGACCGTTTTTTTTTGGTGGTGGTGTTTGTTGTTGTTGTTTTAGGAATAAAAACTCATACAAGTTGCCATAAAAGGTAACATTAATAGTGTACTTCTGTTTGCCAGGCTCTCGTTTCAAACTGCATGGTATCTGAAGCCACAGAAGGAGGAGCAAGAAAGTTTACGTAAGACAGTGCTGGAACTTGGACATTGGCTCTTACCTTGAAACATGAATGACATCTAATGTATTTTTATAGTAAATTTTATTACCGGTGGAAATTGTCTTTAATTTGCATGAGCAACAGGCCCTTCAGAAGAACAATAAATCCACAAAATGGTTTAGTTTTGCAAGGACTATAAAGACTGTCATTACCAAAACAGTTGTTGAAAAATCTTATGCATGACCTTCTTTATTAAAGGAAAATGTGTTCGCTTCCTTTTGTTAACAAGGCTATAGTTCATTTTTATTAAAGCACAGCATATACCAAATGAGTGCTGCTCTGTGAACAGAGAGAGGCTTGGGGAAGGAAGACAAATTACTTCAGAAGAAATGTACCTTTTTTTTGTTCTGATTGCAGAAGGAGTGTCTAACATATTTGATATACCTGTAACTGAACCTTATTCATTGTACTGGTAACAACTTTAGAATATATTAAGTATCTGGAACCCTTTGGTCAAATTCCTTAAATTATATTTGCCAAATAGTTTTGGTTCCAAATATTTAATATTATGTGGAACAGCAGATAGTTGATGGAAACTATTGTTGAGATATTTATTTTAGAAAAACATCCAGAAATTTCCTCTCGTTTTTTAAAGCATTTATACCTTCTGAACAATTTCAGGTTATATTTTTTACTTTTTGGTCTTTTCGGTATGTGCTGCATTTACACACAAACATTTGGAAAAATAAATTGTGAAAAAAGAGGCCCTATTTGTGTGTGTGTGTGTTTCTTTTCTTGCAGCCTACTCAGGAAGCCTAAAATGAGAGTGAGTAGTACCAGTCTTGGAAATCCCTTCCTAATGTATGAGTTTTTTCATTAAACAGAATAACATGAATATAACATGAGACAATCTTGTTTCTCATTATGTTAGTTGGGATTGTTAAAGTTTCAACATTGTGTCTAGCTTCATCTGTATTAAATGAAGGCTAGAAACCATTCAGCTACCTAACTCTCTAGTGATTCAACCACCTCACTTATTAAATGTGTTTTCACCTGATCTTTTTAAAGATTTCTAAATTATAGGGTCATTTGCATTGCTTCTCATGAGTAGATTTTTTTTAGCTGTCGAGGGTCAATAGTTGCATGTATTTTCTATTCATAAAGACATTGATCAAAATAAATCAATGATTGATTCTGGTGAGCAAAAGCACAGTGGGGAAAGAGCTTTCATTAGTATAAGATAATATTTTCTATGCTCAGTATTGCTCTTTGTGTGTAATGAAGACTTGGTCAAAATGTTGCTTTATCAGTGTTCTTTAAGAAAAAATTGAAACTTCAAAAATCAGTAAATAACAGTTATATTGATGGTGGATGAAGTTAAAAGCATTGAAAGCTCTATTTTAACATTCACTAAAAAATCAGGCGCCTACTGGTATTTTGACATTGTGTTTTCTTATCTAATCCATATGCTCTGAGCATGATAACACTGAAAAATGAAAAAGAAAATGTGATGGAAATGATTTTGGTTTGGACTAGTAGAAAGGAAAGAAAAAAATGATGTCACTAGATGGAAGCAAGAAAAAAACCCCTTTAAATAGCTTGGAACCTACTGGCCTGACACTCTTACACTGCAACATTGTGTTTGACACCTGAAATGATTGCCAGACACCAAAAATGACTGCCAAACACTAGTCCATCTGCTGTATGTGGCCGGGGAATACTGCTGAGCAGGTCCTTGGGAATATGCATTTGCAATTTACTTGTTCTTAAAGGCTGATGAAGATGAGTTTTGTCACAGGTTCTCAGGGTCATTACTTGGCATTAGGATTTTCAGGGAAATGAAAAGACTCTACTGACTTCGTATAGAGCCCTTTATGACAAGGTTTCATGAGTATTCTGGCAGTGTGATATCTGTCACATCCTTCTGTTGTGTTGAATGTTACAGATTTCTTTGGTTCCAGGTTGTGGCCTGTTCATTAGTAATGATGTGTTATGTGCAGTTTAGTGTACAAAGATAATACCAGTCAGGGCAGAGAAGAAAAAATTATTAAATGCAGTATGACTGATATGAGACTTTAGAAGAAACTCCAGAAAGGAGAGTTGGGTTTCATAATACAAAATACATCACTTCTTGATAAAAGCTGAGAATAAATTTACTTCTGGTAATTAAAAGAACAGTATTTTTCAACAAAATATGCAGTGATTAATTTTGTCCATGGAAGTAATTTTGTTCTGGGTGCCTTAAGGGTGTACAAGTTGTAGTATTATTTCTTTCCCTTCTTTCTTTGCAACCTCTGGGCTGGAACTGTGTTTTGTTGTTCTGTACCTGGACTTTTTTGGTCAGAAAGGTAACTACCTTTTTCTTGAATTTCAGGTGATAAATTCAACGTCTACTGTACCACTATGCAATGCTGATTAATTGATCATTCAAATAATTTGCTTTGCACATGATAGCTCACCAGCTTTTCAGGAAGCATCCAGGAATCTTCATGTAGCTGTGAGTTTGTCAGATACTATGAAGTAAATTAACTTTCTGGTATTTATAAACCTAATGCCAGTGAAACAGTGGAATAATTTTCATAAATTTTAATGTGCCTAGAATAGGATGACAGGAGATGAGGGATAGCTGGGTTGAAGGCTACCTTTAGTTATGTCCAGGTAACTTCCAGCAATCTCAAGTGAATTTGCATTTGTGAACAAAGACAATTTTCTTTCTCTTGTGGCTTAATTTCTTTAATGACATGGGGTTTTTAAGTAGTCCATTAACTGGGATGATTAGTAAACTTGCACTACAGGACATATATTTAATTGATATATTTTACTTTTACTATAAAATAACACAAAGTGAACGAGTGTAGCCATAACTCACTCTGATGAAGAGATGAATGAGTAATATTTTACATATTAGAGTAATATACATACAATATTAATACTGCATATATAATAAACTTACATATAATATACCAATGGTATATGTATCATGCTAACGAACTTCATATGATAAGAGTTCAAAACTAGGAAATGCAACTCAAAAGTAAAATACTGGATATAAAAACAAAGCCAAAGACGCCTTAAATTAAAAGACTTTTGCATAGAAAGACAAGTGAAAATCAGAATATTTTTTGCATTCTTTACCCAAGGCTCTTATGAGCAGTGATTTGGTTTTAATAGTGCTTGATCGCTAATTATTCTAATCTTTGATCAAAAATGGTGATTCATAAAGCAGAAGATAAGTAGAAGACACAAAATTAGGGCAGTTTATGGTTTGGGTTTTTTCATGAAAGCTACCTGGTATTATCCCTCCTTCCAAGTTTCGTATACTTGGCTCTAAACTTCTTAAAAGATGTGATCATTTTGGGAGTGTTCTTGTTGTCTTTGTCAGGTGATGAACTTCTGTTTCATTCTCACTGTGTATCTTTGCCCTGTAGGGATTTCTGGACACAAGAGAGTAGGGAAAAGCATTTTCCATGCAATTTGCTAACACAACACCTCCAAGCCACGGTTTCTGGAGGATCACAGAATGGCTAGATCCAGAGATTAGCTGCATTTCCTCAGTGCATGCATTAAGAACAGCAGAAGGGAGTGAGCAAGAAAGTTTACTGTCACAGAGTATGTTCAGCTTGGGGAAGGGAGAATCAATCATTGATTTGATTAGTATATTGAGATTGTGAAGATGTGTTAATGGGTATTAAATATGTGATTTTTCAGCTGTACAGTGTCTGGAGGTCTAGCACCAGTAGAATTTTTCACTGGGGGACAGCTGCAGGACCAGTAAGTCATTTGATTGTGCTCTGGTTTAACTTATTTTCCTTTTCCTTTTCCTTTCTCCTTAAGCCCTTTTCACCTTCTGATCATGAAGAGCAATTTGAACATGCTGTTGTTGGGTTGGTTTTGTTTTTTTGGTTTTGGTTTTGGGTTTTTTTTAATAGTGTGAATCCTTGTAACATCACTGGCTGATCAAAGGCATTTTGGAGCTTGCTTCTGGCTATCATCTTTTGCTGAGAAGATAATTGCATGGAATATATGGGGACTATTTGTTTCTAATTGTAGAAAGGATTCCTTCCTACAAGTCTTGACAGTCATTTCTGGCATTTCTTACTGAGTTTCAGTACTGCTTGTTTTCTAGCCAAATGTCAGTTTCTGTCTGAATATTGTCCAGCTCTGCATTTGCTTCTATGACATTGTGCTTTTTCCACTATTCAGATTATTACCCTAGGAAGGTTAATGTGTATGGCTGAATGGAGGCATGATATTTGAATGATTTCAAAAGTACAGCAAGACTCTTCTGTCCTGATTATTATATTTCTTAGTGGATTGGATGACTTGGAAAACAATCTCTTTGGAGACATTTCCGTGTCCCCTATTTTGTGCTTCCCCTCTGGAAGGCATTAAACATACAGACTGGTATCCTAATTCTACACAAATAGGTTAGATGTGATGCGGTCTCCTTGGAAGGAATTTGTTTATAGTGACTGAAAATTGACACTCTGAATTTAAAGTTAAACCTCTCCAATTGAGAAATGTTGCTTTAGAGTTTTCTAATGTACTAATATGGGGATTTCAAGAATATACTGGTATGTTTTTATGCTCATCTGCAATCTTTTGTTGCTCATTATGGGTATGCTGGTTTTAAAGGAAGAAAATAAGTTAAAATCCTGGTCTGAGAAACAAGGAGTGAAGGGCAGGGGGATGAAAAGGGGGTGATGGCTTATGTTTAATGGTCAGACAGAATTAGATAGCTTATCAGAACTGAAGAATGTCATTTAATGCTCATTTGCTTTTTATAGAAATCTCAGTTGGAACAGGATTTAAAATAGTATTACTGGTACTGCACAGCACACTGCAGAAAAGAAGTATTGACAAGCTACAGCTTCAAGCATTTGCCATAATGCAACAGAGATAGATCATTTAGGTGGGTCTTGTTTTGATTTGGTTTTTATTACTAATAGCCCTTCTTTCCACCTACTTTAAAAGACCTTGTTTGTTTGTTTTTGCTCTTTTTACTGTAATTGCTTTAGGATTTTGACCTGCTGCAACAATCTCAGAAGAGAAGCAAAACAGCCAGCTGGGAATGGTTACCCTAATTTGATCTGCAGCTACTGCTCTGACTTAATCTTCTGTTGTGTGTGGACCATAGGCTTCAGTATTAATGATATAGTATTTGTATGTTCTGCTGTGTCACAATTGGCAATAGGAAATTATTTTCCCACCTATTGTTAATATATTGTTAAGAGGAAAATATTTTCTGTTATCCATGAATATTGTAAAGTTTCACTCATATCAACTTGCATCAAATATTCATCAGTTTGCAGGAATGGACCCCAAAAATATTTATCTCACCACAGGACAAGCTATGTGCTGAGACAGAGATGTATTTGATAATTTTTCTAAAGATAAGCTGCAAGAGTGTTCTCCTAATGGATGCCAGACATATGTGGGTTACCAGTTTGATAAACACACTGCAAATAATATCTAGCAGCTGTCTACACTAAAATAAATGGGCTTTTTTTATATTTGCCACATTTTTAAAGGATTTTTCTAATCCTCCATAAACAAGAACAGTGTTTATATAATACAAGCAGGTTTTGTTAGATTACAAAAGCAAGAAATGAAGAATTGTTGTGTGGGTTTATTTTTTACATTTTACATTGGCATATAGGAATATTCAGTGTCATTTTCACTTGCTTTTCTTGTCTCTTGTCAGTTTAACTCAGACCTTTGATCTTCTTTAAATGTCTGCTTTGTGCTGCCTCCATTTCTGATCTGTAATAAAATAGATATGTCCCTATGTTGATATTGAGTAAGGAAAAACATCAACATTTTTGAACACTGTAAGTCAATAATTTTTTCTCCATGGAAGAGACAGTGATTGATGACATTACTATGTGTACTTAGAGCAATTTCTGTATTATGGAAGGAAAAGATGTTTCTTCTCTAATTAACTGTTTCATTTTCTAATTAGGATGCTAACATCAGTGTGTCCCTTGTGTGTTCTTTCTCTTTGCACTGTTCAATCTAGGTCATACTTTCTGTATCTTTCTGCATAGCACAGTAAAAATTAGATAAGGTTAGAATTAGTGATAGGCTAAAATACCTAGAAATAATTTTAATAGTTATAGAGCTTAAAGCTATGAATATCCTGCAAGGATTTACATTTGGACTCTGATTTCAGGCTCAGTTCTACAGCACATTAACTCATTTGCAACCCTTAGTACAATGCAGTATTTCTATCCTGGGCTTGCTAACACTACATTAGATAATGTTTACATATATGAATGATCATGAGCTGTTGGGTTTTCTTTCCACTTAGTGCCAAACCCAAGCAAAAAAAAGAATGGAAAAGAAGATATATTTGTCTACAAGTTATTTAAAAGGTCACAATTTCAAAACAAAACTCAAGTAATCTTTCATTAAATTTTCCCTTTTTTCCCCTATCATTAAAAAGTTCATATTTTTTTCAGAATCCAGAGCCTTCATAAACCAGCTTTGACTGCCTCCATTTTATGCAGATAAAACTAAGCAGCAAATTCTGCTACAGGAAAACATCCCTTTGCAAGGTTCTGACATCAAAGACAAAAGTGTGAGTTAACAAAGAAATCCAATCATTGCGTTGAACAATTACTAAATTTAGGGCAGACTTCCACAGCAGTACTTATGTGCTCAATTCCCAATGATTTCAGTGAAGGAGTGGAGGGGAAGAAAGCACTAAGCATCAACTCTTTTATGATAGCTGTCTCCATGAAGAGAATTGTGAACTTTTCTATTTTAAACATCTAGGTCCAGCACCCATCAGGAAAGGGAGAATGAAGGGGTTGCTTAGCTTGAAGGGGAGACGGAGGGAGGATATTATAAATGTGCCCATAGTTGATTGGAAAAGAAGTATTAGGCTTAAATTGCAGTGAGAAAGCTTTAAGTTAGGCACAAAGAACATAACAGGTTCTTTACAGTAATGATTGTAAGGCATTGGTCAAATAAGGTTTTTGAGATTAAGCCATGATGCTTCTTGTCATCAGTATGATAACAGGTACAGTTGATGCTGCCTTAAAACAGGTTTGCGGTCTAGATTACTCTTGAAGTTTCTTATAGCCATGGTAGTTTAGCCACTGTTGAAATATCAAAACAAAAACCACCACCACGAAAAAATTAGTTAACCTGGATGATAGATAGCAAATGTTGTCTCTCTTAACGTCACAGGGAGGTTTAGGGTGGGAGAGACCTCTGGAGATCATCTAGCGTAACTTTCCATTGAAAGCAGGACCTTAGATAAGGTTAACCGGGGACAGGTCAAGCCAAGTCTTGAATATTTCCAGCAGGTGAGATTTGCATCACTCCTCTGGGCTACCCATCCCAATGTTTAGTTGTTCTCATGGTGAAGATTTTTTTTTTCCTATATGCAAACAAAATTTCCCCTGAGTCAACATGTGTTCATTGCCTCTTGTCCTGTCACTGTCCATTTCTGTGGAAATGGAATCTCCATCTTCTGTATAACTACTTTTCACAATTTGGAAGTGGAGTGATAAGATTGCTGCTGTTGCTAAAGTCTGCATTTCTAGTGAAGAGATAAAAACAACCAAAGTTTTGTTATGTATCTGACTTTCCCCTGAGATCTTGTTTGTTTGACCTTTTTCTCAAAACAAAAACAAACCAACCAACCCAGAAAACCAAAACCACTTTGGAGCGTACAAGGCACGCATACAGGTGTGCCTGTTCCTATCTTCCCCAAAGGCCAGGAGACTTACCTGCAAAGCTGGGAGATCTGTTTTCAAGTTTCTCAGTATGGTCAGAGTCTTGATTCAACACTTCTCAACAGAACACCTCTGACTCACTGAGTATCTTTTTGGTTAAGCACTTCCTAGGATGCTATTATTACTAATGAGAGAAAGGTAGTATAGCCTACAGTCAGGACTCCCAGCCAGCTTTCACAAGAGTGTGGCAGAGACGAAGTTTCTAAGAGATTCAACTACTTTTAATAATTAAATAACAGTTTAAAAATGTGGCATTTTTATGTTAGAAGGATAGTATTGTGCTTTGATACTAATTTTTGTTATGTTCTGTATTTGCTTTTATGAAGACAAGAAAACAAGGGAGCAGAGAAAGAAATCGTTAACCCTGATTACTATTCACAGATAAATGGAATATATAGTAAAGCTATCCTAAAGCACCTTTAAGATTTCTTAAAGCATCATTGTAGTTCTAAACTGGTTTCATGATAGTGTAGTCATAATTTCAGCTGAATAACTTGCATCTTATGCCATTATCAGAGGGACTCATGTAAAAACTTTTTGGGGGTAGTATTCACTTACGTCATAGTTTTTGTAAGAATTTAAAGAACATAACAGGCAATGTTTATCAGATCATTTAAAACAACCAAAACTAGTTGGCTGTTCCTGATATTTTTTGCTTTAATAGACCACTTCAGTAGTTAAGAACTGAGTTTCTCTCAGCTCTAATGTTACCATATGTTGTTGATATATAAACTGATTCTGCAAAATGAATATGTTCAAGAATAATTCCTAGCCTTCAGTATTGAGGAATCAGTGAGCACAAGTGACCTGAAATCTGTTTTCATAAACTGTTGTAATTGTTTTCAACTTCTTGAACATTATTCTAAACCATAATTAGGCATGAGGAACTAGCTAAAGTCTGTTCTGTAGCTGGAAAGCCGAACTTCCCTCCATCTCACTTTAGCTGAACTGCCACAACCCTTGACATTTCAAATGCATTGAATATTTTATCATTCCGTTCCTATGGATATGTTTTGTTAAGACATAATCCAAAGTAGCAGATCCAGAAATAGAAGAGTTTTGTTTTATTTTAAAGCTGACTTGCCGTGTCACACCTCATTTGTCATGCCATTCTGTGTCTCGTAAACAACCAAATACAATGATATGCTCCATAAAATATGAGTTATGCTTCCAAGACTATACAGGTTGTTTCCATTTCTAATGGCAATACATGTACATGTCTGTCTTTATATTCAGTTGGTGGATCTTTGCTTATCATTTCTGGAAATAGGTAAATGGTGAATGACAATATTTGTGGCATGCATTCTATCTCTTGCAGAAATATATATTAACTTGTCAGTCTAAACTGTTGGATTTTATTGCTTTATTGGTTGGTTGGTTTGTTTGTTTGTTTGGGGTTTTTTTGTGACCAAATTGTAAGTAATTTTAAAACTACCATGATTTTCAGAAGGTAGGTACTTCGCGTTTCTAAAAGGCAAGCTACTTGTGTCACAAACTACTAAAATTTGCTACTTACTTGTCATAATCTGGGGCATTTATGTATGATGCCCAGCTTTGGCAGGAAAGCCATCATGAAACACACTGGTCAGCTGAAAAAAATTCTTTATCTTTGCAAACAACCAGGTAATCTACAGCACAAATCCCTCTGTTCATGCACTATACTTTCAGTTGCATCAGAAGTTAGTATAGTATCATGGTTTCAGAAATGCTGTCAGCTGCTTAGTCTTTCTCCTGACAGTATGCAGAATTGGAGCATATGAAGGAAGGCTCTTATTGCTTTGAATAAGAAAAAGTACTTTCTTAGGTACCAGTGCAGACAAAACAAGTAAATAGTCTGAACCTGATTCAAAGTTCATTGACGTCAGTGAATTTCTTTCCCTTGACTTCTGTAAGTTCTGAATAAAGTCCTAAGGGAACAGGGCGATAAATGTATTGGCATTAATGCTAATCTTACTTAAATGCTATAGATTACATTATTGTCTGACATTCAAGCCATAATTACATAAATCTGCTGCATGTATTTGCTGTCATTTTTATAGATGTTTCATTCACTTAGGAAACAAACAAACCCACAGTGTTCTGTTTGCTTTAGTATGCAAGAGATTTGAGTGCTTAAGAAGTGTATTTACATTCAAGTTGCCTGTAAAGATGCCATTTGAGTGTGCAAACTCAGTGAGAGGTATGATAAAGCCAACTTCAGTTCTCAAACGATAAGAAAGTATCATTCCTAAATCCGTTCCATAAGTTAATTTAAAAAAAACTGAGAAAGAAGGGAGGTGAGGATACCAGATTGCAGATTCCCAGAGGCAAAGTAATATATGGACCGAGCAAAGCCATGGGGAAGATAATTCCAATCAGACAGTTATAATGAGATAAGCCAGATAGGTATGATCAAAATCAGTTTAGCTTTAGGAAATTGAAAAAGAAAAAAGCAGAAAATTAGAAAGGTATTAGAAGTGTATAATTTAAAGCCCTTATCATGAAAAGGAGAAAAGCTAGAAATAGAGGTAGCAACATTTGGAGGGTGTCCTGGTTTCAGCTGGGATAGAGTTAATTGTCTTCCTAGTAGCTGGTACAGTGCTATGTTTTGAGTTCAGTATGAGAAGAATGTTGATAACACTGATGTTTTCAGTTGTTGCTAAGTAGTGTTTAGACTGAAGTCAAGGATTTTTCAGCTTCTGATGCCCAGCCAGTGAGAAAGCTGGAGGGGCACAAGAAGTTGGCCCAGGACACAGCCAGGGCAGCTGACCCAAACTGGCCAACGGGGTATTCCATACCATGTGACGTCACATCTAGTATAGAAACTGGGGGGAGTGGGGGCAGGGGATTGCCGCTCGGGGACTAGCTGGGTGTCAGTGCGGGTGGTGAGCAATTGCACTGTGCATCATTTGTACATTCCAATCCTTTCATTATTACTGTTGTCATTTTATTAGTGTTATCATTATCATTATTAGTTTCTTCTTTTCTGTTCTATTAAACCATTCTTGTCTCAACCCACGGGTTTTACTTCTTTTCCCAATTCTCTCCCCCATCCCACTGGGTGGGGGGGAAGTGAGTGAGCGGCTGCGTGGTGCTTAGTTGCTGGCTGGGGTTAAACCACGACAGAGGGTTAAGGAAAAGCAGTGTTGCCTGTACCTTTATTTCAGCAGTGTATTTGACTCCTCAAACAGTTGGGGGGGGGGTTTGTTGTTTAAAACTGCCTTAAACTGTTTAAAAGGCAGTTACAACTACTCTAGGAAATACAGTTCTCAGTCACTCCAGGTTGCTAAGGGTTCAGCGTGCATTTTGATTTGACTGTTTCCTTTTCTGAGCTGTGCATATGACAATTTGGCTCTGTGATGAAAAACATTTTTTTTAAGGGGCAGGTGGAAAGGGAGGGAGGAGGAGAGATACTGGATTCTCTTTCTCTGACACAAACAGAAAATGCAGATAAATAACAAATACAGTTTTTGTGGTGGTCGAGAATTTTCTACTCATAAGGATGTTTTCTATGGATAGCAGGCATCGTGATTCTCTTTATGCATTTCTTGAGGTGAACAACGGGTTGAAGGTCCTACCTAGCATCTCTGCATATACCTTATTCAAGGCAAATCATAAAGTTGTAAAAGGAGATTCCTTCTAACTGCAATGTGCTAGTTATTAGACCACTTTCCTTATTTCAAAACCTAACTCTGAAGTCAAGGCATAAATGTGTGTAATATGAAAGTTCAGAAGAAATCTTCTTGCTCATAACACTCATGTTTGCTCCCTAGCATTTCTGACTATGTAGCTGAAGTACAACAGTCTGGATAAAGTTACAGCTTCAGAAATCCTTCAAACAAACAAATCTAAAGAGATGTAGATAGACCTGAGAGGTCCACTTTCTGCAAAACCATATCCCAGTATCAATACTTCACCTAACCCCACCATCCCTCCCTTGGGTATCAGAGCCATCTGAAGGCAGTGAGGTGCCTGCACTTTTTCCTCCTCTCAGCCAGCTGCAGGAGCTCAGGCGCTAGAAGTAGGCTATGTGCAGGAGGCAGCTTTTCAATGTTTGAATGCCATGGGCAACATCTACTCTCTGCCTTTCCTGAAGAGAAGGGAGTCTGCTGACGGGACAGAAGTCTTCTGTGTCCAGGTTTGATCTGTGGGCCACCAGTTGTGCCCCACTGAACACTATGGACTTCCTAAAACAAGCATAGATTATGTAGTAAATATTTCTTTCTCCAGTCTTTAGGGGAACATACACACATGTGGGTTTGCAGAGTTTTGTCCTCTTCCAATTTTAATGTGACTGGCACTTTTGTTTGCTATTTACAGGGAAGGGGTTTTTTGCTATTATTTCTGGCTTTTGCAAGTATATGCACCTTGAGAAAACTTCTCTGTGTTTTTTGGTTTTAGGGTTGTTGGGGTTTTTTTTGTGTGTTTTTGCAGGGTGTTGTCTAGGCAAATCACCAACTTCCCAGAAATTGTCCTGGTACCTCTCCTAACAGAGTGCACTCCACTTAAATTTGGTAACAAAATGTTTTGGGAGCATTTTTATTTCATTTCTGGTCAAAAAGTTATACTGTAGGTCCCTTCTAACAACTTTGGCAATGGATCATTTCTTTGACTATTCCATTTATAACTCCAAAAACTACAGCATGAATTTAACTTCTACTTTTGTAGTTCCAAAGCCTTTGGGATTAACATTGCAAATTAGAAATTAAAATTGACTTTTTTTTCCTTTTTCCTTGGTTTAACTTCAAATAAAGAAGCGATTTGTATAAAAGGTGTATATGAAGCTGGATTTATAGAGTGAACTTCATTAAACTTTACTCCAAATTTCCTGTGTGCAATATTTAAAAAAAAAAGAGGATATGAATAAAACACTCAATGAAATAGTCATTTAGCTGTAGCTAAAGTAATTATAAACACAGGATTATTCTCTATATTTTAATGGTCATATTATCCTTCTGGGCAGAAAAAATATTTACATTAATTTTAATAGGACGTAATCACCTTATCAGTATGACTGACTTTATACCAGTGTATGTAAAATTAGCTGGGCAAAATTCAGGACCTAAGCATGGATATCATTACAAGTTAAATCTGCAACTAACTTTGCTAAATGAAGATCACCAGCAGCTGCTCATATTAGTTGCTATCTTTAGGTCTTGGATTAATCTGCATGACAGCAAAAGTGGGTCTTAAAAGTGCTGAACTACAGTGATTATAACTTCATCTCAAGCGGCAGTTACAAAAGACCTGTGCCCTTTGGGTAGGCAGTGTTAAATTGTTGGTCTGGAGAAGCAAGTGTCAGTGACCTTTCCCAACACAAATGCGCACACATTTATTCATCTCTACACTGATCAGCATCTGCTACCCCAAGCTTAGGTCTGCAAGTTGCAAACAGTGAAGTTTTTGACAAATTCAACTTAGCTGCCAAAATGATGGAAGAAGATTAAATCTCAGCTAGCTAGAATATTAGTATAAGGCTTCTCTTACTACTTTTAAAAATGTCCCTCATTCCTAGTCTGTCACAGCAGACTAGCCCATCTCTTCAAAAATTTCTCTGATGTCTACAAAAACCTGTGAAATGACTTACACTGCTGGAAAAAGTGGCCAAAGCTTGTCTTGCCAGTCATTATTATTACTCTACTGTTTCTGTATATGTTGCTGTCATGTCATATGCTCACATTGTCTCTTGTCTTATGTTAATATGGTGAATTGTCTGGGACGTGGAGCTTCCATTTCGTCTCGGTACATACAGTGTCTGATACAAAGGCGTCTGTGACTGAAACTTGTTAGCAGTAGTGTAAATGTATCTTGTAGGTATATGGAAAGAACAGTTGAAATAGAGCATTTATGTGTAGGAGAACCTTCTCAAGTATTTTCAGAAGAACTAAGGATAAGCTATTTATGTCATTAAACAGAGATTAGAGTTGTCACACATGTACCTCTGACTAGGAAAATCACTCTGATTCAATCCTAGCTCAGAGCTTGAACATAATATATATGAAAATCACGTAACTTTTCTTATGTTTATGAAAGCGTAAGAAAAATGGTACATTAAGACTAGCTTCTGCTTCAGTCTCAAAAGTTTACAAAATATAAGGATACTGGGGTGAGAGCTGGAGTGCATAAAGTGATCTCTGTAGACTTACAAATCTTTGTGGGGTGAAAAAAGTTATAATTTGTGTGCACAAAAACAATTGATGTTAAATCAGTTGTCAAGTTTTTACCTAATTATGGGCATAGAAGCTCCTGTATATTAAAAAGCCTACTTCAACTCTTGTTTACGTGTATAGTGGAACTGAATTGGGTGGACTTGAATTATGATTTATAACAGTAAAATATGATAACAGAGAGTGTTAGTGGCCCAGTTCCTGCAGCCTTTATTGCATGAATATAGCGTGATTCTTCCATGTGTAGTAAATATTAATAGAAGAAAAAATACTGCTTATGCTGTTCCAATTAACAAAGTAAATTTAACTGTTGTATGCAAAGCCATCTAGTGAAACACTTGGCATTAAATACTTCAGTCCTGTTGTTAACAGTCTTATATATTACATTTGCTAAAATCTGGCAATATGTGCGTCGTTATTATACAAGTTAAAGAGCTGAGATATCTCATCTGAGTCTTGTAAAGGAAAGCATTACTTAAGAGCTAAGTATACAAGTATGAAATGAACAGGGTATCAATTTATAAGTGGAACCAGAAAAAAAGAGAATAATTTTGGTAGACCGCTTTATTATAACACCTGACATCTACCACTTCTAGCAAAGGATAAAAGGAACATTGGGAAGAAAACATGAATATAAGAGCCCAGTGTTAAAGGCTATATGTAGACTTGTGGCAGTGGATGCAGGAAAAACAACAAGCCTTGTTTTAGAAAAATACAGCTGGCATTTTTACAGACCTGTTTCTAACTCCTTGTGCAAAAAATCTGACAATAGTGTGAGAAACACTTTTGGTAGAATAACACTGAAGCCTTCACTATCAGCGTGAAACATCTGAAAAGGAATGGCAATATGCGTTAGGGGGAAAAAAGTAATTTCAGCAGAATTTTAGGAAGGTGGAATTGAAAGTCTTTGGAGAGGATAACAATGCTTAAATTATATAGTCTTTATGATGTAAATTACTGGATGTGAATGCATTTTTTGTCATTTGGAATTATTTTTAAGATATAGAAATGTTATTTCAGCACAGGCTATCTGAGAATAACAAACTTCCCCCTATAGTTTTAGGTTTTGGTAGCTAACCTGACTGGGGATATACAAGAGAGTGTAAGGCAGAAATTTTTCAGATAAGTCTGAGAGGACGTTGTCATTGAAAATACCATTGGTGGAACGTTCAATACATCCTTCTAAAATGACAAAGTCATTGTAGTTTGTTTCAAAATATTTTTTTTCACCAGTTCCAGGTTTGCTGTTATGTACTTCCTTGTCTATCCATGCTCTGGACATGTTTCTTGCAGCACGAAAAAACCCTGCATTCTTACCATCCATTCCAAAATGGTTAAGTAAAATAGTTTACCATATTTATGAAAGATAGTATCTTGTAATTAAAAAAAATGGTATTCCCCTGCTGAAAGGGTCACTGACTGGGTCCATACATTGTATGTGCTTATTTATCATTTTGCAATGCAGTTATCAACTTGGATACATGGACAAACTTGTTATTTTGTAATATTATTTTTCTGGAGACTTTCTGGGCTCTGATAACGCTCTTTGTATTTTCCTTCCTTTTCTCCAAGCTATGTACTTTTGGGAAGATGATCTATGTTCTGTAATATAGGGATCATTAGGAAAGTTCAGTGTTTGAAGATTTCCTTTTGTCCAGATTCAAGCCAAACAGTTAAAATATTCACAAAATAGAAACAGTAATAAAAGATTCAATTAAGTTATGTCAAAAGGTCAGCACCAGAAAGTTCATTTTTTACAAGGTTGCTGCACCTTTTATTGATGAGAAAATATCTAATAATCCTATTTAATAAAATCATTAGCATTAACTGTTTTATTCACATAAACATTTGACCTGAAAGTGAAGTCAAAATTCAGTGGAGTTAAAAAGATAAAAGAAGTATTTCCTTTAGATCTTGAAACACTGAAAAATTGCAGAGTTTCCACCAAAGATTTTTTTTGTAGTACTGTCTGTTTTGATGAAAAGTTGAGCATTTTGATCATCTTTTAGTCATCCCTAGTTGTAGGCTTATTCAGTAAACAAGTGGTGCAAACAGATGTTGCTAGCAGACATGGTGGTTTGCACAGCAGTTTGTGGGCTCTGCTTCCAGATCTTCTGGGAACTTCTTGGAGCCTCAGGGTGTGTGCTGGTGTGTACTGGTGCAGCTGCTGATGCTGCTACATAGCTCCTAGAGGCTTTTGCTTCTATTAGCAAAGTTGCAGTTTCTAATAGTGTCCGTCAGCTATTGCTGGTCAAAGGGTAATTTAACCTGCTGTCTTCAGCTGACTTCTAAAGAGGCAGTGGTAAGCCCCATCCAGCTGGTGCTAGGGAGAAACCTGTACTGCCTCCCAGTCCGGAGGGCAGCTCCCAGGGGCGGCTAACACATGCGTTAGTTTGCGCAGGAGCATGCACGGAAAGGGGTCAGAAATCGCTGCGTTCAGCGTACAAGTGGTGATGCACCACAGCAAAGTGCCACGCTCAGCTCTTACTGGAGCAGCACGTGGGACATGTGGGCCCAGAGTGGGTCTGGAGAGAGGATGCAGGGCCTAAAACTGAACACAGTATTCCAGGTGCGGCCTCACCAGTGCCGAGTACAGGGGGAACAATCACTTCCCTAGTCCTGCTCGCCATGCTATTTCTATTACAAGCCAGGATGCTGTTGACCTTCTTGGCCACCTGGGCGCACTGCCGGCTCATATTCAGCCGGCTGTCGGCCAACAGCCCCAGGTCCTTTTCCACCAGGCAGCTTTCCAGACACTCTTCCAAGCCTGTAGCATTGTGTGGGGTTGTTGTGACCCAGTGCAGGACCCGGCACTTGACCTTGTTGAATCTCATACAGTTGGCCTTGGCCCATCGATCCAGCCTGTCCAGATCCCTCTGTAGAGCCTTCCTACTCTCAAGCAGATCAACACTCCCGCCCAACTTGGTGTCATCTGAACTGACTGAGGGTGTCCTTGATACTCTCATCCGGATCACTGATAAAGATATTAAACAGAACAGGCCCCAGTGCTGAGCCCTGGGGAACACCACTTGTGACCGGCCACCAACTGGATTTAACTCCATTCACCACAACTCTTTGGGCACAGCCATCCAGACAGTTTTTTACCCAGTGAAGAATATGCCTGTCCAAGCCATGAGCAGCCAGTTTCTCCGGGAGAATGCTGTGGGAAATGCTGTCAAAGGCTTTACTAAAGTCCAGGTAAACTACATCCACAGCCTTTCCCTCATCCACTGAGTGGGTCACCTTGTCATAAAACGAGATCAGGTTAGTGTCCTTGCCTGTAGGAGGTGTGTGTAGGCTGAGAAGCTATCACCAGGTTAAGGATCTGCAGGAGGTGAACTCATTGAGCAGCTCCAGGGAAGGTGAAAAGGAGATTGATGGGGTCTTCACAGAGACCCTGCAGAGACTGAACCCCCAGCTGCAAGAGGAGGGTCAGCTAGCGACTGGTCAGTTGTGGGCAATGGAGAATATCTGCCACAGCAGGCTGTGCTGGACATGTAGCAGCTCGGTGGGGAAAACAGGCAGGGAAGAAGAGGAGGGAGCTGCCCTCTGTGCAAAGGAGCAGCTCAGATGCCTAGAGCTATTTTATGGGATGGAAGATGGTCTGGTGAGCACTTGCGGGTCAAGATCTAAGAGGCCGGCGAGGGCAACACCATGGGGGGATGTTGACGCGGAAGTCACGGACACTGCACACAATCAATGTGATCAAGCAGATGCCACTTTATTGCCCTAATAGCTCAGTTTATATACTCATTTTGGTTCCCGATCACGCATAAGCTGATTGAAGATTGGTTAGCATGTGCTGTCCACGCGCCTAAAGCAATAGTTTGATTGGATAAGACTTTCTGATCACGCGAATGGTTCCCCCCGCCTGTACCCTGTTCTGTGTCCTCCTTTCCGTCACGTAGGCCCAACTTTGTCCTGCTTTTTTGTGCTTGCTCCATCAAAATTGTAACAACAATTATCCTTAACAAAGCGTCCTTGAGGCCAGCTGCTTGCAAAGCATCCTTGAGGCCTGCTGCCTATAAAGCGTCTTTGGTTCACAAGTTAATCAGGTCCATCGTGCCTGGATTGTTCACTATGTGTCCATTACTTTCCAAGTATCCCACAGGGGGAGACTTATAGACTACTGAGTCAGGATGAAGAAGCATGAAAAGCCTTCTTTAAATGACTTAAGGAAGTCTTGGGATCACAAATGCTGGTGCTCATGGGAGACTTGAGCGTCCCTGATATCTGCTAGAGGGGCAACGTGATGGGATGGGAGCAGTCAAGATTTCTGGAGGGTGACAAGTATAACTTCTTGATAGAGATACTGGTTGGCCCAACCAGGGATGACACACAGCTGGATCTGCTGTTCACTGGGAAAGAGGTGCTGATTGAGGATGTGGCAATTCATGGCAGCCTGGGCTGTAGTAACCATGAAATGGTGGATCTGAAGATGTTGAGGGAGAAAGGAGAGTCACAGAATCCGGACTCTTGGTGACAGGCAAGCAGACTGCAGCTTGTTTAGGGAACTGTTAGGTGGGATCGCTTGGGTAACAGCTCTAAAGGGAAAAAGAGATGAGTGAAGCTGTCATGGCTTTAAGGGTAGCATCCTACAGGCACGAAAATGATCCATCCCAGTACTCAGGAAGATAGCTAGACATATTCTTTAGTTAATCAGTGAGACATATCAAAATACTTTCTTTAGTTAATCAGGGAACTCCTGGCAGAGATCCAATGCAAATAAAAACCCCACAAAAAAAAACCCAAACAAAAAAAAAAAACCCAAAACCCCCCACCCTACCCCCAAACCAGCATATATTAAGTGGAAGCAGGGACAGATTACAAATGAGGAATTCAGAACTTTGCCCAGGAATGTAGGGTTGCTGTCAGGAAAACCAAAGCTTACAGGGAATTGAGACTTGCAAGAAACATCAGTGGCAACAAGAAGAGCTTCCACTGCTACCTTAGTGGTAAAAGGCTGAATAAGGAAAATATGAGACCGTGGCTGAACAGCATGGTTGATTTAGGGACTGTGGGCACAGATAAGGCTGAGTTACTCAGTGTCTTCTTCAGTCTTCATTGGGGTGGTTTATCAGGCCTTGATGCTTAGTGAAAGGTTTGAAGGAGGAGAGGAAATACCAGCAGTGAGTGATGATCAAGTCAGAGACTGCATGTGAGAACTGCACCCATATGTGTTCCTGAGACCTGACAGGCCGAGTTTGAGAGTGCTGAAAGATCTGGCAGATATCCACAAATTGAAATACAGGAAATTATATTTAAACGTAAGAAACTCCTTTATGGTGACAGTGGTCAAACATTGCAACGGGTTGCCCAGGGAAGTTGTGGAATTTGAATATCCGTTCTTGGAGATGTTCAAAACCTGACTGGACATGGTCCTGGGCAAACTGCTCTAGCTGATGGTGCTTTGAGCAGGGGGCGTGGATTAGATGATTTCCAGAGTTGTCTTCCAACCTGCAGTGATTCTGTGACCTGGAGAAGGGTTTTCTAGCTGGATATAAGAAAAAGCTTTTTCTCCCTGAGGACAATCAACAATGAAGAAGGCTGCATGAAAAGGTTGTTCAATCTCCATTCCTTAACACGCTCACAATCAGACTTGTTAAAGCCCTGAGAAATTAGTTTGATCTGATCTCTCAGCTGAAGTGCTTCGAGTAGGAGTTTGGTCTAGAGGCATCCTGAGGTGCCTTCCAACCTGAATTATCCTGTGAACTTTGCAGTTACTGTACATCATCAGCTGAAAGGCCTGTTGAAAGAGGAGAGATGGAAGTTGGTGGCTGCATACGGACAAGGTTTTAAGCAGCCTCTGCATCAGCACTATTTCCTTTTCCTAGCCTGTGAGATTGGTTCCTCCTCTGGCTCTCTTTGCTTATATGGCTTTAGTTTAGCCACCTTGAAATTAGGATATTTTAGTGCTTATTTCCTTTTTTTCTGCTACCAATTTTGTTGTCCATTGAAGACAGTAGAGGATTTGAGAACAGAGAACATTTATGAGAGAAAAAACACAACTTCTCAGCTGCTATCTGCAGAGGTCAGGTATCTGAAACTATTATTCAGCACTACATTAAATCTACCTCTAAGCCTCAGAGTTCTGAGTTAAAAAAATCTGAGGCCACATGCTCTGAATGCTGATTCCATATGAAATGGTCCATCTGGTTTAAGTATGTTTAGAAATATTCATGGGTTACTTTTTCACCGACAGGCTCTTTCTGGTACTGTCAGTCGTCTTGCAACACCAGGACAGCATCACATAAGCTCTTTATTTCTTCTTCAGGTACCAACACAAATGACACAAATGCTGGCACACCATCAGTATAAATTTTGTACTGAAGATCTAGCAGCAGTAATCATGGCACCATGACCTGATTATATAGCAGTAAAGAAGGATAAGCAGATTTTTTTTTTTTTGGTGGATGCAGGGTTCTATAGAAAACAGAAAGAGCAGATACTGTGTAGATTTGTGACATACCAGTAACATATGACAAGATCATGTAAAGAATAGTCAGTGATAATCTTAGTAAGTAATCATTTACTCTCTTTATGGTTATACGTGGAGATGAAGAATGAAATAGCGTCTGAAAAGTAGGAAGTGATTTGTACCTTTTTGTACCAGAAACTTAACCTAGAATTTCCTGTCTCTTTCACTATATTCATCTAGGAATTAAATTTGTCAGCCTTGACTCCAGATTAATATGTTTTATTGTTTCTTTTTTAGAAGTCTTTTAGGAAAATCCTCCTTTATTTTTAGATGTAAAACTACTAATAATACTATGAACACAGTTACTGCTTAAGGCTTTTTTCTTTAGTTCTGTCAAATGGGATTTTTTAAATTTATCTTCATGTAAGAGATTGAGTTAAGAATCTCTTTTTGGCCTCTCTTTGGTCTTGTCCATCATCAGTTTCTATGGAGATTTTTATTTTCAAATCACCTTTTGCTTGCAGCCATAAATAACCTAGCAGAGAACAGTGCTGAAACTCATTTTTTTTCAAGTAGAGATTCAACAGTAATACAAAGTATTAATGCTGACCTCATATGCTTACATCAACAGATTGGCACCTCAGACTCACACATTCCAGGCAGTTGGAAATTTATTCTACTTTGACATTGATAAGGTTGCTATTAAGGCTGAGAAAGTGAGTTTGGACGTTTGAGACTCTATTGCTTTTTGAAATGGAATAGAAAAGCTTGTGATATCTTGGTGTATATTATTATTAAAGCAGTTTACCACAAAAGAGTAGGGAAGAATACATGGACTTTTTTCTTGAAGTTGTTTCCATTATTCTAGGGCTCGAGTTTGTGAGAGCTTGAGGCTGCCTTCACCAAGCTAAAAGTTTCTAGTTTGTTCTAAACTGTAGGTACTTAAGTTATAGTATGCCTCTTTCAGTAGTTGTCTCTCATGATGACCTATTTCCATTTAAATGCTACAACTATAACTGTGCATCATCCATTCCATGATAAGGGGAAAGGATAATGGGGTAGTCATAAGGCAGTAAGGAAGAGATGCAGCAAGTAGCAACCAAATGCCCAATGGCTACTTCACAAGTGCAGCTTCATATCTCTGCCGAGTTCAAATGGAAGCTTTTGTGAAGGAAAAAAAGGAGCAGAAACATCCACACAAAAATACAATGACAGTTTGTACATTCAGCACCCTGCAGAGATGGAGAGATTTTTTCAGTTATCAGTGCAATTATCCACAAATGTATTTGTGATGATTAATAGGACAACTTGAAAATTCAGTTTTGCAGCAGTAACAGTTAAAAAAAAAATTACGTAGGAATGGGAATGCTGCAAAAATATTTACATTTTAAAATGCCAAGCTGAAAGACTTTGATGACACTTTGATGTAACAACATGTAACGTGCCAGAATTTTTAGGGGTAAAACTGGTTTTAAAAAATAATAAAGAAAAGATGAAAGCATTTAATAGTTAAAAGGAGAATTGAAGTGAAAAACACAATGGCAGCAGTCCTTTGGCTAATCAACTGTTTTACTTGAAGACGGTAAAGAAATGTTTGTGCTTGATAACCAGGTCAGGGATACTTTGTATCCCAGCAGCATTATGTGGACTACTAAGATTCTTAAAACCCAAAGGCTAGGGGTTGGATTCAAGTGTACAAAGAACTAAATCCTTTAATATGACTTTTAAGATAGTTTAAGACATGTTTTGGAGTTGGGAACTGTTTGAACTGCTTCTTTACTCTGTTCATACCAGGCTTACAATCCGATTCCTACATCCCCTGCTTTACTGAGTTTCTTCTGTTGTGTAAGCCATGTCCTGTTTTTCTCCAATGCTGTACCAGTGTTACTCTACCATCAGCATCAGCTGGCATAAGTTGTAGTGTGAGTCCTGATATAAAGCCAGCTCAGTCCAGATGGAAATCTCAGAGATGAATGACCAAAAGCAAGACTGCATAGAACATGTGCAGCTATATTTTTATTTCTCAGAACCTTTTATTTTCAACACTTTAGCCAAATTTTCATGGGAGTCACAATGTGAATTTTTGGTGCCATGTTTAAAGTTCTGGAATGTAAGGCCCTCTGTTGAAAGGGGCAACTTTTTAATAGAGTGTTCGGGGGTTTTTTGACATGAACAAAAATATGTATTTTGCACCAACCTTCTTTGCTGAGAAATTATATTAAGTTGAGGTCTTACTGTGCTGTGTTTTCTGAATACTTAAGTAGAGAAAAACTTAACATCCTTTCCCGTAAGGTAGCACATATATGGTAATTTTTAATGTTTCTGAATTCTTAGATTAAACAAATTAATGCACCTAACTTTTAAAGACAAATTTACTATGAACTTCCAGTGACACAAAATTATATGACCCCTCATATCAGTTCAAGGAAGTGAATTTTTACTGCATTTTTCAATGCTATTAAAACATCAGTTAAAAGCAGCAGAAGCTGTGTGCATTTCTTCCTCCATCACATATTCTGCAGTACACTTATGTAGTACTGATTTACAGTGGCTTTGTAGAGGTAGAAAAAACTTACAAAGAGGCAAGGTAACAGAGCTATTGACAAAGCACATTTGTGTGTATGTGTAGTATTTGATGTAAATTATTCATGTAAAGGCTAATGTTTATTTTCAGAGTAATTTCAAATGCATATTATAATTGCCTTGTGTATTTGATTAAAGCCAGCAATTGAACGGTACACTATAGAAAAATAATGAAATCATAGAACAATCCATTAAATTTCACCAATTTTACTGACTGTGCCAATGCAATTTTTTTCAGAAGAATAGAAGTAGAACACACCATATTATCTGCTGCAGATAAAACCAGCAAAATAGAGAGTCTGAGGTAAATCTCCTGACAATAATGCCAGACAGGAAAAATGGATCCTTTCCAAGAAATACTACAGGATTTAGTAAGCTGTATATCAGATGTTGGTTAGCATATTCGGTGCTGATTGCCAAAAGAAAAACTTAAGTAAAGGACAGCAGCATTTCTCATTATTTAGCAAGCAAACAAAGGGAACAAACAAGCTATTCAACATATGCACAAAGTATTGTGCAGAGACATCTGGATTGTATTTAGATATGTAATTGAATAAAGATTTCAAATATAAACAAAGATTCTCCTTTATTGCTCATTAGATTGAAGTAGATATGGCCAAACTACTCACTGAAACAACTTAAATGACACTTTCATTCCTTGTTTTCTAAAAGGAGAATATATTTTAATTAAATTCTCTGTCAATTGAAGTAACAGGAATATGGTGAACAAATACCGTCATCTGAGTAGTTCATTAGAGACGTTTGATTTTGAGTGTTTGTGTTACTTGTTTCTCATTTGAAAAGTATTGTATGCTGCCTAGCATACTGAATATGTAGTCTCTTTTTTTTAATCATATGATGCAATAATGACTGACGAGGAGGTTTCAATACATTGGTTTGGTCATGAGGTAGTGTGAAATACATTGTGTTGTGGGCAGCATTTAACTTAAAATGTCAACCTTTCTACTTTAGGTGATTAATCTCAAGTGAGATGTGATAACGAACTAGGTTGTATTGCAAATGCCACCCAAACCAGACAATTTAAGTAAATCCATTTGACTTTGAATCTGCAGTAGGTCAAAAAAGATGCTTGTGGTCGGTTTCTGTGTTTTACTGGGAGCGTTCTGTAGATGCGGCAGCACTGATTATTGCAAATGCAGCGTGTGTAGGCTGAGGTCAGTAATTTGCCATAGGGGTGTATTTAACATAATCTTTCCTGTCTTGCTCTTGATAAGAAAGAACATTTTATTCATCAGTGTGCATATCCTCTAGATGAGAAAATACAGATTTTGCCTCCTATCAGACAGAAAGAAGAAATACTAGTCTGGAAATTCAATCCACTTTATCTCAGTTCTGTCAAGAACTGGCATCATTTCATGGAAAAGGATCACTCAAACTTTTGATGGCCTATAGACAGTCCAACAAACCAACTGCATCGAAGTATCACACACTTTACATTTTGGTTTGTATGCTGAAGCTGCCTGCAAGAAGGTCCCGAATGTAGAAGACTGTCCGATGCATTGCCATCAGCTGGTAAGTACAGAGGTGCAGTGCCATTGGAAGCTGTACAAGAGGACAGTAAGGTTGATGCTTAGTTAAGGTTTTTCAGTGAGGTGCTGTGTAGTTGCAATGCTTTTGTGATGTAGAAATTTAGCTAACCATGACCCCAACGGGTCTGCCTGTAAACTGGAATTAACTGAGCTCCATCCACATCTCTGCCAGAAACCTGCTCTGCTGATCTGCTAGAGATTGCTTAGTCTTGCTGTGTCCCTCCTCTTTGTTTACCTTTTTATACTATAGACTTTACTCTTAATGTTTGTTTGTAAAGTTCCTGAGGTAATCGGATCTTGTTCTTCACAGGACTTCTTATACACTACTTTAAAGAGCATACAGTAATTGACAGAGCATTAAAATGTTAATCTGCCTTGCGAAGATGTCCTAAGAATTCACCGACCCAATACCAAGCATACAGTTGTCTGCTTCACACTGAAGTGAGAAGAAAAATGTATTTTACCTGGACTATTATTTTAATGACTAAGCATAATTTTAGAAGGCTGGCACAAAATTCTTCTGCTTGATCATGGTAATTAACATTACACATGATTTGGTAAGTTAACCAGCTTTTGCATTGTAGCATTCAGAGGAATTGAATACCATAGTTAATTTTAAGACAACACTCGGAACTATAAATTTCCGGTGCTATTTTATGCCACTGAGCAAAGGACGAAAAGCAAAAATAAAACAACAGAATTGTAAGTTGTTTATTAACAGCTGTATATGGAAAACATGTCCTTTCTTGCAAAATGCTTGAGGAAATCTAAAAATTGTCAGGAAATAAAATAGTAGTGCTCTCATTTACATCCACTGCTAACGCATGCATTTGCTACTTTAGGAAAAAAGCTAAGTTTATTTAGTTTTGTCTAAAATATTGCCTGTTTTTATGTACCCGTTAAGTGCAGTATCGAGAAGGGAGCAAAGAAACAATGACATACAGTCATTTTAATCACTAGAATGTTCTCCCTTTGGCTTGAACCTACCAAAAGTGCCTTTACTGTTCTAAAGCTCCAATTTCCATTTACAAACTTGCTTCAATGAATGCACAGTATGGATTGAATTCTCTTCTTTCAGTGAACACATCTGTTATATCTGTGAAACAGCATGAGCACAGTGTTAAGAGAGTTTGGCTTAGCTTTTACCTAGAAACTCACAATAGATGTGCTTCCCAGGGTGCTCTCCTTCTCTCATCCCTGAATGACTGGTCTTCCAATTTTCTACATCAAGGGATCTTTTGGAGCATGACTACTGTATAAATTAGTATTTATGTATTTTTAATGAAATGTACATTTTTATGCAGATACATTAGTCAGGTACATTTGAAATTATGACTCAAAATTTTCATACTTAGTGCTGTCTTAAAAATATTAATTTCAGAAGGGTACATGCACTTTTTGGCAAATGAAGTTATGACAATATAGAAGATAGTTATTGGTGCCTAGCTGGGAGGTAAAAGCCTTAGCACATCACAGATTACAAGGTAAAGAATAGAAATCCAAATGCTTCATTAAAAGTAGAGGACTCAAAATAGAGGATATTCATAAAATACCTTAATTTGAAATGGCACGTTTTCATATATGGTCTCTCAAGAAGCGCTACCCATCCTTCCTGATCCTGAAGCCTGGGATCTTAGACACCTACCTGGTGCCCTAGATCTTGCCATTAGGAAATCAGGGAGTGTGAAGGAGGCCCTTATGAATGTGTATTTCACCAAGATTGCTCTCTTTCTTATTACTATACTGCATAGTGAGTGAATCAGACTGCAGGTGGAAGGAGTAGGAATCATCTTATGCTATATGGTATCTATTTATTCATTTTTTCGTGTGCAAAACAAACACATCAATGATACTGTAAACATTCTCCCTACTTTCTGTATCAGGAGTGGAACTAATATACATCTTCAGTTCATGTAGTATTGTGTAACCTTGAGCAGGAATAATAAGGAAACTAATTTGAGAGTGATGCTGAATATTTGGTAATATGCAGCCCTTAAAGTATGTTTTAAACAGAGCGGGATAAATACCAATTTGTAAACATTTGTCCCATTAGATTTTAAGTTAACCAAGTTAAGGTGAAGGCGTTTGGTTTGGTCCCATTTTATGCATATTCCATAAACGATGCATATTAGATCTCTACAGTGCAGCAAACACTCAACTTTATGCTGTGTTTGTCCTCTATTTTTAGTTGGAAGTATAAAATATGGAGTAGAAGGTAAGGTTTGATGTATAAAGAAGGTGTTTGATGTATTCTTTAAATAACTGCCAAGGAATTATTCATAATCATATATATATATATATATATAGTAGCTATGAAGAGGTGGTTTGTTTTTTTTTTCTTATGTTTGTTGACTTTTGGAGTGCAGCTTAAAGCATTTGTGCTCAGACAGGCTCCCAGCTGAATATTTGATGGCTGTGCTAGCTAATACAGCCAGCAATTCAAAGTGATGGTCTTTGGATTACTTTATTTGGGGAACAAGAGAAGGGGGAATGTGTTTTGTTTAATTGCATGTTTTGAATTCATAGGACATAACGTGTTCTTTGGTGAGGAATGTCAAACAGAAGTAGTTATTTGCTTAATTATGCTCCAAGGCTCTACATTTGTTCCCTTGGACAGATTTATAGAAAGCTTCTGCCTTCTGGCTCTTGGAGTTTCCAGTATTCAGAGAGAATATGAACATTGCTATATCCTTTGCTACCTCAGAGACTGCTGATTTTGTCTCATTGCTCTGTAATGCTAACTCTCGACTGTGAGAGACTGACATTCACAGCGTACACAAAGATCATAGTACGGACTTTAAAACAATGCAGTTTAATTTTTATTTATTTATTGTGTGTGGGGTTTGTTAGTTGGTTTGGTTTTTTGTTTTTTTTTTCAATTTAGTTGTCAGGCCTAAAAATCTTCTACCTTTTTTCCATGGCAATAAGACCAAGCCCCACACCTAGCACCTAAATCTAGGTTTTATTTTAGAAACTCAAACCTCCAAAAATGACATATTCATAAATGCATTCACTGCATGAGGTTGTGTTCAGTAGCACTGAGGGATTAACTGGAGGTGCTTCACAAGCCTGACAGGACAATCACAATTCAGCTTGGAGAATGGGGTGAGCTATTCTGTTTGATGACTATGTCTGATCAAAGGAAGAGACATATGCATACCTCCAGGGATGCCAGAAACCTCCTTTGAGTTATATATCACTGTGTAGCTTGTGTTGGCTGGTGAGTGATAAAGTCAGTGTGCCCCTTTACCAGACTTGTCCAGGGACAAATATGCCAGTTGTTTGCAGTAAACCAGAAGAAGAAACACACATAAACGTTCCTATACCACACCTCAACCTAATATGTAGGTTTGTGACTTTGCTTGATTTACCAGTAAAATGATGACTGCATTTAGCAACACTGATATATGTTCTCTTCTGTCCTGGGATGGAGTGTAACCTCAGAAAAACAGGCAATTATACTGATAACTTCCTATATGTGGTGTTTTGGGGTTTGTTTCGTTTTGATTTTGTCCTTGTTTTGGCAGAGTAAGCTGTGTATTAGAGCCAGTAGCTCCCTTCAAAGACAGAATGACTGTATGTGCCCAGTGAGTCTAAGTTATCATAAGAGCTGCATATTATAGGTGTATTTCCTGTCTTTCATGAATTGCAATTTTTAAGGATTTTTAAAATGGCAAATTTAAGTCCTTTGAGTTTGGGGAGGGGTTTTGTTTTGTTTTGTTTTTTTAAGGGGAGAGTAATATTTTGGGATCACAGGATTTTCTATGTTTGGTTAGGTTTGCTTCTAGCACTTGGGAGGTATAAGTTGTAACAATTGGTGGTAAAGGAGACAGCTCTCATTATCGTGATTTTGAATTCAGCTCCTAGTATGCTTTGTAAAGGTAAAAGATGCTGAGCAATTCTAAATGATAATGCTTAGAATATTTTGATTCAAAGTTGCTGACAATCTGTAGGAAAAAATTGCAGATATTGTCTATCATCTGCTTCCAGAAATCCTGAAAAGTGGTTATATTTTATATTGCTATAACCATCCCTGAGAGAGAACTGTATCCTTCTCCTGAAGTTTTCTCATTTTTTTATTCCCGTAACTCCTGCGAACATTTTGCTAGAAACATCATTTCACTTCTTTCTCTTCCATCAAGCTGTTCATGTTCTAGAAGTCTTCAGTGCACTGTTGCCAAATCTGTAGGTAAAAGGCATCATGCAGCCCATAAGAGATTGGTGTTTCTGGTCACAGGAAGTAAAAAAAGTTAAAATTAAGGATGACAAAGATACCTGTCAATTGAGGAATTTAGAGTGGGATAGCTGAAAGACCAACACTGCGCCACTCAGTGACATAACACGTGAGACTTAGTTAAGATGGGACTAGTGGGTGAGAATGGTTTCTGTCCTGCAACACCTCCAGACCTCCCAGTTCCACCTCTCGGGGCTCGGTCCCCCAGCCCTGTTTAGATGAGCACCAGGGACCCAGGGGAACCGGGCACTCACTCTGACTGCTCAGTGTGCCCAAATCCTGGCTGGTGGTCTCTGTGCTTCCATCTCAGACTCAGGCCCAACTTGTTGCTGGAGGTCCATGAAAGGAGTGAGTTCCTCCTGTACGTCTGAGGGGCTCCTGCGTTCACTATTTATTACTTTCTATAACAGATTGTTGGCACAAGCCACCAATATCATTGCCAATTTCTCTGTATCTAAGGAAATACGGAGACTGCCCATATTTTTTCCACTTTCTCCATATCTAGGGTTGTCACTGGAATTTTTATTACTCTTTGGTCTCTTTTCCCAACCTTGTTATAAGGGTTTGAAGTGGTAACACTTACATAGCAAACTTTGTTTGTTTGCTTCCTTGTTTTCCAGTGCATATAGAATTAATTTAGTCAGAACTGGACAGATGTAGTTTAGGTTTCACTTACCTGAGCAATGCCTTTGTGTGAGCTTCAACTTGTGACAAGAGCAATGAATGATGATGCCAGTTACTTTCCAAGGAAGTTTTTCTTTGACCTGTGAAATCTGGGCAAATGTTACTGCACCACATCAGTCTTGTTCTTTAGTTTCTGATGTCTTCTGCTGATGTGTCTGAGACAAGCCTGTCAAAACCAAAGACACTTGCTTGAGTATCTAGTATGAGATACCTACCAGAACAACCACAAATTCAGTGCTGTTTTCTCTGCTTCTGCCTTGCCCAGTCATCTTGGTCCATCCTTGGGTCCAGCTTTCAGCTGAATGGTGTGAAAAGGAGCCAAGAAGAACTTGGAGCAAATTAGGGAGCTTAATAAAAGCATGCAGGAAGAGAGAAGAGTTGCTATCCCTGTAAAATAGCAAAGGATTTGTGGCAGCAAGATACACTCAGATTTCTGACCCCAAATTATCAGGCTTCTTGAATCCCATCTCATAAACAGGAGTGAGGGCTGCTGATGTGCACCCAGTTTCTGAGCAACAGACTTAGCTCGGAATAGTATGTTTGGTATTGTTTGCGCAGAGATAACACCCTAGATATTAAGAGAGGCTAAGATGTTTGGGACCATGATTTGAATCCCTGCAATTAGTATAAAAGACGTTTGTGTTGTTAAAGGGAGGGAAAAAGGAAGGTGTGATATTCTTTAAGAACTGCTTACTCAAATAATCCCACATTTGGTTCACTTACTTGGACTATCACCGGGTTTATTGTGTTTCCAAGAGCACTGTCAGGCTCTGGGGTACATCCCAGACCGGTAAGGCACATTTGCCCTCAGCAGCATGCTTCCCCTTACGCTGGAGCAGGGAGTGGAAAGGAGCACCATTGCTGGTCTGCACTGGGTGGAGGAGAGCAGTGTCTGATCACACACTTCTGCCTGCTACTCCTGCTTGCTCAGGGGAGTAAGAGAAGCTTCTGGAGGGGAGGGAAGCCTGAAGGAGAAGTTTTGAGGTGTGTGACTGCCTCTGATTATTTCCCTCTCTCTGCTCTCCTCAGCGCCTGTATTCGGAAACTTGAACAGGAAAGTTTTTCTGGTTTAAGAAATATGAGGAAGTTTGTTTCATATGCTCTTCCGCTATCTTCAGCTGGGCTTCTGTCATGTCTGTAAAGCCAGCATAAACTTGAGAGCTGATTGTATGAAATGATTAGTGTGACTAAGTACAACTTCTAAAGTATTCTAAATATATCCCATCACATAGTCATTTCTTTCCTATGCTGCTTTGTTATTAACAGAGATATCCCATGTTATCTAGATTGCACGTATCACAACATGCAGAGTTAAAACTATGCTTTTAAACTGCTACTGGCCAAGCCAGTTTTACATTGTCTGTCACTGTGGCTTCTTTTATAGCCCACAGGGCTAAGCTACCTGCCTTACTGACAATAGCACAGTGAAACGCACATAACCTTTTTTCAAACATTAGTCAATATCTAGTCAACAACTAAATGATATATAGGTAAATAAAGCCAAACTGTTACATGAAGCTTTTCATGACAAATGTATTTCTGGTTCATTGTATCAATAAAAACTATTGTATTCATAACTTAGCCTATTAAAAATCTACACCATACAGCTTTGCATGAATGAAATTTTAACTGCTACATTTCAGACTATCAGAACTACTTATGTAAAAAGATTAGGATATGAGCTGACAGATGTGTCCATGAATGTTTAGCAATTTGTGTTGACTGTCTGAATCTTACTGTTTAATGACTTAAGGCCTTATTCTGGTGGGATATGCACATGATGTGTGCATAATTTGAACACAGATATGGTAGAACACCACTTTATAGGTTACATAAACCCCAAATACTGTCTCAACAGAATTTATTCTTATTATCTGAAAACTCCATTAGAATCTGAGGGTGCAAGTTTAGTGGAGCAAAGGGAGCTTTTAGTGTCTATGTGGAACTTTTCTAATGCCTGAAGTTGTACTTGTTTATCAGTATACTATTTAGAAATATTGCAAAATGTCATATGAGTCTGATATTACTCAGTCTTTCAATCTTTTACTCAGAAACTTCACTCAAATTAGTCAACCTTCTGTGCCAAAGTGTCTAGTGACATTTTTCAGAGGTTATTTTGGAACACAGATATTTCCCTCATTTCAAAGAAGCTAACTTCATCAGCAGAAAGTCAGTGAAGATTTATCTGTACTGTCTGGATTCCCAAATGCGTTGGAAGTCTTTGACTCTGCCAGTGGCATCTCCTGGAGATAATGAAAGAATCTATGGGAATAGATTGAGCATGCAGATGATGCATACACCTCTGCCACAATATTATGACAAATTTCTATTTTATGTATGCTTGTTCAAATGATAATGCATATAGTATTATTTTTTTGCTGGAACTCAATTATCTCTTGAAACTCTGATCACAAATTAAGGTTGTTAAGAAGGTGACAGAAATGTATTTTATGGGTCAGGTCATGGAAAAATAAAAATAAAACATAGAGCCCTTATTTACAAATGTGAATGATCTAAACAAAGCACAGATGTAATTTGTTTAGTAATGGTGACTCAAGCCTTATATTTGGTATCTCAGATCCTGGCACTGCTCTGTGGACACCTACTCCTCATTAGAGGTTTCCAGAATGACAACTTGAAATACCTTCATGGAGCTGAAAATCCCCATCAGGTATGGCTTGATACAAAGCATCTCAGTGACGCTGTTTTACTACAGCTGTATGCAGCTTTGTGGGTAAGTGATATGAAAGTTTTTGGGTTTGTTTTTTTAAGCATTATTCTGTCGAGAATCTACTTTCACACCATCACATTTTGCCCTGGCTAGGTTAGCCCCGCTTTGATAGTTAAAGTCTGCTGGCAGGGTACAGCCCTAAGCAGATGTAGCAGATCAAAGAATATGTCTCAGAAGCATATTTTTTCTGTGTCAATAGATTCACACACATGGACTTATCTTCTGCAGCTCTGAAAGACCAGAATCCCGGACTTGTCACTGTAGAAACGAATTGGTGGTTTTCACTGGCTGTAGAATGCCTCCTGTTGTAGGATTGGAGCAAGTTAAGGGTGAATGAGAGTAGTGTATATAGGCTCTCACATCCAGAACTAAGCAGAAGGAGCTAAGAAGGGCATAGACCAGTCTCTGTCCCCCAGTCTTTTACCCTGACGGTAGATCAGAGGCTGCAAAATAACAACATTTTTGTGTATAGGTACTCATGGCAGGGACCCTATTTTTCATGTTCTTTTTTAGGTTACTTAATCATCACAATCAACTTCAGAATTAAAAAGAAAAAGAAGGTAATGGCTGAAAACGAAATAACCATTCCTATAGTTTTTAAGCACATCATTTGAATCATCAGCTCTAGCCATTTAAACTGAGAGGCATTAAACTGGTTAATGTGCAGAATGATAACTAAACATCTGACCACCTTGTTGATTAGCATTTAGAAAGAAATTGTACAGTTGAGAAATAGAAACCAATTACAGACCTTAAGAAAGATGACGAAAGTCACATATCTTGTAAATATGAATCTGACAAACTTAATAAAAATACAGTTTTGCCAGCTGTTTCCAGATTTGCTAAATCAAGTAAATGGGTTTTAAAAGCCATCTAGCAGATGGAAGGAAAATGTTCACATTTCCTAAAGTGTTAATGAAATTTAGTTATAGAAAAATTGGAAGAAAGAAAGAATAGATACACAGATTTTAATGGTTATGTGAAACCAACAGCTGCCACAGTAAGGTACTGAAATGTAAAAAATAAAAATAAAAAAAAAAAAGAGAAAGCAGGTTACCTCTCCCCTTTTCTTAACAAAAAAGTGGCAAAAGAAAAAATGAAAAATGTGAAAAATGTTGATTTTTCTTTTTCAGATTTGTGTTAATGAGTGCCATTTTTTCTTAGGCAGTGGTTATAATGCAGTGCAACTAACTCATAAATACAGTACTACTGAGACTGGTAATGATTCAAAAGATAGACATAAATCCATTCAAATTGATACTTAGGGCATTGATAAAGAAGGCCAACAGACCGAAACGTTTTAAGTGTTCATTTCAAAAGTTTTAGCACAAAGACCTTTATTTCCCTACAGGGATCTCCATGCAATTCTTAGAATTTTTATGTACTTACCTGTAAGATTCAGACAATGAGGCAAAGAGACAACAGCACTTCTGAAGCATAATAGCAAAATTTAAGTAGTAGTTGAGCTTCTTATTAAGGGGCTAAAGACTTTATTCTCCTCATTAACCACAGAAATAAACATCCTAAAGATTAAATTGTTTTATTGTGCTAAGCAGAAGCAAAGCGGAATAATGAAAAGCTTCTATATTGGCATGAGGGCGCACTAAACAGTCTCCACTTTGTGTTATCTGTTAGAAAAAGAAATAGCTGTAGCATTAATTTCAAATGAAATGAAGCCCATATATCCTACAGGATAATAAAAGGTGTTTAAGATAGTTTTATTTAAACATTTTTTAATAAATGAAAAAGTAAAGACCTTTGATAATTTTATCATTTCATCTTGTTCACTTTTTTTGATCACCAGTTGTGCAACATATGACAACGAATTTCTTATCTCTGTTTTCTGATCCCCTGCTTTATGGGTCCTTTGCCTTCCTTTCTGACTTTCTACTTCAAAACCTCTGATCTTCAGATTATGCTAATCCTTTTGACTTCTTGCGCACATATTTCTTGTGATGTCACCAAATCTACTCAGCAAAGAGAAATTACTGTCTCCCAAGAACACTCATCATTATCTTACCTATATTTGTAGGGAAAAGTGCAAGAATGAAATATAAAAAGATATAAAAAGATTGTTCTAAAACGTTGGTAAAAAATAAAAAATTGTAGGTCTCTAATTACAATACACAGACATCTAGCAAGTGTCCTTTGCACTTTCCTCTCATTGCGTCTCATGTTAAATACCGACTAAATTCTCTGAGTTGGAATATTGCTCCCATATAATTTGTAAGGTGGCATATATGTTTTTAAATGTTGAGAAAAAATTGATAATTGCTCAAAAAAAATTGGCATAGCTTGCTTTCTTTTTTTGATAAAGCTATTATTTTCCTCTATGAAAATTTCACAGAAAATACTGATTATTACTAAAATTATAATTTGAATCTTCAAAATGCATTGTTTGACTTGTTTCAATATTGCTGAAATTTTCCATTTTAATGAAAAATATTTTAGTTTTACTTTATTGTTTTAGTTTCTTTTCTAGTCTGCAGTCTCCTAGCATAAATAAAATTGAATGGAACTGCAGTCTCTCTAAATTGTGGGTTTACACATACTGACATAATTCTAATGCAAATGTTTAAAATTTCAGATTTTTCTTTGAAATTGTAATGGAAGGAGCTTTTGAAATAGTGGAATTTATTTGTGAATGAGAACTCTGATTTCTGATTTCTTTTCTTAATAAGTTAACCTCTGTTAGACTGTTGAAGGAAAGTTAACATTATTTGAGAAGCACGCATTGGGAATTTTCAACAAAATGTGTTAACGTGATGGCAGACAAACTTGATTCTGAGGAAACTGTCTTTAGGATAGTTTCTTAGATAAGGAAAGGCATATTAGTATTATCACTAGCGTACTGGACAGTGTATTCATTTGAAATGTAAGTTCAATTTCTAGAAACTTGAACTCAGCCATCTGTCATTTCAAAGATGTGCTGTAAGCACTAGGGTGTAAGCTTTTGGTATATAATTCTCTTTTCTGGTGAAAAGACTTTGTAAGATCTTAGTTACATCACGAAGAGACAAACAGAGTAGCTTTTGAAATCACACACGCTTCTGCCAGATGGATATTAAAAGACTTTTTTCCCAGCTCCAGTACTAAAGTAAGTACCTGTGATCTTTTATTACCACTATAAATAAACTTGTATCATTAAGGGGCTCCTTAAACTTGTATCATTCTTTCTGGGTTAGTTTTGAATTTTGAGATGTCGTGAAGCTTATTATTTAACTTTTTAATTTCTTATTTTAATTCATATATGCTAAGAAAAAGTAGCAATGGCTTAGTATATAGACATAAAATAGTGCTTCATTCATTTGACTATTATATGTTTTTCCCCATAAGTTTATGGAGGCTGGAGAATTCCCCTGATAGGGTTGCCAGCTGCAATATCCCTGCACTAGAAGAGGTCCTGAAGCATTAAAAAAAGTTGTGTTATTCTTGTGTTTATATTGGTAGCCACAGTCCTGAAAAACTCAACTATTTTAGCACAACTTGCAATCCATACTTAGCCCCATATCCATACAAGTTTTGAAAAATGAGATATTTTATGGCAGGAGTTGAAACAACTTTAGCGGAATCACTGATTCATGTTATCCAGGGAGAGTTTACCTTTATTATCAATTCAGATTTGAATGCAACATTCTATACTTCTATTTCTATTGACCTTTTTAATTCTGCCTTACTGTCAAAGTGTCCACAATGGCAAGATAATAAAGGGTACCTTGTCTAGACTTCCTACTCTTCTACATTTATGTTTGGAATACTTGCCTTTCAGCATACTTGCAGAAATTGGTGGATTTCCTTCAGCCTTAAGATAGAGTTATGTAAAAATTTTGGTGCTAACGACACTTTAACATCCCCATCCTCACCTCCCCCTCACCCCCGCTTTCTTAAATAACATTTTTTTAAAACACAAAATGTCAGCTTCACATTCAGGTTTTCCCTTCAGCTATGCTAGCATTAGATTAGAACAAGTATTAACCTAGTTCTGGTGCAAATTAATGATAAAGCTAAGGAGCTCCCAAGTCTTGCACTACACATTGGTACTGTGAAGGTATAATGCAAATATTAGCTTTCAAGAACATTTCTTTGATGATAAAGGCTTCAAAGTATTTTATCCATTCCAGTCTAGATCCAGGAAAGTTAATGAAATCACTTCATTCCGATGCCATATAATGACAGGTATGTACTGTGGACGTAATGTATGTGACTCTGGGGCAAGATTACTGCATTTATGACTCTCATGAACCAATTTCATGTTGAGTGCTTGTCAGTCAGCCAGGGAAGAGCTTTCCTCCACAGAAGGCCTCGGAGCTGGACACTGCCTGTGGGAAGGAGCTGAGCAGTGTGTTGATTACAGCATTTTGCAGCTATTTATGTACTTCAATTAAATCAAAACCAAAACCTGTTATGTAAAGATTTAGGCCTCTCTAGGTCAGGGGAGAGTGAAGCAAACTCACTTGTAAGTGTGCATAAGGTACTTTGTGATAAAATCTGTATTATATTTCTGTATCAGGAGATGATGAATAAGGTGTATATGGACATGTGGTGGGTAGGATGGGAAGTATTGTACCTAACGCTGTAGCAGTATATGCAGTCTCAGTTTGAATGCAGCTGGGAGTAAGTAGTTGTGTAGCCACTATGGTATCACTTTACCGGTGCCTGTGTTTCTCTCAAAGAACAAAATCACAAAGAAGTCCTGACAGGCTATTCATTCTGGCCAGACACAAACTACTTTTTTTTCTTCTTCCAGTCCTTTAGTTCAGCTGCAAAAACATAACTTCCATTATTCACATGTCCTGATGGCCACCCATATTAAAAGCATTTTTAGAAGAGGAGCTGCAAAGCCTTATTTATTGCAAAGCCTTTCAAGTTGAATGCTCTCAAAAATGGAATCAATGGAGGCATGCAGAAAAAGAAGTGTAAAAAGCATGTTTTGTCTTCTCTAGGAGTATATAAGTATGTATTTTGGTAAGCCCAGGGTCCTTTATAGTTGTCTCTCTTTTGTTTCCTAGTAGTCACTCTTTTCACATTTACCAGCTACTCATTTTGCCAGTATGTTTATATCAATGGTATCATATAGAAACGGTAGCAACAGGTGATGTTTTGTGCAGGCAGGCAAAAGTTTTTGATAGGAATGGTTTTAAGAGCAGTACTGCCTCTGTTGATGCATAATGTAGTACCTTAAAAATCCTGTACTTAGGTATATACATGTGCATTCATTTGTATAATTCTTCTAGAAACTTCTACAAAATTCTTCCAACTCCATTACAGGGACCTGACACACTTCAGCTGGTGGCAGTGAATGTGGTTCAACAGAGCCTCTTAGCAGGATCAAGATAGACTAAAACTAGCTGCCAAGCTCATCAAAAGAAATAAAAAGAATAAAATCAGTTTAAAAAAAAAAAAGAGAAAGCAGGTCCACTTTCTGGATATATGAAGTCATGAAGCAGGTTGAAATGAATACAGTACCAAAGCTGAGGCTAAGAACAATGACGCGAATGAGGAATGAAATATTTCCAAGATAAATCTAGTATTTCTCAAACCATCGTGGCTTTTGAAATTAAAGGAAATGCTGGAAAAATATTTGTATGACTTTCTAGGAGGAAATATGCTCCTGTTCCAGAGAAAACCCAATTTATGCTGTGGCTTTCTTTCCTAGTCTTCAGAAGTGTGTCACTAGCCGGTCTACAGTTGATCAGGAATCATTTGGTCATTACAAAATAATCTTTGTCTCTCTGTTGATGTAGATGCTGTCTTTGAAATACAGGAAATGTCTTTGTTCCTTCTGATGCATTCCACTTGTATAAGTTGACTTGCCTTTTGCCCAATTTTTAGAAGATTCTGTGGCTTACCTGATGTTCAACATCATCATCTTAATCAGTATGCGTGGCTATTCTTTGGCCATGTTAAAAATTTGCTGCATACATCTAAAGAAAAGAAAAGTAATAAAAATATGGTAAGTACTCATACTATCAATTGCAATTAAGTTCTAGAAAGCTTATGTGTTAGCTGTATCAAAGTTTTCATTCTTGCAAGACCTATTATAAAAAAGATCCTGATGACTATCTTACTTATTATCCAGAATTTTTTTGAATGTGATGATGAAATTATTGTAAAAACTACTTTCAGGTGAGTTTTTAATCGGCTTAACCTGTAGGTTAAACTATTGCTTAACTGGCAAATGTTTCTTGTATCTTTTGCTTTCTTTTTCTGAAAGAGCTATGAAGATGTCATTTCTATGATGAGTATTTTATATTAATTCTAGTCCTGCTGCAGGTTGGATGTCTGTACAGAACAGATTAACTTGGATTTAACTTGTTTTGTGTAAAAGGAGACCCAAGAAGAGCCAGCATAACTTGTTTTTTAGTTTTGTGTTTTTATATTTGGATGGTACTACGAGTTACCTCGTATTCATAAAGAAATGAAAGGTAAAAGGTGGAAACTCCAACCGAACTTTGGAAAGAAAAGAGAATAACGCATAGATTTTACTGCATTTATTGGAACTCTTTGGTGCTTATAGTTTATTCCATTCACACTATTCCCATCTGCAGCACCAGCTTGCTTTTCTTCCCTTAGGACTGCAGGGTGTTTTAATAATAGGCCTTCAAGACCCCCATAGCAACATGAAGTCTGATAAAATAAAGCGAAAAAGGAGCTGAAGTGATCTCTAGAGAAGGAAAACATATTTTCCACTTTTCATTTCCATTTCACAACAGAATGATGGGCTGAACTAATAAAAGCCCATTGGCATTCCAACAAACCCAAACAGAGTTTGCCTGTTGGGTAGTAATTATATGTTCCAAGTATTCACATACATAATTAAGTAGTGTTCTGTTTCTTTAAATAAACATAATCACACAGAAGCCAAAATAGTCAAATGATCTCCTCATTCTTATTTGGACTAGAGAATAATAAGAAAAGTTTTCCAGTAAAATTTTCTTTCCCTGCCTGTTCCTATTTCTAAGCTCAGTTGACTTACAGAAATTAATTCAGCTGACATCTGTAATCCTAGGATATTATTCACTTCTGAAACACATTGTTATCACTTGGCCAGAGCTGAAAACCACAGTGGTTCCTACTAGCAGCCCATATTCTAACCCTAACCAACTCGTCTGAGTTTGGCTATAATCTCTTTAAGTTTTCCTTGCCATTAAGCACATGCATGTCAAATTGAGAGACGTGCAGCTGTGGACCCATAAGAAATGTCCTGCCTAACCCCCTGCCTCCCATCCGCCAGCTGTCCCAGGATTTCCAAATGCTTTCCCTTTCCTGAGCGAGGTTTCTTTGCCAGCCAACCTTGTGTTGCTCTTTTAGGTAGCCTGCCCTGCCCAGTGCATTGCCTTTTCCGTGACAACACGTCGGATGCACAGAAGAGGCCGAGTGCCTCTGGCTGAACTCATCCTTATGGTAAGCTACACCGCAAGAGCCGCCGGGCAGCAGCGTCACACCAGACAGGGAGGGCAGGAGAGAAATTGCTCTGTAAACATTGCTGGCACACATGAGAGCAAGTTTTCTAATCCCACAAAATTAGCCAAAAATTTTTTTGTATTTGTGCCATTAATATTGTCGTTCCAGGAAGGAGATACAAGGTCGTCGTTTGATCCAGTGAGGATACGTGGAGAGGTAACGTTTTGTAGGTTAGTGGCTACAAGTACACGAAGACTAGGGATGTCTCAGGCACTGGTATTGATTAGTTGTATTGGAACAACATCTCTGACTCCTGATCATACAGGTTCAATGCCATGTTTTACAGGCCTATTACCTCAGATAGCTTTTAATGCAGGTAGAAAACAGTAAAAAACAGGATAGGGGAAAGGATTTTTTTTTTTCCCCTCCTACCTCAGTAACTCTGTATTCTGAGCTTGTTGGCAATCTAATTATTGACATTGTTTTTCTTGTACACCATGGCAAAGGTGGGTTTACCAGTGTGCACAGGAAGCTCTTCTGGTGCAGCATAAGAAAAATACTGTTGGGTTTGGAAGGTGTCTTCTTAGTATATGACCGCTTGGAAGCTGTAGCTTGGATACTAAACGGGTGATAATACAGTTGCCAAGACACACAGGTTTATGGCTCTGGATACATATGTGCAGGGCTAATTTTATTTGTCAAAGCTCCGGAAAAGGACAATACCTTAACTGAGACATGGTATCACCATGACCTGTAAAGAACTCTGCCATGGTGGATAGGCAGTAGGGAGAGATCATATCTCTAAGAGTTTTTTGCAGAAAGATTTTCTCTTTCTACTCAGCATCTCTGCAGCGGTATGACTTCACACATGTTAATAAGATGGGGCTGGCTTAGAATTTGAAGAGCCCCTCAGATGAACTCGAGGCAGCATAAGAAAATCCCATTAGTGATATTGAAGATAAAATAATTTGATGTCAGTGTTCCTGAGCGAATCCGGAGAGATGTATGCTAGCTTTTGGGTTGTGAAGAAATTCTATAATTAAAAACTATTCAAAAGCAGCACTGGGCCATGTTTTTAGCTAAGGAATTATCATCAGACTTTTTAAAAGACCATAATTGTTACTCAGTGTACTTTGAGAAGCTTTTAATATGACTATATTTCAGCAAAGGTGTTGTTTGTGAGCTGTTTATTAATGACATTGTGATTTCAGAATGATTTCAAAGTTTGAATTAATCATCTGGGATTGGTCACCAAGACAATATAGTACCGTGTCTTTCTTTGGCTATATCCCTTAAACAGGAGAGAGTAAAATTAAAAATTCAAGACAGTCAATCAGAAAGTGCGCTGTGTGTCTTTGTGCAGATCTGTAGTTATTATCCCCAAAGGCTTTGGTTTGTCTTCTGAAAATACTATCAGAACAGCAGAATTTGTATACTTTTTTGGTTTTTTTGTTAATAGAGAATTTATTTGTTAATAGAGAATAGAGATACTTTTGAAAATAAAAGGTATTTCAGGTTTTTTATTTGATTTGAACAAGTAGTTAAATACACTGTTCAGGCTTTTCATGAAGTTCTTTTCTAATGACCTCTAGATCCACAGCATTTCTGAAAATTTACAATTAACATTAGCCCAAATGAGAAGATATGCAATACATATCCTCTTCCCTTTGCTTTCTTCAGAGGCTGTGTCTTTATCACTACTCATTTTGATCAGGGGAGTGTCAGTAGATACTCTTTCAGGAGATCAAAAGTTGATTCAGATTTGTCTTTTTTTTCTTTCACAGTTGAAAATATAATACAGATAACATGGAAAAAGGGGGAAGAAAGTTGGTTGGTGTCTTCAAAGGATTGCTCATCTTTTCTGTGTGTGTATGATTAGTGGTTGTGGCAAACTAAACTTGCACTTTTTTTTTTTTTTCTTTTCAAAAAAACCCATGTCTGTTGGCATTGCATGACAGTCCCATTAAACATTACTTCCCTTAGAGAGTATAAAGGAGAACGGTCCTACAAGGACCTCAATTCCTTGTTTTCCATCAACTCATAATGCTAGTCATTTTTTGCAATGGTTTCTTGTAGCTTCAACATTTTTATTTGTAATTATTTTTTTAAAAGTGTCAGGAGCAATTCTAGCCAAGAACTCTGGCTAGAACACTTCTAAGTTGATGATGAAAGTGGTGACATTATGATAAGCACTTTACTAGTAGCATAAAGGAATATAATTTGGCACATTCAACATTGAATCCTACATGTGACTCCTTGTGTTTAAGACATTATCTCAGGAGACTGTTCCCAGGAAAATGAAGCCAGGGAGGGATGAAGAGGTCTTCAGGTGACCATTTGAGAGAATCTCTGTTGCACAGTTGAACTTCAAGAATCAGTGACACTAAGTTCATTATTATAATTCATTGGGGTCACATGCTTGAAATAGGACATAAAACTGAAATTCTGGAACACTACTCTTGGTGCCTTGTGAAAGGAGAGTGTTAATATTAGACCTTGGACAAATTCCAAATCAGGTAATTACAGTTTACCTCTCTAGAAATTGTAGGAAATTTTATTAGATCCATTATTCCAATTTTTAGAACTCAGCTGCTATGTTGTGTTCCTGCAGAACATAAAGGCAGTTATTTGTAGAGCTTTGCAAAACAAAGGATTTTGTTCAGGGAAAGAAGCAACATTTTTCTGAAGAGGCGGAACTGGTTTTTATGAATACTTATGTTCTACTTGACATGAGTTAGTGGACAAAGTTGAAACTTCAAGATTAAGCCTTGCCAAAATTAATAAATTTGGGGTTGAAGCCGTGTGAAACCTGTAAGAATTTCCACTGCTCTTACTGAACAAGACCAGAGCCTAAAGAGCAACAAAGCATAGGTAAAACCAACAGCCATTACAGAACTATTAGTGTTACTGTGATTCTTTCCTTTATTAATAAAGGATATATATATTTTGCTATTTTCATGTATCTTCTGTTTTTTGGGTTTTATTCCAAAGCAGAAATAGTAATTATGCATGATAATTACAATCCTATTTTGCAGACCTAGGCGATGCCAAGGGAAATCAAATAATTATCTAACCTATTGGCTGATTACCTGGAGTGTCACTATTATGCGTAAGTCCTCATCGTTCAGGGTGGAGGGAGCCCTATACCTTCCTAGACATACACAAATGGAGGAATTTAATAGGAATTCCTATGTTTTTAATTTCCATCTCTACACAGCAGCTGCACGTGAACACTGAAGTGGAAACTATACTTCAGAAATAAATGACCCATTCACTCCCTTAAATAGACCAGTGGTTAGAGCACAAAGCTGAAAGTTAAGAGACTTGGCTGCTGTTTCCCATTGTGCCATTTACTTGCTCATTGACACTGCATGAAAGATGGACTTCTCTGTTTCAGTTTTCTCATTGTCACAATGGGGCTAATGAAATTTGCTCCCCTCTCAGATATGCTATGAAACTTAAAAAGAGTGAAATGCACTGTGTACAAGCCTCAGTACAAATGCAAAGCATGATTTTAGGATGATTTGGGTTTATAACTGTGTACCTGTATCGTTACTCTTTTATCATTATTCTGATTACTCTTTCAGTGCATTGAGAATACATGAAGATGCTAACAATCTGCTGAGCTGTTATGACAGTGCTTGTTGCTTTATTCTAAAGAGCATCCTACTCTTACTTGGCTCCGTAATGCATAGTGGGGACAAACACCTCAAGCTGGCTAAGCTGGAGCATTCAAAATGATATCCAGGAGGAGCATACAAACCCAGACAGCTGTTGCTTAAATATCTGCTGTTGCAGTTGGCGCTTCTTCTGCTGTTGTTGCTCCCAGTCTGTGGCCCCCAAGGTCTGAGCGACACTGATCAGGTTTTCCTGAGCCAGGAAGATGAAGCCAATTTTTGTAATGAGAAAATTGAAGTGCTAGTGCAGAAGATTAGTACCCCCCTGCTGCTTACTGTAGGATGATGGGACCTTGGTGGAGGAAAGCTTGGTACAACAACGCAGTATCAGTAAACGCAGCAGCTTCTGACTGCAAACAAAAACAATATTTTGGCATCTTGGCTAAGTGGCACCAGAATACTTTCAACATCTAATTAGATTACAGTTTAAATGCACCCACATTAAATGTGTGGTTATTAATCCAGCATCAGAAAATATAAGCAAAAGTGACCAGATGTTCCACTTTGACAGATTAAACTTTTTTTTTTTCCTCCTCCCTAATAAAATGTCCTGCTGTCTGGGTGATTTTGCTGACTGAAATGTGACATGCTCCAATAACTGTTTATGTAAGAGCAGAGACCATGATCTACAGTTCTACTGTCCCAAGAGAGTTGTATGTCCATTCGGCTAAAGAGTCATATTATTTCTTGTTCTAGCTTTGTCTCCCTCTTTCCCCCCAAACATCTAATTATTCCACAAAATGTGGAACAGCTTCAGTATCAAAAGTTAAGTTACTTCTTGCTATCCTTTTTCCCAAACAGCAGTCTATACTGTTGATTCAGGAGCTTTCTTGAAAAGCAGGAAATGGGAATTTAAATCCCAGTTCCAGGAAATGGAAACTGTGACTTCCAGCACCTCCTGTCTCGTTGCAGTATTGTAGTCACCGAACTATTAAATACAGGAGGGCAGCTACTCTTACTGTATTCTGTTTCAGATATGTTTTGAAAGAAAAAAAAGGTTCTTCCTCACTTTCATAAGGGAAGACCTAGTTGTCTAATATTCCAGGAGGATTCAGGATGCTTCCTCCCCTGCAGCCCTGGTAAGTGTGCTTGAGTTAAAGAAGGGGTAGGAATAATTTCTTTCAGGTCACAACCCTGTCTGAAGTGTTTCCTGTCGCCTACTTTACCCACCTGTTTTTTCAGCATTTGGGATGCTGTGAATCCCCACTCTGAAGCCACTCATTCCTTTGTGACACTCTGACAGAATCTCTGCATTTTGCTGAAAACTTCTGAGCGTGATGTGGTGCCCAGATGTCCAAAAGCTTACCAGTGTGGTGCCAGAGTTTTAAGGCATAGATACAACTTCGCCAGGGCAGCTACATTAAGAGTACAACTGCTGTAATCTCTGTCTTAAGCCAATGGTTTGAGGCATGCTCTGGGGGCTCCTGTTTCTCTTTATTGACACTACCAACAGCCCTCAGCTACAGAACCCCTCAGTTAGCAACCCAAAATTAAGTGGGGTTGAGTGTGGACCTTTGCTGCTGTACAAGCTCTCTTAGGAAGTTTGTAGCTCAACTGGGATGCAGTCTCTTGTGTCCTGAGAGTTTTCTGTTTTCTGCCAACTGGTTCCATGTACAAACTTTTCACAGCTCCTGAAGAGGAGTGGGATTGTACATTAAAATGTGGAAATATGTTACGAGGTAACAGTATTGCAGTCAAAGATTCAGAAATGCCCTCATGCTCTTGAGTGTCAGGCTTTACCGGTACCTGCAGCATACATCTGTGATTTTTTGGCACTATACTATGTGTTTCATTGTGGGAGACACATGCTGTTGTAGCAAGGTTTATTTCATGTGTAAATACTTTGTCGATGTCTTCCCCTCTTCCCTTTCTGCCCTGTTCAAGCTCTGCTGATAACACACTGGCTTCTTACAATGTTACTCAATCTGTCAAAATCCTTTTTTCCCCTGTATTTGATGTTGCTAAATGCAGAAATAAAGAAAATCAGCTAGACAAAGATGAGTAGTTACTATAAAAGAAGGGCTATGCTAAATACTGTCTAGTAATGTTCTAAATTCTGGTGACATAATGTGGTCCATTTCACATTACCAAGGATTATATACCCTTTGTCAATTAAAAGATCAAAACCAACTCTAGCAAGTATGCAGTCTGACAGAGGAAGGCTTACATGTCTGCCACATGGGTGGAGAGTACTCCAGTATTTAAAGGACATGAAAACATAATTGATAGAAAAGCTACGTAATCCGAAGTATCAATTGGTGAGCACTGATTCTTTATCAGTAGAAAATTATCAAAGCCCAATTTCTATAGGCATTAACTTGTGGTTTTATGTTTTAATCACAGTCTCAGCAGTGAAGTGGTTTGTTCCGTAAATCACCTTTGGGATGACACTAAGCCAGAGGTCTAAAGTGTGTACAATACTTCCAAAATTTACAAAGCAAAGAAAGCTGACTCAGCTTCCAATATTTTGCACGTTTGGGGATGTGACCATCTAGTGAATATTTGTCTTGATGATATAACACTTTTAACTTTGTGTTGAGTAGCTGAAAAGATTGTCCCATGGTGAAGATTCATTCAACATGAAAAATAAGTCAAACAACTGCCCACGCTTGATACTTCTACAAAAATATTTCAGACTCTATAAAAGCTGAATCTCTGGTGGTATAAAAAAAAAAAGAAAGAAAAAAGAAAAGAGCCTGAGGTAGTGCGTGAAGGTAGCATTTTATTTGCTGCTTCTTACTCCGCACACCTCTAATTTTATATTCATCTAATGAAGGGACAGAGGCTTTCCATCATTCTTCCTGCTTACACAGTGCATGTGTTTTACTGCCCATTTAACCTTTTCCTTCAGTAAGAATGTTAGTGGTCTGTCTTTCAAGTAAGTATTCCAGTAATTTGTCATTTTTTATGTGTTTATTATTCCCTTTGCATTTCATTTTCTTTTTAACAGTAAAGTCCTTGACCCAATTAAACACAGAGGACTGATCTTTGTCCTGCCATTTCATAACATTTTAAAAACTATGAACGGTCTCTCTTCAATGCATTGTTGTCATATGCAACATGTCTTTGTTGGCATATGAACATTTTCATGTTTTGTTTAAAATGGCTAACAAAAGTAAAGGGGCCAAATATTTTTATTCTAAAACAAAATGAAAAGCCCACATAATTTTCATTGTTGAACATACATTTATTTATTTATTTCTCTATTAAGTGAAATATAATTTTCACACAGAGGCTGCAGTAGGGAAAACGCAGTGAAACTACTCAAGAATGCAGTCATCCTCACTTGATATAAGGAGAGGGAGCAGCAAAATGATATGCCCAAGGCTGTTTGGCCAGAGTTCAAGAGTTCAGGTCTTGGAGTCCATTCTGTGTTCCCTGAAACACTGCTGCTTTACTTTTTATTAAAGCAAAGGTTCCTCAGAAAGGAGGTTTCTGGGCAGAATAGGTGCCAGAAGGTAGCAATCTACAGCTTGTTCTAAGGCTTAATTGAAGGCTGCTTCATCATGTAGAAACACACTGTAGAATGAAAGCGGAGTTCAGAAGCATGACATTACTAGTGCAAGCTTGCTTCTGGTGAGCATAACCTGAGGTGATAACCTCAGAGGGTAACACTGCATCTAGCAGTTTATGGAAGGCACTTTTATTGTATTCAGCCTTTTGAAAGTGTCACGTGTGACACAACCCTTGGACTGTGAGCAGAAGCCTCAGAAGGTTTGACTTGGTGTGGAAATTTTCAGATTTGCAACATCTTTTTTTTTTTTTTTTGGGCAAAGCATTCTATCTGTACAGGTTATGTAAGAGTTTTGCTTTAACGCCAATATTATTGCTTTTGCACTATGAACTGACCAGCTTTTCCTTCTTCAGATGTTTTGATATTTTTTTTTTTCTTTACTGTCAAAACCAGGGCATTAACATCTGCAAAGCAGAGATTAGAGTCATACATCATATTGATTTTTTTTTTTTTTTGAGTGCTGGTATTTCTTCAAAAATCCCTCCCTTGCGACACACTGCATGTAGCAACTGACAAGTCTGCAGGCAGCGAACAACCTTGAAGCACTTCCACTGCTGCTCAGAAGTAATTAATGACAATGTCTTCTACTCTTACCCTACTCTCACCCTATACTTCCCACAGATATACATTTTTGCTCTTGTGCTATGGAGACATGAAGTACTTGTTCTACAGAGATAATCATCCAGAAAGATGTTTTCATTGACAAGTATTTACGTAAGCCTTACAGTCCTTATTGATCAACACTGACACCTTCATCAAATAAACAGAGCAATAACACTTTTGCTATAGTCATTGAAACGCTCATGTGTTCTGAACCATCTCAAACAAATCTATATTGCAGTGATTATCTAGAACTGGAATTCAGCTTTATCTGCTGCTTTCTTATTCTAAATACTGGGAATTGTTTTGCTTCTTATATTTTAATATTTTACCAATATAATATACTGATATTTATCTGAAGAGAAATGTTTTTACTGAACATTAGAACTTATTCGATTCTTTGAAAATGAGTTGTCTGTCTTTTATTAGTGCTTTATACTTTTGCTGTATAATTAAAAGATTACACAGCAACAGTTTATGGTTTAGCAAAATATACTCTTTTTTATGCTATGATAACTGTGTGAGTGCAAATTTAATATGTAGATGCAAAAAAATATAGGTGTCATTTCAGAAAGCTAGTACAAAAACAGATTGTACATAAATAGTTTGAAAAAGACTTAGTCACTCAATCATACAGAGCATAAGGGTCAAAGCTAGCAATGATACCAACTATAGACAATGTTTGTGTATCCTTCAAGAAAAATATAATTAAATGCTGACTATTCTAAACAAAAAAATCCGAAGGCTAAACTCCAATGTTTGTGGGTAAGTCATAGTAGTTTCTACATATGAATTGGACATTAAAGAGGGAGAAAAATGTTACCTTCACATTCCTGGGAGCAAAATTATTTGGATGGTTCATGATTTTGCTGCTCTTCCAGAAGAATTGGGTTTGCTTATTGATTGACTGATTTTGTAAGAAAACTCATTTTGTAAGAAAACTCGTGTGCCATGAAAGCTGAATTTTGAATCATATTTTGATAATATTCTGTAAAGCTGGGCTGGTCAAATGACAGTTCGTGCTTTGCATAATTCTGGACAGCTACTACCCTGCAATATTTCTCAGATCCCATTCCCATCCAGTGGTGGCTTTGTTTTCCTTTTGGGAATGTTGTTATTGTGCAAGCATTCAGGACACATGACTGAATTTAATCCAGTTAGTCTGTATATTAACAATAGTGAAGTCACAACAGTCTCAAATCCAGTATTGTGTATACACACCCATTTGGGACACTAGGAAGTTAATGGATGAAATTCTTAACATTTCTTAACAGAATTGTTTATCCTCTTGGTAACCCAGGTAGCTAGATGAAAGCAAGCTTAAGGGATACCTAGAAAAATCTAATTGTGGTACAGATGTACTCTGCGAGGTGGTGACATTGCTCACAAAGTTATGAGATACCTTCATCTCATTGCTTGCTGATGACTTTCACTAGTAGTTCTGGAGAACTCTTAGTCAAAAGATACTGTATACACTAGAAGTTTTTGTTGATCCAAAGGGAGACTGGAGGAGCTGACAGAAAAGAAATCCAGTAAGACCAGCAGAATAACAAAGATGGCTTAGGAAGTCCCTGAGACAAGACTGGAGCATGGGAGCATGCTAGAAGGAAGTATCGCATAAGCTCATGATGTTCTCGTCTTCTTGCCTAGGCACCCATTCATAGTCACATTGGGAGAGAAAATACTGGTCAAGAGTGTCCTGGTTTCCTCCATGGTTCCTGTGTTACATCAAAAATTGATATTTCCTCAGTAAAGTACATAAGAAGTTAATGACCAAATCTGCATCATGTACCTTTTGGGGGTGGGGGCCAGAGAATAATGTCAGTTTGGTTCTGCTTCTTAACAACTGCACCATTCTGAACATTTCATAGTTACTTCACTATTATGATTGAGATTTATATTCCCACGGGTTGAGCCCTAAACCAGAAAGACAGGTATCTCTTGTGTTGTATTAAAATTGTGGTTATATATATGTTCCAGAAATTAGAAGCCTCAAAGTGTCATTAAATTGAAGAAGAGTGAGATGTAATATGGATCTGATAAAATGTTATGATTTCTTTTCAAAGGGCTCATGCACAAGAACTTTGAGGAGGTTTTTCATAGTTATTGGATGTTGACAATGGATGAGGTAATTGGCATACTCAGCTATCACCCAAGTCCAAAGTGAGTACGACCACACTAAACACCATTGATTTGCTAATGACATTTTTCAGATGAGTGAAAAGGGGAAAAATGCGAAATTAAATGTCATAATAGAGAGGGGTGTTAGGGTGTGTGGTCACAAGGAGGACGGGAAAGGGGAAGAGCCTAGGATCACTAGCAGTGCTGATTAAAACAAAAGGGTTTCTGGATCATAGGGGAAAGCAGAGACATGGCTGTGTGCTCTAAGTATTTGTTTTTATCCTGCAGAGCTATTACACGCAACGTATGCTACGTCTCTAAGTGACATTGTGTGAAACCAAAATTCCTTTAGAAGAACTGGATATTACTTTTTTAGCTGTCAAAAATCCCGTGTGCCAAACAAATTCACTGTATCCACAAATTCAGATAAATTCCCAAAGGGCTTGTGAAAGATAGGAGGCAATGAATAGCTAATTTGAGACCCAAGACAGGAAACCAAATATCAAGGCCTAATACTTGACAGGCTGTCCTACCTCAGATCTGGGTGTAGAAGCCCAGGGGCTGAGACAGTAGCAAAATACAAGCTCAAATCATAGAAATCCATAGGAATCTAAGGTTTCGAGCCAGGCAGAGATTTGTTGTGCATCTTTAGAAAAGGAATCTCAGCTAGGGGTGCATTAGTCAAGTATATCACCTTATTTGATATAATCGGGTTTTTTGGCTGTTCTCTGGAAAATGGGAGGTAGGTAACATTTTCTCCATAACAAAGTTCTAGTAAGAAGTTAAGCCCCTGAAATCACAACTAATAGTAATAAATTGCTAATATTGTTTATCTGCTGTGCTAGTCTCACCAGGAAACTGTATTAAACCAATCAAATAATGGTTGCAATTATAAGAAAGGAAAGTATTTTTTCTCCTGTCTTGATTCAGTCTTAGAAATTAAGTTGGATGTTGCTCTTTACTTGGGGATTGGAGGCTGTCCCTCCCCAAAATGAGAAGGTGAGAGATCAACACTTGTTTCCTTCTAAACAACCCAGTGAGGCAAACAGTGGTGAAGTGAAGGGGATGCATTCATTTCCCGCCAGCCATCTACTTATCACCAATTGCTTTGAATGGTTTTTGTAGTTCATGATACCTGCACAAACTCCCAGGTCATATACTATAAGAACTTCTAAAAAGTATCTTAAGAAACAACTAGCTTCCACTAATAGAACCTAGCTGCCTGTCCTGGGCTATTTGTATGTAAAGTATCTCCCAAGTGAAAATTAACTTTTTTCTCTATTTAGAGAGGAAGCACTGCATAGCACTTTGTGGATCTCTTTGAAAAGATGAAGTGCAATGTAAGTGCAAAGAATCATTATCAAGGGAAAGTGGATTAGGTACTTAATAAGAGAGGCATATGTTTTTGGTGATGATCCAAACCGTGTTAATTCACAGGAGTAAATCACTTTGTATACTTTACTAATTTGGAATGAATGGCAGCTAGAAATGTCTAATGGATATTTGGAGCTGAAGGTCAAGTCATATATTATTGTAAAGGCATGTTCCCCAAGATTTGCAATGAGGTTTGATGTACGGCTTTGATTCTGTTTTAATATACCTGTTACTTTAATGACTACCTGCATTAATTTGCTTTATGAAAGCAAGAAATATACTCCAAGCAGTTTTGATGTGCTGATACTTAGTCCTGCTAAACTGCCTTCAGCCTTGGTCTATATTAAATGTGTGACTTTTTTGCTCAGTGATGCCAAGAAATTCTTGGATGTAAAACTGGCAACCTCCCATGCAGAGAAAGGTGAAAGAGTACTTATCAATGGATGATGCTATAAAAACCATACTTTTGTTGCCAGGTCTCTAATTAAATTACCTTTTATTGCCTTTTTTTGGATTTATTTCTCTTCTTTAAAGCTTTATCTTGCCTCATAAGCAAGATTTAAGATCTAAATGTAGCTGTCCTTCAACTGTTCTCCAGCTAAACACTCCCTACAATCACCACCCTTTTAAAGTTTGGAAAAATAAAATGGTGCTTAAACAGAATACAGAATTGCCATGAAATAACATGAATGACACCACAGAGTAGGATTTTCAAAGTAACATTGCCTAGAAGCTCAAATCCCCTCAAAAATCAGATTTCAGGACAGATACAAAGGCTATTGATGTCTAAAGTATTACTTACATGCATGTGTCCAAGAGACACATAAGGCTAGCTCAAAATCTGCCTCACAGCTTAGTCTTCAGAGCATCCATACACATCAATACTTTAATCTTTTTAATTCCCTAGGTATTTATAATTCTTACGGAGTACATGTCCAGGTTGCTTGATCTGAGAAACAGAGTGTCTGACACAGCAGCTTGTATGTGATCTACTTGTTACAACTCTCCCAGCTGCATTTTCTGTGAAGCTCAATCTGTTGTATGTTCACACCACATATTATACAACCCAACAACATTCAGATTAACAGAGGACAGAGTTGCCATTACTGCTTTCATTTAAAAATACGGGGTGGTATTAGTCATGCTTTTTATCAACAGCCGCTAAACAAATTACAGCAGTTTTCCATTGAGCAAGAGACTTGCATTCAAAAGCCCTTATCATATTATGAAGCTTCTGCTCTCTACATCCAACCCGCTGGGGCCTGCTGCATGAGCAAACTAGAACGCATATTGCATGAAAATAGGGAGAACCAGCAATATTCATAGATCTGAAGAGAGATCATCAAAAAGATGAGGGAGATGCTTCCTATTAAAATGTTAAAAGCTTTTAAATAGAACTGATGTACAGTAGCTGAAAATGTCTGATTGTGGTGGTTATTTAAAGCAAATATTACCAACATTATTATGGAAGGATGGTTTTAAACACTGCCTAATGTAACAAGGAGAACATTTTAAATTGTATTGAACTGAGTAATATCTGAGAAGCAAAGGGAAACTCCTGAAATAAGCTTAGCATGTTTTCTACTGGCTTGACAGAGAGGTTCATTTTGCTTTGTTTAGTCCAGCAGCTCCCTGCACACCTCAAGGGCTCTACCATGATTGATGTTTTAATAATGTGAAGGTGGCACCTAGTGTAGGCCGTCCAATGAGTGACTTCAATATCTGTCTGAATCTGCTGTAATCACTGGCTGCCGTGTGGGAGGATGGCAACATGGGCAGTTTTGTCAGCCTTGTGTAATGTCAAGACAAGAATAAATTCAGAAATATACCTAATTCCTGGAAGGAAAATGACTGAGGACAAAAGCAACAATGGGATACATTCTGGTGGCTCAGGCTGACCAGCTGCAGGCTAACCAAAATGGTTTGGGTTCAAGTATCAGAAGCAGAAACATGTAACATGCAAATATTCCTATTACAAGATGATAAGTTTCTTTTTTTCCTCTGTTTTCTATAAACTAGTGGACAGATTTAGGGTTTGAACTGAACACTGATTATATCTGGTTTCTACACTTTGTATTACTGTACTTTTAGTGATCAGAAAGAGTGCTGTTCGTAACTTATCACAGGTGTGGTGCTAAGGTATTTACTAAGATATTCCCATGTTGCCTTAATCGCTGCACTGTCAGCATTTTGGGGTTCATTAAACAATAAGATTGCTAAAGTAAAAATCCGTATAGGAAATACTAATGCCTTAATTCAATTAAAAAAATATTACTTAGTTTGGACCATTAGAGTAGCTGGTTGCAAGCAGTATTTTATGCAATGCAAGTAAGAGCTGCATGTGGACTAATGAATACTTTTTGGGATAGTCAGACTCATTCTGGAGGGTTGAGCATTACAGTAAAGAAGTAAAATGCCTCTAAAAGTTAAAGCCATTTCATCTTTTGATATAAAGTACACATAGACTCAGTGAGCATGACCCTTTACAATAAAATACCGTAACACAGCAAAGAATAGCCAAGCACTGTGACACCTGGCTTATTAGCTTCAAAACATAAATTAATCTGTTGTAAAATTAGGAACATATTATGGGACATATGAGGGATTGCAAAAACCCAGAAGTTCCAAATACAAATCTAAAACCATTCAGCCTGGTGTGTTCCTAGCCTCACTAAATCAGGGAAAATGAGTTTTATGAACAATCCACCAGATGGGAAAATGTTCAAATACCACAAAATGTTGATCAGATTTATTTGAAAAGCAAGCTATAACCATATGCATATGAGAGGAAGTAAAATGGATTTTCAGATATGCAGTGACTGCTGTCAAGATTGCAGCTGTATGAATTTAATGCTATATTGCTGTTTCTACAGTAGACTTCCTTGATTTCACTTACCTATTTGCCAGCTAGTATGATTAATATTGATTCCATTTTACAAGCAATTAAATTGGAAAACATAAACAATCTTTCTGCTGGCTTTTCACCAGACAGTACCACATATCTCAATTTTTGACAGGAGGGGTCTCTGAGACATATTAATATTGCAGCATCCAGAATATTTGTGCACAAACAGACCACACAGATATCACGGCATCTTTACAACTCTGGGGTTTCTAATTTCTAAATCTTCTCAGATTACAATGATTTACATGTATTCTACTGCACTGACTTCAGTTCGTCTGCTGGAGTCAGAAGAGGGTATATACAGAGCTATAGCTGCTTGATGAGGCGTGTAACTTTCTATTTTAACTTTCAAAGTGTTTTGTTTGTTGAATTAGAAATGAAATCTGAAATGAATCTGAAATAGAGACAAAAGGGATTTGAATGTGTGGTTTATTCCTATTGAAACCAATTATGTCTAAGTGATTCCTTATGTTTTTGTTTCATAGACTTTTTTGTCTTTATATCAAGTCATCAGATGCAATGTAATTTTTATTTGTAATCTTTTGTAATTTTTTTAATTGTAAATTTTCAGAAGCCACTGTTGATTTTAGGTTAGGTGATTAAACAGTCCTTTTCATAATGTATTTTAAAATGGTAGAAGTTCAGGCTATTAAAAAAAAATGATTTAAAAATATGTCCAATTGGGACCAAAATTGCCAGCCATTGAGGAAAAGCTGAATATCAAAAAACATTTGTGCTCATGTTGGGACTGCCATTTGAGTGCTCTCACAGCTTTGTCTCCTCTCTTTGACTGAGAGGAGAAAGTCTGCAGTAGGTCCAGTAAGTATAGAGCACAAAATCATTCTCCTGACCTGTTAAACTACTAGATTTGTGTGTTTTATTAGATCCTTATCAAGTTGCTGCTATTTTGGTGACAGCCATTGCCAGTGTTGTGCTTTTTTTCGTTTTCAGTTAGCAGGAAGTTTATTACATTTTTAGAAGTTTCCTACATCCCTGATTTTCTCAAATCAAGGTTGCGTTGTTGCACTACGCTGAACTGGCTTTTTAAACACCAGCAAGTTGTATCTGGTGGCTTGTTAAAAGCACAGTTCCTTGTAGGAAGTGTCTTCTACATTGGATCTGCATCAGTTAAGTGCCAATTTGTGGGTGAGATTTCAATGCTGACCTCATGCAGGATCTTGACTCCTTCAGCAGCAACCTCAGTCTTTGGGTAGGGCTAAGTTGTAGCTGTTACCAGCTCCTTTGTGGTATGTGAGGCAGACGGTAACTGAACATATCTCTTATTGAGTTCTCATGCACCATCCATCAGCAGAAGTTCAAGATACAGTGCAACAACTAAATTCCTCCTCCAGCTTACTAGTAGGGAAGTGGGTTTGATTAGTGATTTGAAACAGATTCAAAGAAAGAAGAAACAAAAAGATCAAGTAGACATGTATGGTTTTTTTTTTTTTACTTCTTTCTCACCTCCCTCCTACTTTTTTTTCTATTTCTATTTCCTCTATCATTCTCTTTAGATTTAAGCTCATTGGAAAAAGACTGTTGTTAAATACTGTGCAGTGTTTAACATAGGGTAGCATTTCATTTGGTTGGAATATTTTGGAACTGTCAAAATAAACTTTAAATACCACCAGGCTAGATGGAAGAGATCCTGGTGTCTTATCCACTGGGTTTTGAACTGAAATTTTCAAATGGTGACTGCATGTTGGCATTATTACTTTTTACGATGAAAAATACATAGAGTTTAATCAACCCCAGAACCAAAAGAACAAACCAAAGAAAAAAGTGTCAGCTATGTCACTGGTAACTCTATGATGTGAAAAAAAATTTCAGGTAATCTAGTAAAATATGGGACATGATAAATTTTGCTTTGCCTTAAAAAGGATCAGGTGTGAACCAGAGATTGGCAAATGAATGCCTGTAAATTTCTTATGTTCAGTCAGAAAGCCTAATTATTCAAATTTATCCCTCCCATGGTTGAGAAACCTATTCTCAGCTCTCCCCTGCTCTAATTTCCTTACCTTTACACAGGAGGGGTGCTGGGACAGGTTTTTCCCCTCTCTTCCAGTTAGAGAAAGGAGGACTGTTCCTAGCCCACTGTCCTCTCTTGGTGGACCAGTGATCTACACCAGACCATAGAAACACGCCCTTGAATTCTAAACTGAGAAGATTTCTCTGTTTCTTTTGGCCCGTGCTGGCAGCCTTGCCAAACAGCTGTACAGCAAGAATTGACCAGTTCTGCACATTTTCATTGATTCACAGCACTCTCTGTGCAGCCCCTGCTGCAATTACCACTCTGTTGGTGAGAATGACCTGACTGGCCATTCGCTTTTAAGGAGAACTGACTCCACGGCACAACTAAAACTCTGCTGTAAAACTAGAAGAGGCTCAAGGTGATTAAATTTCTCATAGGCTCCCAGCTGGTTTCAGATGTATGCTGCTGAGTTATCAGAGAGCACCTGAGGTTCTTGGGAAAGCTTCGCTTTATTTGGTGTCAGTTCCTCACTGACTGTTCATAACTAAGAGGGGTTGCTGCACTGGCTCTGCTCAGACTCTGCTAAGAGAGTCAACTTCTTAAAAGTACATTTCATTGTACAAGAAACATGCAAGACCTGGGTGCAATAACCTACACTTCAGGTTTTCAGAGCAGAGATACATGATTTACTCTGTCATGACCGATTCTTACAATTTTATCGCAAGGATTAGCATATTTTCATGGTTTTTTATGAATTTCAAACCTCCTGAATAATTTTTATAAGAGGGAGTATTTTTTAGAGTTAACTTTAAATTATAGTATGTTGGTTAAAGAGAAAAAGTTGAAAGCTCTACCTTGAACTTTCAAAATCTGAGGGGGAAAATGCCTTTCCCTCTCCACAGTTTTAATATCTTTTCTTTAAGATGTATTTTAAAGATCTTGGTAATACCATCTCTGTTCTCTTTAAAAAAAAAAAAAAAAAAGTTGTTTTTTTTTTTTTACCTCAGAAGGCATAAATAAGAATGCATCCTTTTCTGTGGAGTTCATCAAATGTTTCAATGAGATGATATGTGCATTGATTTATCCTACAAAACCCACCATGCTGTTAGTGTACACCCATGGACACAACGTGGAGGGATGATAGTGAAAGCTTTAAAGGCAAATTCTCCCAAACTGGGAAGATCAGCAGGGGAAGGGAGGGTTTGTTTAGAGTGGGCAGGAAGAATTTAAATGGATCTCTGATATTTTTTCTTTCCCCACTAGATTTAAGCCAGATTTCCATACCGACTGTTACCTGGTTGGCTTCCAGAGTCCCTACAAGGTTTTCTTTAGTGCTAGGGAGGTTTCAAATAGTAGAGATCAGCTGTGGCGTCAGTGTCTCCTATGCGGTTTCTTCAGTTTGATTCTACTTTACTTTAGGCACTTGGGACGGAGCACAGAAAGCCAATTTGTTACAGCATATGTGAAACAGAAGAAGAGATAAGCGTGAGAACCCAGCAGTCCAGATTATGCTCTGACCACTTTTTGTGTCACCGTTAAATAAAAAAGAGGGACATACTGTCATTTTCCAGGTAGAAATGAATACATCCTGTGACATGGACTTATTGGAATTGAAGTGTATGTGAAACCTTGATGGGATTTTTTGGAAGGACACAGGCATATGATGCTCTGGTCATACTGCCAGAAGCCAGAGATATTGAGGCACTTTTTTTTTTTTTGCCTCTTTCCTGTAAGGTCAATCCTCCTGAGATTACTCTTCCATCTGGTTGTACGTCTGCCTCATTCCCTGGCTCTGCACTAAGTCAGCTTTTGGCAACTCTAATATGACAAAAACCCTCTTAAGTCATCAAAGCCCCAAACTTGCCTTCTGGTACACATAAAAAAGCAGAGATTAGTGGCAGCACCAGCTTTTGTTTTCCAAAGAGGAAAGTAGGTTGACAACAAAGCTCATTCATGTCTGCCTTTAAAGGTTTGGATATTCTTTGCCTTATTAAGTAATCACCATTTCAAGCCTCTGAAATCCCAAGCTGAAAGACCGATTAGATATTACCCTGACTGTGCTGTTTGCTTTAATTTAGATTTATGACTATGTCAGTTTAAAGAATGAATCTCTCATATCAGACACCGAAGTATTCGTTTCGTTTTTCCTATGGAATACAATGTTTCATTCACTGGCAAAATTCCCAGACCTTCAATATGATGGGAATAAATTATGTACATTTACATGGCACTTTTGTGAATTCTTAATTAGGGAATAGTAACCATGATCTGAAAAGAAGTGTTTTATGCAGTGAGAAAAAGAATAAATCCATTAGCCCCTATAAATTGCAACATTTAGCAGGAATGATAGATTTATGTTTGCTTTTAATTTTCTTCCATTGTGTTAAAAAACCCTTTAACCTTTGAGTGTTGGTTAGGAGCAAAGAGCGAATAAATTCTGCTTGCTTTAGAGGTAGACTTTTCATTTTGACAATTTAGTGCAGCATATCTAAGCTTCTTAAAAACAAACAAACAAAACCAAAAAAGCAATATAATATAATATTTCTTTACAGTAGCAGAATGGCATGGTTCTGGTCGGTGCACAGGTTAAATGTTTTGTGGCCTTTTACAATTCCAGTTATACTACACAGAGAATTAATTTACCCAACTCTTCTCGTAGTTCTCATGGGTGTTATTTCTGATGTTTCAGAGAGAGAAGAAAAATATTCGACCCTACTCTGCTAGTATTACAGAACACCACTTAATTCTCTTAAAATTCTTAAAATTCACTTAAAAACGGCCTCTTAGTTGCAGCTCAGTGAAAGCAGCTAGTCTTAAGTATGGAAAAAATCAAATATCTACTAGGCAGTTGTAATTTTAATTCATCTTAGCCGGTGCATACTTTGACAGAAATTTTGGCAGTAGGCGTGTGTGCATTCATGTGCATATATGCGCTTATAATATAAAGGAGATATAAGAGAATATAAAGACCAAGAAGAATAGAAGTTGTTTGTTATCAGGAAACTGCTAACAAGCTATATGCTGAAAAACAGGGAAAAAAAAAGCTATTACCTTTTAAAGGCCCTTGTCACTGTCATCTTGTGGCCCCTTTTCATGGTCAGCCCAAGCTGCCACATGACTGAATCTAAGAACTTGAGCACATCAAGCAAAGTTTGGGCTGAGAGCTACCATGCAGGTGCATGAACACATGAGATGTCTGCAATGTGTTTAGGTGTGAGTAAAAAAGATGTTAAGTGGAAAGTTGTTACATGGTGTACCACACTGTAACAGGTACCTCGTTCCCAGTTACTGCCATTTCACTGTGCGTCCGCTGCCTGTCACTGTTGGGAGAGAGTCACAAGGGAAAATATGAATGAGGTTATAAAATTTCTGATGGGGATTGATCCCTTGATCCCCAAGGCAAGAGCCAAACTTGGAACTGATATCCCTCAGCCAAGACATGAGCATCAAGCCTTAGATTACTTTGGAAGACTCTTCCCAGCCCCCTCCCGCTGTAGCTCCAGGCTCTCCATCTCAGCCCTAGCCATAAAGCGTGGCTGAGCCACAGGCCAGGGACCCTGCTCTCTTCAGAGATTAAATACTCGGAGGAGGAGAACCTGCATCTCAGTCTTGGCTGGCCTGAGAACATGCTTCCCAGACCCCCTATGACGACAGCTGGGAAAATTTTATTTCTCTCAGCCTTAACTCAAATACTTGGTGGACTCACAGCCAAGGCACCCCAGCCCTTCACCACTAAAAATCCTCAGCGCAGAGAGTTTTTATACCCCTTGATTTCCCTTGACAGTCTGTTTCCAGCTCTAGTCCAGCTTTTGCCCTGGGCTTTCTTTGTCTCTCAAATCTAACTCCAGTCAAATGCATGGACAGAGGACTATTGAGGTGTTAAATTTTTAAAAACATATAAAATGACCACTACCTCATAGAGGACTTTAAAATATGTTATCTTCCCCTTTCCATCCTCATCCTAAGTTAAAGCACACCTTTTTTCTGCCAGACTCAGATTATTCAGTGAAAAACCCACAGCAGGCTACTCTGCAGGGCACAAATACACCACAAATCTACAGTTTGTTTAAGTGTTTGAAAAAATATATATACATGGAATCTTGCTACCTGTAAAAATTTTCTACAAGTTTAAAGCTGTTGCACTGCACAGCTAATGTATTGCTAATGTAGGTCATTGTGTGTCATTAGTAAGATGGAACAAAAAGAAAGATTTTTCAAAAAGTAAACCGTGGGGATGAAGCCCACTGTCCCCAAGGTACAAGCAAGCTTTGTTGCTTGATATTTCAGAGTACAAACATGCTGGACTGTTGCTTAGTAGGAAAAAGTGAGAAGCCTGATAAGATGAATAGAGAAAATATTTACAGCAGTGCATGTAAAAACTTGCTTTGCCTTTTAAAGTTCCCTTTATACTTTAGAATTCTACTTATTATCCTAAAATTAATGGCGTGAAGGTGAGTGACCAGCAAAGTATATGCAGAGTAATATGTGCAATTCAATACTGTTCATGCAAATTACAGGGAAATTAAAGAACACCAAAAAACTATTAAGGTGCTGTAAGGACAGGCAATTAAGGTTCTGTAAGGGCAGACAAATGAAGAAATGCTAAGACAAAATACATTTAAAGCTTTGAAAAATGGTGATTTAGACTGAAATATCATAACTGTTTATGTATTAGGAGGATGTAAATGTCAAATGAAAGCATGGATTTGTTTCAAGAACCACAAAAAAGAGCATAATTAAGTGCTAGAACAGAAGTGATATAAGTGAAGAGCCAAGTGATAGAACAGAAGTAAAATTAGGCTAAACATTCAAAGCGAATCTATAAAGCAAGCATAGTGCTCTAAAAGAGGTAGTGAAACTTGTGCCTTAAGTTTGAAATTAGAGGACAGATTGGAAGTTATATTGTAGGGAACTCTCTTCTGTTGTGGGGGCTAAGCTAGACTGAGATTGCTGTTCTTCTAGAGTTTTTGAACTATAAACTCTTTTAGGAAATCTAAAGCAAAATGAAAACCAGGAATAAAAGAGGGATAGTAAAAAGAATGAAAAGGCCAAGGCAATGTTCATCTGCAAACCCATACGTGTTCAGCAAGGTGGCATGTAACAGAAAATGCACAGAAAGCAAAATAAGCTGTCCTGTCAGCTTTCAGCTGATGAAATAGATGATGCACGCTATATTAACACAGAATTTAATTTATTGGGCGAGTGGGTGGTGTGCGGGGTAAATGCATGCTGGACTTGCTGTCAGCTCTGCACTGCGATGTTTCAGCTTGCGCTGGGCTTGGTTGTGGGGGGAGGTTCATACAATGCCACATCCACTGCCAGAGCTGCTCCCACTTGGAAAACATAAAGCCTACTCCCCCTCCCCGTCCTACCCATCCCTTGAATCCACAAAGGAATGTTACAAATGTACATACCTTCTCAAAGCTGGTACGCTTGCACAAACACCTGACCAGTGGCTTACTTTTTAGACATACAAGTTCTCATTGTGCCCTATTCTTCCCCTCCCCAAATAATTTTTTTTAAAAATATTATAAAAATTCTGTTTCTTTTGTTTTGATTTTCAGGTAAAGGGGACAAGAGTGAACACTATTTAGCAACTATCTAGATGCAACTTTGCAAAGGTGGACAAGTAGTCACATCACTGAAGATACTGCAACAGCATATCAGAACACATCAGGGTGGTATTTACGAACTTAGTGACTCATGCAATAAGTACCAGAAAAAACGCCAACATTCATAATATGATTGTTTCAATATTTGTCTTTCTGGTACTTAAAAATATGTTAAATGTTTGGAAGGAAGGTGAGGAACTGGATGAAATATTTTCCTTTTGGAAATGTTGCCTTACCTGTGCCCAGCTTCCAGAGGTATTAGTTTTTCTTTGTTTTAGGTCACAGAGCTCAGGTGTGGCTGCTGCTTCTGCAAACAAAAGTGGGGCAGAGCTGAGAAGTGCAAATAAATGCCACAAGCTGCCTTATGCTGGAGGCCCTGAGCACAACTTACGCTCATGGATGATGAGTTAGGTCTCACAGCTTATAAATCACTGTTCTCTGTACATGTACCATAAGTCCTGCGATTCAGACATTTTGTGCGATGCTGTAGGTAAGAACCGTCCCAGTTTTGATGAGTTGCCTGTGTCTGTTGGGGTTCTTTTAAGCTATGAACTAGGTCATGGATCCTGTGAGACCACTCTGTCAGATAACACTGGTCAGAAACCAAGATATGTGGTAGTCAGTGGAAAATAGTCTAACCCTTTAAAAACCTAAAATACACATGCACAAAGAATTTACCGCAGTAATTTGGATACCAAGCTGTGTGGAAACAACTGGGTTAAGTGATCTGCTGATTCTCTTGCATGTTAAGATCTTGTGATTCATTTCTAGAACTTATTCAATTATTCTTCACTGATGTGAACTCCATTTTTAAAAGTGATTAATTATTGAGAAACAAAGTCATACTGACTTTGAATTAAAATTAGAAAATAATTTAGGTACACTTGAAAAAATTACAGAAGTTTTTTAATGATTTAACATCAGATATTCAGTATTGTTTTTCTTTATGCTTTACTGTTTTTCTTGATGCTTTAATGTTTCTGAGTATTAGTGTACCTTGTAATGTCAATAGCATATTTATTAAGGATGTAAACCTAAACAAGCTGATTTTTAAAAGGTCTAGCGTTTGAGGAAATAGCAACCCCCCCCCGAAACCTACTAGAAATATGTAACTCAGTTTTCCTGAACTAAATTAATCCTCTTTGCTTTTCAAGAAATAAAGTTCATGTAAACTCTTTTCTACTGCTGTTACTGCATATCTTACTATAACATTACACCTATCACCCAGGCTGGTATGGAAGAATCAGTACAAAATATCAGTCTCAGTGTTAGATGATCCTATTGATTGTGAAACCTGTTGTTGATGGAGTATGTAAATAGTATCTTCATCCTGTAGTATTTACAGTTTCACATCTAGTACTTTATCAAATGATATGAAAACACATACATCATAGAAGGACCAAATTCTCTTCCCTTTGAACTCTGCAAAATTTTGTCATTGACTTCAAGGAGGCCTGACTAACCATGCGCATGGAAAAATCTCACATAATTGAAGAGAAGTAAACATAAATGAAGCCATATAAATGACTTTTAAAATTTATAGAATCGAAAAGTTAATGAGATCTTTGTTATAAATATCTTGAGCATGCTATCAATAAAATGTTCTAATTAATTCCTACCCAAAAGCTGTCAACATTCTTTCTACAATCCTCTTAGATTCCTTTTTTTTTTTTTTAAACCAGAAAAATTAAAATGCTGAAGTTCTTCATCAATCTATTTGGTGCACGATTTTAATTATCATGGAATTACTTAGCACTGTTTCTTCCATATTTCTTTGCAGCAGACAATTTGCCAGCTAGAAATGTGAAATCTCAGATGATGGCATACTATAAGTGTCTTCAAAGGTATCTGGTAAAACTTGGCACATTTTAGTGTTTGTAATTTTCCAGAACTCAGAACTTTGTATCCCTGCAGCAGTCATTAGGAATGGGAAGGCTCATTTCATTGATTGCACTGTGAGAAGTCTGGTCAGGTTCAGATGGAGCAGAAAGGTTAGTGAATATCGGTTAAATGCTTCAGTGGTCTGTGACAAATCTCCAGTCATGCTCTTATCACAGCTGATGAATTTAGTTTTTAAAAGGTGTTAAAATTGAGTACATCCTCATACTTTCCAAGGCTGTAGAAGCAAGTGAATATACACAAAATGGTAATTTAGATAATAGCAATCTCCTTGCTTTTATATGGAAATTACTATCATGTAGAATCAGTCAGTGAAGAATTCTCAGATTGTCCCACCAAAAAAGTGTGTGGTCAAGATATTTTTCTTTGGTTTTAAAGGATGAAAGTCTTCCAATAATCATTTCTGTGTATATTCTGGGCTGTGGTAGCCAAGTCAGATACTGTACGTGGGTATCATAAAATGAGAAATTAACATATGAAAATAAGGCACAAGTTGTGAAACTATGGACAGGAGTGCCTGGTCATTTTTATTTCAAATATCTGCACAACAGTTTTAAATTATCTTTTCCCCATATATTGGCATTATTATTTTCACTGGATTTCAGGAAACAGCTCTTCAAATAGGCTTTCTGTTTCGCTAACATTTAACATATCTTAGGGAAGAGATTATTTAAAAATTGTTTCAGGTTGTAGGCAAATAAAATGCATCAAACATTTACATTGCCTTTTAAAGTTGAAATAGTTTGATGAAATATGAAATAGTTTAGTTGCTGCATTTTAATTAAAAGATACATCAATACAGTGACTTACTGACTAAAAAAAAGATTAATTCTAGTATACTGAATTAGGCCATTTTGGTTTTGAGGTTTATTTATGTTTGACTGAGGTATCAAAATGAACAAATCATTGGATGTAAACAGATTTATAAAATTGGTAATTGTCTGAAAACACTATATATGGTGGGTTTGCCTGCATTTATTAAATATTTTCACCCAGATCTAGTTCTGGCTGTAACTTTTATCCCAAAGGGACTGAATTTTTCAAAATCCCTTAAATATCCAACCGGAATACATGCTATAAAGTGGATTTGCATTTAGTGGTGAGGAGAGAGTTTAAGTACAATGTAAATCACAAATGTATTTCACTATTCCCATTGCACCTCTGAAAGGAAATCAACAGAACGTTGTAAGCTTTGTGAAGTGTTTTGTGTATGTTTGAATGCCAGTGGTAAGGAGGTGATTACAGGAGGATTCTATCAGTTTTAAGGTCATCTCAAAGCCTTATGTACAATTACAAAAGATAGAAAAATCTATAGAGCTTCTGTATGATTAATCTAGACCAATTAAAGAGTATTTATCTTTAACATACTACCAACAAAGTGCAAGTTTCTAGCTATGCAAAGATTTGAGCACACCTCTGAAATCAATGTGACCAAACATGAAGGGAGGTTTGGAATTGATATTTAATGTCTGTAAGCTCCATTAATGTCAATGAAACTATGACAAAATTATAGAAGCTAGTGATCTCCCTGGCCTGTTTAAAGATATGCACATCTAAGTTCTCCCCTGACCAGGAATTAAAATTGTAATCAAAGATTTGCTATCCGAAATATTCTTGTCTTGTTTAGCCTCTCACTGCTTTCAGTAATACCCAGCCTTGGTTATGTACGAAGAGGTGTGACTAAACCTTAACACCAGTCTTCATTTGTATACCACTGCATATTAGAATATAATGCAAACAAAACTCTGTTGACTGATCTAAGAAAGGAGAAGTATCTGCTTGGATGTAACGCTTACTTCTACGTAATATTAGTCATGGCTAAAATGTTAAAAATTTTTTCATTTCTAGTCACATTGACAACACTGCATTTTTTTAACCTCAGAAAACTTTAATTTTAAAGGAATGTTTTTAGCGTTGCCATAGAAGACAATATATGATGGGAATGTTCTTTACTGCATTTTATACAACATTGAGTTCTATGAGGTGTGATGAGTTATCATGAAGCCTTTGGTCCGGGTTCTGGCATTGCTTTATTGATGGCAAATCAATAAAAAACCAAAACATTGAGTTGACTAAGCAACTGACATTTTACAAAAGTTCAAACATATATTTGTTACAACTGCCATTAGTCTTCCATAATAGTAAAAAATTTAGAGACTGAGACCAAACTAGAACAAAATAAAACTTCATATCACACTTCATAAACAGACATAAATCAAATTTTTAAAGAGCAACATGGAAAGTGTTCTGTGATTATGTAGCACCACAAAATGTAAGGTCTGGAGAGTTAACGTGAACATGGAACAAACAGGAAAATAATATCAGATGCAAATCAATTCACAAACAAATTCCTCAGTAATGCAAGAAAATATGCCTTTGCCTTCAATGATGTGGCTTTTGGACCAGGTAAGATGAAGAGGAAGAGGGAGCTGATGCCATCAACTGACTACAATTCCCTAATGTGCTAAAAACTACTTTGAGTGAGATGGATGGCACTTTATAGCAAAAATCTTCGGTGAAGAATGCAAATTTAGTTTAATCAAAGCATATCCTAAGCAGCTTAATTTAACGTAAAACAGATATTCCTGAATGAGAGGGATAACATCAGAGCAGCCTGGCTTGTTGGACACTTGCCTGAGGGGAGGGAAATCTGGATTCCTCTTCCTGATTCAAGGATTATTTAGGAAAGTAGTGATTAGATGTCAAAGTACTCTAGTTCCTTCCTTTTATTGAAAGCTCTAGGAAATTATTAATTTGTTCAAAAAGTTTTACTTAAGTCAGCTGCAATTGTTTGGTTGTTTGTTTTTTTAGTTTCTGCCAAACATTTTGGAAATAATCTTAACAATAAACCTTATTTCTCTGCAAATTTCTTCAGTTCTTTTTTTTATAGACACTAATGATTATTAAAGGACAAAGTTACCCTGGCAATTTTCAGTAATGTCTCTAAATAAACTTTAATTTTGAACTTAAACTTGCCTTTAAAACTGTGGATTTCCTAGCTGAAGGAGTACTGTCTATACTAAAAAATTAGTTTAGAAAACTAGCAGAAAATGCTTGGTACATGTATTCAAATGGAATACAAATACATACATACCGAGACAGATGGAAGATAGTATTTAACACTATAAACTCAATCTGTCATGGTGGTGGTTGATTGGTTATGGTGTTTTTTTCACTAGGAAAATCTCCTCTGAACAAAAAAAGTAAATTAATTTATAATTATTCAAATTCATGCAGGTTTTCAGGAAGCTGAGTTTAAACAGTCAAAATATTTAGTAAGAATTTTAATGTAGAGGGAAGGTGAAATATGTAATTTGAACTGATTTTCTGTTCACAAACAATGTCTGATATATAATCAGGAGATAACGTTTTGGAAAGGAAAATAAGCTAATTCTTTTAAAATGAAACAAAAACTCCCCAAACATTTTCTTCCTTATTCTTAAGGAACAGACAAAATATGAGGGGGTAATCTAATATATATCACAGAAGTAATGTAGCCTTACCAATTCGCTATAATTTTATTCTTAAATTTCTGCTTAGAATTCCACGATACCGTCAAGCACTGAATCATAAAGGAGTAAAAAATTTTACTAAACTATGCAGACAACTTTTTGCATATTTGAACACAAGTGAAAACATATGTCTGCTCTTCCTTGTGGCAGCAAAGTAACTTGTGCTATAAAAAGGATTGGTAACATTTTATTTTTCTGTCTTTCCTGTAAATCTCATAGGTTTCTCCACAAGTATTCAGCAAGGCAGAGATGTGGTCAAAACGATCTTTGTCTGCTGAGAGCAATTAATATAAATTTGATAGATAATTTATGTATGTATTAATTTGATTTTTTTTTTTTTTTAATTATGGCACTAAAGCTGGAAATACTTAAAAAACCCCATAGGAACACAACTTAAAGTATAACACAATTTTCTATAGCGGGGTAAGAAACAATTTTTCTATTCAATAACAGCAAGTTGTTAAAGGTGTAATTTTGCTTTTTTAAAATTGGGTCCTGGGCATGGATATTCAGTCATGTCTTCCTCATATATAAAGAGAAATTCCACTTGCCCCCCCCCCCCCCCATTTCTAAGATTACAGAAGTAATAATATTATAAATTCTGAATGGTGAAATTCCTTTTTGTGTAGAAAATACACAGCTTTTGCAACACTTGTAACCTCATCAGTAATATTTTAAAAGATATTTACATTGCTCAGTGAAGCAGACTGGCATGCAAAAGGATTTCTGAAAGTTTCTATATTGGTTAGGTATATTGAATATCCTACTTGATATCTAACTTGCATCAGTAGTTACCTAAATATCTTTGAAAGTCTGTCCCAATTCCTTTACAGACCTCTATTCTCAGCGTGGAATTTAAATGAAAACCAATGCATTTCTCTGGTGGTGGCTCTTCTCACAGAAGTTATTTTCATTTAAATTAATGAAATGGAAAATATATTAATTAGTAATAAAAAACAGTTAGTATTTTTCCAAATTTCACAGTTCAGGCGTCAGCACAATGTATGTTTTAATTGCGTTGACTTTAACAAAGTTCCTGCTCTCTTAAAGCTTTTCTGCATATATGTGAGTGGCACGCACTTTATCAGGGAATAGACTGCGGTCCACTACAGATACTGCAGCCATTTCAACAAGTATTTTCCTGGCTAAAGCTTTTGATATACATAACATGTATGTCATGCAAAGATGCTTAGGGCTCTGGACTACAGGCAGGGGTTGCAAAGGCATCTTAGATAAAAAAAAAAAAAGTAGAAAGTAATTCTCTAACTTGCTAGGGAATATTTGCTCTGTTAAGTTGTATTTACCACTAAATCAGCTTCTGTAATGCTTGTTCCAATGATTCAATGTATCATTTGGACAGAGCTCCCAGTAGCGTGCTAAATATACCCAGCTCTTCAATAGGACTTTCTTCTGAAATTTACTGTTCATCCAGCCAGTGCTGTAACAAATTGCCAGCAGTCAGAACAGCATGTGTTACTAGAAGGTTAGCTAGTCTTCAGCTTCAGCCTCTGCACTATGGATGATATCAGCAAAATGTGTTAAGGTCAAATGCCTTTCTTAAAACTGTATTTGAAAATGTTTGCGATGATACAGGTCTTTAAGGCATAGCTATACATCTGTGCACTTAGAGCTAGGCAGCATGTTAGCAAGACAGGAACTGAAGTGGCAAGATAAGTGCTACAGCATAAAATAGCTGTTAAAACAAGAACGGAAAGTCTTTCTTGTTCACTGTGTTTAGTATAAGTCTGGTGTGACACTCAATTTGTGATTTGAATGGGTTTGACTATATCTCTTAACACTTCAGTGTGTGTGTGTGGTTTGTTTTTTTTTTTTAATTTATGAAGAAATGGGGGGTAGTATTGTTGTTAATCACCCTTTCTGTTTTTACTGGAGGCAGATTGATTTGTATATAGGACCATTATGGAATATTTGTGTAGCTGGCACTGCAGAAAGGTAGTCTCATAAAGGTCTGGGACAATATGCAGAGGCAGAAACATCCAAGCGAGTGGCGATCACAAGTGTCCGAATTTCTTCACTTACAGAAACGGATGGGCACTTGTGGCTGGTGGTGTTTTCTTTTCCCTACATAGAATGTCTCTCTTATCCAGGAAATGCTTATTGACCACCCTTTGCTACATCTCTGTTTTCTTTTGTTAAATTTCATGTCTGTGTCTGCCAATAAGGTAAGTTAAATTCTTATTCTTTTTTTTTTTTTCTTGAAGAAAACTTCAGGGTTTGATCCATTCTTCCTTATCCAACATTAACTGAAATCAAAGTAAAAGCTCCTCATCTTGTAAGAAGAAACAAATCAAGCCCGTACTGTTCAAAAGTCAGGTTTCATTCATATGTAAAAAAAGGAAAAAAAAGACAACAATAACATGAAATATTATGTACTGTGTCACATGAGGGTTTTTGTTACTGGCAAAATTCTGAATTTATTATAGTTCCTTTAAAGGTAATTTTAGCGTGCATTGTATGTCCTACAAAAGAAATACTGAATGGTGTGTTTCCACCCACTAGATCATAAGCAAGTACCTCAAAATAGCTTGCTTCTGTCAGAGACTGTAAGAGTCAAGTTCTCATTTGTGAAGTATCATATACAAGTATACCACAGAGGAATTAAATGCTGCAACATCTGTGGGAAAGCTATAAGCTACTGGAAAACATCCTTCTAAACACACGTGAGACAATAAAAACCACGTTGCTTTCTTCATGTGGAGTAACTGTGTAGTTCAGCTGAACATTAAACATGCATACGTGTGCAGTGGTTGACAATAGAATGCAGTTATTCTGTCAGAGACAAATCCAGCTCTCTCGGAGGGCCTGCATGTAGCTGATTCTTTGTATAAGCTTTTAGTGGCTCACAGGCATAATGTGCACAAACAAGTATTTGCTGCTTCTAGTACACGATACCAGTGATGCTAGAGGAAAAACTCCTCATTTGGAAGGGTAAATACTGGTATATCTATTTTGTTCTTTATAATCAGGAAGGAGTTTGGTCTGCCCATATGCCAAGCTGATTGATAAGGTACAGGGTTGTGACTAACAAAGAAGCTGCTGAGTGCTACTGAGCTGCCACCAGCCCTGTGCGATCACTTTTTAGGGTGACCGGACTTTTGTGGATTGATCTGGTCTACATCAGCTGAGAAGTCACTGCAGTATTCAGCCAATATAATAAAGCTGTAAGAAAACTTAACTTCTAGAGGCCCAAATTCAATCTGCCATTACTGTTTTGTATGTATGTGATATTTCATATTTTTAAATATATGTAAAGTCCCATAGAAGAAGAAAGCATTAAGGTTAGACTGATATATGTGGAGAAACAGTGTAACAGCATCGATTCTTATACCTATGCATGTCATTAGGTAGCAGGACGGTGGCCTTTGCAAAGTGCGGTAAGATGCACTGAACAATTATATACTTCCATTATAACACGACCAGCTCAAACAGAATCGCAGCCAGAGTCTGATGCTAAGTGTGTTCTGTACCCTATTCTCCAAAATGCTGCTTTTGACAACTGTACTACTTCTTTAGATAATGAGGATTTAGCTGTTGGTCTTTGACCTGTAGCCATATGAAAATCATAAAGCCTTCATTTATTTTATAGCAGTACAGAATAGACAGGAGACATCACAACTTTCTGACGTGTAACTGTGAATTTGTAAGGAAAGCATTCATTAAGAAACTGCCATTTCCTTATTTTCTTCTGTGAGCCTTGCAGTATCATAGCCATCATACAAATTTTTTTGTGAGGTTTTCCTGTCTTTTAAGTGCTTTGCAGGTTCAGATTCTGTAAAGCACTCCATCATTCTTTCACCATCTTCCAGAAGTTTAGGATTTTATTTGGAAGGCTCCTTTTCAAGTAGCAATTTGTCCCTGCATACTCTGCGTTAAAAAAAGCTGATATTATCAGAACCTAAGGTTGTATGACTGCAGGCAGCAGCCATTTTATACTGAAGTCTGAAAGCAAAGATGCTTTTAGATCTTATATTGCCTCATATGTGACCAGGGATAAGGTATTTTTTTGCAGGGATTTGCATTAATAAAAATTAAAGCTTTAGGATTTCACTTCAAAGGGAAATGTCAATGAAAGCATATCCTCTCTTAGTTGCATTGGTAGCAGAATATTAACATCACTAATGTAAAAGTTTATATAGCTAGAGGCTGCGGTCTCTGTCTCTCAGTAGAGAAAAAATAATTCTTAGACCACATCGGAAGGCTGCAGCACTTAAAATACAAAGATAAAGAAATGAGGAGTGTCTTTTTTTCAGGAGCAGTAAGCATGCATAGCACACTCATTTTCAAATTGGAATATCTATTATTAAAAAGGTTAATTTTTAATGTATGAATTCTAGACAGGCATTGACACAGAAGTAAATATATTAGTCATTATGTGCTAGCTTTTGCAGGCTTTACTGGTGCTAAGTATTATTTTCTGCTACAAACACAGTCATTGATTTCAGCAAAACAACTCTACAGTGTAAGTTGCTGCTTGAGGGACAGAAAAATCTGTGTGAAGTATAAGTTATCAAATACAATTACACAGTAAAATGGATTATTTCATTGATACTAGTCCATAGGAACATCCAATTTGCAAATAGTTAGTGAAGAGATTTTTTAACGCAGAAAGTCCTTTTTAGTTGAAAGGAGGAAAAATCGATTGTCAGGTTTTTGGAACAAAGCCCAGGGAGAAGATGTGTGTATTTGTTTTCTTACTGTCCCAAATAATTAAGGGATTTTAATTCTTTTATTCTAAGTAATAGAAGCAAATATAAATATCATTCATTTACTCAATGGGAAGTTCAGTAACATAAATTCTCAGCCAGGCATTGCTCAAACTCTTAAAGCATTCATTTCATTAGTCTTCCCAAATCTTGAAAATTATTATTAAAAACCTGATGTTTTAAGAGTATCATCTGGAGATCTTGTATGAGAGCTGGAGCATTTCAGCTTTCCTCCTAACTTAACCAGGAATGCTAGCAATTTAGCCTTGAATACAATCTCAGATTATTAGTTATTAACTTGGGTCAAGTTTTAGTACTTAATGAATATGTCAGGTGTGTGTGTATAGTTGTGAGTGAGGTTAATACTGTCAGCACAATAGGAGGATATAGTTTAATTGTTCTTTGGTTTTGTTGAAGTTGAGAAAAAAAATACAGAGTCTAGGAATCCAAAAAGTAACTTTTTCTAAAGTTGTATAAAACCGTTGCTCAATCTCTAGATTCCTCGCAGATCTAGTTTCATCATCAATCTGCATCAAAGAGGCAGAATAAAGATATCCATTTCTCTTGAACTCCCATAAATCTTATAAAAAGATTTCCTGAATTCAGGAACCATTAATAGTTGATCAGTCTCCCTAGCAAAGGAAGGGTAGCTTTGTTACAACAGACCTCCTGACATGAAGAGTCTTGAGAGACTATTGAAGCCACTTTTCATGATAAATGCAGACTTTACTACACAATTCCTGTAGCTGAATGAAAAGTATGTTTGGAGGTGTTTTTTATGAATTTTTAGTGAATAAATAATCATTGAAAAGAAGGCAAGTAGTCATATATGCCTGTTCAGTAGGATGTGATAGAGCTGCTGGTGTGTTTTTTCAGTATTGGCTGGATTCTGTGCCTGGGTGGATTTGACTGTGATTGAATGATGCATGAAGAATATATATTATTAAATGAAATGGAAACTGCAAGTTGATGGGCTAACCCACTGACCTGTAGAAAGCACCATTTTCGAAAAGACTTTATATGTGAGGCTTTCTAGCCTTTTAAGTGATTTTAAAGAATCACTCCTACAGTTATATTTAAATGAACCAGAAGATGCTGTTGCCTGATTGCATCACTTTCTTTTACAAGATCTAATGGCGAGGCCCAACAAAAGAATAGAGAAGCCTAAAGAGGGTTTTTAGAAGAATTCAGTTGCTTGTGTCCAAAATTAGGATTAAAAGGCCTTGCCCAACAGCCGTTGAAAGATTTATATTTTATTTCATTTTTATCACCAAAGTTTCCCAGGCTTCTATGGTCACTTTGACTCCTGTTACCTTCCAGAATTATTCTTGTATTGAGTAGCCAAAGTATTACCTCATGCCTAAAGTGTGGCTGTTTAAATATTCCTGCAAACAAGTGCAGAAAGATGACAATGATGCATTTGTGATTTCACTTACCTTCTTCTATGCAGTGATTTAATCACTCAGCTATTAGGAAAAATCTGACTCAGTTCCATTTCTCCCCTGAGAGGATTTGGTCTAGTAATTACAGAATATGTGCGATATACAAACTGGAGCGAGGAGAGTGACTGACACCCAAGACTGACCACTCCTAGGAGAGTTTCCTAACCAGCATGACAGAGATTCAGAGACCCTTTTGGCACTAGATTCTATCTATCTATCTATCTATCTATCTATCTATCTATTTATTTATTTATTTTTAATTTGGCACAGCTTCAGCAGGAGAGATCCTGACTTCTGAATAGATCACTAACAGTTTTACTTATAAAAATAATAAAATTTCTCTGACTTATAAATTACAGCTATCTGATTGTGAATAAAATCTCATTCTGATTTCATTTGAGAGAGAATGTATGTGGGGGATTTGAGTCTTCTGCTTCTGCGTGTATATCATTCAATGCTGACTCCAGGTGTAATAACTAGGTGTAACAGCTCTAGGTATAACTATGATGGCATAACAACTGCTTCTCAATAAACCCACTCTTCTTGGTATGGTTCAGCTGTAAGCCCTGATCAATGGAGACTGAAGCTTAGGCTTTCCACGTGCCTCTCTTTTAATGGTATCAAGTTGAAGTAATAAATTCACAGACACTGGAGAGTTTGAAGGTGCTGGTTCCACAAGTAAAATACAGTAAATGCCATGTATCCAATTGTGGATGTGGAATGAGTTTATTGATCTGACAGCCTGCATTCCACTTAGTTCAAATTTATAGGGCAATGCTTTTTAGAGTTATGCATCGAGAGGATCTGATGCTACACGTTTGAACTACTGTACTGTTGTTACTGAGGGAGAAATTGTGATTGGGAAAAATCTGAGATGCAGTTTTCTGAATTAAACATGCAGGAATTATTAGCATATTTCAGGGCAATACACAAAGTCTGAAGTAGAGCTCATTAAAAAAAAAAAAAAGTCAGTGAAGGCTTTATTTTTGCTATCCCATTAAAGAAAAATGTGATTTATCTAAACTGAACTTTCCAATTCCACTTAAGAGTTTCTTCAGACTGCCTTTTCCATTGCCTTGAATGCTTTTGATGCTCTAAATCCATGTTGTTTGACTAGCACATTTCTATCTCAACTTCTTCAAAAATTCTGTTCTGCAAACTTTTTCATTTTGTTTATGATTCAGAAAGAATATAATTTAAAGATTAGGACTTCTTTCAAAATTTGTTATTCCGTTCAACTTTGCTTTCAATGTGTTATCACTTAAAGTGATGCACCAAAGAACTAGCATATACTGACAAAATCTCACTGAACAGCATTATCAGCCAGAATATACTATGTCTGTCTTTTGACATCATTCCTGATGTCTACAAATGTATCACTTATGTCTTAATCATGCATCAAACAGTTTGGATGCCAGTTTTCAGATTACAGGTAAATTGCAAGTATGTTTGACAATTCAGTGCATGTGAATGGATACATGATAATGTTTCTGTTCCTCAGCTATATGACATTATTTTTAACTAATGAGTAATAGTAGAATGCTAATATGAATTCATGACACTTTAAAAATTACCGATATTTTCATGAATACTAGCAGCTGTTGAAATATTCCTAATTACAAATATCACTTATCAAGAGTAGCATATTGAAGTCAAGTGGTTTGTATGCAAGCACATTTGCAAAGCTGTTATGTTCTATTTTTTTCTCTTCACTCTTGAGCTAGGTTTACTTTTTCTTAATGCACATAATACTTGGACTTGAAATAGTTTAAACTGAAATTAATATGCAGTAATCTAATAAAATACATCTTTATTCAAGAGATTCAGAAGAGCAAAGAAGCTGTAGAATTAAACTTTTGCCTTACTAAATTAGATATATTGTCTGTCACAGCAGGTATGTCATGTATTATGTGGGAGATACTGGATCAAATAAATTACTTACTACATCAAATAAATCATCTGGTAAAACATACTATATTAATATTAAATCAAATATGTTTAAGAATTCTGCAGCCTACAGGTAGTTAGAAAGATATTATTTTCTAAGTCTTTATTTAAATTCAATTCACTAAACATGCAAGGTGTGCACCATCTGGTAAAAGGCAGAAATATTCCTTTGGCAGCTTTCTTTTTTCTTTTCTATATTAGACTATTTTATCAACTCTGATACTGAAATAGCAGAATGGTGGTATACTCAGTACTGGTAAGTTTTCTTACACTTTTTAAATGTGGATGAAGAGGCTTTGTTAATGAGGAGTGTTATGAGACAAACATTTATATGATGACTATCATGTGGATCATTGCCATGCCTGTTTATTGTAACTCTTAATGAAAGGCAGCTTCCTATTACATATGCATGGAAGTCTGCTTTTCACTACCACTGACAATTTTCTTACTTTATGCTGCATAACATCTGGTTAGAATTTATGCTCTTACACAGACATAATGTCCAAATTTTATCAGTCCCAGTCTTTTGCTGTGACGTTTTTTTAAAAATTGTTTTCATTTGCTTGTTCATTTAAAAAAATGACTTTTGTGGGGTTTTTTTGCTTGTTTTGTTTAACCTTTGGACAAGCTATCATCTTTCCTGGACAGTGATCTTCAAGAAACTCACATATTACGCATATGGAAACCATTTAGCTATTATATAGCTATTTAGCAATAGATCTTACTGGGAATTCTGGTCCAAATATGACACAGTCCACAGTGCTGTGCCTAGTTATACTAATGGAACATTTGCACCTGGTTCATCCTCTGCTATATAAAATGAGTTTTTAATGGCTCCCAGAACAAGGAAGTGTGCCATTAAGATCTGAGCACACAGTAGTCCTGAGAACACTGGCCTGGGATTGAGAGAAAGGTCCGCTTGGCTGGTTTCCCCACATTTTTTTCATCCATTAGCAGCCAGCTTTCTTCCTATTCCAACTTAGGTATGGATGTTAGCTTAGTCTATGGAGTTCCAGTGAGGTTTTGTTCTATCAAGTTTATGATCCCACAGAAGTCAGGTGTAACATCTCCTGTGATTTCGGGATTCAACTTTGTACAGACTGATTTCTTGATAAACATGACTGTGTGAGGAGCAATGACAGAACTGTGCAAATGAAATTTAAAATGTGGATTTTAAAAATAACCCAATGCAGTTTATATTATTTTGCTACGGAGAGCATAAGGCAATACAGAGGAATATTTGGAACTGCATGAGTGCTGAAAGAAGGGCAGAAAAGTGTTTCTTGAAGAGCTGTTTGTAAAATTATTATTTCTTTTTCATTTCTGATTGTCTTTTATTTGACTTCAAGTACATTACAGTTAGTGATGTACAAAATCTTCATCCCGAAAATCTACCTAGGTAAATGGTAGGCAGTTTCTATCATTAAGGGATGATGATATCTGCCATGTTATACAGCGCACCTAATATGATTCAATTTGGGAATCTAGAACAGGAATTGCATAGCCAGATGTGCACCCTGTTGTTTCTGATTAGAATTTTAAAATGTCCCAGAGTTTAGAACAGAACAGTTTTGCCTCTGTTATTTACTTATGTGTGCTTTACCACCACACACTCAGATCCTAACTCTCATGGTGCTGGCACAGAACCATTTGGTCAAAGGGAGCTGACATGTACATAGCAAAACAGAACTGGTATTCAAATACGTAACATTTTTAGATGTTTATCACATTTATAGATCTTGTCTTGCTAAAAAGTTACATAAAAGTATCTTGAGATAAATTTTAAATAAACTTAGTGACTCTTTTATTAGTAAATATCCTTTGATGGGAATGAAAGTTTTATAATTAAGACTGCGGAGTATTCTGCGAAATTGTATTTTTTCTACAATCATAGGAAGTTTTGAAGCTACAGTGGGGTAACTTACACACGGCATTTCTCAGTGGGCTGAATCCTTTCCTTCTCCTAGATGAATCGGAGGCAAAAAAGAGCCTCTGTATTGATACTGAAGTCAGTGAGACCCCTCTGGCGCAAGAAGAGCCTAGAAAAGCCTCCCTGCCGAGCTGCCAGAGGTAAGCAGAAAAATGAGCAGCCCCACTCACAGGTGATTTTTCTGCGGTATCTCAAGGAGGATCATTTAACTGGGAGCTGTACAGCCATCTCAAGTTGGGAGGAAGGGGGAGAGCCTGTTTAAGAGGGCAGTTCAGCACAAAGTACGGGAGCAAGCTTTATAGTAGTTGCTGCTGTTGGCAGAGTAAGAAGTACCAGGTGCCAGAAGTAAGTAGGGCCTTCAACAGCACTGCCAGCATCTATATGTATAGGACTGCTTCTGCCCAATTTATGGAGGGACAGTTGGCTTCTGGATGACATCTTCTGGTTATTTAATACCAACATACGATAGTACAGGTAACTGAAGAGTTTTCAAGGTCAGTTCTGCATTAACCAGGATGCCTTTATCAGCTATCTTCAACATCTGGCACTGCTTTGTCTTCAGCTCCGTTTCCCTTTGGAACATGATATACCTACCCTTGTACAGCATTAGTAAGTAGTTACAACACAACACACTGATCTATAAAGCAGCAGTTTGTTTGTTTTGTCCTCTTCTAGGCTGTGTCTCAGAAAGCATCTGAGCTACATAATGAAAACCAAAATACAAATCATTTCATGACAGACAACAGAACTAGCCTAACATACAGCAGGCAGTACTTGAACAGCAAATGTAAGGCAGTGTCTGACAGATATCATGGCAGGTCAACCTCACAAAAACAGGATCAATGCTCTGCTCATATGAATGGCAAGTTAAATAAAGAATAGCAAAAGCAAAATACATATTTTACAATAACCTTGAACAGTTTCTGCTCTTGTGGGCAATTTTGTTTGCTTGTTTGTTTGGAGTTGGTTGGTTCATTTTAGATTAAAATTTTACAATTTTTGAGAGACACTGTGAAAAACAAAAGATGTATCATTTTATTATCTCCTCTGTAAAATGTAAAACCATACTTCTCCATGAGAAACTGTTCAGCTGAATTATTCTTATGGAGATATGTTGCTAATAGCACATAAGGATATTTCTTCTATGTCTTAAATAAATTCAAGTGGCAGCAAGTTGATTTTTCATTCCCTTCCTCCGCCACTGACACAGAGACAAATCAGTATCACTTGAATTTATTTTCATTTAGGGAAGGGAGGTGGGGAGAGAAAGGCTTGATCTCTTAAGACTAATGAATTCAAAGATAATATTGTCTTACTGAAGTAGGAGAACACCATGAAGAGCAAAGACTAATCGGAGAACAGGATTTGACAAAAACTTCACGTAAATCAAATTGTAAGTATGGTTGGTACAAACACGCCATCTGGGTTAGCTTACTGTTAAGCAGGTATTGGCAGGAAACAAACTGGAATCTTTATAAACTGTGAGACGAGATTTGTAGCAGGTCAGGGTTTCACTAATTTCAAATGTAACCAGTGACAGGCATAATTAACATATTTCTCATATTCTTTTAAGGGCACCTCCCTAAAATTATTTTTCAGTGTTTTCATATTTTAAAATAATGGTGAATATGGCTAATGGCTAAGATTCATGGCATGATCTAAAAATAAAATCTTATGCTTTTGCATAGAAAATGGGAAATTAATATAATCAAAAAGCATCTGTTTCTGAACTTCCCTGTGCTAGACCACTGACAAAATCAGTAAGTACTTCCTGTCCAAAATTTGAAACATTTCTCTTCAGTTTTCCTTCTCAAGTGCAGTTTCTTAAGCAGTGGCATACAACAATTCCCACATGTAGTGATTCATGTAATCCTGAAAATTATTTAATTTGTTGAGTGCAAAATAATTAGTCATCATTTCCTTTCTTGTACAGACATCATGGTGAGGGTCGCAAGGTAAAGCCTGGACTAAAATAGATGCAAGAAATAGGCACTAGGTTGTAAGCAGTTATTTAGCCTCACACACTTGCAGGTTTGCCACAAAGTTTGTGATGCAGTTCTGATTTTTAGGGCCTAATGCGCACTCTCTTTTTTCCCATTTCCTGTAAAAAAGGGGTTTCAACAGACTTCCCAATATTTCAAAATTTTTGACTGATGAATAGGAAAAGGAAAATTAGCCAAAGAGGAAAAAAAAAAGCAAAACTACTCTTGAATTATAAACTAGAGTCCAACCTATAGAAACTCATTTTGCAGCTGGATGAAAGAAGCTCTTCCAGGAATTTATTATCTTCTCTCTAAATTAAGCAGAAGAGAAATTTGACCCTTAGCCTTTGATATTCCAGATGGATGTACTCCCTGCAGTGCTAAAAGTAGAAGGAAGTAAATAACATTGCCACAACCGTAGTTTATACATTTGGTTCTAATCAAGAGACCCCAAATAATTGATTTTAGGTCAAATTTTTCAAGTGATCCAAAATAATCATTGTCATTTTTATTCTGGGGTGGGGTGGGGTGTTGTTTGTTTGTTTGTTTGTTTTTTAAATATAACTTTAACTAGTTGAGTTACAACACCAGCTTTTGGATGGCTACATGTTTGTGAGGGGAATACCACCCTAACTAACATATATTTGCCAAAGGTAAATTTGAGAACTACTTCATTAGGTTTTTAAAAGCCTAACTACTTCAGAAACTCCCAGTTCTGAAAAGCTGCTCATATGAAGAAATTATTTCAATTTTAAGAATTTGACATTTGACATTTGAAACAAACCAGAACAATTCGATATGTCAAAAATAGACATGGATTAGATCTGCAGTGGTTATGCTGTAGCTACTTCATTTTCAGTGGCATTATAGAAATTGATATCTGCTGGGTAATTAATTTATAATTTTTCCAACAAATACTCTCTTTCAGTCATGGATAATAGGTGGTGTAATTGCTCTATGATAATAATATAAAAGATGTCGAAAACTTTCTGTATCTTTTGCATCATGAACACTCTTTTAGTAATGACTTAAAATAAAAATTCCTAAATCTGTCAGACCATGTTAGGCACTCCACTGTACCGGATTTATTATGTGTGTAAATTAATTTACAGGCATTTTCATTTGTTTCACTGATATCATTTTTCATAAATATTGGTCTAAAGGATTTAGCATGACACAGTGGCTTTATCTGTTATCTTCATATTATATTCAAAGAACTAAATGAAACATCTTTGATGATGAAATATACTCTAGGATTGTGGCATTTGGTATTTTTACTTTAATCAATCCCAGCAGACATATCTTACTATACTAGATCAAACAAATTGCACTTTTGATTTAGTTTGAATCTAGTGAGGCTGAATAAACTACATTTTTTTTCCCTTGCTGTATGGCTGATAATGAGCAAATGGATAACCAGATGGCATAATTTTTGTAAAATTTCCAAGACACATACTGTAGCATATAAAAAAGACGCATTCATAAAGTGTCCTATCTGCTGGCACATATCTCAATTCATTCAAGTAAAAATTGGCACAGAAGCTACTGTTTTTCCACATAACTGTTGACTCTTAAAATTTATAAATGGCAAATCTCAGAATGAGAAATGGCACCTTTTAACTATAAATGCAACTAGTTTTGTCACATTTTTTTCTCTGTTCATCCTAATTATTTTATAGCAGAAGGTTCTTGAGAAGACATAACAAAAATTAAACACTTCAAGATGTATAAGTTTACAAATGGACTTTGTTAACTTCAGTCAAAATAAATTAATTCTAAATAACATTTATTCTAAATAACACTTATTTCAGGAGGAAATTAAGGCTTCCACAGTGAGCCAGTACAAGGCATCTGAATGATTTAAATCCTTCATAAGGGAAGGCGGTAGTCAGCCTTCCACAAAGCCTTGTCTGTACAGGTGAATCTCTAGTTTTGGTTATACATATCTTATATACTTCTTATAGTACAGAAAGCTTTTTTTCTTGGTGTTGGCAAAGGGGTTTTTTTGTGTAGATACCCATGGTCTTTTGTTGTTGTTGCTAAAAGAAGATTAATTTATTGGGCTTTTTGCCATTTGCACGGGAGATCAGACCTCCTGAACAGGATGGTCTGTCACTGTCCAGATGATGATGGGAGTCTCCCTTGCAAGAGTCCTTGGAACAATATCTTCAGCTGGATCTGGTGAGACACTCTGAACTGCCATTCTAGTAATTTTTCATAATTCAGCTGACCCATGGTTTTACATGACCACCTCAGCATATGTATGTGTTTGCTATTGATTATCTATGTACAAAAGACTCACTGCTACATGATAATTTCTGCACCTGTAGGTACAGTTTCCTGGGACTGTTTACAAGAACCTTACCTATGTACAGGTTGGTAAACTCTGCGCAAATAGCTGTCTAGGCAGGTCTCTAGGATGGGCAGATTCTCCATGCAGGCTGGTACTTGAACCATACATTGAAACACACAGGTTATGCCTAACGGTTTAGACAGAGCATGAGCTGCCTGGAGGAATCTCTGGGACTGTCTGAAATTCCCACCTGGAGAGCTCCTCCAAAAATTTGTCAAATGCTTTTCTGCAGCATTCTGGCTGAAGGCAGCTGGAAGTTTAGTCAGTCACTCAAGGTATTAATGACTAAGTATGCTGCGCATGTACACAGCTACAACATGTGTTGTCTCATACAATGACCAATCATATCAGTCAGGGTACCCAGAAGTCCAAGACAGGACATGTCTAAGGAGTGTGGGTGTATGTGTGTGCACGTATGTTTGCTGTGGAATTTAAATGAGAGGTGAGTAACAGAGAATATTTTATAACTACCTTTCAGACATTTGCCATTTCTGCTCAGTTTATATTGGCGTTGTCAAATGGAGGAGAGGTGAAGTGAAAATACTCCTTTTCCTTGAATTCTCCACTCTTGAACTTTGATCTTCAGCTGATGGCCTCTTCCATATCTAGGCTCCCACATCAGCAGAGCTCCTGTTATCAGACAGTGGTACAAATATCAAGACCTGTAGTTAGAAGAGAGATATCTACTTTCTCTGCTTCAGCATCGACTGAGCAGCAGGCTGACACCGGAAGCAAGGAAAAGCAGGGAGAAAAGGAACTTTTTTATAAGCCAGAGGATTCAATGAGCAGCTGAAAGTCCTGCCTCACTGTGACCCACACTGCAAGATTATATCTTCAGGAGAAGCAGTGAGGTAAGCACACTGAATCTGTAATGTGGTCTCTGGCAATAAAATCTTGTATGTATGCTGAATTACTAGTTAGCAAGGCTAGAGTAGCTCATTACGAGTATGTTTCAATGGGATGCAAACAGGCACCTGCTTTTCTGTCCACTTTCAAAGGCTGCTGAACACAAGTCTGTGCCACTGTATATGGGCTAGTGTTTCCTGCTCCTTATCCGGGGGCTGTGCCTGCAAACACAATTATGTTTCTACACTAGAGCTTGACTAATGCAGACAGGAAACTGGAGAAGTTGTGTCAACCTGCACTTGTCCCTGTATGCAAACATTGAGTGAGTACACTTACCAGGGGGGCTTTAGTTCCTCAATAACACACTTAGATGTAGGAAACTAAGCACCCATGAGAGTCACTGGAGATCTAGTCCATAGCACCAGGGGAGTTTGGGGAGATATTCAGCTCATCTCAAAGTAATCATCTACATTTGGCCGGCTGACTTGTTTTCTAGACTCCATTGACTGCATTGGTTTTATCCCCATTGCCTCAAAATAGACACCTACTTTTAGGTGAATAGAGCTGGAAGAAAATGACATTCATAGTCCTTCATTTTCTGGCAATTTTCTTCAACATTTTTTGAAGATAAAATCATCAGTTTAAGTGTTCAACAATCAATAGTCATCTCTTGTACTCCCTAATCATAATAGAGAGTTTTTCAAGCTATATCTACAAAAAATTTCTCCATTGATTTAGGTGGTTTTCTTCTCAAAATCCCCTAGAAGAAATTTAGATATTTGGCTAAATACAGAAGAGGACAATTCTGTATTGCTTTCTTTACAAACCATTTTCTTTCAAGTAGAGAAAAAGTCTGTTATAAAAATATTTTACCTTCTATTTCAACTGCTGCTGCACTGTGATGCCTTTTCTTTTTCCAGCAAAGGGTGGGAAAAGAAAATGTTAAGAATTCCTCATGGTCATTTTTCATTTAAACTACAAGCTTTCCATTAAAGAAAAAATCTTTTTCCTTATAGAAAGGTCACCACAATCCAGGAGCTATGAACTATAAAGTTCCAGGTGTATGTAAAGGCTAAAAATATATTTTAAGCTTTGCTTGAAGTGTTGATAATTATTCTTTAGTTTTTGAATCAGTACTACACAGCTCTGATACTCCAAGTCTCCGTGAAGACTACTTTATGATCCAGCATTCTGCAAAATGACAGAGAGTGGCTTGGTCTCATCTATAGAAACAGGAAATCCAGGATGGCCCAGGTTTCTTGGAAGTAATGCTCCAAACACAACCCCAGTCTCAGTGCGTGAAAACATATGAAACTTTCTCAGCATAAGAAATCTGATTGGAGCAAGATTTAAGATAATTTAAGTTAAACTAACCTAAGTCTCTACTTACCTCTATAATGTATACTTGTACATTTTTTGGTAGATTTTCTCTGATCTGCACCATTATTAATAAGCAATATAGGGGCAGTTCCCTGCACCAAATCTGGCTGATTCAGAATGTGATTACCAGATCTATGTGGTAGTATATACTGGGAAAACAGAGGATACAACAAGATTCCCTTTTCTTTTGCCAATGCCTACAGAAACCTATTTTCAGTTCTGTCAAATTTCAGCATTACGCACAATTCACACATCTGTGTTACTCTCATATTGCCCAACTTCAGGATTTGCAGTTAATGCTTTTCCAGTTCAGTTACAATTTCTCTCCCACTCCAGACATAGCAGATTGACATACTGAGATATTTAATCTAATGCATGGAGGAGGAGCAATGTGTAGCATCTAGGGGAGAATGTAGTCTCCAGAGAGAACCTGGGCTCATGCCATGTCATGATTTCCTACTATGTGCCCTGACCTCTGGGAAGCTCCATATATCATGCAGTCTGGCCTGTGAATCCCTCTTGTCACATGATCCAATGTGCAGCATCTCTTGCACTTGATCAGAAAGTAAAATGACTGATTTGTTATACTGTTTTCTTCAACTTAGCTTGAATTTAATTTTATGTACTGTCTTCCAATATAAAAGGTACAAAAATTTTCTTCACCCATTTTGTCATTTCACTGCACTTCGTTGATCCATTAGATGCTGAAAACTTTGTTCTACCAGAAAGCAAAACTGCAATGTAATCTTTGAGTGTGACTTTTACTTTCCTGCTCCTGATGTTGCCAGAACCCAAATTCCTTATCTGGTAAAAACGGAAGCATTTTAAAAGACTAGCAGTTATAGTATTGTATATATTTTGATTTCATATCTGATGTTCACGCTCTTTCCTTGGTAGTCTAATTTACTTTCTGGCTCAATAAAGTGAGGTCATCAAAAGCAGAGAGGTTTCCTCATAAACCAGCTACTTAGAGTGTGCAATTTAACACTTCTTAACTTTCTGTTTGAAGAACTATGTAAACTGAAATTCTCCAACTTCTTGTGGTAACACATTCTTTCCCCTCTCTGAATCCATGAACCTTCTCCATTTTCGAGATAGCTTTTAGTTCTGACTATCAAATTTGTCTAGACTTGTTTTTCAGTGAGATACAGATGTAATGATAATATGTTACTTCCAGTTGATTGCCATCACGTGTGTCTCCAAAGATTTCTGTCAGCATGGATATCCATGACAGCATCCTCAATGACCCATTTGTTATGACAAAGCTTGTGGGTGTTCATTAGGTTGATTCTCCTGAATCCCACAATATCAGACTTGTGGGAGGAATCTGCATATGCCTTCAGGACTCATTTTGGCCTCTGTGGCCAAAGATATATCCTACAAAGAGAACATGTCTCTCTTACCTTGTCAAGAAAAATCAGACCTTGTGGCCTAAGCAGTCTAGTGGCCTTGCCTTAGTTTTATCCCCACCCCACCCCCCCCCGCCTTGCATCCCTTACACTGGGAAGCTGGTCACTCTGGAAATATGCAACAAAGCAAGCAAATAGCCATGATCTTTTCAAGTCCCTGTACACCCAAAATGTCACCTTTGGCATAGCTCAGATATATATCATAAAAAATGCCATGTACGTTTTCTTGCTTCACCGCTCTTCCTGCTCAGCAGGACCCTCTTGGCTCAGGTGGATTTTCCCAGGAGCCCAGGGGCCTGGGTTTCCATACAGGGATGCTTTGCTGGTAGGTCTCCCTCTCATGCCTCTGCAAACAGCTTCCTCTTATTGTTCTGCACCAGTGCCCCTTCAGGCTTTAGCAAAAAGCCCTCTGTTTACCATAAAACTCCTGCTGGGTTTTTCTCTTATGATTCATCACTTGGAGGAATGGAACCAGTCACCAGGTGAGCTGCTGCCTACCTCCCAAGAGCACCCCCAGAAGGAATTTTCTTCCTTAAGCCATACAGAAAATGTCACTTCAGAAACACTTTTTCTGGCACTAAAATCTGGCTTAAGATATCTCTACCATTTTGGGTCACTCATCTTTGCTCTAATAACTTTTTTTTTAATCAACCCTGTTGCAGTTCACCCCTTATGATAATTGAACTAGTTGTTGCACAGTAAAACTGCGCTTTTTTGGATTTAAAAACTGATTTCAACTTGTTAGAGAAAATCAGGTGGAACTATACGCTTACTTGATATCTTGTCTTGGCTAGAAAAGGCTAGGTAGTTATCACTGATTTTTGACTGTCTACTGTGCCAACACAAACATGCCAGTATAACACATGCACTAGTACCCATTGCTTGTCTATTCCACATTGAAAAGAGATCTTTTCGGAACAAAAGGAAACAATTAATTAAGCTATATTGAACAGATAAACAAGTCACAAGATTTAACAAAATGTAGAAATCTTCCACTGTCCAGCTGATGTCTCCTGACTGCTTGAACCTATCTGACCAAGGAATGTTAAATTTTTTTGTCTCCTAAATGTATTCTCTAGCATAAATGCTACAGTAATTTTGAATCTTAAAATAATTTTGGATGAGCAAATGTTTCAAAGGATTCATGCCAGTCTGTTTGCATGATGAGGAGTTAACATTTAATTTCTAATAATGACTTTGATATCAGTACAGCATGGCTGAATTTATTTTCCCCATTTCTGAGGACAGCATTTCAGGTCTGTCCTCCATCTGCCATTCACTGTGTGTAACTAATCTCATGTCAAAGGCAAGAATTACTGAACTGGAATAACAGTAGTTTACCGTAGTGGGACTAGCAAAGTTTTGGATGGTCATACATTCAGTTTTGCCTTCTAATTTGATTGCTAATTGAAAACATTGTGTATTCTTTGCACAGCTGTGCTATTGTTATCCTTTACTTCCAAATTTCACAATAGGTCTGTTAAGACCTGAAGTATTTTCACAAAAAGGAAAACCAATGAGGTAGTTTGAGTTGAGCAAAATCATATTATCTCCCTTGTTGTTTACACAGACCTAAATGGGCTTTGGTTAAATATTCTAGTACTGAGCAATCATTTGCATTTGATTTGGTTTGCATTCAGAATATTAAAGTTTTTTAGGTGTCCTGTATTTGGATGAATTATATTAGATTGTCTCAGTTCTACTTGTTCCTACACAACAGAAGTTTTACCTACCTTATTTACTCATAATGATCCCTTTGGATACATACACCCATGCAGGGAATGATCATATCTGGAGTGTGAAGATTTTATCCTGGCCAGGAAAGAGTTCTGCCTTCTAAATGTAACAACAGAGTGCAGAGATCAAATCAGACCTTTAAATATTGATCAACAATTTTCACTAGATAGAACTCTGTTTTATGTCTTTTTAAGTAAAAGTATAGCATCAATACTATTATCAGGTGCAGGGGATGAGTTCTTGATACAAGTTCAGCTATTATATACAAATATATATCTACTGTACTACTTTTCTTGGTACACCAAACAGTTATTTTTCAACACATTTCTTTTTAAGAATGTGTTTCTTAGAAAATTTTCTTAATTCCAAGGTGCTAAGCAGATCTTAACTAGTCCAGCATATACTAAAATACCATTAGTATATGTTGGCTGAGATTTTTAAAACTGCTAGTTAAATCAAAGAAAGAAATCCAATCTGGATTATTTTTCCATAGAGTAGTAATAATATTTTCAGTGATATTTTAAAAAATAATTATCAAGTGTGTTAAACCTAAGCAATACTTACACCACAGCTTGAAATGAAATGCACAGATTTATTAATAGTGTTTACATATTTATGCTCATGACATTTAATTTGAATATTAAATCCTAATCTGACTTTGACCTTCTTGATTTCTAGGGGATAAATATGTGAATCAGTAATCTCATTTCTTTAGGCTCCTTCTCTTCATTTCAGTGTAAATTTTATATTACAAACAGTCGCATTTGTGTAGATGTTAAAAGAACAACTATGACAATCAATTTGTAGATACAGGTAGCAAAAATCCTAGATACTTATACAACAAACTGCTCAATATTTTACCTAAGTTCAGGATGTTATTCAATGGCAAGTGTAATATTCAGGAGTAAGTTAACTTCTGACTGAAAGAACAAGGATAGAACTTCTGCCATAAGCAAGTTGCGCATTCATGACAAGGTTTTTCATATCATCCCTGGAAAATCTTATTCTAGTGCATCAGAGTCCACTACTGGGCTGAGTCAGTAGTAACACCTACATACTTGCTACAGAATAGCCCCCCCCCCCAGAAGTTTTGAAACCACTTATAGACTAGCCAAACACAGTTTCTTATACCATGAAGAGTATTTCTTGGTTTTGTGATACTGTGGGGCAATTTTAAGGCTGGAGGTTTCTTGGTAAGTGCTCTGACCCATACTCATTCCTTCTCTCTCCCTCTCTCATGTAACCTAACAATTTAATATGGTGGGTATGTGTGTGTGGGGGGGGTGGGGTGGGGTGGAGCTTCAGTTTCTGACTAAATTCCATGGAATAGAGCTTTTGCTTTTTAAAGATGTTTCATAAAGCCAAAGGTAAACCTTAAGCATAGCTTTGCAAATCGTTACGCTGTAATGAAACAGTGCTCCTTTTACAACACAGTATGTGCTGCCCTGGTGAAATTTCAATGCTGGTAGCTGAGGCCAGGTCTACATGACCTTTCCTGGCTATTTGACTGTTATTCAGGGATGTAAGAAGAGGGACTCCTGCAATAAAATCTATTACAGATACTGTTCGGAGCAGAGGAACCAGTCATACTCAATGCTGGACAAAGTGAAATGCTACTCCATCAAATGCCATGTGCTGAATCTCTAGTACAAAGTAGTGTAGGTCTGACAGAAGAGAGTGTGGTTGAAAGATATACACTGGCTCAGCAGCTGGATATTAAATTTTTTAAAATGTTGCCTACACTACTCATAGAATTAACATCGTCAATTATATTACCAAGGTATTCTGAGAACATATTTTTCTGAGAGTTGTCCAGATATTTGCAGCAGTATAACCTTCCCCAGCCAGTTTACTATACAGGCCCACAGATGTGTAACAGCCAAAACAGAGACAGAATTGAGGGGTCAAGGTTGGATGAGAGTTACAGCTGCTTATGTCTCTTTAAGCAGTAGCATCACCAGTTGTCCAGCTACAGCCTGATTGTGGTACCCATATGACGTGAGCATCTTCCGTGCACCACCTCTCTAGTAAAACCAAGCTACAATGGTAAAATCATGGTTGTGGAAATAGAACGATAAGTTTTTGCTTGTAAAAATCAAATAATCACCTGTCTTGCAGTCTTCTGGGGGAGTCTGTGGCATTTCTTTATTTTTAATTCTGAAGTCTGTTTTTTATGAGTCCCTACTCAGTAAAGCACTTGTTCATACTCTCTTCCTTTTGAACAAGGCTAAATAAAGTTCTGCTTTTAGCTTGTAGAGGCAAAGTCATTTTAGCTTTAATCTAGTTAGCCTAGGTGTCAGGAGCAGCCAAGATGTGGCTTACAGACTCCTGCATGAAATGTTTAAAACCATTGGTCTGTACTCAGAGACACAGGCAAAATCAACATTTTTGTTAGTACTGTTACTTAAGCAGATTGTGTCCTTGCTATAGCTTTCATAGGGTAATTGTTTAAATTTAAATCAGCAGAACTTGAGCAGATGCTCATTGTCAAGCATATACTTAACTGTTTTGCTAGTCTAGGGTGTGGAGTCAGGACACAGAGCTGAACTGTGTCAGAATAAACTCCATAGCTCAGAACAACTGCTGAGGAAAGCAGCTGCTACAGGCACCATTTGTCATTATGTTCCAGCATTAGCATATTACAACAAGGCTTCAACTTAAAACTAATAAAAAACCACCACAAAACCCCACTGACATACATTAAAAATATTAAGGGACTATCCTGTAGGGTCTATAAATGCCAAATTCCATTCAACTTGAACTATCATTACATTTCTGCAGTAGTGTAGGGCCGGCAGTCTTACTCAGGCAGGATTGAAAAATTGGGATTTTTTCCAATCAGGTCAGAGCACTGAAAAAGTGAAGGCCAAATATAACATTCAAAGAACTGTAGAATGCTTTCTCTGGTAGTCTTTTTGTTATTGTTGGGTTGTTTGTTTTGGAGTTTGTGGTGTTGGTTTTGGGGTTTTGTTTGTTTGTTTGTTTGTTAATGGAGATTACAATAAATATACATTCCTTTTGGTTATGGGCAATAATTCACTATTTTTGCAAATCCATTATGGAACCCAGCTTTTCTGAAAGACTCCATCAAATGGGACTCTTGTTTTAGACTGAAGACATCTCACCCCATGATTGTCTCTTCTTCACTAGCTACTGAAAATGTCTTTTATGTGTTTGCTCTGTCTTTTTCTAAGAAATAATGCATAAGGGGAGACCTTACAACAGAGGGGAAATTTGGAAGGGTGAACAAGGAAAGACAGGCTGCAAGACAGGTTGCAAGAACAGATGATAATGAAACTGTCCAATTCCATGCCATCACCATGTTTTTTCTTCAACCAAGCACAATTACATCCAGTACTTTGATTAGTTAGTAATCATCATAGTAACTTCTTTTATTCAAGTGTTAAACTAAACTTGCATCAAATCCGTCACGCGAAATCTGACAAAATGAATTCTTAGGTATTTTCTAGAGAAAGAAATGGCTATATTTTGTGTCTAATACATGTAGTGCTACCTATTTTATTAATGAGCAACTCAAGATTAAAAAAAAAAGAAACTGACTGCAGGTGTTAGTTCTGAATAGAATTTAGGCAGGGTGTGATCAGAAATCAGTTTTAACAAGTAAATTTCTTTCATACATTATATTTTCATAGTGAAACTGTTTCCTGATAAACTGGAGCCTGATGGTGGTGGGTCAACCTTGGCTGGCTGCCAGATGCCCACCCAGCTGCTGTCTCACCCCCCCTCCTCAAAGGGACAGGGAAGAAAATTAAGATGGAAAGGCTCGTGGGTCAAGATAAAGACAAGGACATCACTTAACAATCACCATCACGGGCAAAACAGACCCAACTTGGGGAAAATTTATTTAATTTATTGCCAAATATTAAAAAAAGTAATATGTTGACAAAAAGACAAAAACTAAACCACCTTCCCCTCACCCCTTTTCCTGGGTTCCCCTTCACTCCTCCATTCCTGACTTCTCTGTCTCCCCTCCCCTGAGAGGCGCAGGGGGACAGGGAACGGGTCTCTGCGGCCAGCCCATGGCGGCTCCCCGCTGCCGCTCCTGCCTCCTCAGGCTGTTCCCTGCTCCAGCCTGGGGCCTTCCCCGGGGCTGCAGAGAAACCCCTGCCCCACCAGGGGGGGTCTCTCCCGGGGCCGCAGGGCCATCTCTGCCGGGGAGGGGGGCCTGGAGCACCTCCTGCCCTCCTCCTGCTCTCCCCTCGGGGCTGGCAGAGCTGTTTCTCCCACCGTTTCCCTCAGCCCTTTTGCCTTGTCTTCCCTAGGCTTTCCCCGAGGCTGAGGGGCTCAGCTGTGCCCGGCGGTGGGGCCGCTGGAGCCGGCGGGAACCGGCTGGGTCCGGCCCGGGGCAGCCCCGCCTCTCTCCTCACAGGAGCTGCTGCCGCCCCTGCAGAGCCTCCCTGCTCCTGCCGGCACCGGGGCAGCCGCACCCGGTACATGCTGCTCTCTCTGAAGAGAACAGGAGGTCTGAGTCTTCAGTAATGGCACAACGAAAACAGACATTGCTTTGGAAAAATGGAAGGAGGTATGCTGATTATTGTTGACTGTAGCCAGTGTGATGCTTTGATATATGCAATGGAGACAGTTAAAAAGCAGGGGAAAGCTATTTTACTGGGAGATAAGGTTTTTTTGTATTTTGTTGACCTAGGATAATTGTTTATGTAAAATTCAGAGAAATACTCGAATAACCTTCTCAACAATGGAAATGCTTTTGTTCAGTTTTAAGGGCAGAAAAATGTATCTCATCTTAGGCAAGATTAATAAACATTTCTGGGTATTTCAAACAAGTGATGCCCTTGACAGTCTTTAATGGGCAGAACTTCTGACAAAAGAACATTAGGGTATGTTTGATAACAGGAACCAGCCTCTCCTTATCTCAGCCTAGAATACATATACCATTAAGCCCCTTCTTACTTCCAGGACTGAACCAGACACAGAACCCTTGTCAGATGAATACTTTCTTGCCTTACTTAGCTACAGACCAACACACACCACCACCACCTATGACAGAAGTTACCCTACTCTGATTTTGAGACGCTGGCTGTCTGTATTTCTAGCTAGCCACTAACTAGTTTGACAAGTAACCAAGTTAGATACCACTCCCGGGACTGCTGGCACCCTTCAAGGGTGCTGAAAATGGCAGAAACAGCACTCAGGCAAGAACTATGGTAAAGAAGTACGCTGGCAGCCTGTTTTGATAATTTGAGTCACTGGCTTCAGCCCTCCAGCAAAGCTAAGATTGTAGGTGGTTTGAAACAACACACTGTGCCAGACAGATGCAATATTCCTCAGGACCTACAGTCTATGCCCAGGTCCACTGGTACATTTGTATTAGTGGAACTCAGAAGCATAAATCACACCATTAAAACCAAACTATGAATATGTGATTTGTACTTAATGTTAATTTAGTAAATTAGACCCTTTTAAACATGCATATTTCATTTGTCTGAGTCATTAACCCTAAACTAATATTTTGAAATATAATCTCTTAATAAGTTTGATTATCAGGCATGCTTTATTAGAAGGATGCTCAATTTCTGAATTAACAGCCCTCTCTTCTTCAAACGACCAGCAACATTTAGCTGAACTTGTGCTTTGAAATGATCAACAGTAGCTCATATGCATGTTGTGAGAAAATTGGCACATACTTCCACTAAGTCACATGAATTAATCCTCAAAATTTCATCTCACTGACATGAAATTCTACCCTCATGAGTCCGCTATATTTCTTGCAGCATTTCATAGATGATTATTCGTGGTCTACTTTCATGACCTATTGAGTTCCATTCCGTTAACATTTTTTTTTCCTTAGACTGTCTGTGTGTCTCTCCATATTTGCCGCTCCTTGTGTCCTGTCAATCTGCATTTCATATTTTGTATGAGCTGTATCCACAAGCTGATGAAGAGAGTTTAGAGAAACTTAAAAATACATTTAGGGGCACTGAACATTAATGCTTTGTTCTTGTAGATTAAAGGGTAATATCTGAGAACAGGAGCTGTAATCAAAGTCTTGAGGGTGGTCTACCAAACCGACTGTGGTGTTTTAACAATGATGCCTTTACCCGAATCCTTTAACAAAAAGTCAACAGTAAGCTCTTTATTTTCATCAGTGCACTGATGAAACTATTGATGAATCCACCCATTTCAGCTTGTCCTACAGCCAAGTCTATTTGTTTGAATCAGATGGAGAGGCAGGTTCCCTGAACTCTGGTGATGACCATGATGTGGAATCACTGTGTTAGTTTCAGCTTCATCCCTTAGGGACCACCAGAGTAACCATTACATTAAGTAGCATTCATTCTTGGGCTAGTCTTTTTAATTATATTAGCTGATTATAGATGTGAGCAAAAATGGCAGAACTGATGGCAAATGGATTTTCCAGCACGGTTCATTAAAATGCAGTTCATTCAAATATCTTGCTAAGGATGTCAAATAAGTGAAAATATGTAAGATAGGCAAATCAAAACTGATTATAAAAGCTGCTGAAGAAAGAAGAGTAAGATAAAAGTTGACATGAAAGGTTAATTTAAGCAGTCAGACTGTTTTAAGACCATTGGTCTTAAATGGTCATGTAAGACCACTGTGCTGAGATAATCTAATAATTGTTTTTTAACTTGCTACAGTCTGGCCTCTAGTTTATGCAGACATTGTGAAAATTACCTTTAGGTAGCTTGGATACCAATGAAAATATCTCTGTATCTCAGCTCAGGATGGACCACAAAGCCATTGAAGCAACTGACTAAAAATTGTGTAGCTAAGCTACAGTGACATCAAGTGCATGCAGGCACACTGCACAGAGCCAGAGAGACTGGAGTTTGGGACGGGAGCATCAAGTCATTAAAGAATGTCTCACCTCACTTTTTCCAGGTACCTGAGCCTGAGTGACAGAAGGCGTAGTCACTTCATGAGATAAGCACAGAGGGCATAGCTCCTGAGAGCAACACAGCACTATTTGGAAGCATATCTTACTTGAGATGCTTCTTGATGAACTAGATCTACCAAACCTGACAGAACTGCTTCAAGTGCTATCCAGGTACTGACATGGGCAAACTAATCAATACATAATCAAGCTAGCATAAATGTAGTTTAGCTATTTCCATATAGATTAAACCTTTGACTATACTGTGGACATACCCTAATTTATCCAGTGGTGATGGTAGTAGCAGGTGTGTTCTATTTGTAAAGTTCCTTGCACAATCCCACTACTGAAGAATTTTTTTTTGAGAAATGTGAGGTGGTTTTCTTTTGGCTTTTTTTCATTCCACAGTTTATTGGCATTTTGACATGGTTTTCTTTAAGAATGTTGACTCACTGAGTGGCTTTGATATAATTAGAAGATGTGGAATGGATGTTAGATATTAACTTGCTAAAAAGAGATTCACTGCTGTGATTGACAGAGGCAGGGGAATGTTCTGCTGTTTTAAGCAATGTGCTTGGTTTGTGGCAAGAAATTGTGCTTTATTATATTACTAGCAGTATTATTACTAGGTTGGACCCACATTGCCTTGACCAATATCCATATGATACTAACTATAGGGAACAATTATTTAATTGCTAGTGTCATTAATGTTCTGAGTCAAGAGTTTACAGTATGCAGTAACACTAAAGCAAGTAATAAAAGATGGAATCTGTTGTTTCAGAATACAAACACAATAACAGACCTTTAATTCAAAGAATTTACAGTTTAAGTAGGAAAAAATGTTATCCTTATATTTTGTGATTCATTCCTACTTTAAAGACCAAGGCTGCAGGAAAATTCATATTCCTGAAGTACATACTCTAGAACAAGTAGTTTCTTAACTATACATGTTAATTATGAAACCTGGATCCCTTTGAATTCAGTAGCAATGCTCCTCCAGATTTCAGTGGGTCCAGAACTTTGTTTTGACACTGTTTTCCCATTAGTTTTGGAAATTATCAACTCCAGAAGTCCTTCTGCACTAAAATTCAAAGTTTATATTTGTTCTTTCTTCACTGTCTTCTATAGTATCACTATCTAAGTATTGCAGTGTGGTACAGAATGAATGTCAAGTGCTCCCCATTTATAAGGGATATAGATTTGAAGTGCTAATATGCCAGCTATTGACATTTCTAAAGAATACTGCTGATTGGTGTTGCAGCCCAGAAGCATCTTTTAAACACTAGAGCAAAGGGGATACATCAACAGTAGCAGTACTCAAACATAAAATTTTGACAGCATGGGACAACAGAGATTATTCCTCCTTCAAGTCACAGAAAATTCAGTTTAGAACCTAAGGGTACATGACACCTCTGAAAAGTTACTGTTTCTTAGATTTTAATTTCTCTCACACTTTGTCCTTTTTTCTACCTGGAGGCAAACATCAGCAGCACCTTACTATTTCTGCTCCAGTTATATTGGCCTCTCAGCTCTCTGTATTTGCTAATATATTGATATTTTTCTTAAATACTCTCCAAATAACTGTTTTGTCAACCTTGTCCTTAAAGGCAGACAAAATCCAAACAAATCATCAAATCAAATCATCAAAGCTATGGATAATAACAAAGGGAATGAAGCTGACTACGGCTGATTTCTTGCTGCCAGACTGAGCAGACTGCTTCATTGCTCCACACCTCCTAACCATAGGACAGATATCTGAGAAGTGCAGATAAGATTATTGCAATAATTTCTTCCTAATCCTGTTTCCTTTGTTCCTATGATGAACTGCCTGGATGCAGCACCTGCCATCACAGACAACCATGTCATATAATCCCTTTCATAAACTTATCAAGCACCATTTTAAAAGTATTTAGGCCTCTTGATCCTGCTATTGCTATTTTGCTCAAAACCATCACAGCTCTTTTTGTTAGAAATAGTCCTTTATTTCTCATCCTTACTTAATTTGCAGCCAGTTTTTACCCATTTGATCTCTTGCCCAACATTGTATACTGGTAAATAAGGTGAAATGATAAGCATGAAGTAGGAAAATGAGCTATTTTAGTTAAGAACAGTCAGAACCATTCTGTTCAGATTGTGTTAGACTAAAGCCTGTTCCTTGAAAGCCTGCTGGGTGATGTGTCTATTCTGTTTGTGGGGTACTAGGATTAGCCTATGCAGATCAGTGTGTCCCACACTGTTTTTTCAAGTCTAACCTGTAGAAACATGCATGTGACAACAATCACACACATTATAGATTAAATCAGCTTAGTGAGTTCTAAAGTAGAACTATTTCTTCTTGTTCTAAAGGAACAACTAGACTTGGATTTTCTTGAAACATCTTACCTTTTCATGGCATTTTCATATAACCATCCTCTGGTCAATAAATATATCAAATTCCTGCTCATTACATTAACTGAAAATGGCTATCTTTTAATAGATACATTTTTCCCCAGTTGTTAAGTACATGATGTTGCATTTGTACAGTTGAATTTCATCTCTTTTCTATTACTTAACTCTTCAAGATTGCTCCATTAACAACATCCCTCTGAGTTGATGCTTGCATTCAGTAAAACCTGTTGCAATCTTCCTTTTTTGTCTGTCTACTTCATAAACTTCTCCTATCCATCTTCTTATTTAAAAATAAATTCTTATTCATCATCAAGTTGAATACTTTATTGAAGCTCTAACAGATAAGATGACTGTGAAACAGTCCATCTTCTCTAAGAAAGCTATAAGGTCAATCTAATACTATTTTGCTAATATGTATCACACACATGTCAAGGCTTTTTTATTTGACTCAATTCCTATAATAATTATTTCCCTGAAGATTTATTCTAATTGCATAGCCAAGGTCATTCTGAAAGTCCTGTAGCTGCCTCAGTCATTTTCTTTCCTTTCCATTCAACCAATACGATTACTGAATATCGATACATCTTTTTTTTTATTCAAGCCTCTGTTTGTTCCATAATGATTTAAGTCATAATAACATAGCAAATTATCACTATTCTCTCTAAAAGATAGAATAGAATAGAAAAGACCTTTAAGATCAAGTCTGACTGTAAACCTAACACTGCCAACTCCACCACTAAACCATGTCCCTAAGCACCATGTCTACATGTCTTTTAAATACCTCCAGGGATGGTGACTCAACCACTTCCCTGGGCAGACTGTTCCAATGCCTGACAACCCTTTCAATGAAGAAATTTTTCCTAATATCCAATCTAAACCTCCCCTGCCGCAACTTGAGGCCATTTCCTTTTGTCCTATCACTTGCTAGTTGGGAGAAGAGACCAACACCCACTTCACTACAACCTCCTTTCATGTAGTTGTAGAAAGCAATAAGGTCTCCCCTCAGCCTCCTTTCCTCCAGACTAAACACCCCAGTTCCCTCAGCCACTCCCCATAGGACTTGTGCTCCAGGCCCCTCACCAGCTTGGTTGCTCTTCTTTGGACGCGCTCCAGCACCTCAATGTCTGTCTTGTAGTGAGGGGCCCAAAACTGAACACAGTATTTGAGGTGTGGCCTCACCAATGCTGAGTACAGTGGGGTAATCTCTTCCCTGCTCCTGCTGGCCACACTATTTCTGATACAAGCCAGGATGTGATTGGCCTTCTTGGCCACCTGGGCACACTGTCTGCTCATATTCAGCCGGCTGTTGACCAACAGCCCCAGGTCTTTTTCCACCAACAGGCAGCTTTCCAGCCACTCTTCCCCAAGCCTGTAGCATTGCATGGGGTTGTTGTGACCCAAGTGCAGGACCTGGCACTTGACCTTGTTAAACCTCATACAATTGGCTTTGGCCCATTGATCCAGCCTGTCCAGATCCCTCTGTAGAGCCTTCCTACTCTCAAGCAGATCAACACTCCTGCCCAGCTTCGTGTCATCTGCAAACTCACTGAGGGTGTCCTTGATCCCCTCATCCGGATCATGAATAAAGATATTAAACAGAACTGGCCCCAGTACTGAGCCCTGGGGAACACCACTTGTGACCGGCCACCAAATGGATTTAACTCCATTCACCACAACTCTTTGGGGCCCGGCCATCCAGCCAGTTTTTTACCCAGCAAAGAGTACACCTATCCAAGCCATGAGCAGCCAGTTTCTCCGGGAGAATGCTGTGGGAAATGGTATCAAAGGCTTTGCTAAAGTCCAGGTAAACTACATCCACAGCCTTTCCCTCATCCACTAAGCGGGTCACCTTGTCATAGAAGGAGATCAGGTTAGTCAAGCAGGACCTGCCTTTCAGAAACCCATGTTGACTGAGCCTGGTCACCTGGTTGTTCTGTACATGCCACATGATGGCATGCAAGATGATCTGCTCCGTAACCCTCCACAGCACCAAGGTCAGACTGACAGGCCTATAGTTCCTTGGATCCTCCTTCTGGCCCTTCTTGTAGATGGGTGTCACGTTTGCTAACCTGCAGTCAACTGGGACCTCCCCAGTTAGCTGGGACTGCTGATAAATGATTGGAAGTGGGTTGGTGAGCACTTCCACCAGCTCCCTCAGTACCCTTGGGTGGATCCCATCCAGCCCCATAGACTTGTGTGTGTCTAAGTGGTGTAGCAGGTCACTAACCGTTTCCCCTTGGATCATGGGGACTTCATTCTGCTCCCCATCCCTGTTTTCCAGCTCAGGGGGCTGGATACCCAGAGAACAACTGGTCTTACTATTAAAGACTGAGGCAAAGGCGGCGTTAAGTACCTCAGCCTTTTCCTCAACCTTTGTCACTGTGTTTCCCCCCTCATCCAGTAAAGGGTGAAGATTCTCCTTACCCCTCCATTTGTTGCTAATGTGTTTATAGAAACATCTTTTATTGTCTTTTACAGTAGCAGCCAGATTAAGTTCTGGTTGGGCTTTGGCCCTTCTAATTTTCTGCCTGCATGACTTCACAGCATCCTTGTCATCCCCCTGAGTTGCCTGCCCCTTCTTCCAAAGGTCATAAACTCTCTTTTTTTTTTTCCTGAGTTCCAGCCAAAGCTCTCTGTTCAGCCAGGCCAGTCTTCTTCCCTGCTGGCTCATCTTCTGGCACACGGGGATGGCCTGCTCCTGCGCCTTTAAGATTTCCTTCTTGAAGAATGTCCAGCCTTCCTGGACTCCTTTGCCCTTCAGGACTGCTTCCCAAGGGACTCTGTCAACCAGGCTCCTAAACAGGCCAAAGTCTTCCCTCCGGAAGTCCAAGGTAGCAGTTCTGTTAACCCTGCTCCTTACTTCTCTGAGAGTCGAAAACTCTATCATTTCGTGATTGCTGTGCCCAAGATGGCCTCCAACCATCACATCACCCACAAGTCCTTCTCTGTTCAAGGACCACAGGCCCAGCCTTCCCTAGTTGGCTCCCTCACCAGCTGTGTCAGATCTTCCCCCCCCTTCCTTGAAATACAAATTCCTCTGAGTTTTATCAGTTCTTATTTGGAGAAATTCAGGCATCTTTTACCGTTAAGTTGTTAGTATCTCAGTCAAGCTTATTTCACAATAGTTATACACACACATAATGTTATCAGGGTAAACTTTAATCTGTAAGATAGGGTATTTGTAGGCATACCATAAATAGTTGTCTTCATGAAAATATAGCTTTTTTAAATCAAGAGTTTGAGTTACAACCCACACTTCTATGTGATCTGCTTGTAAAGCTGTTTTATACCTTTCCCATGTCTGATACATTACCACTACTCATTGTTCTATTTATTAAAGTTATCACAAAGAACTTCATTAGTTATGATGACCAAGAATATCCAGACACCACTATTTCTAGCACTTTTTTGTCACCAATATATAGTGGGGAAATAATTACCAATAATGTTGCAATTTCTAGTAGCATTAATCTCTCTAGTAAAATACGGAAGTCTATATTTATCTTCAACCCTTGAGGCTTGTGGAGAACTCTCGTAAGACCACCAAAATAAAACTGCTTCTATCACCTTTCCCCAAAGTAACTTTGATCAAAATAAATTTCTGTTTGCTTCATGCTGTCTGATTTTATTTCTTTACAATTTATCACTTCATTAACCAACAATGCTATCCTACCATCCCAGCTTTCATTATTCATTCCTGAATATCACATAGCTTTAAATAAGTGTGTTCCTGTCATGTTATTAGATACTGCAGTCAGCAGTAAAAAGCACATAAATTGATGGAAAATACACAGAGAAGGAAAGCTTAGTGGTCAGAACTGGTCAAAATTAATAAAACTGTAAAGTGGTTGTATGAAACTAGAGTTTAGGGATGTGAAAGTGTGTATAAGCACAGGTAAAACCAATTTAATAAATAAAAAAGTTGAGGTGATAAAAGGAACACTCAAGCACAGCCTATGCAATGCAATAAGAAGAACAAATTCAAAAATTATTTCTGTATTGATGTCTAGCAGAAGTTTTACAGCTGTAACTGCTTGTTGCTCATAGACTTGACTTTAAATCTACCCTCAACTATTTTTCAGCCAGGACTTCATAAAGAAAATAACAGAAAATTTAGGAAATTAATGGAATTTACCTTAGGACACAGTAGCTTCTTTGATGTAATTTTGACAGGAATGGCTTTTTTTTTTTTACCCCAAAATCATGTTTTAAGTCAGAACTCAGAGGATCAAAGCAGGAATCACTTGATAAAATGCATTTGTTTCTGTGATGCTTAGACTAATTACCCTAACAATCCAATGAATATCTACAGTATCAGTGTCCCCCAGGGCCTTGGACGGCTCCTCAGACACCTGGCATCATTTCAGACCACAAATATAATCCAGACACACATAATTTTCGAAACAGATGTTGTCAACATTCCATCATCTAATTTTTTTTAACACCAGTAATCTAACCCTCGATCTGGGTTTCCATAATTCAGCTCAGAGCCTGCATTTCCAGGTCCAGCGTCTCAATCCTGTTGCTCTCTGCTCCTGACAGGTGCATTTCTGCCATGCTTCTGCTGCATCTGCCACTGCTGGCCTGGTAACTCAGGTGACCTCCTGAACTAATGAGGAAGGGCAGGAGGAAAATCTTGCTTCACCCAACTTCACCAAGTTTCAGGTCTTGGATTTTTAAAGAATAACTGCTTCTTTCTCCTACATGCTGCTGAAAACTAGATTTTCTTAGCTCCCAAGTTTCACTCTAGGTCACGAAGTATTTTCCATCCCCTAGCTACCTTACTGGGTGTTCAAAATAGCTAATGGACATTTCATCCTACCTGGTCTAAAATCACCAGACTAGTAACCATTTGCAGGGCTCTTTTGACTGTACAGTTTATGAGGTATAGGATTTCTAGCTCTTTGAGGCCTAGCAAGAAGGCACTATGAAATGTTTAACTGTGCATCCTCAATGTCTTCAAAATTCTATGTGCTTTAATACAAACATACTAGTTTCTACAGTCAAATTAGTATAATGCTCAAAATCTCAACGGGCATCTTTCAACATGTTTCATAAGTCTTTTGCTAATTAAGAGCACTTAACTGTTTAAAAATATGCTTTATTCCCCATTTTCATCTTATCCATTCTTTTCACAGGAGTCAAATAAAAAAACAAGCTTCAGGTGAGATCCAGTTGCAATGACTACAAATAGGGCTGAACATACTGTCTCCACCTGCCTTATGGAGGCACTCAGCATTCTTATTAAATCTAATCCAGCACAGGTCAGCCACTGTCCATAGGACAGTGAAGTATGATGGAAAGTAGCTTAATTTTATGCATACTGTAGTATGCATAAATATAGTCCCCATGTATTCAAAATATACTGTTTTGAGGAAGATATATCATAAAATCTTTTTATCACTACTTTAAACATAACGTTCATGTAACCCTATGACTAATAATTCTATAATAATATCAATAACATGTACATTACTAAAATAATAGTTTAAATACAGGAAAGTACTGCAGTTTTACTTTTCCCTCAAATAAATCAAGATTACATAGCATGTTTCTGAAATCTTGTAAGTTCAATAATGTTTGAAATTAGAAAGTTAATTCCAGTTTCATCTATTTACAAAAATAATCTGTGCACTGTGCTAAAATAGACCTATTTTCTGAATCAGAATAAGTTTTATAAGTATGCCTATTTTGAATTTTCGTATTGTATTCAGTTGAAATTATAGTTTTCAGTTGAGGTAGGCCTTAAACTGGGTCTTAGCCACCTGTGACCTTTTGAGCACGTACTTACATATCATTTTGTGGTCAAACTCCTTGTTTATTTACCTTATTGTAAATGCTCCTTATCTAGATGGTCCAATAAAGCCATACAAGAAGTTTGTATAGATGTAACATTGCATAGGTGCTGTATAAAATAGTATTATACAATACTATAGATCTATGTTCTAAATCCTTTACATGCAAAGAAATGGCAGTAGTGATATTCAGGCTGAGAAATAGATGCATCTATTTAATTAACATATTATCATGAACTAGACTATCAGCTTGCAAGTTGGTGTAAATAGTGGACAGTACACAGTAGTGATGTCCCTGGAGATCAAAGGAAAAATAGGAAGCAGAAATAGAGACAATATGGCCCCCACATCCTCCATACTCCATGGAAGAAATAAACTAAAACTTGCTTTCTCCCTCTCCTAAACAGAAAAATGGTTTTAAAAGCCAACAGAAAGTTCCTTCTCTTTGTTCAAGAAGATGCAGATGAGCCCCTTAATTTTCCCATGAAGTGTTCTGTAATGGTCATCATCTGAAGTATAGAGTATGTAAAACATTTCAGAATCATTCAGTTTGAAGATCACTTTATAAGAGCATGATATTCTTTTTTTTTGAGAGATGTTTAAAAGTTTCCTTCTTCTCAGTCATTGCAGCTGCATTTGCAAATGAACAAAAGTAATTTCAAAGGGAGTGAGAAAATGCAAGCTCTCTCTCCTTCCACTTGTAAAATCAGTTATATCTTGACTATACTGTGCCAGAAAAATTAATGTTTGAACAACACTTTCCACATGCAGTAGCAATTGTGAACTAATAATTTCTGTGCCAGGAAATACGCATGCATTTAGGGACATAGGAATTTTTATTGGATTAAATTAGGCATACACATAAATTTTAGAAGAAGCAGGCCTTTATATTTGAGGACTGAAGGACTGCAATGAGCAATTCAGGAAATACAAGATAATGTAGTCTTATGATAGTTTTTTCATTTGCTGTTTAGCTTAGAGAACAGACTTACACTTTGGCCAAATATATTTGTCTTTGGGTTAATTTGGAAGGTACGTAATTATCTAGCTGGCTTGAGCACTCAGTACTAGAATGGAAGATGAAAGTGCTTTTTTTTCAGTTTGCATTTTTCAGGAAATTATATACTTTTGTTATTATTCATATTAATTTATATGTTACTTTTACAGAGAGCTTCAGGATGTTGGTGGATTATTTTTGTTTCAGCTGTTAACACTGATAATTTAAATAGAAGGTATTATCTAAATTACACTAAATTTAAGTGCTTCTTGTGACACTTTTCTCACATATGGGGAAAAATATAGCTGAACATTTCTATTAGCGCAGCAAAGACACTTCAAGAAAGAGTGTACAGCGAGTCTTCAAATACTTATGATTGACACCATTTAGTGGATGCTTAGTGCCATGTATCCTTTTAACACCTCATCATTCTGCAGCATTAATGACATATTCAAAGATTATTGCAGACCCTTTTTATTGCTTAAACATTCAATGGTGCCAAAAGTACCTTTGGCTTGTTCATGGCATATACTTATAAGGTGAGTATGACACTTGAGCCATGCTTAAATCCACACTATAACCATAAAAGATGAAGAAAAGCATGTTAGTTTTGTCAAGACTGTCACTCCTTCAGCTGCCTCTTGCTTCTGCCCTTCTCATACTTGTTCTTTGTCAAAACATAAATCAGTATTTACCATATTTAGTCAGTAAACTGAGGACCCACATTAAAAGCATTATGCTTCCGTCAGGAAACAAGCAACAATAACCATAAACCAGTGCTTGTTCGGTAAAAGTGTAACAAAACAAAGCCTCATTTCAAAGTTTTTTTTTCTTTTTTCCTATATCCTACCCAAACCATAACCTGCTGCTTTAAGCCCTGTAGGCTGAATTCTTTGAGGTTCCTAAATATTGCATTTATGGATTACGTGAGCTCTCCTCCCCTCCTGTCCCCTCCCTTCCCTCTCCTCTCCTGTCCTCTCCTCTCCTCTGAAACTGAAGCTTATGTCTCCTTGTTTCATCTCTCCAACCTCCAGTCATTCAGCTGTGCTAAAGTTTTCATTGCTGTTTTGAAGCAAAGCATGCTGATTTTTCTTCACTGCTCGTGTCCTTGATCTTACTAACACTTGAAGTCCAGCCTGCTCAAGTTGCCACTGTCACAGCTGGCTTGAAGAATGACTGTTCTGTGCAGATAACAGAATCACGAGAGAACACAGCATTTCAAGGTGTTTCCTTTCATCTATTCTCATTTACCACAAAGGTAACACTTGCAGATATAAATGGACTCAAGGCTAGTTCCAGATGCAGTTTAATATTTGTCATGAATTTGCTAGAGTAGACTCATCTATTTTTAACATTTGTGGTCATTTTGTCATTCACATTCTGCATGAGGCTGAGTTAGTGTAACTCTACAATAACTGATAAACATTTTAATATTTCCTTTATATTTAAAATAAGAACAATAAACCTTTTATGCTAATCATCAAATATTTGACCAAAGAGTATTACTAAGTAGCCTTGCAAACTGTTTGATTCCTTTAATTCCCACAATTTAAACGTGTCTTTGGCATTTCATCTGGGTCAGGTACTTTATATTATTAATCTTCTGAAGTGCTTCTGCAACCTTTTCTCCCTGCATGCTATATATCATTCTCCAGTTTAGCTCACAGTTTCTTAGTACCTTTCTCAGGTTATCTTAATTCATCACTTTTTCAAAATGCTAATTTTTGAAATTTTAGTTAAATTCAATTAATCGTTCATTTACAATATACTATGCTCACTTCTAATATAGGTGAATTTGTTCATTTCCCATAGTAACTGGCAAAATTATATTTCTCCTCCTTCAGGTCTTCCTACTTGGTGATTAAATTTATCACTGTCTGCATCTGTTTTCTTCTCCTGAGCATAACTGTGTGCTAGTGTAACATTATTCAAGCTACTAGCTAGCTGGTCCTTCACACATTGCAAATAAAGGTACTTTTAGCGTGCCCTTTACTCACTTAGCCTTGACATAACTCCAAGCTCCATCCACTCTGTGTTTCTACAATTTTCTGCAGTTGAGGGTAGATCACTCTTATGCTTTGAGGAGGTTGTCCCTGAAGATCAACAAGCTGTCATGGGCCATTGTGTCCTTAAAAATGGGTTCCTCTGGGAGGAGATAACCTCTCAGGAGAAGCTGCTGGCCAGTTCCCTAGGCAATCCCAAGTCTGCTCCTCTGAAGGGTCTTTATTCTGCTATTTACCTTTCCTGTTTCCCTCAGAATTTAAAATTGCACCATTGCATGGTCACAGCAACCAAGGCTGTCATCAGTCTTCACATACATGACCATTTTCTTTATGCTTGAACAGTAGATGCAGCAAAGCACCTCCTCTAGTTCGGCCATCCAACACCTGCATCAAAAATTGACCCTGACAGACTCCAGAAATCTGAGCCTCTCCAAGTTGTCCTTTCAGCAAATGTCAGGTAGTTAAAGTCCTCCATGATCCAGGACCTGTTATAGTGAGGCTGTTTAAAGGAGGCATTGTCACTGTTCTTCTGTTCTGCTTCTATAGCAAATCTCCACTGCAATAACCCCCTTTTGGCGTCCCGTCTGATCATGATACATAAGCTCCCAATTTACCTGTTGCCCATTCCACAGCAGGGCTCTCTGCGTTTGTGTTGGGTTGACTCTGGCCAGCAGCTAAGTCCCCACCCAGTCACTCACTCACTCACCCCCCATAGGATGGGGGAGAGAATCAAAAGGGAAAAAGCAAGAAAAACTTGTGGGTCGAGATAAAAGCAGATTAACAAGTGAGGCAAAGCTGCACAGGCATGCAAAGGAAAACAAGGAATTCATTCACTACTTCCCATTGTCAGGCAGATGTCCAGTCACTTCCTAGTTGGGAAAACCAACAACATAACTGAGAATGTCCCAACTTCCTTCTCCATTCCCTGAGCTTTATATTGCTGAGCTTGACATCATATGGTATGGAATATCCTTTTAGTCAGTTCAGGTCACTTGTCTTGGCTGTGTCCCCTCCCAAATTCTTGTGCACCCCCAGCCTACTTACTGGTGGGGCAGTGTGGGAAAAAGAAAAGGCCTTGGCACTGTGCAAATGCTGTTCAGCAACAGCTAAAACATAGGTGTGTTATCAACACTGCTTTAGTCACAAATCCAAAACATAGCACCAGACTGGCTATTATGAAGAAAATTAACTCTGTCCCAATTAGATCCAGTACAGCATTTGAGGGCAGATGAGCTGTGCTGCCACATCTCTCTGATTTTTATGACACCACAGCCATACAGCTGTGCACCTATTTTCTCTTTACTTCCCATGCTTTATGTTTTGTGCACTGATATTTCAGATGGGGCTCCAGTCATGATTTTCTGAAAGGAATTGTGAAAACGTTCCCATCTCCTGTTCTCAGGCTTGCCTCTACCCTTAGTCTCCAGCCCCTGAGGTACCTAGTTCAAAACCTTCCTCAGCTGGTAAGCAAGCTTGTTTTTGAAGATGTTCTCACCCCACTTTGTCAGAAGAATCCCAACACTATCTCGTAGTTCTTGTTCCTTGAAGAGGATCACGTGGTCATAAAATCCAAAGAAGTCCCTGCAATACCAGACAGATATTGGTGTGCAGGATGCATCCCTTCCTACCTGAGCCTTCCCCATTAATGTCTTTCATTGTAGCACAGCCCTCCCCAAGCCTTTGATCCAATCAAAGTCTTTCTCAGCATTGGTGCCCACATGAATGAGCAACAAATCATTGTTTATCATTAGTACATCATATTAACATAACGTCTATGAACTCCAGTTGTGGATATTGTGCTGGTTGTGGATACTGTGCTAGTCAGTGCATATAAAAGGTTCAAAGCTGAAAGACTAATGTAAGAGAAGACAATATGAATATAGGTAGATGGGAAAATATAAAGATAAAATAGAGAATAATTGTTTACTGTAATACATGTTGATCGCAGCACAGAGCAGCCTGAAACATTACAAAATTTTTGTTTGTTTATATGATGATAAAAGAGTTTTGGGAAAGAATTTGAAAGAGAATAATTGAAAAAATATATAGATGGGGAGGCCTATGCCAAAGTGAAGGGTGGCATGCACAGTAAAAGGCAGGAATCTGCTTACTTGAAAAAGTAGGCATACTGGAAAAAGGATTCCTCCCTATGAACGAATGGGGACTGTGAGGTGAACAAAAAGATGACACTAAGCTAGGAAGAATAAAGCTGAAGCTTTATTGACCATAGAAATCAGTGGATGGTTCCAGAGGAAGTTTCAACATGCCCAAAGTAACAGCTCGAGAAAAAAAAAATCTTTGCAGCAGCATTCTGAGTGAGTGTGCATGGACAAAGTTTTATTTGCTAGGACTGTAGAAAGCATGTTGTAAAAAAGCAAGATACAATCAGAAGGAGCAGTATGAGCAATAAGTTTAGTTATATGGGTGAAGACAAAAGGCTTTAGTGAAGTAATATAACCTTTCTCATCCCTACCCAACTCACTAAAACTGCAAATCAATGTCTAAGGTGAAACAACTGCAGGCTGGAGTGACAGCAATTTTTTTCTAAGACATTGTGTGTAGATGTTATGTTATGATATAACCAGGTAAATCTTTGGTTGTAGGATGGAGAGCCTGCAACTGATGCACACAGGCAAAATAGTTTTAATCACTGTGTGCACTAATAGTATCTATTTTACTGATGTCTAACAATCATATAATTTGTAGCATTTTAAGTGTATAGTAAGACTTAAAAAAATGGTGGACTAAATACATAAAATAGCCATATTTTGTGTAATTAATGCAATTCCATAATGTCCAGTGTTAATCACTTGCAATAAATCTTGCATCAAAATGACTACAATCAAGTATCTTTTAAAGTATTTTTAAGTGTTTTTAAGTTTTAACATTTCTTAGACAAAACATTCTGTAGCAGCCTGCAAACTAAAACATTTTTTCTGCATTATTGAAAATCAGCCTAACTGCCCTTCAAATGAAGTAGATACATAGTCCTGGGTTCTTCCCAGAAAAGCAGAGTTTTACTAGTATAATTCATGAATTGTCAAGATGATTTTTGTCATAATGAAACCTGGGATATGCCAGATTTTTAAAAGCTTTGGCACAAAGATAACTAACTACCTGTCAGAGGTAGTTGCAAGGGATTACTCCTTTCTGTACATTATGATCGAGTTCCAATGGTACACACAGTAGAGAGTTTATTTTATTCTTGTGGCAGTGCTCATTGCTGTAACAGGGATAGCAGAAGTTCCAGTGTGATTTCTACCTATTGTGTATATAGGTTGCTAAGGAAGCCTACTTATCAGCAGTCAAGACTTTTGACTTTTCCACCCTAGCAATGAACAAACTCTGAATAAGAGGTAACAAAACCCCACAGACTACTGTACAGAATAGAAAGACTTAATAACATCTCTGTAGACTCTTAAAAACATGGATGTGTGAGGAGTGATTTAGAAGAAACCTATCTAAAGAAAACAGAAAATATCGGAGGGAAATCCAAACTATCAGCCTCCCAGAAGTCAGTGAGCCAGTAAGTATTAGACCTTTGTGGAAAGGGACCTACACGCTTATCTGCAGATACGTAATTTGAAATACTTATTTTGGTGTACTTTATCACATTGATGGCATTTTCAGTAACATTGCCTTGTTTATGATCCATCATGTGACAAGACACAGCATAGCAGAGAAAGATGAGGTCTCGGCAACCTAATTCAGCATGTTTGAGAGCAGGAAAACAACATAAAACCTCTGTTCTAAAGATGATGATGATTATTTCTGTATTTACAGATGCGGTTTTGAATGTAGCTAGCTGGGTGAATACATTCTGTGCAGATTTTGTATTTTGTGTTTGTACTTAATTTGGGCAGCATTTAGGTGTTGTTACATTTAAAGAAAACCTATGAAATGTGTTTATGAATACACTAATTTTGCTAGTGTATCGGGTGCGGCTGCCCCGGTGCCGGCAGGAGCAGGGAGGCTCTGCAGGGGCGGCAGCAGCTCCTGTGAGGAGAGAGGCGGGGCTGCCCCGGGCCGGACCCAGCTGGTTCCCGCCGGCTCCAGAGGCCCCACCGCCGGGCACAGCTGAGCCCCTCAGCCTCGGGGAAAGCCTGGGGAAGAAAGGGCAAAAGGGCTGAGGGAAACGGTGGGAGAAACAGCCCTGCCAGCCCCGAGGGGAGACCGGGAGGAGGGCAGGAGGTGCTCCAGGCCCCCCTCCCCGGCAGAGATGGCCCTGCGGCCCCGGGAGAGACCCCCCCCTGGTGGGGCAGGGGTTTCTCTGCAGCCCCGGGGAAGGCCCCAGGCTGGAGCAGGGAACCGCCTGAGGAGGCAGGAGCGGCAGCGGGGAGCCGCCATGGGCTGGCCGCAGACACCCGTTCCCCATCCCCCTATGCCACCTGTGGGGAGGCAGGTAAAGGAGTCAGGAGTGAAGGAGTGAAGCTGAGCCTGGGAAAAAAAGGGGAATGAGGGGAAGGTGTTTTAGTTTTTCTCTTTGTTTCTCACCATTCAACTCTATTTTACTTGGAAATAGATCAAATTAATTTTCCCCACGTTGAGTCTGTTTTGCCTGTGACAGGAATTGGTAAGTGTCCTTGTCTATCGTGACCCACGATCTCTTGTTCAGTTGGGGAGCATGAGTGAGAGTGGCTGGGTGGGTGTCTGGCAGCCAGCCAAGGTCAACTTCACCACAAGGAGTTATTTTATCAGGCCTTTTTGCATTATGTAAGGTGCAGGCTGATGGAAAACTTTTTATGTGTAAAGTTTTTGTGTTCATAAACTAGAGAAATGTGTTGGTACATTTTTCCACAGCAATCCCCTTTTCCCTCTTTCCCTTCCTCTCAGATTAGCACTATTTAATCTGAGCTGTAACAGACACAATTGAAAGCCTCCAAATGTATGTTTGATGTTACGCTAATACCATGGAGTAAGGTACAGTTTCTCCATGAAAAGGAGATAGCTATAGGAGGCACTGCACTTGTTTTTTTGTGCTGAGTGTCAGGCTGGAACATGGTCTTCTTCAATTAGATGTTGTCATGGGCTGACCCTGGCTGGATGCCAGGTGCCCACCAAAGCCGCTCTATTCACTCCCTTCCTCAGCTGGAAAGGGGAGAGAAAATACAATGAAAGGCTCATGAGTCGAGATAAGGACAGGGAGAGATCACTCACTAATTACCATCACAGGCAAAAAAGACTCGACTTGGGGAAAATTAACTTAATTTATCACCAATTAACCAGAGTAGGGTAATGAGAAATAAAACCAAATCTTAAAACACCTTCCCCCCACCCCTCCCTTCTTCCCAGGCATAGCTTCACTCCCAAGTCTCTACCTCCTCCCCTCAAACGGCACAGGGGGATGGGGAATGGGGGTTGGGGTCAGTTCATCACATGTTGTCTCTGCAGCTCCTTCCTTCTCAGGAGGAGGACTCCTCACTCGTCCCCTGCTCCAGAATGGGATCCCTCCCATGGGCTGCAGTCCTCCACAAACTTCTCCAATGTGAGTCCTTCCCACGGGCTGCAGTTCTTCATGAAGTGCTCCAGCGTGGATCCTTCCCATGGGCTTCAGGAACAGACTGTTCCAGCGTGGGTCCCCCATGGGGTCACAAGTCCTGCCAGAAAACCTGCTCCAGCGTGGGCTCCTCTCTCTCCATGGGTCCACAGGTCCTGCCAGGAGCCTGCTCCAGCGTAGGCTTCCCACAGGGTCACAGCCTCCTTTGGGCATATCCACCTGCACTGGCATGGGGTCCTCCCCGGGCTGCAGGTGGATATCTGCTCCACTGTGGACCTCCCTGGATTGCAGGAGGACAGCCTGCCTCACCATGGTCTTCCGCACGGGCTGCAGGGGAATCTCTGCTCTGACGCCTGGAGCACCTCCTTCCCCTCCTTCACTGACCTGGGGGTCTGCAGGGTTGTTGCTCTCACATGTTCTCACTCCTCTCTCTGGCTGCAGTTTCTGTTCCACAGCAACTCTTTTTCCCTTCTTAAATATGTTCTTCCAGAGGCGCTACCACTGTCACTGATGGGCTTGGCGTTGGCCAGTGGCAGGTCCGTCTTGGAGCCGGCTGGCATTGGCTCTGTCGGACGTAGGGGAAGCTTCTAGAAGCTTCTCAGAGAAGCCACCTCTGTAGCCCCCCACTACCAAAACTTTGCCATGCAAACCCAGTACAGATGTACAGTCTACCTGTATGAATTGATATTTCATATAAAGTCTGTTGCTTAAAGTTTTTGCAATCTGCTGTGACTTTTCAAAGAGACATCTGGGCTTGCCTTGGCCAAAGAAGGACCTTGAGTATTTTACCTCTCTACAAGGATGCCAGGCATCTTTCGAACCATACTTTAAAGAGATCAGAATTGGGTTTGTGATTTGGTGTCATTTTAGCCGATCTAAAAGTGAATCTGTAAGCTAGGCCAAATCAAACTTAATTGACCTTAGCTTTTGTACTGCCTTTTCTGAGAGGCAAGTTCTGCGATCCAGCAACTAATTTGCTACAGAGCTGAAAGGAACTTTATTGTGTAGGTACTTAAGCACTCTATAAGGACAGGGTAATAAACCTTGCTGCTGGAATTAATTGAAGGTGGGCATCTGGATATGCACACATCTCTGAAGAAGGTTTCTGATTTTATCTGTCAGGAATTACCCAGCTCATCTCAGAGCAGAATAACAATTTCCTCTTGGCTGGTGAATAAATACCCTATAAAATGACTAATGGTCTATTTAATTGTCCTATTGAAAAGAGCATGGTTATGACTAATGTGCAAAATAAACCAACTTTGGAAACCTCATACAGTACTTACTATCCTTAAAGTAATGAAGCGTGATGATGAGATCTATACTTGATCCTAACTACTCTCTGTCATTCATGTCAAAGTTTTCTTCTGAAGAAATTAAATGCTTTTGCAAGAATGTTCAGAACATGAATGAGCTTGGCTCTTTCAATACAAATCACTGATTTTGCCCCGAATCATTAAGTTATTTGTTTGAGTCTTAAATACTATCACTTCTCAATGTGTCAGCAGTGAGGGAAATGTAGTTGCAAAATGACAAATTTAATTCCAAAATTAGAAAGCCTAAGGTAAATAATAATTGTTTGTGTTTCAATGGTGCATAAAATTGCAGAGTTCGATGTTTTTAGTTTCCTTTGCTTGTACATGTATCTGTTAAAATCAGCCTCAGCTAATGGAGAAATATATAGCATAGCTGTCAGTTCAAATCCAGCCTATTGATTGGAGACTGTTTAATGCACAACAGTAAGCACATTGCTGGTAGTATATGTGAGAGTGCAGAATCAGGCTACAAGGCAAAAGAAACTGAAAGTTATTGCTGGCTGCTGTCTGTCTGGCATCATACGAGTGTGTGAATTAAAAAGAAGTTTTCAAGGACTACATTGCCGAAATTAACACTAATCGATGCTTTCATTAGCAGCCTTATTAGTAAGACTAAGGTTTTTTTAGGTCCTAATTTAACAAAACTTTAAAAGGTATGTTTAAATTCCATACCAGACAGTTTATAATTGAGTAAGATGTTAGCATTTATTTGGCTACTCACTGCTTTTCTCTATACCTGCTAAATTCAGGAACAGGACCTGCACTATAGGGAGGACATATGATGCTGAAATCCATGCTCTGTGCGCTCTGTGAGCAAAAGTTCATGTGCAGGGTTTTACAGCTCTTAAGGAGCCTGAATTCAAATGAAGCGCTTGAAGGGAAAAGAACAACAACAAAAAATCTAGTATTAAGAAATATGGTCAGTAAACATAAGTTATTACAATGTTCAAAAACATACAATGTTATCTACAAAAAAAATTCCGCATTTCCCAGAACTGCACATGGTTTTAAAAAAAAAAAACAAAACCACAACAAAGAACATAAATCATAAATGTGCTTACAGTACATTTTTAGATATTGGAAAACATCAAGTGAAAACATAATTTTTAATTAAACATCTTAATGAACCACTTTTTGCAGACATATTTAAATTGTTTGAGCTATTTGACTAGCTGTTATTTTCTCTAATAATCAGCAAATAAAATAATAGACAGAAATTACTTCTAATCAAATTGTTGTAGTCTCTTTTATCAGGTATGGTATTCTGAGTACAATTCCCAACATACTCTTCAGTATGAAAGTACTGAAGCGATTTGGTTGCTATCCTATCACCCCTAAGGAATGTGGTTAAAGTTCACAGCTATGGCAGCTGACAGGGCCATATCTGTTGTGTGCAATAATAGCAGATTCATAGCCCTGGTGACATTACTCTGTCGCATTTCATAGACAGAAAATAATTTTCAAAAAAGCAGCAAATAGAAATAAGTTTTATTTTAAACAAAATTCAAACATTTGCAGGTTCCTGTTGCTATGCAGTGCCATCAATGTCACTGCTAACTGCAGAATATCACCCCCACTCAAAAAGTGCCACATGCTGTAGTAGTTCAGCATATTTTGCTCATAGTTTGTGGTGTCTGAAGAAAAGACTAAATTATAGAGGACAAATCATGACTTTCATGGAAGGGCTCCAGTAATCCAATTCAGCTTAGGTAATGATATATCATTTCTTGCTTTCTGGTTTGGATTCTTTAAGCTTCTGACATTGGTTCCAGCAATTTGATTTCTTTTCTATTTATCTCTGCCTGTTCTCTGATATATAGATGCCTTCATTCAAACAGGTGGTATATGCTTTTCAATCTCTTTCCCTCCCACCTCCACCTACCTGCAGCCATCGTCCCCATCAGATTTACAGGTTAAACCTTTAAACTTTCTTGTGACAGTTTTCCAGTACCGACAGCTTTGTGTAAATACTCACAGAATATTAGCGTCCAGCCACAGCAGTCAGAGATCCAGTGCAACCAGTTTCTTTCTTGACACTACTAGCAAAATGTATGCTTTGGCAGTGGGGATCGTACGTCTCATTCAGACAGCATGATTGCTGGTCTCCCTTCAAACCATGAGAAGATGGTCACTCTTCAGAGAGCTTATATGAATGAGATGAGGACAGGGGAGATCCCAAGCCCCATAAACAGAGTTGAGGAGAAGACAGGGAAGAATTTAGAGAGACTTTGCTCAGTAAGGTAGGGCACATTTCTGGATTAATGGGTATAGGAAAGGCTTTGCTGTAGGGATATCTCATATCTGTCCTATTTCCTTTTGCCAGATGTATTTCCTCAAGGTTTCCAAATGCATTACAGTTGCACAGAAAGCTTGACCAACATATTTGTCATCATGGATCAAACTGACTTTGAGGGTGTCCTTCAGGTGCTTCTGACAGTGATTTGAAACAAGTGCCACTTCCTGCTGTCTTGTGTTTTTTATGGCTCCTAGTGAACATCAATAATATGAATTTAATTTTAATTCTTCTGTAAGGGATCTTATTTATAGAGCAATTTCTCGTGCAGTGTCTTGTCTCTATGAAATGATTGCCAACTCAGGCAGCCGTTAAAGTTTACTGCTTAGGCCTTCCTTCAAGGTACAATATGGATATTACTTTCTAAAAGTAATTTAGGCTACAAAGCACTAAGAACATGTTAACTCCTTGCAAGCTGCCCATCCCATACTGGAATGCTGGCTGATTTTATGAACTGATCTAACTTAATTCAACAGCTCAACAAGTTTTCCATTCTTCTCCCTCTTCAAACATGTGGCTGGCAATTAACTGACCATTAAAATAGTGTCAAGTACTATTTAGCATTAACATTTTTGTGACTTAAACTATGATGTTATGTTTTGCCAGTATATTACTCTTTATGTGTGCTTGGGCAATGACCAGCTGTTTATTAACTGCTTCCATTCCCAAAGTAAGATCTTAGTAAAGCAAGACGAAAACCATCAAAGAAACGCGATTTTTGAAACTTCAGGAGCAATCCAAATAAATAATAAGGTAGGAAGTAGGTTACAATACTTGATGTTTCAGTAAAGAAAATGAAGAACTCTACTAACACACAGTTTCTAGATTAATCTACTTTAGTATTTCATGGTAAAAGAAGTTTTTTGCAAACCTACAAGTCAGTGGTATGTTCATGCACAAAGTTATGGGCCCTATAGCTCTTCTATCCTACTAATGGAATATTTTGCATTTGCCAACCTTTTTCTGCAACAGAGAAAATCAGAATTTGGAATAAAATCAAAATTATTTATGCAGGCAAGTAAATTAAATTGGGGAAATCTTGCTGATGCTTACATGTGAATATACATTTGCCCCAGATTGCAGCATGCTTTGAGGGTTGGGGGTAGGAGGAAAGCAAGGAAAATAAGCCTCAGAGCTTTTCTTGGCAAATGTCATATGAAAGACAGGAATGCATTTAAAGTATATTACCTCATGGAGAAACAGACTAATGTTCTCAGGAAGAAAGGAAAAGTATATCACATGCTTGGGAACAAGGTCCAAGTTTAACACGTTTGTACATAATCTGTTCACAGACAATACCAGAGGGCTGGTGTTTGCGTTTCAATAGGAAAAAATGCCATCTATATACGATGTTGAAACTTCCGCACAGTGCCTTCCTACTGCGTCTACTTCAAAGCTTTTTACCTAAACAAGTGAAGGACTCTTTTTTTTCTCATTTTCCTTGTGTTTCCTTATGTCTTATGTATGCTTTGCAAAATAGTCAGTGGGTAATGGATACTGATCCTGATTTTTCAAGATTCTTGAGTAGTGGCTTATAATCTGCCTTGTGTCTGTTATAGACCTGCAGGTAAATTACTTTCATTTTAAGTCCCCTATGTGCTGCTGGCATGGTATAAAAAGGAAGATGTGTAAACAGTTTCTTGAAAAACTAACATGCTGGAGGAAAACTTCTGACCAACTATATAAAACAGTTTTCAAAAAATGAAAGCGTCTCATAGCCACAGGGGTTTTTTAAGTCACAAGTGGTTCTAACAACACAATGTTGAATTCAGTCCCCAGACAAACTCACAGAAATCTGTAGTATTCTGTTAATTTCTTTCCTTTAACTTTTGGATATGAAAGCAAAAAAAAAAAAATTCACTATTTTTTCTTCTGTTTTTTTCTTCTAGTATAATTAATTCAATCAATTAAGTAGAGGAGAGAGGTAAAGGATTTTAGACACATTGTATTCAGTACCAAGTATGAACAAGATGCACTGAGGAAATATCTAACACTTTCCATGGTAAATCTCTTTCTATTTCTAAAGGGCAATCACCTTTTCAATCACTGTTGCTATAGTTCTGGGTAAAAGCCAAGATTATAGATCTATTTTTATTATCTTTGTTTCTGTTGTCAAATAGCTTATTTTGCAGTGATGAACCTCTAGGTCAGCTTGCTACCACTCCGCCACTTTGTGACTTTCTTTACTCCTGCTGTCTGAAAAATGAGATTTAGGTAGTTTCCACTGTGCATATAAACAAGTGATTTACATTACTTTACATGTAATTTCTGTGTTTGTAAACATTACATAAAAGTGTAGAAATGAATCCTTTAAGATCTATTTAACATAATTTGCAGAAAAAAACATGCTAAAAAGGGCACTCATTATTGCAAGTACTCCAGGTTCAGTAGGGCAGAGCCAAGACAACGTGATGGAGTTTTCTGCAGAACATTAAAATGCTACCACAGTCTGGTCCACGTTCTCATTTTCACCCAAAAAGGACCACATTTTGCCACCTTAATCTTGGAAAGAACATTACTCTGCATTGAAGTTGTTGAAACTGCCCATAGTGCAAAATATTGCTTAATATGAGCTCTCAAATTAGAAAAAGACGTTTGTGTTACCATACAGATTATAATGTTTGAACACCAGTCATAGAGATGTGCATACAAGAAGAACTTTATGTGATTTGGTCATTTAATTTAGCAAGGTTTCAAAGTCAGGTAATGAATAGACCCATACAGATTCTTTTTGTTGGGGATGTAATACATGATTTCTTGTTAGGACACCTTCAGAGTACATTGGGCAGGCTTTATAATGGTAGAACTGAAACCAGCAGTGTAGCACCTTTCTTCCCCTTACCATCAAGACAATCATCTGAGGTGCAGTTTTCCTGCAGGGACTTTAATGGGAGTTTCAAGGAATTTAGTGGAATTTAGTTTATGGAGTTTTGCCATTTACTGTGTTCTTTGGTGAGTTAAGGTTTTCATCAAAGGAAGACCTATAGTCTCCAGTAGATCACTGTGTTCAGTTGTCAGGTTATCCAGTGTGTTGGGTTTGCGTGGCAAGGTTTTAGCGGGGGATGAGTGAGGAGTCCTCCCCCTGAGGAGGAAGGAGCAGCAGAGACAACGTGTGATGAAATGACCCCAACTCCCATTCCGCATCCCCCTGCGCCGCTGGGGGGGGTAGGTTAGAGAATTTGCGAGTGAAGCTGTGCCCAGGAAGAAGGGAGAGGTGGGGGGAAGGATTTTAAGATTTGGTTTTATTTCTCATTACCCTACTCTAGCTTGATTGGCAATAAATTAAATTAATTTTCCCCAAGTCAAGTCTGTTTTGCCCGTGACGGTAAATGGTTGAGTGATCTCTCCCTGTCCTTATCTCGACCCACAAGCCTTTTGTTATATTTTTCTCTCCCCTGTGTAGCTGAGGGAGGGAGTGATAGAGCGGCTGTGTGGTGCTTAGTTGCTGGCTGGGGTTAAACCACGATATTCAGAAACATAATTGCCTGAAAGCATACTTAAAATACTTCTCCTAAAATTACCTGTTTAACTAGTGAATATAACAATAGCAGTTTGTGTAAGGTTCTATGACATAAGAGACTTTTGTATTAGAAAATAACTATTGATTAAAGAATACTGAATTAGGTAATGATTTACTTTACAGAAAAGATGGAATAATAAACTTGAAAAGGTGTAATAAAATAAAAATTGCTGGAAAATAAAGCTCTTTTAGATTATTAAGTTGTTATTTATTTTCTTCTAAGGACATCACTTTATAATAAATTTGTGAGGAGAGCATCTCCAAAGCATCCTATTTTTAATGTATTCTCTAATTTTCTAATTATTATTTGTTTTGTGGGGAAAAAAATATAAATATGCAGACCTTGTCTGTATCTCTCATTAAATATTTTGCTATCATTCTAGAGATTTTGCTGATAAACATGTTAGAGATTGTATTGGGATTCTGTGGCAAGGTTTTGGTAGCTGAGGGGTTGCAGGAGTGGCTTCTGTGAGAAGATTCCCGAAGCTTCCCTCATGTCCAATAGAGTCAATGCCAGCTGGCTCCAAGATGGACCTACTGCTGGCCAAAGCTGAGCCCATCAGTGATAGTGGTAGCGCCTCTGGGATAATGTATTTGAGAAAGCAAAACAAATGGTGCAGCTGGAGAGAGGAGTGAGAACATGTGAAAGAAACAACGCTGCAGACACCAAGGTCAGTGAAGAAGCAGGGGAGGAGGTGCTCCAGGTGCTGGAGCAGAGATTCCCCTGCAGCCTGTGGAGGTCCCCAGTGGAGCAGATATCCACCTGCAGCCCATGGAGGACCCCACACTGGAGCAGGTGGATGCAACTGAAGAGGCTGTGACCCCGTGGGGGACCCACACTGGAGCAGTTCATTCCTGAAGGACTGCACTCTGTGGAAAGGACCCATGCTGGAACAGTTTGTGAAGAATTGCAGCCTGTAGGAAGGACCCACGTTGCAGAAGTTCATGGGTGGGATCCCATGCTGGAGCAAGGGGAGAGTGTGAGGAGGAAGGAGCAGAAGAGACAATGTGTGATGAACTGACCACAACCCCCATATACTGTCCCCCTGCGCTGCTTGGGGGAAGGAGGTAGGGAATTCATGAATGAAGTTGAGCCTGGGAAGAAGAGAGGAGTGGGGGGAAGGTGTTTTAAGATTTGGTTTTATTTCTCATTATCCTAATCTGATTTTGATTGGCTATAAATTAAACTAATTTCCCCAAGTCAAATCTGTTTTGTCCGTGATCATAATTGCTGAGTGACCTCTCTGTCCTTATCTTGACCCACAAGACTTTCTGTCCCCTGTCCTGCTGAAAAGGTGAATGACAGAGTGGCTTGGTGGGCACCTGGAGGCCATTCAAGTTCAACCCACTATAGACATCTTTTCCTTTCTTTTCTAAAGCAAACTGAATTACCATAGAGTCAGAGTCAGGTCTGAACTTTGGCCTTTTTGAAATAATCAAGGTGAAAATTAAGACCCAGAAAAGTATGACTCAAAAGTTTAGAAAGAAATACACTACTGATTCTAGGAAAATTTAGATATTTAATTATTAATGAAATACAAATACACATCATCTTCTGAATCAAATAATGTTGTACTGTGTATTTTAAGATAGAGTTGAATTGCAACTGAAGCCAGTTGGAGGAAGTATTTTTTTTGTTTTAATAAATTGACAATTTTTAGGATACTGTAACATTCTACATTTCAAAATAGTTGTTTGGAAATGTACAAGTCTTTGCAGCCTAGTGGTGTTTCCTTTGCATTTTCCTTACCTCTTCTCCCACATATTTCTCAAGAGTAGTATTCTGCACACCATGAGTATAAAACAAACATCGTTATTACCTTCTAATGGAAACTTTATGCTTATTGCAATAATGTGACATTTTCAGAACAAAAGTGTATCTTTCTGATATGACATCTGAATTACAGTGATGTGGTCATTGCATGTAACAGTGGAGTAACTTAAGGATGATCTGTCCTAAAGCTTTCCCTTTGAAAAGGGAATGAAAAAGGATGGTGTGTTGCACCTGTTCCTCTTCTCCTTGCTAATGTCATGTCCATTATGACCTCCACCAAAAGATGGCAATCCAAGTCCACAAAAGATTTTGTTTTCCATATGGATGGCAGCATCTTGGATGTATACATACTTTTCCTTAATCACTGCATTGTTTTGATCTCTTTTTGACCAGGCTTTTGTTGGTGGACAGTTGATGAAAATTATCATCAGTGGATGTGTTATCAAAAGATGGCAGTAATGAATTTGTGCTGCTTTTACTTCAGTACCACTTGTTGCTACTGTAGAATTTTTTATAAATATGAAAAGGACACTCCTTACATTCTTGCCAAAGTTAGATATGACTGCTGTAAACGGATTTCCTCAGTCTCTCTCTCCCTCTCTTATAGTCGCATCTGCCTTTTCCTTTAATCATCTCTAATGGAGTCTCTGGAGGAGAAGCTCTGGGTGGAGGAAAGGGAGTTGTTTAGGCAGACACATAAATATTGATTTGCTTCAGCTAGAACAGGAGTGTGCTGAACAACTATGTCAGTCTGGTTTCTCTTAATTACCCGACTCTAGATTACCCATCTTCCTCCTCTCTTTGGAGATTTGTCCCATTAGTAACCACTTCTGACACATTACTAATTACCATCCTCTTTCTCCTCCTCTCATCTAGGCTTGACTGTTTTTTCTAGCTATTGATTGTTAAGGTAATTATTTTCTTTGAAACATTTTTTCCTCGTATCACTATCACTGGCCAGCAAACCGTCAGTTTTAATCTCATTTGTCATAACAATTGAACAAATATTGAACAAATATTGAATGGTGTTTCAGTCATGTTCTATGCCTCTAGTCTTCAAACTTCATTCTCATTCCTCCCTCTGTTTTTATCTTTACCTAGTTCTTATTAAACGAAGTATCTGGGAACATTCTGGCCAACTGTATTGCAATTGACACCCTAAAGGTATAAGTTGAGTTTATCTTCACTGCAATAAATGCCTAAAAACGGACACTACCATAAACCTTCCAAAAAATCATTGTCATGTAGCTGTTCTCAACTATTTGTGCCTTGTCTATTCCCCACTAACTCTTTGTGGTGATGTGCTCTCCACCCCCACAACTGGACCTTTATTTCCCATAATCCTGATCAATTGATAACCACTGGTGGCGATCGTAATGGATGTGTCTGGTCATGATGGCTGCATCTGGCTCAAAGCGGTTTCAGGGAAGACAGATAACAACACAACAGCCAAGGGCTAATTTGAACAATGCACCCACCCAACCACAGTGCTGGTCAATGTCCTACTCAAGCTGAATTTGGAAGGAACTAACACCTGTAGTTGATATGTAAATATGACTATAAGTCAATTATCTTACTCCATAAATAGTGGACAGCCCAGGGCCCGTTGAGCTCTTCTACATGGCAGCAGGCTGCACACCAGGATCCCCCCTTGAGTAGGGATGCCTCTCAAGGTTACTCCTCGAGGTTGAGAGAATCCTTGTTGTGTCAGATACTCGGTAAGTGACTTGGGAATAAGTGCACTGAAACTTTGAAATCTTAGCCAAGTGATATCAAGGATTGATTGTGCACATATAATCCTTTAGACATAAACCATTGACCAAGTCTGGGACTAAGTCTGGATCCAGCCGCACCTAAACTCCCCTCTGAGAAGGAGTTTAGAATGCAAGAGGGTCCTTTCTGAACCTCGTGACTCAACGGGAGGGCATCCCTGACAGTTTTGTCTGACCCTGTCCTCTATGCAGTAAATATCAAGTAAACTTTGCCATCAGATCTTGTTAAACCACTGTTGCATTTACTATCAAACTTTGTTAAGTCGCTGTTTTATATGAATAAACATATTGCTACTTCTCTCTTTACAAGTGAAGTGTGTCACTCTATCCACGACACTCTCTGAAAAAGCCAGACAACAATATAGTATAAAGTTTTTCTGTGGCATGAATTATTGCATTGAGAAGTTAGGTTCAAATTTTTTTTTTTTTTTCAAAATATAGTAGCATGTACTTTCTTCTCTCACGAAGCGAATATTTTATTTATGCATACAAAAATCCTATGTATGTGAAATTATGTAATATATTGAACTTACATTCATTTTTTGCATTACTGAATCCTACTTTCTAGACCAAAATAATATGCAGATGTTTCACATATTGCCAGAAATATGAACAATAAACACTACTGGCTGTATTTTCATTCAAAAGGAGAAAAGGTGTAATTTTTTAATAAAACTATCTTGTAATATATATTTAATGAAAATCTTCCATTACTGATATTTTAGTGAACTTTTAAAATAAATGAACTCCATTTTTTTACTAGATTATGTTCCTATTTTAAATTTGAGTCTTTTTCTTTCTTTCTTTTGATAAGTTCATTCTTCAACAGTTAGTCTGAGGTGTTTAATACATGCTCCAGTTTTGAGTTAGGTAAATGAAAGCCACAATATTGACCTGCCTTAATGTGTTTCAATTCACAGTGAATACACAGACCTTTATATCTGTCAATATCATATCTTTAACAGGCTATTCCTAATCCTACTTAGCAAATTATTACGATAAAAATGATTGACTGTTTTTCTGTTTAGTACATGCTTTAATATGAAGCCTAGAATTTATTTCAGAGTACATGACTAAAGCATCTAAAACTGTGGGAGTGAAACTTTATATGGCTTACCAACAGCCCTGAGTTAGCCTCGGTAAGTTGCTTCTCAACAAAAGACAATTGTTACCGGTTTGGTAGGATTCTTGTAAAATACTTAGCAGTGACCACCCTTTATTTCCATCGCCTATCTCTGCACCAGGTAAACTCAGACTCTTCATTAAGTATGTCCTGAGTTTATAGCTCAGCAATATTTTCCCTTTCACATTGCATCCCCTGTTCTGCATGTACAAACCCATCCTCCTATGGGCATCAGTTGTTTGATGAGGTCCATGTGAACAAAACAGTTTCATGATCACAGCTTTACCTCTTTGGGGCTTGTCATACAACCCATTTACACATGCAGCTCACCTTTGGCAACAGGGAAAGCCCTGTGCTGGGGGATGTCACAAGTTCAATCCTTTGATCTTCTTGCCCTTTTACCAGTATCCTTTCTTTGTCCCTTCAGTTCCATAGGCAATAGCCTTCTTTCTGTGTGCCGAGATACCACATCCTCCTCAATTTGTAACTCCAAGCTCTATTCCTCTGTTAAAGTACCATTGTCTGCCCTGATTCAGTTCACCCTTACAATCCTAATATTTTTCTCTGTATTAAATTTAAATCTAAGGAAGTTTACGGTATCTCAGTGGCAAGAGGATTTTTTTTTCATAAGTAGTTTTATACACCTATTGTAGTACCTAAACATATAGAAATATAAATTAGAAGTCTAAATTGTGCTTGAGACTTGGTCTTCCTCCACAGAGAAAATTTATGATGAGTAAGAAGTGAGTGGATATGCAGATTTCCCCTGTATACGGAGGTGATTTACTCTGGGAAGGACTGACCTGCATTGTAGAGAAAATATATAATTCCCCAAAAGGAATTATGAAGCTCTTTGAGGAATGTCACTTTGGTACCACTGTCAAAGAGATCCAGAAGAGATGTATTAGGACACTGACATGGCAGTAGAGAGATAATTTATTTTCATTTATTCAGGGATAACTTATTTTCTTTACAAGAAGAAATGAAAACTCATGTCATTACTAGACTAAGAAGCTCCATCCACCAGCTGAGCATCTTGGAACTTCAATTTAATAAATAAAGAAGCTAGCAATATTGAAGGAAGAAGCAAAGGAGAAGGGGGAAAGACTGCTTAACTTTTAAAGTTAACCTTAGGGCTTTTTTTGTTTTGTTTTGTTTTGTTTTTAAATGGACCAGTTTCATATCTCTCAAATCTCCACTACCATGAATTGCAGAAGGTGTAGATAAGGGTAAAATTTTGTCCATTTCTCAGTTCCAGTCAGTTTAATAGATGTTCAGCATTCAGTGAAAAACTGCGAAGGCACAATGTTCACAAGTTCATCCAGGGTGAATCTTCACTTGGTCTTTCCCCTCTATCCTCCTCTAAAATAGTTTAAAATTTCTCTGAAAATTTAAAATGTGATTTTAAGAAATCTGAGTTTAGTTACAAATATCCTTTCAAAATAGACCCTCCCTTGAGCTTTGTTTCTAAGATGGAGTTGAGAAAAGACCAAAAAAAAGAGGGAGGAAGAAAACATACCTTTAGCTGGTGCACTAATTTGCAGGGTTGATGATACACTAGGTTTAGATACCTCTTCTCATAGGTGTAACAAACAATGGCAATAACAATCATGATTACATCTGCAGATTTTGAAATTCCACATAAAGGTTTTTGAGAAAGCTGCAAGGTAGCAATATTCTTTATAATTCCACTCTAAGAATGTGAAGAGAATAAAAATAAAAACTCTTGACACTGAAGAAAAATCTTGTCTTCTGATTACTGGCTGCAGCACTTCTAGTTCAAGGTTTTTCCTCTCTGGGTATTTATACAATAAATTTGGGTCATTTCAAGTTACAGCTCTGATGATTTTCTAGTAAGAAGCATAGGTTTGGATAAAAGAACTAAACATAAAAAGTCATATCACAAAGGTAATGTAGCACTGGTATAGTGGGAAACTTACGCTGAAGTACTTCCCCTGGTATACAGTCATAAATGCCAGAGCTGTCAGATAAATTACTAGCAAAATCCAGCAAACAATTGCCTAGATAAAATAATCTGACCAAAATAAACAGTGCTAGCAGAAACTTTATGTGAAAAGCTGTAGCAGGTGAACTGAAAATGACGATAAGGAAGATCAGAAGATCTCTCTGTCACAATGTCAGCATTTGAATAATCCTTTATTAGTACTGTAATTAGAAAATTCATAGCATGACTAGCTTTCAATATTTTCTCTCATGCTCCTTCTCTATAGTTTCCCTTCACCTTTTCTTCTGGAAGTATGGAATTTACAGAACAAAATAAGCATAAATTATGCACTTAGATCATAAAACCCAGAAAATAAAATGTTATAAAATTAGATACTTTCTAAATGATAAAAATGGAAATCACCCTTTTTGAATAACCTCTATAGTTCACTGGTATACTACAAATGGGAACATGAAGGGGTTCATTTATTATAAGTCTTTTTTTTTTCGGAAGCAGTGCAATGAACATTTTTCTCTTCACTGTGATTGTGTTCAGTATTAATTAAAATGTTTTGCATAGTTTCTCTTAGTAGTGACACTTAGAAAATTGGACAAAAGGCACAGTGTCTGATAGTGAATAATGTCTTTGCAACCATCAAGGTGAGACAAAAGCAATATCAACTATAAATCATCATAATTAAATAAATTAACATGGAGAGATAACGTTGTGTTGAAACAACTGCTACTTCCTAACCAGGGAGCTTATTCTGAGCCTGAAGCAGGTTCAGTCTTCATAGCTATACTGGAATCCATTTTACTGTTGGTAGAAACACAGACTATGACTTTAAATCTGCTCTTAGAGTCTTTCTTCTTTTAGGGTCAAAGTATTGACATCCTATAAAAGGGTACCTTTCTCTGAGATTACTGCCCACAGTGGTATTGAAATTATATGTGAAATAATACAATTTTTAATGTGAATTACAGCTCCTCCCAGAAGCAGAACCAGTGTACTAATGCTGTTGACAGTAGCTGAACCAGAACAGAAACAGCAAACAATCCATTACATGGCTGTCGTATGAGCAGTTTCTTCTCATTCTTAGGGAAATAGAGAAGACTTTGAATTCAGTTATAAACTTGACAGCATGTTAGGCTGTTGGATGTGGGGGTTTTGGCTGGACTGGAGTAGGACAGATATATGTTCTGCACAAAACAAATTTGATTTCTTTTTCCTTTCAAAACTGAAGCTTTTTAAATGCTCATAAAGGGAAGGAATTAGAATACAAATATAATGTGTGTGTTTATGTGCCTGTGTGCATACATATATGTATGCATAGTAAAGTGAGAAACGTAATTCTCCTTTTTTGTCATTTGTGCGTCAAGCATGCATGCCTGGTGTTTGAGAATAAAGAAAATTATACATAACAAAATATAAATAGTTCAAGTATTACAAACTCCAAATCAGAATATGGATTCTATAGCCAATCTTTACCTTTACTTGTTGTGGTTTAACCCAGCCAGCAACTAAGCACCACACGGCCGCTTGCTCACTCCTCTGACCTCCAAGTGGGATGGGGAGGAGAATCGAAAAAAAAAAGTAAAACTCGTGGGTTGAGATAAGAACCATTTAATAACTAAAGTAAAATAAAATATAATACTAACAATAGTAATAATAAAATAAAATTAATAATAATAATAATAATTGTAATGAAAAGGTATATAACAAAAAGAGAGAGAAATAAAACCCAAGAAAAGACAAGTGATGCACAATGCAATTGCTCACAACCCACTGACTGATGCCTAAGCAGCGATCGGCCCCTCCTGGCCAACTCCCCCTAGTTTATATACTGAGCATGATGTTGTATGGTACGGAATATCCCTTTGGCTAGTTCAGGTCAGCTGTCCTGGCCATGCTCCCTCCCAGCTTCTTGTACACCTGCTTGCGGGCAGAGCATGGGAAACTGAAACATCCTTAACTTAGGATAAGCACTACTGAGCAACAACTAAAACATCAGTGTGTTATCAACATTATTCTCACAGTAAATCCAAAACACACTGTACCAGCTACTAAGAAGAAAATTAACTCTATCCCAGCCAAAACCAGGACAGTTATGTTTAAGAATAAAGAAAATTATGCATAACAAAATATAAATTGTTCAAGTATCTCCAACTCCAAATGAGAATATAGAGTCTATCGTCAATCTTTACTTTTACTTGTTCCATAACAAAACCAAACCTGTAGGTGTAATAAAATACATTTGTACTTATTAACTTTAGCAGGGTATTTGTGCATAGCAAGTAATAGAAAATATTCAGTCTTAAGGACTTGTATACATTCACATCAAAAGACATTTCATTTGTGGCCGTGTGTTTCTACAGCACGTATTTCTGTTCCAGAATAAAAAGGTGAAATATTTATTAGAGTGTACAAGATTATAACAAATTGATTCTACTCCACTTTGCCACAAAACTTCCAAATGCTCTAATTCTTTGTGAGGGAGAATTAATCATGCTGTATCACTTTTTCCCAGGAGCCAGGGTTTCTTGTAATCTCTGGAAATCCAGACATCTGAGAAACTGCAAGGCAAGCAGGGAGGGAGGAAGGGAGGGAGACAACTGAGCCTTCAGGCTTCCAGGGCAATCGGTCACCTGAGTAGCTCGTAGCAGAGCCAGCAAGCCAGGACCTCACACAGACACACTGACAGGCAGCCACACCAATGTCCATTGCAACCTGTTCTATCAGGGTCTGTTTTCCAGCAAAGGGCTACTTGAAAGATACGTATGTGACCCCACAGAAGGCTTTCATTTTCACAGATTTGAAAATTCAGGGAAAGAACTGTTTCATATAATGTATTCCTTTCTTCTTAGTTTCTGGTCTCTCCAGTGTCTTGGCATACATATGCGTATTCTCGTACCTACAGATAATTTCTGCTAAATCCAGCAACTTTGAGATAACAATATGACATTGGGGGTAACTATAAATATAAATTCTGTCTTTAATTGTACCCCATAAAAATCTGCTGAAATAACTCAGAGATTTAATAATTTGATTTCAAAATGCGCAACAGGCCAGGATTTGGCCTAGTGCTTAAATATGCTTGAAATCTCAAGGGAAATGAAGTCATTAAGGATTTCTTAGCATTCTAGTAATATGAGTATTGCTTTGAGTCCTTAATGTTGTTACAGGTTTTTATTAATAATCATTGAAGCTAGAGAAAATGATGATTCCCGTAGTTTCAATTGTAACACAAAATCCAGTCTTGCTCTGAAAGCCTTCTGTCTGCTCTGCTTTCCTGCATACTGGGGAAAAATAGCCTATTAAAACTTGTACAAAGTGAAAGCAAACCTTTTGTCTTCAAGAGACAGGAGAGAGGTTGGGAAGAAGTTAGCTTTCTCATGGGAAGCATAGAGGAAGGAGTGGGAATGACATGTGCTGCTGGATGCTACCTGTGCTGTAGGTGGGAGGGTGCTGCTCTTACCTCCCTGTACCAAAGTTCTTGGATCAAAATTTGAGATGCAGATGTCTTGGACTTCTGGAGAGAAGGTCATTGGAAAACCCATATGAGAGAAAATGGACTAACCTGATATTCTGCAGAACTGCTATCCTCAGATTACTGTTCCACATTTGCAACTGGTGTCATTGCCATAATGATCCTACAGAATTGCAAATAAGAAGCACAGTCCATGTGGCCATGAATAAGAAAAGAGATAAGTTCATGAAGTTATGTCCTGTATAATGTGGTCTACTATCCCAAAATGTTGTAGATTTTTTAATGCAGAATTTTCATAAAGCAAGTTATGTTGTTAAGATGTTTTACTGAGCTCTAGTGGCAAATGATTTCTGCTTGAAATGATTTTACTTGAGTTCTTGCTTTGCAAAGACTGTTGTATGGAAAGGCCAATAAGCAGGACATAGATCTCAGAAGTATGTCAAAGGCAGATGTTTAAATTAATGTACAATTCATTTTACTGCATATCTAATTTCTTACAAATCATGAAAAATTCCTTCTCTATGTAGGCATTTATACAGACTATTAGAGCTAGTTCTAAATCATTAACCCCTCCAAGTTGCAGTTATTCATAATGTATAATGCAGCTTCCTTCTACATTTCCCTTTCATGGTGGGTTCATAAATGTTCATTTTACTTTTTAGAAATTCAGTAAAATAAAACAGAAGTCATTAGTACACACAAAACCTGAGCTTATGCATTTACTTATGCAGGGGAACTTGTCTCTGTATTACTACCCATTACAACAGTCTTTTTCAGAGTTCTTTGAATGTAAGCTGAATGTAATAAGGAAATTCTCAGTTGCCTTTTGTAAGTCAATCAATGCCCTTTTGCAGACCATAAGCCAATCTGCAGGCAACTCAGGTATTTTCCTATGTACGCAGTTTACTCTATTACAGAGAAACTCAAACTTGCATTTTACCTGAAAGGCTGCTTTACTTTGTGTTCTTGCAACGAGCTGTGACGCATTATGTGGTAGAGAGTTGAAGATGAGATATGACATACTGCATATATTTTGTGCATGTGTATTTACATGTAGTTGGTATTTGTCATATGACCAGCCATGTTAATCTAATTCTTTTTTTTATTGTAGAAGAACTCATTCTTTTGTTTTCCTTAAGAAAAGGTATCACCTAAGTAAGTCCCGCATCCTCTCTCCTCCCTGAAATGTCACTAGTATGCTCTGCTGTTGCAAACCAATTTATTGATTCCGCAGCCTTTCAGTAAGCACCTCCTGCACCTCCCCTCATGAGAGGCATGCCCCCATTTTGAGAAATTCGTAAGGGCAAAAGCTTTGTAGTCAGTATGATTGCAGCCTTAAGCACAACCGCAAGGATAAAGCACATTGTAACACTTTAGCCGGAAAAACCCTGTCACCAATTTGCTTCAGATCTCTGTGATAAAGAGCACATTAGAGAATGATCCTCAAGCTCAGATCCTCACTGTTTTTCTTGTTTATTTCCGTACTAAGATAGGAAAAAAGAAACTTATTCAAAAATCCTACTGTGATCCTGGGGGGTGTCAGACACGTAATTCTGCCATTCACACCAGTGAAGCAGCAGAAGTACAGCTCCAGCTGAATGCCATGACTTTTCTGAGCTGTTAGCATGTACAGAGAGACTAAGATGGCTGCACTATATATGGGATGCCATTGTAAGTCAATGCAAATATCACTACAGGTTAATACAATAGCATATTGTGACTGTAACGTATGCAAGAAAATGCTTCTTTCTGGTTTACCTAGATAATTAACAATATGAAGTATTCACATAACTGGAGTGCTTTAAGAAACTTGCCAATGAAACTCTAGAGTTTGTGTTGTTGCTACTAACATTTTGTACCCTATAATTTTTATGGCATGTTTCTATGAAGAAGGAGGATGAGGAGCTGTTGTGTTGTGTGCCACAGACAGCAAGGTTTTAGTAATTTGCTTCTTCCACCAAAATGGAGAGCCCTGAGAAAGTAAACCAGAAAGACTCATTTTGTTCAAAGGACAAAAAGATGAGAATGATCTCATTATTACATCATACTTCTAAACAATGAGAAACCTTGGCTCAGTGTGAGCTCTTCCCTGGAGTTTTCTTTACAGCTTCAAACACATTGCATCTATGTCTGTCTTTTTTTCTCCAATGAAAGGCAAATTATAGTTATAGCCTCCTCCTTTTTAATGAATTTGGATTAACAGTTCTTTAGGGCACTGACTGAAACACAAATCTTAGGAATTCCTTGTTTTCTTTCTCAGAAACACTATTGATAAACAAGGCCTAGTTTTTTCTCTCATTTTACAAGTTTTCATATGCTCTTTCCAGATCTGCTGAAGCTAGTTCCTATTTTCATTATTTCCCTCTATGCCTCTGTTTTCTGCACTGGTTGAAACTTCAGAATGAAGGCTTATAGCCTCCTGAAATCTTTTCATAGCAAATAGATTTTCCTGCCTCACCAGCCAGGGCCTGTCCCACCACCCCAGCCAGGAGCAGGGCAGCTGGGGGACACCAGGGCAGCCCCAGCCCCTGGCATCGGGCACAACCCTGGAGAGAGGCCAAGGCCAGGCTGGGACATTGGCCCATGGGTGGATGTCAGGCGTAGTCTAGTGTTAGGAGCGTGTCACACAGAGAACCCAATGGCTCGCTGAAGGGAGAAGAGAAGCTTCACCCTTCATTGGGATGAGGAGCAGTTAGTCAAGTAGAGGAAAGAACACTTAGCCTTGCTAATTTTAAGCCAGAGGTGGCTGTGGGATCACCCTTTTTGGTTATCACTAAACTGTGAAGGGGCTCCCTTAGGGTGCAGTTCCTCACTATGGGTTGAGGGGAATTAGAGCTGTGTGCTTCTACTGCCCACCTTCAGCAGCAGCCTTCATGAGCTGCAGCTTTCATTTGTGAGCAGGGAGCAAGCAACTTGCCTTCTCTAGCAGCGGCCTGTTATGTTGCTCATTTAACCATAGAACAAGGTCTCAGCCTGCTATGAAAGGGCATGGTTTTGCTTTCTTTACTTGGCAAACCTCATATTTTGTATTGCAAGAATACTATAACCCAGCTTGAGTTAAGTGCAATTCTTAAGGACGATGGAAAGCATTATGACATTCCCTATACAAGGGTGCAGGACATTCATACACCTTTCAGGCCAGAAGAATATCATAATAAGGACTCTTGCTCCCCTGTGCATTCTCTAGAGTGTTCAAAGGGTGAAAGAGCGTGGCCTCTCGTTATCTGTATAAAGCAAGGAGAGACTTTTGCCTGTCTGTGTGATTCTGGCTCTTTACCTGGCTTTTGATACTTAAACTGAGATACATTTGAATGCTTTAGGAAAAATATATACCTTTTTTTGTGGTTTTGGGGTTTTTTTTAGGAGGAAGGGAGAGTTAATGCAATTTCTTTACAGCACACTAAACTACTCACTGAAGTAGAACTCTACAGTTATTATTTTTATTTATTTTCTCTGTGATAGTATATAAGGCATCTTGGAGTTTCTCTTAAGAATGGATGGACTGAAAGAAAAAAAAGTTAGGTAGACAACAAATATGTTTTACTGCAGCGTAGTAAGAGTGTTCATGAGAACCATGTGAAACTGAATTTAAGCTTGAGTACAGGTACATATACAAACCCAATGGCATTGTAGGATCTGTTATTCAAGCAAGCCTTTTTAACAACAATAAGAATTGCCAGTCACCAAGTCCAAATACCACCTGAGCAAACCTGAAACCTACCATCTGAATCAAACCACATTGGGAACTGTATCTCAAGGTAAATAACATGTACAGCTTAAATAAGCTGTAATTGGCTAATTAAATAATTTGAAAAACATTTCAAAGGCTAAGGCTACATTATTTAATTTTACCTACTGAATCTAAATTCTCCCTGCAGTATCAAATAATGTCATATTCTAATTAAATTCCTTCCCTGAACTAATAGAAATCCTTAAAAATTATGATGATAAAAACAGTTAGCTAATTAGAACTAGCAAATATCATTTAAAAAATTTAATAAACTAAAAATGCCCCTGGTTAATATTAATGATGTCATCTTTCTTTTGATACTTAAACTAAAATGTCCTGCTCTAAATAAATAAATAAGGTTCCATTATCAGCTTTCTTGAGTAGCATATTACAGTAATTGGCTCCACGCAGATGATTGCTGCATTACAATCCTAGCTGTGAATGCATGCAGAGAGACAGATGAATGGTTATCATTCAAATGCTCAATGGACAGTCAAAGACACAGACATTGACATTTTGTATGTGCAAAAAGATGTGAGGCTTTGGGTGACTGAGGAAAAATAACAAAAATAGAAGATCATTGGAAGTGGATTTGAGTCACTGATAAATTCATTGCTTTGCAATAAGGAAGTGTTTCTGTCACTTCCTGCCTTCCTCTTTTTAAAATGAGACTCTTTTTCATTCTCTGTGTGGAGGGAGGGGTCCTCACAAAATGGAGATGGTACAAACATAAAACCATAACACTGTATTGAATCTCTACCTGGAGTCTTCAAAAGCAGACAGTGCATGGGCTGTTTTATATTAGGCACAAGCCAAGGCAAGGCATTCAACTCAGATACAAATAATCTTTTTAGCGAAGTATAGTTAGTGGTCAACCCAGTGCCCACTGAAATAAACAAAAACTTTCCCAATATCAGTGGACAGGAGTGAGAATATTACTAATTATCAAAGCCAAGTGTATAGGATCTAGTTCGTTCTTCCAGCTGAATCAATTATTCTGAACACAAAAGAGACAGGTTCAGTCTCACCTTTTGCTGCTCACCTGTTCCAAGGAGGGGGTTAAGACAGTATGTAGCCAGATCTGGCTCAAGACATCTCTGCACTAAAAGCAAAATTGAATTATCACTACCACAAATGTGAAGGGTGCAGATTGGGTTATCCTAATATCAGAAAGATGGAGAAACAAAAGGGGTTAGAAGTGAGTCAGGGAGAATTCTGAAGAAACAGATTTGTCTTAACTCAGCAGTAGCATCTGCTGCTTCTGGCTGATCCCAAATTCTGCTCCCTCTAACAAAAGTTTTTTCTGTTTTTTTTCCCCCATGCTCCCTGGTTTCTGTCTGTGTGGTAAAAGTAAGCCTGGCTTTATAGATGTCTGATAAATACAAAGCAGACAGCAGGACCATAGCTATCTTTTCACTTGGTTCAATCTAGTGTTTGGGACCCTTAAGTGAAAAAGCTAATAAACCTCTTTGCTCCCTTCTGGCTGTTTCATCTGATGTGACAGTTACTCTGCCAGAGCTGACCTGAAGGCAGGTCTGCTTATATTTGTAGACCCTGCCCCAGGCAGTCCACCTAAAACTTGTGCCTGTGTGCTTGAGTAAGTATTTAGTCCAAACTATATGTTGGTTGGTACCATATCTTGGTTGGTTGCCTTGAAAGCAGGAAAGGGTTTTTACTGCTATCTTTGGTAGGCATTGAATAGTTTTGATGAACTCACAGATACGGATTTTATTTTTGGTCTGTGTATAATTTAGAATTAATGAGCATTTTATATGTATTTTCTGTTGTACCTTAATTTGACTGGCACTTGTCCCTCAGTTTCAATCCTGTACTATTTCAGCATACTTCAGTGTGAGACGATAAGTAAAGTTTGCTCTGAGCAGGAAGTGTCTCATGTTTTTCTGTTTCTCTGTATATTGTGTCCATATATGCAGTTTTCCATTCAGAAGATGTTAGTTTAAATATCTGTAGCCCTGCATTCACAATCTGAGAATGTCAGAAGGTACCAGGTCACTGAAAAATAAAATATTTCTAGGAATGGATCAGTTCAAATAAAATTCCTTTTTCACAGAGAGAGGAAAAAAATGAAAGAAATTATTTAGGATCTTTTTAAGGGGTTTTGTTTTAGTTTGGTTTTTAGTTTGAAGGGGCAATATACAAGAATTAAAAAAAAATAATAATTGTAAAAGTAATTACAGGCCAATACTACAAAGTTTTGATGGACCTAGCTTAGAATGTTCTTGGAAGCTAAGATTATTCTAAAATGGAAAATTCTTTTTCAACTGGTTATAGTTTTTTTCATTTTATACACCATCACATTACAATGTTAGTTGTGAATCCAACTTTGCTCTTAACCGTGTGTGTTTAAAACTGTCATCTTCTACTGTACATTTTCTGAATCTATGTGATAGGACTGACGAATCTAACAAACAATTTCTATCATCTACCGAATAAAATATAACCTTAGGTTGAAAGTAAATTGTGTTTGGTGTGCAGTGATGAGAAATAAAATACATTTACTTAAAAAAAAAGCACATAACTCCACATGCACAAAAGGAATACATGTGTTTTGAGCAAGAAGTAATTTTCCACAGCAGACTTATCTTTTACAAGATAATAAATAATTGTAGGTCATTATATAAAGCAATATTTTACAAACCATAAAATTCCAAGGCAAAGTATCACCAAGGAACTCAATGATGATAATTTTTTTCAGAGCTGGCAAGACAAACTTTTTGTACAATGATGTAAACATGACTGTTTCAGAGCAATGTCTGGACTTAGTATTTTTACCACTTTAAACGTTACTTTCTTAAAAGGATATGGATTTTTTCACATTTAGAAAAATTATTTAACAGTTTACCCACATCAGTTTGAAGTAACTTCAGCAAAATAATCCTACACTGGAAGCCAAATTCTGAAATATACGTTCATCCTTTTTCAGAGCTTATTTATTGAGTTTATGTGAATTGAGTAAGAATGCAAGTTGGGCAAAAACTTAATAAATGTTTTTGGTGTTGGTTCCATAATAAAAACAAGACTGATAGAACATTCTTTGTCCATTTTTAATGGACTCAAAGCAGATTGGAAAAAAAGGAATAAACACAATTATTTGCTTAATAAACATTACAAAAACCTATTAGCAGGAATAAACATGAAAAATCAACATGAGTTAGGAGGCCTTAAGACTCCAAGGCCAGAGGCAGCCAGCGTAGGTCATGCATTTATGCCAATTTGGTGGACCTTGTGTTTCACCAAAGGAGTTTTTAATTCAGTTGCCCCTACAAGTCATCCCTGATAGTTTTGCAAAGCACTACAATTCAAAACTGCTGATTTGCCTTGCTCACTGCCATTGGTTTTTCAATTTAGCACAAATGCTTTAAAAATGTTCATATGAAAATTATGAGTTCTACAAATATTTTTTCTCAGCTCTTAATTAGTCTTCTGTTTCCCTCAACAAATCCAGCTGCTGGAATGTGAATATAATATAAATAACTGAACTAATCGGTATGACAATACTGATTTTTTTAAAGCCAGAAAGCACCATCTTATCTAATTTCATTGTATGAGGGGCTGCTGTGTGAACCTCCTTACGTAGTTAACGGGCACTAATTTGGATGTGATGGGTAATACTTAAAATGTCACTATTAATATTCACCAGTTCATTGCAGTATGAAAGAAGGAAGTATCTTACACAAACATTGGCTGGAATAACGGTGGTGTTGAGAGAGAATGAATGCAGAGAGGATAAAGGCAGAGGGATAGGTCTTTACAGAGATAGAATGATGACATGATTGATGTAACTCCCCTACAGAGGTTTGGCTTAGCCTTTAAAAGTTTGAGACACTTGTCTAGACTGTAACAATACATCACCAGTAAAGTTCATCAGGGCCATGACTGAATTCTGCCATCAAACAGCACTGATATTTGTTGTTAGGTCTAAGGGCATTTTACAGTTCCCTGCTTTAACATTTACCCAGTGAACCTCCAGCTGTACGTCTATATTACTAAACTTTACTGTGTGTCCAGATGAAACAAAGAATCACATGCTTATTTCTTTGGGCAGGTGAAATCCCACTGAAGCATATTTTGTCTTTAAGACAACACTCCCTTCTGCTCTGGAGAATTTTGAAGACACATCAGTCAAGAAACTTGCCAAAACGTTATTACTTTGAAAGTCTCTCTGAGCCGGCCAAGCAACTCTGTGTGTGTGTGTGTGTATTTTAAAAAAAATACTTCCGAAACTAAACAACGATACGGTTGATCCACATTACCACAGATGTTTGTCTAGCCTTCAAAGTGAGAAACGTCTGCTTATAAAACTGTTTCTTGTGTGATGAACCATTCTTGTCAACCAAAAGTATTTGTTGACAATATTTTATGTGTAGCTATGAAGTTGTCAGTTTTGCCCTCAAAAGTTACAGTGGTTACTCCCATGGTATTTAAGATAGTAGAACATGGCACACAGAGTCATTTCATTACTACAGCTTTTATATCTGGAGGATTGGGAAATGTTTTCTTTTTTTCAGGAGCTGCAGTCTGGAGGACTGCTTGGAAAGATAATGTTCCAGTGCATGTTGGATGTCTCCAGGAAATTATTATGGACAAAATCCCTGGCTGCACATTCCACTTCTAAATGTTTGCCCATTGCTATTTTCATTGCTCAGTATTTATTTAGCAGATTTATTTGCTTTGTACACTTTAAACTTACTGATTTATGACAACCGTCACTGGCATTGAGACAATATGCTAGAGACTAAAGATAAAAGGTTTTAAAGAGAGTAGCTGGGTTCTTTTATATTTCCATCTCCTCTGCTTGCCCCATTTCTCTTTTTTCTTTCCTTTCTTTTCATCTTTTTGTTTTCTGCCCAGAAGAATTCAAATAACGGTACAATGTTATAGTTAATATTCTTAATAGAAAGTAAATTTTAAAGCAAAGTTAATTTTAAATTGCTACAATAATAAAGAGCATATCATAATCTATAAAGTAGCTACATTTAATTAGGGTGCAATCAGGTTTTTACACCATTAAAGATGCTAATGGCAAAACATAATTTGAGAACCTTTAAAGAACCAAAAAACCTATCTAAGCCATAGTTTAAAGGAAAGGTTCACCTAGTTTGAAGGGTTTTGGCTTTTACCAGTTCTTCTTTGGGGCAGTAGGGAGGACATACATGAAAACATTTTATTATTGTGTAAAAATAGCCACATTCAAATTTTTGGCATGAAACAACACAAGTCTGAATGAAAGGAAAGGAGTATTTTGCCTAACTTAGTGAACTCAAGGTAGATCAAGACACTGACGTATTTGGACAGTAGAGGCTGCATAAATCTCTTACTACACTAGTATCTGGAGGTCGCTAGATATTTTACAATGTTAATAATTATCCCAAGCAGTAAACAGAGAAGGTCCAATCTGAGCAGTGGTACTTTAATCATTGTGCTGGCTTATAATGATGCCAGTACTGTCTCTCTATGGACTTAAAATGCAGGTTTGTATGGAAAAGGAGAGAATATGTATACTGGAAAATCAGAGGCCTTTGGGAAGTGGAGTATATGGCAAAACAGAAAGAGAGAAACAGAAAGCTTTCTCTAGTGTTAAGTTTGATGGAACCAGAATGAAATATGCCGGCACTTCTTGCTCAAAGATCATCACAGATCAATTAGGATTTCATTTAGCTGGGAAATAGTTCGGTGGATTCTGTTGACAAACTGAGAATTGTAGTTCATCAAAAGCAGAGATGATGCTTTTAAAAAGGCAGAAGATCAAGGATTGAAGCCATCAGTCCTGTTATTGCAACCATGGAAGTACTCAAGCCTGCAGAAAAAGCCTGATTTGAACACATCTGTGGTTTAGGAATTTTTTCTTTATGTGAGTCATACTCCAGAATACAAGGGAATTGTTTCCTCTGCATACCTTTAGAGACAATGATTCAGAATGAATTTAGAAAGCTACAAGTTAAGAGGTATGTTTTAATGGCATTGTACGGAAAACTAAACATAATTTAAAAGCTTTTGCTTGATTTCTTAATAACTTATAAAGTGGATTTATTTGTGCAAATCTTCTCATGCTTCAGTGTGCCTTCTCCTAAACCTACAGAGAAGTATATATGTGTAGATAATTGCTAATTATTACTGTCTTTCTCCTGTACACAGTAAGTTAATTTACAGGGAAACATATTTTTTTGTTCTTTTACTTATCCGGAATGTTGCACCACACATGCTTGACCCAATGTTATCTTTACATCCATAATCCGGATTTGTGTAGAAACCCATCTGAGGAGATAAGAACATTGAAAAATGTTATAGAAAGGTAGAATGCTTCCCTTAGCATGAGTGCTTCAATGCTTTAATACACCTGAGAAAACAGTAGCCTCCTGATAAGGTATAGAATATAATTTCTTTAATTATTTAGTTAGTTACTTTATGTAAATCCTTCGACAATTTTGGCCAAAGTACATATCTGGCAATGATAGTGTGCTCTGTTCAAAGGGATTATTCTCCTTCTAATTCTATACAAACATGTGACATTTTCTACAATTGATTGTTTGTAGGAGAAAAATGTTGTAGACTTTGTTACAATTCAGTTCCTTTGCAAAATCTTTTTTTGCAATTAATTGAAATGTAATCTGTTTGCAATTATGATTGTTCCAGTAGGGATGGTCTTGTTGTTGAGAGACTGTGCTGACACTCCAGAGACTCTAGTTATCTGACTAACATCCTGTGTGACTTTGGAAGAATGATTTGGTCAATGTTTTCAAAAGTACCTACATCCCTTCCATGAAGTCAATGGAACCTCAGACTCCTAAAGGACTTGGATACTTTTGTACCCAATTACTGTGGTAATTTTGTCCATAGTATTTTTTTTTATTATGAGAATAAAATAGTATTAAACCACTAAAAATAGAAAGTTTCTTTCAGAAATTTCAGGATGCTTAAGTTGCCTTAAAATAAATGCTACAGTAGCCCTGATGTATGAAGGTAATTTTAACATTTAGACCCTTTAGTGAATAACTAGAAGTGGGAGAACTATTGTCATTATTTTCTAACTTTGGAAAAGTTCTTGTTTTATTGTAGCACCCCATTCATATTTTTGAGTTATCAGTTTATAGGATTGGTAGTAATGTGGATCACTACATATGGTAGTACTAATGGTAGTAAACTTTATGAGACAGGGATAGATAAAAGTAACTGTCTGATTTGGATCCTAGGAAATAAACTCAAATAAATACAAACATGGGGCATTCTATATGAAAAGGATCAAAGGGAGGTGAAAAGCTCTCTGACATGCCTGCCCACGGGAGCTGCAAGTTGGCTAAATCTTGCTTTTTTCACTACCTCCTTGTGCCTATTCTCAGCAGATGAATGCCTGCCACTGAATTAAGTGCATTCCTCCTGTGGCACTAGGGAATGTCCCCTGCTAACCTCTTTCCCAGAGGGATTTTACTTTGAAGGCAAGTTGGCAGGTGGAAGAGCTACTCTTCCTTGCCCTCCCAGAACAGCAAAGTGACATAGAGCCTTGCCGCTCCAAACCACAATCTTTCACCCTGCAGAGATTCAGGTATTGTGGAAAACAGCCACCTGGTTAGGATCATGAAACATGCGTGGTCATAATACAAATGTTTACAAATATGAACTGTAACTTCTTGATTCTATAGCATCATTTAGTTCTGTTCTTAAAAAAGTGGAAACATGAATGAAGTTCAGAGCTCCTTACACTGGAGCAAGAAGTAATAATGTATGCAGCATGGCAATGCCTCAAGAGGAAGCATGCATTGCAAATTTCTGGATTAAAAGGAAGATTTCAATCCCTGGACAAGCACAGATCAGTGTTGCAGGTGATAATAAAGTGTAATGTAGTGTTAGAGGTAGCACAGGTCCATACATATTAGTTTCTAGTGGCTTTGTAGTCATTATTGTTAATAAAATAAAAGGTTATTAGGGAAATAAAGAAGTAAAGGAAATACTTTTTTTTTCTTCTTCATAGTGCCTAGTGCAGTATGGCCTTGATCCTCTACTTATATTATAAGATTAATCACAGTAAAAACACAGTATAACCAATACCCAAACCCACTATAGATTTAAGAAATATTTAGGTCACAGTCCACTGTAGGTGATCTAAAATTCTAATGACCTGATGGAAGTAAAATGCACAATTTGAAGTGTATGTATGATTTTTAAAACTGGAACAGCTGTAACTAAGATTCTACTTGTAGAAGTCTGCCCTGATCATGTGGCCATCTTGCGTGTCCAAAGAGCGGAGCTGCCAGGCCAATGTCACAGAGAGTATTTTAGCCTCTTATTGTCAGTAGGAGGACATGAGGAAAGACAGGGTCATGGCTGAACTCTGCCTCCAAGCCAGGCAGCCCAGTGAATGTGTCCTGCATATATTCACAGGCTACCAGGTTGACTGTATGGGGTTTTATATTAAGTAGAGGCACTCTCTCTTAAAAAGTGAGAACCTTTCTAGGTCTGATTGCAATACGACCCTCCCCACTTCTTTGCACTACACTGAAATTCTGCAGCTTTGACAGGTTGAACATGCAGCTCTGTTCTGTTCTGTTCGTGTGACATAGCAGCTAAAATTACAAATTATCAGAGTTCAGAGATTTAGGGCTAAAAATAGAAATAATTGTGGATACAGAATTTGTATTTTATTGGATGTAGTCTATTGATTCCACAGCCTAAATCTTCTTGTTATCCAAAGCAAAACATTGTGATTTGAAATTTCTGCTCACTATCCTTCCATTATGACTTTTTTTTTCTATAAATTGCAGCAGGGAGGGGGAGACAAACTGGTCTCTTGGATCTGTGGTCAATCGCTTATGTTCATATGTCAGTCAAAAAAATCAGGTAGCCCCATGCAATGATAACTAAGCAGCTGCAGTAAAAATTCAGGGAAACTGGCCACACAGCTACTTTTTCACCTCAGGAGCATGGAAGTTGAATATCTGTTGAACAGCTGTGACCTAATGGGTACAAGAACATTAATTTACATACAAACACATTAATTGGCCTGTGACAGCGGACAATGAAGATGGTCTCCAAAACACACCTATTTCTCCCATTAACCCCTAATACCATTTCTTCAGTATTTTTATATATTTATGTTAACTATTGTGCTCTGCTTTAGCCAAAAAGCAGGCATAATATAGAATCTGTTAGAAAAATGTATGAAAATTACACTAGATGGTTGAATTTGTATCCTGTATATGTTCTCTAAAAGTATTTGTTAAGCAGGTGTCTAGATAACTCTCCAAAAAAGAAAATACTTCTAGCATTGTCGTATGAAGCATTACTTATATTTATAGCTATATTATATATATATACTTTGTGCCAGTTAATTATATTTATATATTATAAATATTAAGTTGCCAGTCCAATGTTACTAGAACATTTAAGCTCTGCTGTAATTAATACCATTATTGAGAACACAGCAATGAACTGTCTTTCTTATTGCTCAGTCAAAAGTCTGTAGCTTTCATTTAATGGCATCCTTTGGAATGAGAAACATATAGCTGTTTTTCTTTTCTTTGACAGCAGAAGCTTGTATTCCTCTCCTTAAACTATCTTCCAATAAAAATTTAACATAGGATTTTTAATGAAGAAATCCTTCTTGTGGTTTTGTTGCTTTACAATCCTTTACTTTGGTTGAGGGAAATACTTAGGTATGGGAATTGTAAGGTTACAATGCCATGGTATTGTTACAGGCTTCACGTGCTGCACTTTCTGCTTGAGACAATTTCAAGATAACATTTGCACAACAGTAAAACTGCAAACACATCAGAAACCACAGTGGAATGAATGCAGAACTGAAGGAGACCCTAATATCCCAGAGGGCAACAGACTTAGTATAAGGCAAAATGAGATTGTACTGTAAAAGACATCAGGAAAGGAATATCAAATGTGTTTTCGTGGCTTGGCAAGTGCTTATCAGGTGATTAAATTGTCTGAGTGATGTGAGTTTACAGAAATATGCAGGTAACCTTCAGTTTTAGGAAGGTTTTTTTTTAGTTCCCACAGAAAACACAATATTCTAAAACCTCTGTTTGTCTTCTACTCTGTAATTTCTGCTCTGGACATCTTAGGTTGAATGGTCTCTTGTCACTGCCAGGCAGATAAAAAATAATTTTGTGTGTCTCATATGTAACACCAGCTGAAGCCTGAATGAAAAGCTTTGTGAAAACAGAAAGTGAAGTGGGTATCGCTGATATGACATGACATTTTAGATCTTATGCTAAAACTGATGGAAAGGAAATGCCTGCTCAGAAGAAAATTCAGAGCCTGTTACTTTTCTTTTCGTCCTTTAGTAAGTGTATTATTTGAGTCAGTTCAAAGCTACTAAGCTTCCAGTGTCTTCAGCTCTCACAATTTTTCTAGAAGTTTCCCAATGTTATAAGTTTATCTTAAATTCACGAGTACTGTGATGTGGAATAATCTTAACCTTTTTTCACTTTGTTTTTGCTTTAATTCTTAATGAAAGCTTTTAGGCCTCATGTCTACAGAGCAAAGTTTGACCTCTATGTGCACTGAATGCTGAGAATGAGAAACCATCAGGGGAAGGAAGAAAAAAAAAGCAAAGAAAACCCCAAACTATATTACTATATTAGAATCACATGGCTTGTAAGATGATAAAATTACTTTTGAGGCGACTGCCACTAATGGTGTTTGAATATCAGAGTCTGACTTTTTGCAATTTCAGTTTGAATTTATATATGTGAGGTTCAAGCGTTAAGAGACAAACATGGATCCCGCATGTACCCTGCTGTCACTTTATAATGCCCCTGTAATGGAAGTGGTCAGCTTTATATATGCTGTGCCTAATCATGTGAGTTCATAAGTATTCTGCTCAACTTGTTATTTCTGATTGGGCGCAGAAATTGCATTTACATATTGATTGCAGGTGGTAGCATTGTTATTCCTAATATATCTATTGTTTTTGTTGATGGTCGTCTCAGTTTCTTTTTCAAGCTGGGATATTTTCCTCACAACATTGTTTTATTTACAGATTTTATGATGAGTCTGTTTTATTGATGTCCTCTTTCATGTGGTCTCTTCATTGCCTTTGTTATTTTACAGTGAAAATACTGTAATATAATGAAATAATAGTAATAAATAATAAAAATTATTACCTATAAAAGAAACAAAGAATGACTACAGCTTTGTAATTCTGAATGCAGCAAGTTTGTTTAGAGATATTATCAGCAGGTCTAAGATGTTGCTTCTTCTGAGAATCTGGATACCGGAGTCTTTCCCCTATCTCCCAAAATACCTGCCTCCTGCAAAGCAAAATAATAGATGTGTCCTTATTTCTTGCTTTTGTGTCTGTACCGGGTGCGGCTGCCCCGGTGCCGGCAGGAGCAGGGAAGCTCTGCAGGGGCGGCGGCCACTCCTGTGAGGAGAGAGGCGGGGCTGCCCCAGGCCGGACCCAGCCGGTTCCCGCCGGTTCCCGCCGGCTCCAGCGGCCCCACCGCCGGGCACAGCTGAGCCCCTCAGCCTCGGGGAAAGCCTGGGGAAGAAAGGGCAAAAGGGCTGAGGGAAACGGTGGGAGAAACAGCCCTGCCAGCCCCGAGGGGAGAGCGGGAGGAGGGCAGGAGGTGCTCCAGGCCCCCCTTCCCGGCAGAGATGGCCCTGCGGCCCCGGGAGAGACCCCCCCTGGTGGGGCAGGGGTTTCCCTGCAGCCCCGGGGAAAGCCCCAGGCTGGAGCAGGGAACAGCCTGAGGAGGCAGGAGCGGCAGCGGGGAGCCGCCATGGGCTGGCAGCAGACACCCGTTCCCTGTCCCCCTGCGCCCCTTGGAAGGAGGGGAGAAGATCAAGTTGTCGGGAATGCAGGAGGGAAGGTGAGCCCGGGAAAATAAGGGGGATGAGGGGAAGGTGTTTTAGCTTTTGTCTTCTTTTCTTACCATCTGACTCTTATTTTACTTGGCAGTAAATCAAATTAATTTTCCCCACATTGAGTCTGTTTTGCCTGTGACAGTAATTGGTAAGTGTCCCAGTTTTTATCTCAACCCATGAACTTTTCCATTTTCTTTTGTACTCCTGTTCAGTTGGGGGGGCGTGAGTGAGAGACCAGCTGGGTGGGTGTCAGGCAGCTGGCCAAGGTCAACTTACCACAGTTAGAATTCCAAGGATGATGGTAAGGATTCCCCTTGTGAGAACACAGGCAAGGCAGGAATAGGGTTTGAAATGATGTAATGACTTAAGGATTACACCTCTTTAATAATTTAAATACTTTTGTAATTCACAGTGAAAATACATTTTCTTCCAGGAGTGTTGAGTTTTGCCAGTTTGCTGTTCATGAATTAGCTGCTAATATTTTAAGAACTGAATAAGGACTAGACTATATAAATAGTCTGCAATTTTCTCTTTGAAGAGGAAAATAACTTTTTTTGAGATATACAACACAGCAACAGGCACAGAAATCTCTGGAAATAAAAAAACTGTCCTATGAAAGGTGACTATCCCTTCAGACTATGGGACTCCTAAATATTCATTTTTCTCTGTGGCAATGTTGCTTTCCACTTTTTCTTCCCCTCAGATATACAGACTTGAGACAAAACAGAGAGGTTGTGACACTTGCTATTTGCAAATCAGTCCCATTAGTCTGTGCTCCCCTACCCCTCCCATACCATGTTTTTCAAACCAAAACCTTCAGGGCAGTCCTGCAGGTTCCCCTGGGGGACTCAAGGTTGCTTCCCTCCTGTGTGTAAGCATCAGCCTCCTACTGTCAGAAAGGGTCCCCAGGTGTCATTTGGCAGCTGTTTTTAATCCTTTTATGGATTCTTCACCATATAGCTCACATTAGTTAGGTGCTGCTTATATATTTTGATCAAAATCTTCCTTTAATCTTGAATTCTGTGCCCTGTATCTGTTCAGTATATTTTGTTTATGTTCTGCTGAGTACTTTCTCAAATTTTCTGCAGAGACTACACGTACAATAGCAAGATATGTCCTGATAGGTGCTATCCCTTTGCATACACACTATTGTGCAATACTCAACAATCATATGGTTGAACAGGTCCTTCAAAAACTGTCTGGTTTCTTGCAGAAACAGGATTACACATTTTTTCTCTTGCTCTGTATTTGCATAACGACTATGTACTTTATTTGTTTCTTCATTGGCAGGGGGTGAACTGGCTCTGTTTTGAGGATTCATTTCAGGAGAACAGTTGATGTTCCTTGATTTAAAAAGAAAAAAAACCACAAACCACCTTTCTATATGACTTATGGGAAATTATTACAATAAACAAGTCCCTTAGGGTATCAGAAACACTGAAATCCAAGCTTCTAAGGGAAAATGAAGATGATTTTATTTATTATAGAATAGAAAGCAGGGGTTTTCATGTCAATTACTTCTGCATAACCACTTGAGACTGCCTTTTCTCTCTTTTTTTTTTTTTTTTATTTTAGTGTAAGAAAAACAGTATAAAAAGCTTTCTTAGTCCTGCTGTGGGCTGAAATGACCACTGTGAGTGAGATGTGACCAGAGGTTCAATTCAGGTTGCTGTTTAAGCCACTTATTAAGATTTTTCACAGTTAAAATGGAAATTCTGTTGAACATGATCACTAGCGCTCTCCACTCCTAAAGTCTTTTAACAGTGAGAAATTTATTGCATTGATTTTCTGTACAAGTTCAGTTCCTCTGCTCTCATGTCATCTCCTTCTAAAGAAAAACAATCTGCTTCATATTTTCCTTGCTTATAGTCTTATACAAAATAAATTATCAAATCTTGGGGAACTTTATTTTATCTTACTTTGTATTTTCCATAATAGGATGCCAACATGCCATCAAACAATGCACTAAAGCATATGGCTTGTATGTAAGGTACTTGCTACGCCACTGTAATAATTTTTGAAAAGCAGTAAACATTTCATAAAAGATTAGTTGCTCTTGTAGGGGAATTGTAACAAGGATTTTCAGGACCAATGCCAGTAGCATTCAGAAGGACTTCAGTGACTTATTCCTCCCAGTTATCTTTTTTACGTGTCTCCAAATCAACCAGCTGAGAGGCAAAAGCAACGTTTTTGTTTCATATTTGTTAGAGGAAACAAGTAGGATTCCATCCAGAAAAAGACTGAGAGGGAAAACAAGTAAAAGACTGGAAATGGTGGCGCTTGCTGTGATGTTGTCAAGACCCCTGTGCTTTGAGTAAAACAGCCTAGACTCTCTTAGCATGCGCTTTCCAAAATCAACCAAGAGGCTTTCAAACAATAAAAAAAAAAGAATTAGAATTTAAACTGGAATATTTACATTCCAAATAGCAAAATCTCAAAGTGACCAGGTCAGAAGAGAAATACAGAGGGTTTCTCTTAACTCTTTCCTTGCCCACTGCGTCCATGCTCTTTAAATTGGCGTCACCTAACCCAGTGGCTTATTGAGTTGCAGCCAACTGTGCTCAGTGCATTCTAGCCTCAGGAATTATTTTTTTTCTAATGCCTGTGAAGCCAAGCTATCTGTTTCTGCACCTTTCTGCAGTCTTTCAATCTCTCCTTAAGCTGCAGGTTTCCAGCACTGGGTCATGGCTCTCTCTCTTCACCTACCCCATATGAATGTCCTGCAGGCAAGGAGGAGGTAGAAAGGTAGACCTCTGTCAAAGGGACCTACCTCACCTTCCCTAAATCATGCCCTTCTTCTTCAGGGATATCATATCTTTAGTTATAATCATGTAAAATTACAAATGTTGTCTCGGTGTGGAGTGACGAAAAAGAATCAAAGAAACGTACTGTTTAGTGAAAGAGGAGAATGCTTGAATGAAGGAAGTAGAATTTTCTTAAGAGATAAAAAAGGTGGCACAGAAAAACCTGTGATTTGAATCCTTGAACATCCAACATGCTGACATCCAGTATTCATTTTGCATGAATCTTATGCCTTAGGTTTGGCTGATCACATGGAAGCCTTTTTTTTTTTTTCTTCTGACTATGCAATGTCACTTTGGTATAACAAAGCAGAACTAGGGGGGAGAGTATTGTTTTGGTTTGGGGTTTGAGTGCTTGTTTCTTCTTCCCTCTGAAGCACTGGTGACTGCTATGGGTACAGATAGAGTGTTGTACTTAGATGGGCACTTCCAGATTTCTGATTATAATCTTTGCTTACCATGCATATCATTGCAACTTCTGGCATGCCAGGATAAATACAGTTGTTTCACTGCTAGTTGTCCCTTCCTATCAGAGCTGAGACTGTTAGAATGAGGAAGAATTTCTGTTTCTTCCATGTTTGGCACTATTTGTATAAAATATGCATACTTTTATGAAATACAAAGTATTATTCCAAGAGCAGTTAATGGCACTTTTATTTAATAGGACTAAAATTCTGTGTTGGAAGATGTGATGTAATCCTGAATAGAAATGGAGAAAACTCAGTCCTCTACCTATATGGCAACTTTTCCTCTTTCACATGAGTTTTAAAAATTACATAGGAAGAATGTTTTTTTTTTTTCCTGTTCCAGCCTTGGAAATGTTAGGTGCTATAGTAGTAATCTGAAGAGATTAAAAACAATCATCAGCTTTCTGTACCTATTTTCTTTGATGTAGATCACCACGCACATCATATTGAAAGACTCGGTTCTTTGCCCATCAATGTGAAGGACAAAGGTGCTTTTTCCCCAGTGTTGCTCTTAGAATCTCAGGCTCATCTAAGTCTGCAAACTGACACTCACATTCTTTTCCTGACTCTTAATATTTTCTACCTAGATAATATTTTATCATAGATTAAAAATCTGCTGCATGGTTGAATTTGAATGATGACCTTAGGGGAAAAAAAAATCAGAGATACATTTAGCAACATATCTTTTGGAATGACAAAAGAAATAAGCAGAAAGTCTAAAAATCAGAGTGAAAGGATTTCTAATGAAACTGTATGATCTATCTCGTAAGTCACACATAAACTCTCTTTAACATTATATCCACAGGAATTTATGCAGGAATACTAAAGAGAGTTCCTTAAAAATCTGGGCAAGATATGTCATGTTAACTGCATTTCAGTGTCACACTTTATTGATATCAACAGAGAGCAAAAGTTCATATACTAGGTAGAATAAATGAATATTTCATTCAAGAGACCTAATGATTTATTATTGTTGTTGCTGTTGTTATTGTTAATATTATTATTACTATTTTTATTCCAAGCTTTGGCCAAGGATCTTATTTTACTTATGATTTATTACTCTTTTTTTTTTTTCTTTTCTTCAGTGGTAAGGAGACCATATATAATATAGGAGGCTATTACTAGAATTTTATACTGATGGCATGTAATGAATGGTAGATGTAACATTGGCAGAGAAGTACCATTGCTAAAATGTTGATTTCCATATTTTAGTATTTTGGATATGAACACTCAAGTTAGTGTACATTATGCTCTTAATCTTTTAGCAAGTCTCCTACAGCTACTTTTTAAAATAAACTATAAGTTGTGGCTGATCTAGTTGTTTAGGTTCTCTATAGCCAAACATTCTTGCTGTTTTATAGCTACATTGTATAGAAGGTACGATATTTTATTTGACATACAGTCTCAAGCTACACTCACCAGAAAGCACTGTTGTTAGGTTCCTGTCTCATAAAAAGTTGTTTCCTTTTAGTGATATCCACTGAGTATACTGGCTTTGGAGAAGCATACAAAGGGGACCTCAGGGATTGTCTTACCTACTATTAACTGTTGTGGAATAGCTTCAAAATCCAAGTTTGCACTGCATCCATTTTCATTAGCCTTTTACGTTAACATCATTTCACAAATCTCTGTGGAGCTACTCCTGGTCTGCTCCAAAATGCTTGAAGAAAAATGGGCAATTATTTCATGCATGTTTTTATTTACTTAAAGAGGCATCCTATAAGCCTAGAGTAATCATGCTTATTTCTTATTTCTGACTGCAAGTGATCTTAGTCGGTGGTATATGAACACAAATAAACAAAGACCTTCCTTAACTTGTACAACACTATAAAAATGGCAGGTGCTAGGAAACTGCACTAAAAGGTGAGGAAAGAGGCCAGTTGCTTTTAAAATGTGTTTGTAGGAAGAAGCCAACATGAATAAAATATATCTACAGTTCAACTTAAGAAGAGATGTCAAAGGCATTCCCACAAAAACACGTCAAGGAGCCTACTGAAATGAAGTTTTTTATTAAAAATAGGGTGGCAGAAAGAAGTAGTCCTAAAGTCACAGAAAACACAGCTTCATTGAGCCTTAAAATTGACCTGAAAGCCAAAGTACAGCAGCATCTGATTAATAAAATCAAATCTGATTCAAAGAGCTGTTTATGTGGCTTGTTCTCAGCAGTTGTCAGTCCTAAATAATGCCAGTAAATTTTCTGGAAAGTAATAATGACACAAGTTTTCCACCAGGCAGTGTGATACAGTTAAGATGCCTGTTTATTCTCTTAGTGCTTGTTCTTCCACAGTTATAGTCAACAGCACATCAGACATATTGGCTATAACCATGTCAATTTAAGTGACAGTAGTGGAAATCTAAAACCTCAACAGAGTATCTTTTTGTTTTGAGGATTTCTTATGTGTTTTCAGCATGTGCTTGTGTATCTGGCAGAAGTAAGCCAGTGGCTCTTTGTAGGCAAAAAAGGGACATGAAGGTAGAGAATATTGCCATAACTTGTGATGTTCTTGCCTCTCCCAGTCTGCAGTGATGTCACACTCATATCCCTTTCATTTGTTTTTAAAAGGAGTATCTTGCTGTTACATTGATTTGTCTGGCTAAAGTCATCCAAACTGGACTTCTGAGCTTGTCATTAAACTCAGGTTTAACTAATTCCATGTTGTCAACAAGAATGCCCCAATAATGTTCTCTTTTTAGTTTTAGAATATTGTACAGTATAAACATATGTCAGCTAAAATGGATTTAGCTGCTGAACTCCTGTTGGATGCACAGCCTAATGAAGTATTGTTGACCTGTTGTCACTTCAGTGCTTCGTAGCTCAAGTTACCCACTTATAAAATAGAAAAAATGGTAGTGCTTTTATGAAACTTATGTAAGAACAGGTTACTATTATTGTTATTTTCCATAAGGCCCTGGATCACATAATACAATGTGTGATCCTATTCCTGTAACACCATCCTCCTCACTGTTGCCTTTATTTTTTGCTCACTGTATCCCATTAAACACACTCTTTGGAAGACCAGAATCACCCAGCATGGCATAATATTTAATGGCAAATAGGCAATGACCAATATTATTTTACTGCTTCTGTTGCTCAGTATCTGCCATCATGCTCTATATAACTTAACAAAGCATGTACATTTAATTTATGGTATATTGAACATATACAACAGTTTTGTTCATTTCTTACATACACTGAATACAAGCTGTATGCCATCGTTAAAGTTTTTTGCAAACACTCTGAATTCCCTCTTTATTTGCACTACCCAAGCTGCTTAGTAAAGTTTTAACCAGCCAGCAGATGGAGAGATGACAGTCATACAATGCCTCTGCATGTAAAGAGTTTGCTGATTCACAGGCTCAGTTGATTTCATCTCAGTCAGGTGCAAGAACAGCTGAAATGTTTTTATTGCAGAAAGTTTCAGCCTTGCGACATTTTATCTGGAAGTAATACTATTTTTTTTCTGGATATGGGATTTCTTTGTTTTAAAAATAGAATTGCTGACAGCTTATGATGTCCACAGAACAGTATAAGGAGAAAAAAAGAAAACCAAAGCTCTCCACCCATCTTAACCCATGGTAATCTGACTATCTAAAGCCAATGGGAGAAAATTAAAAAATAAACAAACAAACAAATAAAATGCACTTCCCCACCTTTTCTTATATGTGTGTACTCTCATGCTTTTAAGAATCAAATCAAGAATCTACTGATGGAGTTTAGGAAGTCTCCCATTTAGTCAGGTAATTTTCCTGACAGGACTTTTTGCCTGCATCCCTCATCAGCTAGAGAGAGAAATGTATGATTTGTCTATTATACCAAACTTCAGTCCATTAAAAATGCAATTTAATATCTGACAGGAATTAGTGCTGGATAATCCTGAAGGCTTCTTCCCTCTTGGTCAATAATCCTTTTTGTAAATCAATAGTACATAAATTAATAACCTAAAACAATTCTTTAAGTAGAGCTTGGGGTGAAGACTAACCTTACTTTTTAATGTGTAAGATTGGGTTACATTTGGAAACAGGTAAATGACAATTTCTATTTCCAGAATAGCAATTATAAACCAATAAGAAAACCTTCGTTGTAGCTGAAACCCACATGAGTATGTTGCCTATTTTAGTATAAATTTTAGCATAGAAGCCAGGTCAAGTAAAAAGCTAGCTGTCAAAAATATATCTGGTCATCCCCGTTCTCTAAAACACAGACAAAAAAATGTTTTACATTGGTATAACAGAATGGAAAAGTACTCAGTGTCCCCTAGTAGGCTGGCTGGTCTAAGGGCCTAGGTAGACACTAGCCATACTAGCAGCACATCTAGTGTAAGTGAGCATGTTGCATGCTCACAGCCACAGGCTGTCATGCCGGGGCTTACAAACGTAAGAAACTGGAAAGGTCCTTAGTCCTGCAGCATTCTGAAAATGACAGGTACTCATAGCCCAGTAATGAAAAAGAGAAGACAGGACCATTTAGCTCTTAAAAATGTTTTATTTATAGGGAAACTGGAAAGCACAAGTTAACTACCTCTCAACTTGGCTGTAAAGAGCACATCAGAGCTTACTATCTGAGATGTCTACTGAGCAGCCAGCAGCAATGGTGGCTTTTAATGAAACTGTAAAGCAACTTAAGTTAGTGGCATCTGAAAATAAGTGACATTTCCACATAAAAGTGTTCCCTAAGACAACATACAGGAATGAATAATGGTGATAATAAATCTGCTTCAGAGGAGGAGAGGCAGAGGCCGTTATTTCTGGCAAAGTAAGCAGCACTTAATTTTCTTTCCAATACAAACCATCTTCCATTCATATGTATGACCAACCCTCTATTCTAAAAGTGATACATTATTGAAAATTATTAATTCAGGGAAGTATTTTTTAAAGAGAAGGAGAGGCCTGGCTACGATACAGAAATGTCTGTGAAGTATTTGGAAGTTACTAGTATCAAAACAATTGATTTTCTGCTTAGAATTAATTAAATTGTCATAAATATATGCTACTGGGAAGTTTATGCCAAACCCCATTTTGTTTTAATGTTTGTTCAGTCACAATCTATGTAGAAGTTGTCTGAGAAAAGTAGAAAATTAAAGCTCAGAAGATTTTCTTCTTTCTCTTTTCCTTTTCAGAGCATCAAAACAGGTTGTTCTTAACTTCTAACTTCCCACCAAACTATCTTTGCTAGCACGTTCTCCACCATGTGAATTTATTGAGTTCTGTAAAAAGGCAGCAGGTATTTTCCAAGATGCATTAGCTGAGGAAGAGGTTAGAACTAGCTACAAGTCAAAATAAAAGATAATATTTTACATACAGAAAGGTATTTAATTTATGGTTTGTAATCTTTTTATTTTTTAATAAGAAGATAATAAATATTTTGAAACATATGTGAAGACTGGACAACATCCATCAGAAATATGTAACTGTAGTTAACCCTGCTCTGGGGACAGAGGGAAGCTAGGTGAGTTTTTAGTCCCTCCCACCCTATTTCTCTATGATTTTAGGAACCTGGAATCAAGCTTCAAGGGCTGTCTGGAGCATTGTGGCACTTTCTCCATTATTTGCCCCTCTAAGTTTTGTGGAACTAAGTAGGTGAGCCTAGGTGCCCTAGTCCTTGTGTCTTTATAAAGACAGAATAGACAGGGACAGTTATAGCAGGTCATAAAAATACTGTGATAATCTATTTTAATAATCAAAAACACTGAAGGTTGTAGGGAAATAACTGTGGCATTTACGCTACTTTGGTAGAATAGTGAATGCTTTCTAAATAAAGTGATATAAAGCACAACCAGTGTCTTTCCCTAGAGTAGATTTTAGAGCGCTTTGCCCAATCTTGTTTTAATGACTAATGTTAATGAGAATACCAAAGGGAAATGGTAAACTTGACAGGAAAGATTCATTATACAGAATAGAGAAAGCAAGATGAGAGCTTACAGGAAACATTCTTGGTTTATCACTAGAAAACAAGCAATTCAAAAACTTTGGGTGAGTTTTCACCACAACAGGAGACCAAAGTACTTCCAGATTTCTTTTCCTGAGAATAGTGTTTAGAAGTAAATAGTTTGTTCTTTCTATGGCAATATTTTTGGGGGGAAATTGACATGAAACCTGATCTTGTATACATATGAAGATTCAGAGGCTGCCTTTTACAAGATTTTTTTTGTTTTTTTTGCAAAAGACCCCCAAGGTATAGCATCTATCAAAAGAGAGGCACAGAAATGTGAGGAAGCTCAAATGATCTAAATTTGATAAAAGTTTTATTAAAGGAAGGGTTATAAACTGTGCCCATAATACGGCAATAAAAGAAATAAGAATGGAATCATCTGAGAGAGTTGCATCTTGTAAGTCTAGTTCTGTGTGTATTTTTGCTTGACTGAAAAGATGAAGCCACATTTCTAGTAGGAACTTAATAATTTCATGCTAATAAGTCATATTTCTGAGTCCTTATGTTCATAATTGAAGCCAATAGTTTAATGGCCATATGTTGGCTTACACATCAAAGCTAGTTGTTGCATGGTGTAGTGGTGGTGCTGGGATACAGCAGAAACCTGAAGCAAAAATTGATGCTAAGTAGCCAACATTTCCCTAGATAGAAGACCAAATGGCAGGGTGATGCAGATGTAATTATAATAAATGAGCCCTATTCACACACAGTTTCTTTGACCAGGGAGTGCAAGTCATGTCCCTCCTTCTACTTTTGCAGCTATGCAAGTGGAGGTCTACAAAAAGAAATTAGTAAACTTGGATGAAAATATAAGGTAATGCCTACATACAGAATTCTGACATCCTTCTCCAGCTTCTCAAATCCCCATTCACTTACTCAGCAGTCCTATAGATGTGTGAAAACAATGAATACCTCTTGGGTTTTTTACATCAAATAACCTCCAACATCAGCATTTCTGCTCCTATGCATGTCCTGGGTTGCCTCAATCTTGACAGTATTATAGAGCTTCCTACTTATTTTATTTCTAGACAATAACAAGGCCTGAAAACAATGTATTCTGCCACCTGTCTCCCTTGAAGCATTTGATCTGGTACTTTCAAAGCATACAAAGGTACCTGATATGCACCTCTGTGTACTTGTCCCAAGTACCTGTGCAGGACAAAGTTTCAAGCTCTCAGTCAGCTCTTTCTTCTTTTCATTTAGATGTGGGCTTTTCAGGCAGCATTAATTTTACATAGAGCAGAGGAGCATGACTATGCTTCAGTGAATATTCCTGGTATAACTACATGCCCACTTTTCAGCTTTTGTAGTGCCTACCTTTTAGGAGTCCAAATAAATGCTATGGTTCTGACCTCTGTTGTGATCTGCTTTGATCCTGTTTCTTATGTTTTGCTTCCTCAGTGTAACTGTAACCAGTCACTTGAGAGAAGGCATAAGCAAATGCAGGAAATGGGAGTGTTTTCTGTGGCATTTCTTACCATTACTATGGCCACTGAATACTTAAATATCAATATATTTTATTATTGTGCTAATAAACAAAGGATAATTTGACTAGAATAAAATACTTCAATGGAAAAATGACAATGGTTTTGCAACTATTACTTGATCTTATTTGTTTGTATAGACACCTATGGCCATAAATTTGTAAAAAAAAAACCCCAAAATTGCCTGAGGCATCTCCCTCAGGACTGCCCTTAATGCTTTTCCAGTATATGAAATAGTGTAGTGCAGGCTCCACTTGTCCCTGCATTCAGTTTGTGCTCTGTCCACCCTGTCTGTCTAAAATGTTTTGGTTTTGAAGCAGACATTTCACGCAAGCAAGGCTTTGTTTCAGGGCAATAGTCTTTGTCACAGTTTTACTGTTTCCTTTTTCCCTTCCTGTGCCCACCTCATCTTTGTCTCTTGATGTGTCTAGCAGAGAACAAGGAAATGCAGAGATACAAGAAACTTTTCTGCCTTCAATGACAAAATTAGATTTTTAAAAGAAATTCAGTCTGCACATGGTTCAGTTTTGAGTCTAAGCACTCAAGATCTCATTTTTATCCAAATGAGTTCCTCTGTATAGTTTATATTCTTGCTGCATTTCCTATTGCTCAAGTGCATGAGTACTAAATTATGGGAAATACTGACATAAATGTTTTCCATGAGTACTCGATCTTGTAATTGATATAGAGGATACTGTTATATTTAATGTTACCTCTTCTATCTTTTGTTAATAACAGGCGTCACCCAATGACAGAGTTGTCTAAGAATTGTTTGATAGCATAATGGAAACTTTTTTTTTTTTCCTTTTTAACAGGGTGTTTCAGCATAGGGTCATCAAAAGTCTGAAATACTTCTTCTCTGATGGACTAAAACTTTACCTGCTTTCTTAAAACTCTTCCTCACCACCTGCTGTGATGGATGGGTGAAAGGAGAAATTTGATAACTTTCTGAGCAAAGAATAATGCTTTACTCAAGTCTTTAGAGACTCATTTATATGAATCTAATTGTTTTGTTATAGCCTTGTCCTTATGCTCTGCTGTGTGAATGCTTCAAAATGTAATCTCATTGTCTGGAAACCCAAAATCAATATAAAAGGAAGCGAAGCAGCTAAGATGTGAAAGGAAGAATTTTTCAAGTTAGAAATTAGCATGTTGTCTTTCCATTTGCCATATTAGAACTAAATGATTTTTATGTAAAATATATTTACCATCACTTCAGTCCATTAATATCCATTTAATAATAAATAAAAGTCATATTCATTGCAGTAGTTCAGTAGGACTTTTTAATCTCTCCTACCTGAGGGTTTTTAAATAATGTAGCATTTAGAATGATGAAAAGATTATACATACAAATGTCTTTGAGTTATTTGTATTTTAAAATTAGACTTATCTTCACAAAGAGACAAAAGACCCTAGTCTGCTATCTTCTTGTCCAAAATACTTCCAGTATTAGATGATTCAATACAAGAAATCTCATGGTGGACTATTAGCATGTAATCTGTCCCTAAAGGACATCATGACAGTTGTTATTTTTACCTGTAACGAAGACTTAAATTTCCTAAGTTGGAATGCTGGAGTGCCAGCCTTAGATTTAGGAAGCCTGCACTTACATTCCTGCTATGACAGAGATTTATGGACTTTGCAGCAAAAAAACCCAGGTAAAAAGGGTCTGACCATATAGCATCATTTCCTCTCTTGATTAAGTGGATGCAACTACAGAAGAGGTTGCAGGAAGGTGATGTGCTGTGTATGGTGTGTTGCATAGGCAGCTGGAAGTGCCATACTGATGTGTTCTTACTCATTGTAGCTTTCTTAGGCTCTGGGGGCCTCGTCCCACACAGGATGCCTGTCACTGAACTGTTTCAGATATGGGCAACCACACATTACTTTTCTCACAAAATATTCCTCATCCTTCTGCATTATGCACCTGTTCAATAGCTAAGCTTTTAATGGCATTCGAGGTGAATAAGGGAGCTGTTTTTCCTCTGTCTGCTTGGTCATACAGATGTATGATATAATTAATCCATCTGATGAATGAATTCCTGCAATACCCACAGTGCTCCTCACCCCTTTAGCAAGAGGTGGTCTTGCTACCACTGTGTCTGTGTCTCTACTGTCTACCAGACCACAAAAGAAAGGGGGGCTAAAGCACAACATGTTCTTTATCCTACAGTCCATGTGTCAACATTGCTGGCTGTAGGATGCCTGCAGCTGAGATGAGACACTTTTGCAGTTTTCTAAGGACAGTCATATTCAGCCAGCACTGGCGCTGAACGATTACAGCGTTTGGCTTCTCAGTCCCTGTGGCTGAATTGCTTGCTCAGTTGTTGGATGCATAACTCTATTGACGTCTTGACAGATGCTTCCGGGTGTCTTTTGACAAAGGCCGCAGACAGGTGCTGAAATCCTTGGGGTATCTAGTTTTGTGGCTCTTTGCACGTGAGTCCTCACCTGCAGAACAGGAGATAACAGCTATATCCTACCCCACGAGGTGTTGTATAGGTAGACATGATGCTCCAGCTCCACAGTAACAGTGACATATTTAGCCTATGTAAACTTAGTAACATGGAATTTTAAACAATTTAACCCTCCCTTACTGAAAATCTAGATACACAAAATGGACATCTTATCTCATGCTTTTAAGCACTGTGGTCTCTTTGATATCTATGAGTGGTCAGTGTGTTCTTTGTCTTTTTTATTTTTAATAACTCTAAGAAATGAAATTATCTGTGGTTTTCCTCTTCACTCCACTGTATATCCTTTTATTTTCATACTAAGAGAGAAGGTAAGCAGTATAACTCAGATTGGCTTGTCTGTATCCCTGATTATTTTTTATAACTGTATCATGTCTAGCTTGCAGCAATGAAAATCCTAAATCTAAATCTAATTTTCACTTGTATTGAAATTTCTTAATACATCTAATTGTTAATGTCACTGTACCACATAAACTTTTTATTACAGCCTTCTGACATGCTGGCTTACTGTTTTATTACAGATGAGGAAAGAACAATTTTTGTTATGTAAAGGCTCCTCTATATTGTCCAAGGCAATTGTCCTCAAAAAGAATGTGAGTTTAAGCAAAAGGGAGAGGGGGCAGTTGCTTTCCTATTGATTTACAGCTGTATCAGCCTTAACTTGTAATCAGCAAACTTTGCAACTGGCAACTGTAAGTATGTGCTTCTTCAAACTTCGTGGTAGGAGACCAGTTGAGGCACAATCTTTCAGCCCCAGTTGCTAAAAGTACTAATTTCTAGTTGTTAGGAATGCCCGATTTGCATTATATTTAAGGCTTTTTTACATCACCCTAGAAGTGTTGAGGAGCATTAAATATGATTACTTTTCTGCATACTTGAAGGTATCTTTACAGTGTTAGGCTGTAAAGTAGTCTAGTGTAAACTCAGATGGTGAAATCCTGATTCCAGTCACTGACAAAATTCACATTGATTTTAATGGAACTAAATTTCACTCAACTTTTAGGGCTGGAAGGGGCCATAATAATCATCTAGTCAGAACTACAGCATAATACAAGGCAGAATTCCTTCAAGTGTTTCCTACATAAAGTCCATAATTTCTGCTTGAGCTATTACATATCTTTCAGGAACACAGTTTTCATTTAAAGTTCTCAGTGATGAAGAACCAAGTATTTCCCTAGGTAAATAGTCCAAATAGTTGATTAGATTCACTGATAAAAATATGCACCTAGTCTAATATCAATCATCTAGCTTCCACCTTCAGATATTGGATCTCGTTATGCTTCATCTGTTAAATTAAAGGGCAATCAGAAATCTTCTCATTGTAAGTAATTGTAGGCTGTAATCAAGTCACCTCTTATCCTTTCCCTGGATATACTAGAAACTCTGCAAACCACCTTCAGGTTATTCAACTTGTGATTTTTATGAAGCTTTCTGTTTGTCTGTAGCTTTCTGAAGGTGTGGACACCAAAAAGAGATGTACCATTCTAAAAGATGATCTTAAATGCCAGGATATGGGAAAAAAAAAAGGAAAGTAAGTATGGCAATTTTTCTATAAATACAGTAGTCTCTAGATGTATCTGTTTTGTATTAATCTGACTGCCAGGAGTTAAACCAAAGGTGGCTGTTCAGAGATAAGGAGCAAACAATAGCAAAGGCAAGATGTATGGAGTAAGCATCTGCAAACTACTTGAGATAAGAGTGTCTATGCCCATAGCATAGAAAATAGTTATATATAGCTTGGCATATTTTACATTTGGCTAATTATTTCCAAAGCTCAGAGTCTAAAATCAAAGAGGACTTAAATGTTTAAAAGTGTTTGTTGGGAAAGATGGCCTGTTGTCAGCACACTGCAAGTAAAGCACAGACTGAGCAGGAGACTGAAGGTCTGCAGCCATTACTCTCATTCCCTACATGGAAAGAGGGAAACAGCCATGGCTGGGTTATATAAGGTACAAAAATATGCAGCTGGGACTCTGTAGTGTGCTGCATATACACTATGTAGCGTGCTGTGTACCCTCTGAGAATTGAAAGCTAGTACCAATATGCAGTTTCTGCATCACTTAAATCAGCTGCTTTTAAAGATGCATATGGTACAAGGATGCATACGTGCCACACACAGTGGGTTCTGCTGGTTTGGTATAGTTGGTCAACAAGGGAATTGTCCGAGATACCATTTCTTGGAGTAGCTGTAAGGGCAGGAAAGGAGCTCTGTTACACACATGCAGCCAAAGCACTCTCAGGACCCATAAAATGTGTCCCATATGCTTGTCCTCTGTGACCTTTGTGAAGTCTAGTCCTCATTTTCATTGAGTATTTTCTCCTTTATACACCTCTGTTTTCTCACAGCACTCCCTGCTACCTTAGCATTATACTGCACCAGGAGTACACCTTGGGTCAATTACATATCGTCTTCCCAAAGGCCTTTTCAGACTTCCTGCTTTCCAGACTTGCTGCTTTCCAAAATACAGGCTAACCTAGCTGGTAAGTGTAATTTTCATTCTTAGTTTTCAAACATGATTTTATACGTACTTGCACACATAAGATCAGTTGAGGCTCTGTTACCAAGTAAGGCATATCCTCTACAAACTTTGTACTACTTTGTTCTTAGCATTATTTACTATAGATCTGCAAAATTTAATGGCATTGCTGTTCTACGTCATTTATCCAGATATCAATAGGCATTGGGACAAAATTTTTCGTCATTGAAGAAAGGCTCCCTATTCGGCTTTTCAACCTTGTAACTATTCATTCCTGTCACCATTTTTTTTTTTTAAAGATGACCAAACCTGTACAGAGTACTTTAAACATCTTGCTAGTTCCTTACTCACTGGTAGAACTATATCTGTAGCGTCAGTTAAAATATAAGACAGCCTTATCATTCTCACGACTGCATTACACTGTTGGCTCATTCCGTAATCAGCCACATTAATTTCCATTTTGGTGGTCTTCATATGTAAGCACCAACTCTGTCAATCACCCTTTGAAGAAATAAAGCTCATCTACCTTTCACTCTCATTTATCTGCCGAATCATGGTCAGCTGATTCTACATGAACCTTCTGTAAGGGCTTGTTGTGAGAGAAAGCATATGGATGTGAGTGTGGTTTACACTGCAAAATGGAGAAAATTTAAAAAAGGAAATGAGAAAACAACTATGGAATATCAACTATTTATGGAGCAGATGGTCTGCCTGTGTTGGAGGTTCTTCAGACTGGAATTAAACTCATATATTGAAAATGCCTGACAGCTTTCTGAATAGGTCATAATAAAGCTGTATATTTGAGCTGCAAAGCATTTATAGGTAGAACTCCTACAACCTCAGTAGGTGCTCTCACCCACGGGCTCCCTAGCCCTTCTGAAGTTCTTTGTAATGATGTCTGAAAGATCAAGTCTTCTGTTGGATCCTGCTCCTGACACAGTTAACTAGCTCCAAAACATTAAGCTCAAGTCAAACTAATAAGGTCTTTTGCAGTTGTTGTTCAAACAGGATCTACTATATTATTCATGCTCTATCTTAGCTGCACAATCTCAATCTCCTCTTGCATCAATGCCTTTATACTTTTCAGAACATGGGTGACTATAATGTTTCTTCCAGCACTGTGCGGGAAGAATAATAAACATCAAGCCTAAGTTTATGTGCGTGTATGTTGGTGGTGCTGAGGTAGGAAAGACTTGGACAGAATGCTGGAAAGCTGGCAACGCTGTAAGATCAGAGCTAGTGTTAAGAGTTACAGTGCTTTTTCTAAAATGGTTTACTCTAACTGCAAGGGTATATAATCTGGGTATAGAAAATGAAATGTTATTGAACATCTACTTATTATAGTGCATTTTTAAAGTTATTATTAAGTGTACATTAACTATCACACATTATAGCTTATATATATGCAGCAAAATAACATATATTTAGTAAGTACAATAAGATAATATATGGAGTTAATAGATTTAAATATATGTCTTATGAACATTTCAGGCAAAATTATTTTAGAAGGAGAAAAACTGGTAGGTTTTTCTCTGGAATTCTCTGGATTGTTGACTTTTTGATGTTAAAAGATAACATCCCATAACACAGACTGAATATTTAAATTATAAGCTCCATTCCTAAGTGAAAGAAATGCAAGCCTGTATATACCGTTGGGAGTTTTGTGTGCCCATCTTTGGTTTTAGTTTTCTGTGTCAGATAATCATAGATTATTTAGGTTGAGAAGGGACTTTGTGAGGCTGTCACTTTGTCTCCTGCTCAATGCTGGGTCAACACTGAGTTCAGCCCAGATTGCTCAGGGCTTTATCCAGTTGGGTCTTAAAAACCTCCAAGGGTGGAGACTGCACAGGCTCTCTGGGCAGCCTGTTCCACTGCTGGACTGTGTACAAGGTCAAATTTTTGTCTCTTTTACCTGTCAAAATCTGTATACATTTCCAAACACATATTTCATTTTAATGGATTTTTCTGTGGGCATGGCAGCCCAGTACTATGACTGGATACTTGAAACATTCCATGTGCTTCTCTGTAGCTGGATACAATACAGTGCATTTCATTTTGAGAAAACCAAACATTTCAGATGGAACAAAATGTTGTGTGGTTTTGGGTTTGGGGTTTTTTTTTGGTGTGGTGTTTTAGTTTTTTTTTTTTTTCCCCTAAATGCTTATTCCATGGGAAAATGCATACTCTAGAATGTTTTCTCTGGAAAAGAAGAAATATCAGTGTGTGAAAAGTCTGATTTTTTGCCAATACTAATTCTCAGTTTGGACTTTCACTACTGGTTTGACATCCTTGCTAGAAAATGAGAGTTTTGCCATAACTAATTGTTTTCCAAATCTTTCAAGTGTAAACATGGCTTCCTAAGAGATAGTGAAGATATGCCATAGTTAAGGAGGCAGAGTAGATTTCTTTCAACAGATGCTTCAAGAAGGAGAATAAATATTTGAACGGGTGTAATGCGACAAAAAACATCGCTAGAAAACAACATGGAATAAAATAAGGCACAAGAATATCAGGAAAGAAAGATCTTGTATCTTGAGCATGTCTGTTGGAGTATCAAGTGTCATTCAAGGTAATGGTAATAATAGCATAATCTCATACAGCTGCACTGTTCCTTTGACATCATACTGTATTTCTACCCCAACTAACACAGTTATTTTTGTGTAAAAAGGAAAGAAAAAGAAAGATAAGTGCAGTGTAACTAGCCAGCTCAACATGAAGATGCAGTAAGACTTACTAAAGCCTTGGGGATTATTCCCATACTCACAATGCAGCATGTGCAAAGAATTGGTAAAAGCAAGACTGACTTTTATGTAGACCACTGTCAATAGTTTTGAGTGAAAATATAAAATAGCTTCATCCCATATAATTATAATAGTACCAGCAATACAGGAATGAGTAGGGAGGTGCTTTGAAATGAAAGTCAGTCTTGCAGTCAGACATACATCCACTAACGTGGATTGTTGCCAGCATATTCACTTTTATATTTGTTCTGTCATATTTGATTAGACTCAGATTTCCCTAAGTCCTTTAGCTGAATTACAAATTATATCTTTATTTGGAAACAAATATGCCCACAAAGGCATTGTGTACCTTCTTGTGTGCAGTGTACAGTGTTACTGACTACAGAGATAGATTAAAATACTTTGGGCATTTCTCCTGCCAGTCAAATAATTGCATGTGATAGTTTCAATACAGTTGCTGTTGGAAAACAATGAAATTCACTGAATGTACTTTAGATTGTCATAAAGGAATACGAGTCAAATTCCTTCTGGGAGAAGAGAGAGAGTGTACGTATGTGTGTACTTATATATTCTATGTATGCTATGTATTCAAATACTTCCAGTCTATAGTCAGTACAGATATATTTCTACAAACTGATAAATAACTCATAGCGTGTGATTTATTACAATACTTCTTACACTCCTTAAAACTTTGGAACCCAGGGAAGGGTTACAAATAATGGACTTTTCTTTTCAAATTTTCTTTTGTAAAATTTGCACTGGAAGCTAAAGGTCATTCCCACTCTTTCCTTTATTTTGAATGTATTTTTCTATTTGAAGTTTGTTAAAAATAATAGTCAGCTGATGTACATGAGCAGTTTTGTTGTGACTATGGGATACCTGCTGATTTATATGACTCTGGATAGTTTCTCAAAAGAACTTTGAGATGGGAAAAATACGCTCAACCTCATGGATCTTTGTGTAATAGGAATCGAGGTCATAAGCAGTAAGTAACCACCATGACTGAGAAGTTTGTATAGTGAGACTGGAAAAATCCTGTGAAATAATGCCACATTCATTCTCTGAGTATCTCACAGGCACATCACTGACGTCATCGGGGCATTGTCATTAAAAAGCCAAGTGATTGATTTGTACTGATTTGACGTTTGCTATTAATTTGCTGACTAGCTATGTTTTCTGATATTTTTAATGACATTTCATAAAAATGCTAGGTAGGAAGTCACTGTTTCATCAAGCATTCCTATCTGAACATATTCACTAAAAAAATGTAATGAAATAAAAAATAATTTCCATTAGATAATAATCTTATTTGGTCAACATTTTTGTCAAGCTCTACATATTTCCTTGATAAACTTCAACCTCCCCTCTTCTCATGACAAAACCCAAGGGAAAACTTTTTACTTAGTGTAATAACTTAACTTTTGGTCTTATTTTCAAAAAGTTACAATTCAAGACTTGGCATTACCATATATCACTGCCAAGACTGCATTTGAGAGCATGAATAGTGAATATCTGTGTTTTGATAACTAAGAAGCATACTTGGTACATTTTGAAGCAGGCAAATACAGCACAAATAGCAGAAACACTGGCCCTCTGGCAGCTGAGATTTCCTTCAAATCCTCAGCAGCTAACTATTTTTTCTAAACAGGGAGTAATTATTCCAGTCCATTCTGTCTTTAAATCATGCTCCTGTGACTTCATCCTGCATCAGGCACAATGTGCCAGTTTGCACCGCTCTCAGCCCTTGGAAACACTTCTGACTCATGATTCTTCCTCTTGCTAAATGAAAATAATCTGCCATTTAATCACTTGCTTGCAAGCAATCACTCGCTAACCTGATATGCTTGGCAGATTTCTTTTTTAGAGCTGTAAGGTGTACACACAACAGGAATTTGCCATGTTCTACTGCTAGATCATGTAGAGGGTCACTAGCCAGGACACGGTTAAGCTGCTGCTGATGTATGTGTTCATTGAAATTATTTCAGAGTCAATACCAGGTCTCTCTTTCTGGATGTCCATAAGATAATTACAGCAAATGGTTACAAACAAGCCAGATCAAAGATGAAAATGCTCTATCCAGTCCTAGTCTCTCTAACAACTACTGTTATCAGTCATTATTAAACCTACCCATTTCCTAGTGCTACCAGACACATATTTAAATTACACATGCTACAACTGAGATAAAGTGCTCTGATGTCTGTAGTTTTGACCCTTTGTCTGATGATTTACTGACAGTTGTATCTAAATTCAGCAAATTAGGTATGCAACTTTTTCCTCTTTTTTTTTATAATAACAGTAGTAGTGTTCTAGAATTGTTCAGAGTTCAGCAGAGATCAACTTCATCTTGTAGTAGGCACTGTGCGTATGCACCTTCCCCACAAAAGGCGTAACACAAAAGGTTTTATGAATCCAGTATCATTTTGACGTTCCCTCCCTGTCTTACTTGATCTTTAAAAAAGTACTTGCACTGTTACAGACCTTTATTTCAAAAAAAAAAAAAAAAAATCCTCTCCAACGAATAAGAGTAGTGATGTATGTCTGGTTTATTAGTTGTATACTTAACAGCAAAACCGCATTAGGTGCTGCTGTGGGTTAACCCCAGTAAGGAGCTAAGCACCACACAGCCGCTCACTCACTTCCCCTGCAGCAGGACGGGGGAGAGAAGTGGAAGTGCAAAAGTGAGGAAAGTCATGACTCAAGATAAAGACAGTTAATAAGTAAAAGAGAAAAAGACAAAGCAAAACAAAAGAAAGAAAAACAAGGGATGTAAAAGCAGTCACTCGCAAGCAGCTAATGGATGACCAGCCAGTCACTGAGCAATGGCAACCCCTAATAAACTCTCCCCCCTGGTTTTGTTGCTGAGGATGAACTAGTCCTTTGGTCAATTTGGGTCAGCTGTCCCAGCTGTCTTCCCTCTCAGCCTCTTGTCTGCCCCCACCCTACTCACTGTGGGGGGCAGAGTGAGAAATGGAGAAGGCCTTGATGCTGTATAAGCACTGCTCAGCCATAGCTAAAACATCGGTGTGTTATCAATACTGTTTTAGTCACAAGCCCAAAATTTAGCACCCTAGGGGCTGCTATGAAGAAAATGAACTCTGTCCCAGGCAAAATCAGTACAGGGGTTAAGTATGCATGGTGTCAAACACTGTCTTAGTGGATGCACGCTTTTTATCCCTGTTGCTTCACAGGGCAAACAGCTCAATTCTTCATTTCTTCCTCACTGCCAGAAGACTTTTTTTCTTACATAGCAAAGGCATGTGTTTTTATTAATCAAGATCTTGGAGCTGCTCTCTGCTGCTGTGCTGTTTGAAAGTTTATGCACCAGAATGTGTTAGAACAATGTTAGAGTAGACATATTAGGTATCCTTAGGGAACACAATATGCAACAAAAACTGTGATAGAAAATTAATTACTGTGAGGTGACTGCAATACTGGATCTCTACTACAATATAACTGTACGTGGTTGGACTACCATACGTGAGCACATCTTAAAGATGTCAGGATTTATACCAGATCTTAATGTTGACAGTACTGATACAAGAGAGTATGTTCTTAGAGAGACAACTCTTTTGATTCAGAGTTAAATCAGAGTTTTCTTTTGAAACTATGCAATTGGAAAGACCACTTAGAAGACAACCAATTTTTCCCCTTTTTTAAATTATGTATGTTTTAAACTATCACAAAATACTGCCCTTCCTGTAGCGTGAGTACAGATTTCAAAAGGAGGACTGCTGACCTGTTTTGCTGTGGCCTGGCCACTTGCTGTTCTCTCTTGACATAGTTGTTAGAGGAAAACATAATCTAGGGGCTCTAAATTTTTAACACTGTGTTTTCCAAGGAGATGTTGCCACAGAATGGTTATCACTGCTACCTTAGCTCTGAGCATTGCAGCTGTAACAGCATGGCCCCATCATTAGTGTCTTTGCAGAGATGTATATGTGAAAGCAGTACGTAAATTCCCCTTTCATAGGTTTGGAAGCTTTTCCAGACATCCAAATTCCCTCTGTTTTCCGTGGGAAATGGAAAAAAAAACCCAACAACCTAATTCTTATATATCCAATCAATATTTTTAAGAATACATTGCAGGATTTTTTAAGAAAGCTAGAACAATCTCCTTTTAAGGTAAAGCTAAGTCTTTATTCACATAAATAGCTCATCTGATTTCAGGGGGCTTGGTATAAGTTTGAGGTGAGCAAAAGATTGGCTTAAGTCACTTTATTTTGGCTATTGGAGGTTTTTTTTCTTCCTTGGATCTGTACACAGACTCCTACTGCTACTGTTTCAGTTGAATGCTTTTGGCTAGATCTGCGAAGTCAGTCAGATGAGAAAACAATCACTGGCTGGGTATAAAAGCTAATAATTTCTTGGCAGGCTTCTCATGAATTAGGCCCATTTTCACTGTGTGAAAAGTAAATTAAATTCCTACTTAAGTATTTTCTAATAATTTGCATAATATATATTAATTTCCAAAATCAAATCTCTAATTTTAGACTGACTTTATGTTCTACTTGTTTCTCTAAGAAATACAAACAAAAAATCAGCAAACCAGGAAATGGTAAGATGGACCCATAAAAGAGACCCTTCTTCCACATAAAACTGATGTTATTATCCAGAAATGAAAGAGGTAGAGCTCCTACCAGTATACAAAAGGTTGATTTAGATGTTAGATTTTTAATCAAAACCAAATTATATTACATTTACTAATTAAGATTTTATTACATGCATTTGTTTCTTCCTAATTAGATAAGTGGAATTCTTTGTTTACAGTTATATAAATTTGCTTGGAGGGGAAACTGCAGCTAGTGTATAAACCTCTGCATCGTCTTTCAAGTCCTACTCTCCTGAAAGGATCACCTTTTCCTCCTCTTTCTCTATCTCATACATGCAAGCACACTATAAAACCATTAAATTACCACATTTGAAAGGAAATAGATAGGGTCCTATTTCCCTTGAAATGGGTTCATTTGTTAACTTCTAAACTTTCGCTTAGTAATTTTCAGACATAATGTATAGTGCCAATCTCTCAGTACTTTCAAGCACTCAAAGTTTTTCTCACTCTGAGGCTGTTGTTAATGTGTTCACTCCCTAGTTGTTCAGAGTACTACAGACTTTGTTTAAATTTTTATTTCTATTGTTTCGGTTGCTTACACTTGCTATATCTCATATTGCAAAGGAATTTTGACTATCTAGTCTTAACCCTACAGGGCGAGAGAACGATTAGAAGACACATTTTTATACCTATTTAGTTTTGTATAGTTTGCGTGCAAACATATGCCTGAGTTGAATTTTAACAAGGCTAGATTTTAGTTAGAGAAACTCAGAAACAGGAGTCCAAATCTTGAAAGTTACACTAAACATAGCTATCATTTAATATTGAAGTCTTTCTTGGATCTGACCAAGCAAGGTAACAGAGATATTTCTTTCTGAAAATTGCCTACATGGATAAAGAATTTATTCACATCTGTAAATTAATATTTAAATATTTTTCTGGCTTCAGTCTGCATAATATTTGCGCACCAAGAGATTCATTACTTTTACTGTCTTGAGCCTGCAATATGGAGAAGTATTATTATGTTTTACAAATAGTGCATAAAGGTCAAGATTTATCTTGCCTACATTTTGTTATGTGAAAGCCAGGTGTTCAATTTAAACCAGATCTGTGGGATGTCTCCAAAGCTAATGCAGATAGCCTGGCATTTCTGGAGTGACTTATCCCATCTATTGATCTACAACAGAATTTTAAAACAGGTAGGCTATTTAAATAATCTTCATATACTTCACTTGTTACTGAGGGAGTTTCAATGACTAGCTACAACAATACAGCTAAATTTACATATCCAAATTTAGAGGATATTAATGCTTCCCTAAGAAACTGATAGCCAAACATCCCTGTGTTATCAACACTGCTTTGGTCACAAATCCAAAACATAGCTTCTGTGAAGAAAATTAATTCCATCTCAGCTAAAACCAGTATGATAAAAAATTAGACACATTTCTGCAGTCTGTTCCCACTTTCTCACTTGAATGCTTATTCAGCTGCTGACAAAAAAAGGCACTGTAGGACAACACAGCCCCCTCAGACATCAGTGGTAATTTTGTTTCTTCTGTTTCAGAAAAAAATGACTGAATCCTTACCTGTTGCCCATTCATCTGCATTTTCCCATCAGTTCTTCCTCTGTCCTACAGACCTTGAACACCCAAGTTGTCCTGCCTTTTAATTTCACTTCTGTTGAATTTGGAATATGGTAGGTCTGTGATGGGTGCACTTGACCCTCTTAACCAAACTCACAGTAGCTTGGTACAGGCTCCAAAGGAGGTAAAGGCCTGAGCCATAGCCAGGCCAAGAACTCCTCTAGAAAACCCACAAAAGAGCAGAGTGACCCAGTAGGCACCAATGCGTATGAGTGTGGAACACTGATCATGTGATTAACACATGAAAAGCGGTGTTTTTTCCAAGACTCATTTATCAAGGAACAAGGAAAATTGTGTGTACAAGGAGTCTCGTGCATACCTCTCCCATTGTATGCAATTTGACTACAAGCCAACCACTTTATCCCATAAATATGACAGCCTAAGTGAGCCTTCTTTGAGCTCTCACTGCTAGGCAGTGCTAGGCAGTGTGGCTGCATGGCAGTGATCTCCCCTTGAGCTGGGACACCTCTCAAATTTCCTCCTCAAGGCAGAGAGACCTTTTACAAATGACATATCATTGGATGAGCCCAATTTGACTTTTCCCTGCATTGCAACTGGACTGCGCACCAGGCGACTCTCCCCTTCAGCAGGGACAACTCTCAAAGTTTGAGATTCCTTACCAGCAACTAAGAGATCCTTCCTTACCCAAGGCAGAGAGACCCCTTATTTGCAATAGATCCTTGGTAAGTGACTGATAGCATGCTGAATTATTACTAATGAAATCTATGTGCCTAATTCCATTAGACATAAAACGTTGACCGAGCCTGGGACTAAGTCTGGATCCAGCCACACCTAGACTCCTCTCTGAGAAGGAGTTTAGAAAGCAAGGGGGTCCATTCTGAACCTTGTGACTCAACGGGAGGTTTTCCTTACCCTTTGTATCTCTTCCATTAAGCATAAACTGTTGACCAAGCCTGAAACTAAGTTTGGACCTAGCTCCATCAGGAGTTGAGAAAGTAAGGTCGTCCACTCTGAACCTCGTGACTCAACAGCGTGAGAGACTGAAGGAGTTAATATCTCAAGCATTGTGGTGGGGCAAGTTCTGCATAACAACGAACTCTGCATAACAGTGAACCACAGTGAGAAGCCGATCAGCACAGATCAGCACAGGACATCAGCAACAGGAGGTGGAGGGCAAGCGGGAGGATGCGCAGTTCTGTGTTCTGATACGCTGAGCAGGGCAGCTCACCATGCATGGCCAAAGATCAAACAATGGTCATGTCTGCAGGGAAGGAGAAGTTACTCCCCAAATGACCCCCAAGCCCACCGACCCTTGCCCGAAGGTTCTGAAAGCACAAACTGGCACGTGACACCTAATTAGCCTAATGAGTTCAAGTGCCCGCCCAAAGAAGGGGCAAGGAGATGATAAAAGGACACAAACTGAAGCCCCACGTGTGTGCACCCTCCAGAACTGGACCTCTAGACTGGCTGGACTAATGCTGGACCCAGGACCCATGAAATCTTTCTTTTCTTTTCCTCTTTCTCTCTCTGTCTGTCTCTCTTTCTCTCTCCTTTTCCATAACCCCTACACCTCATCCCTTTAGACACAAAACCATTGACCAAGTCTGGGACTAGGAGTGGATCCACTTGCCCCTGGGCTCCTCTCTGGGAAGAAGTCCAGAAAGCAAGGGGGTCCGCTCTGAACCTCGTGACTCATTGGGAGGGATCTCCTTATTCCCTGAATTGATATATATGGTTAGCATGTGTTAAATGGTTTACTGATGTAGTTTCATGCCAATTCTTGTTGTAAGAAACCCCACCACCTACTGTTACACCTTCCAAGTTCAGGCTGCTTCTGCCATAAATAAAACATTCAACTAATCATTTGGTGTCCTTTCACCTTAATTTAGCCCGAGGGAATTCCGAACTCACCATGACCCCTCCCTGGTCTGTCCAGCATGGGTTGTGACAGACGGGAGGGTCATGCTTACCCTTTTGCATCTCCAGTCTCTGTGTAAATCATTCTAAATCAATTCTAACTTGATTTTCCTTTGTATGTTTCTTCCATGTAGCACATAATAGAGTGAACCTTGCCATCAAACTTTGTTAAGTTGCACTTTTACAAATTCACATTAAAATCACTTTTGCTAATAGCTTTGATGGCAATTCTTGAAGTGATCTAAATCACTCATTCGTGACAAGGTCATATTTAACCATTATGTTTGCTGTTTATCTGAGTGCTTAGCTTCAATAAAATCTAAATGTATATTTAAGCATGCTGTAGAATAAAATTTGCTCCAATGTAAATAGAATTGCAAATAGAATACCTTAAGTAAATATCTGCCATTCAGAAAGTTGCCTATAGTTGGTTAAGTACATCTGTTGGTTGAGTAACATCTTATGCTAGAATATAACATATGAAGGATGCTGTGTGGTGTCAAATGTAGTGAGCTTTAGAGGATCTCCATTTGCCCTGTACTAAGCTACACTGCAGCAAGTAATTGCAATGCCTAGAGCAGTTAGAGGCCATGACTCCCGGTGAAAACCCCAAATTATATTTGTACTGTACTTAGAAAAAGATTCTGTAGCACAAATGACAGAAGGAAGAATATCAGATTAAAGAGAGAAAGATATAAACCCATAGTTATCATTTTGGGTAAAAACCTTACAGCTGTTTCCTTATCAACTTTCCAAGTAATAAAACTAGGAAAAGCAGGACAAGTTTTGGAGCTCATGAAAATAGAAACTGTAGCAGAGACTGATACCACAGTGAGATATCATAAGGCTTCTCGTTTATGCCTTTCTCAAGGATCTCTCTTAATTCAAGAGAGCTTGTTTTCCACTAGCTGTTGGTTTTCATTCCAACTCCAAAGGATATCATAGTTTAAAAATTATCAGATCACAAGCCCAAAACACCTGCCATTTCTGTGCTGGTGACCAGCATGTTCATATAATAAATGGTGTATTTCAAGATTCTTCAGATTTCCATTTTCATGTGATTTCACAACAAACTCTTACTGATCTTTTAACTTTTCTTATTTTTCCTTCATACCTTCCCATCTTTTATTGCTCTTCTTCAATGCCGAGGTCACTTCCCTCCGCCCCCTCAGTTTTCTTTGCATGCATTTGAATAATTACCTTCAGTATCTGCACATGTGGAAATGCTCAAATATATGCAAAAATCTATGGAAAGCCTTAACTTTCTAAAATTAACGCTACAACAAAAGAAAAAAAATATTTGGGCATGCTAATGATGTTACTAAAATTCTGTTTTCTCCAATGTTTTCTGTCCTTTAGGGGCAGAGTTGCAGTCAGTCTCCCGTTTCTAACTTTCAGAGTTGACACTTCTCGTTGACACATTTTGTCCTTCAAGTGTTTGCTCCAGAAAGTTAAACCACCGATTATTCTGGTGTGCAATAAAGCAGCTGGTTATGGATGAGAAAGGGCACTTTCTTTAGACTATGGAAAATGAGAAGATGCAAGATTTTCAGTAAAAGGTATCATATCAATTTGGGAATATTACTAAGTGAGAAAGTGCTATTTATTGGTCCATATTTTCATTATGTGAGTTTGCCTGGTGTTTACCCTGAACAGCTGCTGTAACATTTCCTTAGAATGAATGACATCATTGTCAGAGCCTGCTTCAGGAAAGGCATAAAAACAGCTTTAGAGTTTGGGATCTCTTTATTTCATGGTATCTAACAGCTATCAGCATTAAATCCTCTTATTGTGTTTTACAGTTTTGTCAATTGGTCCAGTCTTACCCATGGAACGTATATACACATGCAATACAGACAGAGCAGGTGCAGCATGCATTTAGCAAAAACTTTTATACTTGTGTAGGCAAAACCAACCACAGATTTATTATGAATATTTACTGGTTTTTTCTATCCCTGCAGTTTAGTTTCTTCTGTGCAACTTGTTGGGGAGATTTATAATATACATAATATTCATGGTATAGCAAAAAAAAAAATTTCTTGAACTGGATATCCATGGATAAGGTAATTAACACTATAACAATGCTGACCTCATATTTTTTTCCATTAAAATTCCTGCTATCAGTAACCTTCTTCATCAGCTGCAACTTCCTTAAAGATTCCAACTTTTGGGACTTTTTTTTTCTGAAGCAGGGCTCATGGGAACCATTAACCACTGCTAAGAATGTAGACAAACAAAAAAGCAGCCATAGAGTTCTGTGTTTAATATTCTTTATGGGTTATATTGTTAATTGTAAGCTCTTCTGGGACCTAAAACAATGAGGCTCTGCTCCTGTTCAGATCCTTTGGCAATAGCATAATATAAACAGAAATATTTCTAGAGAAGACAAACAATGAAAATAGGACTAAATTTTTCTAATGTTAAACATTCTATCTGAACTTTAACACACACTGTTCTACTTAATCAGGATATATATTTTACTTAGTTCCATATTATATTCCAGTGAAACAACACTGATTCCATTTAAATATTTTTCTGGTATGAAAACAGGAAAAGAAATGGCAAATAAATGAAAAAGAGTTATTAAAATGGTAAAATTTGTGACTTTAAAGACTTCCGTTTCCATATGCTACAATTTCTTTTTCATGTACACAATGTATCTGGAAATGTGTACATTTTAAAGCCAAAATGGGCCATATGAACTTCTGCAAAAGACAGAACAAACTGAAGTTCATAGCTTCTGAGTTATAAAAAGACATTTGATATTGAACCAGTAACTTCAAATCATGAAAAATCTAATCATTTATGTAGGCAACTTTTTACCAGTTAATTATTTGTAGTGTTAAAAATATGTACTTTTTTTCTAGTCTGACTGTGTTCAGCCTCCAGCTATTGTGCCTTGTTACGTTTTTTTCCTGCATCCAAATTAAAGAGTCATCAAGAGTTCCCTGAGTTGGTACTTCAAGGCTAAGATAAAAACACCTCTTAATATTCTCATGGGTAAACTAAGCAAATAGAATTCTCCAAGTTTTTCACTAGAAGGCAAATTTTCTCTATCTCAAGTTATTCTGCTGCCATTTTTTCTAATTTCCAGTTATTCAGGCCCCCTTTTTTATGATTGATGTCAAACCTGAAATAATTTAATCAGTGCTGGTTTTGTCACAGACTTTTCCACAGAATGTAGCTCCTCTTTCTTATTTGACACTACTCTACTTGGGTATCTTTGCATTGCATTCACTCTTTAATCTGAAGTGTAATACCATCAGCTAGCAATTGTTTTTGAAAGTCTTTTCATTGATGCTGTCTTCCACCTTTACCTATAGGAATTAGATTTTCCTTCTAGGTATTTCAGCTGGCTTTTGGCAGTGTTAAAAATTTAGTATTATTCTACAAATTTTTACTTAAACTGTAGATAAAAATAACATGAGGCAAGAATAGATTCCTGTAGAACTCTATTAACATTATCCTTGTTTCTCATTAAAATTACCATTGAGATCTAACATTAAACTGCTTTTAAAATGATTAATAAGGTTTCCACTGATACTGTATGATGCTAATTTCATTCAGGGTGTTATGCGGGATTAAGTCAAATGCCCCATAGAAGCCTATTATACCAAAGAGTTACCTTTATAAATCAACCTTGCAAAACCAATTAAAGCCAATATGGGTTTTATTTTTCAAATGTTTCCAGACACCATGCTGGATGGCATATTATCATCCTCTAAATCTTTACTAGGTGCATCTCCTATCAGTCTGTCTGTGAATTGGCCTAAGAAATATGTAAGGTAATTGACTCTTGACTACCTGTCTTTTTAAACATTAGTAAATGAGGACCAGCAAATATTCACCTAGCAGATCTAAAGGAACTCAGGTTGGTGACAGGCGAGTTACTGATTGTGGTGTCCAACCTCTTGAAGATAGCAAATATGCCACCATTTTCGAAAGCATTCCAAAGCAGACCCCAGCAGCTTCCACCTGCATAACACAGACAAGTGATGGTCACCCTTGTTTCTTCTGGGAAGACTGGTAGGAATTGGTGCAAAGAATAGAACTAGTGGCTTCTTTAGAGTCAGAACTCACAAATCTATGGGAGTTCTTTGAAGGAAGCAATGAGCCTGTGCACAAAGGTTGATATGGCATCCTTTGATTTCCAAAGGCAATCAACACAATCCCTCAGCAAAGGCTCTTAAAGAAACTAAGCTGCCATGAGATAAGAGAGCAAGTCTCCACATGGATAAATAACTTATTAAAAGATAAGAAACAAAGCATTGGAATAAATGATCTTCTTTTTTTTTCTTTTTTTTTTTCTTTAAGTGGAGACTACAGGAGTATGCCCTGGAGGCTTTTTGCTCCATATCAAAGAAATAGATGACAAAGCTTCTTGGTACTAACAGGTACAGAGTGGTAAATGTGAAGGCCAGTTGCACAGCCTGGGTGATAGAACTGCAGATGAAATTTAGTATGGACAAACATAAGCCGTGCATATGGAAACATGCAGTCTTAACTTCAACACACTTGGATGGGCTCTACACTGTCTGTTAGGACTCAGGACTGATATTTTGGGGTTATGATAGATTGTTCTGCTAAAATGTCAGTTCATTGCTCATGAACAGTAGGAAAACAAAAGTGAGTTTTCAGAGTTAAAGGAAAACAGTTCTTTTTTGTTCTCTGAAAAGTGGTGTGTGAACAGGCTAAAGTAGTAATTTGGATACAGCATATACAAGTCTTTCTGTTTTAGTAGGTAGACATGATCTGGAGGTGTGGTAAGCATGTTTCTGCATCACACTGCTTGCATATAAAATTTTGCTTTTGATCTTTCAGTGAGATAATGAAGCCGAAGAAATAGCTAGCAGAAGGACAGCATACAGATATGCATAAAAACATAAAATCAACTCTAGCTGGTGCACAATATGAAGGAACACCTTTAGGTAGAATAACTAATGACTAAACAAACAAGTAACCTAATAAAAAAAAAAAATCTCGTGATTTAGTATTTGTGGGAAGAGTTGAACAAGTACAGTGGGGAAAAAAACACAGAGAAAATTACGAAACAAGCAAAATGAAACATTGAGGTTTTATCTGGTATATCTGTGCCACTCCCTGGAACAGAAGAATTGGAAATTACTTGCAAATAGCAAACTACTTAATGCACCAGAGAATATACTGTTAGGAATGCAATATTCCATGTGTAGAAGACAGATGAAACATTCCAAGAGTAAAAAGATCTATATTTTCTTATTCTAGAACATCTTCAACTGTATTTGTTAACATCAGATACTGTCTTTCTAATGACATCAAGGCTCCTGAGTAAATAAAATAATACCAGTTTCTAAATTCATCTCTGACAAGGACACACTCCACAACTCTAGATAAACATTGTTTTCCTATGTATTTTCCTAGCTGTCAAAAATGACGGGGATAAACAAAAAGTATGGCATATTATTGGGTGTGTTTCAGTTTAGTTAATTAAGAACTGTACACCATCTAAGTGCTATGTTGTAATTTTGTTGTATCTCATTAGCTTCTACTGGGATTCCTACACTTCCTATGTAAGCTCTGAGAAAATCTTTGCATACCTTAATTTCATAAGCAAATCTAAAAAAAACCCCAATAACAATAATAAACAACCCCCAAACTTCCAAAATGGTGATTTATTCCTTATAGAGGTAAATTTATTTTTTAGAACCTGTAAATATTAAATAAATAAAATAGTTGAAATGATAGTTCACCATGTCAGTATTTTACTGAATAAACCCTTATGAGTAGCTATGACTTGCTTTTGAGTGGGAACCATCCCATGGAAGCACGACTTGTGGAACCTTTTCACACTGTTTTAGATATTTTGGCAATCATTTTAAAAATAAACAAGCAAACAAAGCAGCCCCCTTGCCTACTCAGTTTTGGTTGCTTCAATATACTACACACTCAAAAAAGGACCAAACTGAAAACGTGAGCTGGAAGTGTGAGAAACACAACTCTGAGCTCTTTGGCATATGGAATGAGAAGACTATGCTACACCAAGGCTCTTGTGAGGCATCTGACAAACTAAGTAAAAAACACACCCTTCCGTAAGTTACTACTGTTCTAATGCTCATGTTCTTTCTTTCCTTTATGTCATTAATAGATCTTCTAGGTATGGAATTATATTAGCCAACCTATGGTACCCTAATACTGTCCTTAATTCTTAGACAGTAGAAGCTACTTAAATAATTACTAATCAGAAAATGTATATTAGTAAAGTGCAGGGTTTAACCTAGATATAAAATTGAGTACAGGCAGTCACAAAGAGAAAGCTCAAGAATAAAAGAATTTTGGGTTTGCATTTTTTTTATAGGAAAATTATACTCTGCTTACGGTTTGTATTGCCAAGCTTTCATCTTTATTTAAAGTCTATTGACTTATTGAAAACCCTGTGCTGATGGAAATCATCCCATTTGCTGTTAGTAAAGACAACTGCTTTTTCACTTCTGCTTTAATCTCAATAAAAACTATTCTATTTATTTGCGAAGACCATTATACTCTTCTGGTTTAATGTATAAGATAGAGAAGAAGATTTGAACCATCACCTTGTGTTGTAAAGTACAAAGTTAACTTCATAGCTATCTGTCAAGCCCAGCACTATCAATTCACACACTACAAGATGACAAAAGTATTTTTTTCACTAATGGTGTTTCCTATAAGCATTCACCTTCAGGATTGTTGTGGTTTTCTATGTGTGCTCTTGGGAGAAGAGTTTTGTCCCAGCCGGTAAATTCAGTCCCACACTAGCATGTACTCATCTCTTGGATATTTTTTTTTTTTTCTTTTTTCGTTTTCAGGGGTGGATGGGAGTGAACAAGACTTTTTCTTAGAGAGAGAATGAGTCGTCTTGATATTGCAGCAAATTCTTTTTCTCTCTGAAGTAAAGTCAGAAACTGCCTTGATTGACATTCATCCCACATTTTTCAAACTTTCTACTTACTCTTCCACTATGTGTTTAGATACAGGGAATTAGTTCATGCCTGCTGTAGTCAAGCCAGCTAATATTACTAACATACACATTTCATCCCTGGAGTAATGAATCCATGTTAAAGTCCCTAACCAGAAAACCTTCCTAGCTATACAGCTCTAATGTGTTGTTTCCACATTCATTCCATATGCTGTGTGTTACTAACTTGTGGTCTTGCTCCTTGTAGGTGAGACATCACTGAGGTTAATCACTGTTGTGTTCTCTGACAAGGCAAACCTGGGAGTGTGCTCATCATCCAGCGTGTCTCTTGGCTCTGTGTCTCCTCTGCAGGCTGCCAGGATGCAGCTTGATTCAGGTTGTCTACAAATCCCATCTGCTCTGCTAGCAGGTGATCTGTCCTGGTCCTGGTGGGAAGGATTCAGACCTGTCCTAGTTGCCCCTCTTTGCAAGGCCAGATAGGGTAGCCTGGATCTGACAGCAGAGACCAGAGGCCCTTTACTTAGCATCTGCTTGTGCATGCTCCAGGGTGCCGATTACACAAAAAGGCATTCACAAAGAGTAGAGTAGATAAATTAAATGGACAGGAGCAAATATAAACGCAAGCTGGTCTTTGAGGCTGTTCCTGTGGGCTCTGTAGGCACTCCCAATAAGACTTTCTGTGAATACATCCATGGCTCAGTTTAAGACCGCTTTGCTTACAGAGGGTCTTAGACACTACTGGGATGGGAGGTTGTGGTTTACAGGGGGAGCTGGTTTTCTTGTGACATACTAGTGGTCGGTAGTTGACAAAACTGTATGTTTCTCTGTGCTGACAAGCCTCAGAAGTGCAGTCAGTTACTCACCTTCAGGCACATTAAACAAAATCATGATCTTTTTCCTAAGATTAATTAAAACCAGGGGGGGAGGGTAAAACATACTCTGCAACCTAGGAGCCAGGGATCACAACCTAATAAGTAATGGCTGCATTTAATGAGCAGTCTGTAGGTACTTTAGTTATGAATAAACATAAGGGTTTTGGCTATGGTTATAAATTTGTTTTTGCCTTTGCATACAGTGGAGGTCACGAAATATTTGAGCATCGGGTTCTCTTTGCAAGACAAGTACTGGAATTTAAGCTATTAAAAATACAAAAGGCTTTTTACCATTCTGTTACTGGATTAATTCTCTAAATACAGCTCACTGTCTGGACCAGCTTGCACTATTGTAGATCCCAGTAAGAAATCTTTGCAGCTGATAATCTGTCCATAGATATAGTTTTGACTCACAGCATACATAAAGCAGGACACCCTTTTGTCATAAGAAATGTTACTTATGTTTGTATGAGATGTAGATCACTCATATGAGAAGTCTGTACTTATATCTACAGGATGTGGGTATGAACATTTACTTTCCAGAAACTGAAGAAAATAAGGCCAAACAACGAAGGACCATGCCTCATATTATAAGGGAAACTTGTTTGTGACTGTTCTCTACTATGCAAAAGGGGATCTCACCATTGATGTTATTCTGCCAGGTTTTCAAGTAATAGCATATGGCTCAAAAGACCAAGAGTCAGAAGAGAGTGAATGGGTACTTTGTACCCTTCCTTAGTTGCTTTTCATGTTTCATTCAGAGTAAAATGACTTCTCAATTTTTTCTTCCAGTAAAAGCTTGGAAGTGAAAGATGATTGTCCCCAAATTGAAAATTGCTGTCCTTGCACTTTAAACTGAAGATAAAAAAAGTCCTTTTTGGGAAATTATTTCATGGTTCTTCACAGGAATTCTGTGTGGGTACTTAGTTTTCCCCTTCTATTCCTTCTTTATTTATGTTTCTCATTGTGCTTTCCATTTTGCACTGTGAGAATAATTTTTACATATCTTTTCTCTGTGTCATGATAAACTATGGGAGATAAATATCAGACAAAAACCTCAGTTTACATAGAAGTATGAAATAATCCCAAAAGGATTACTGGATTCTTTTTATTTTTAAGTTTAATGTATTCAATGAAAAAAAAAAGTTTAATACTTTCCATTAAAAATCTGTTTTTCTTCCAAAGACAGCTGCTTAGCTAGTTTGCAGATAGAGTGGGTATTTGACGACACTAATTTTGGCTGGGATTTGTTTGTAGTAGTAACGGGGGTGGGGTGGCACACACCAAACTAAAAATTCTATCATTCTGTCAAGAAATGGTTTGCAGTTATGCTATGTAAGGGAAAATATTTATATGCATAAAATATCCAAATTTACATTAGCTATACCATTACTTAATGCAAGAGTTTATGAGAAGTTTCACATTGTGAATGCAAGCATGGAGAGAAGGCAGAGGGACCGGGTTATGCTTTTAGGATTTGGCAAACTGAAGAAATGGACAAGTGATAGGTATTTTCTTGGCTTATTCGCTGCTGACCTGAGGATAAAATGGAGACATGATAAGTAAAAATGTCAGGCATCCAAAGAGAGATAAAATGGCTAGAAACCTGAAATCATTTATCCATAGCTTGGGCTCAGCAGATGGGAACAGAGAGTCTCCATCAAGAAGATCTGCTGGCCACAGAGCAGCCTGGAGTGACATGCAGCTTTACACCGCAGTGGGTCTTCTGCCTGACTCCATAACTTCATTTAGTTCCTCAATATTGGATCTGAATCAACTTCATGGAGACCAAACTACCTTGTAAGAAGCTTCTGGAAAGCAAATCTTTTTCTTGCACTGTCTGATAAAGCACAGAAAGTCCTCTTTCCCTCCACTCCTTCAACAGGAATTTCAAGTGCACTCCCAATATTTAAAAATAAATTCAAAGTTTGGTTATGAAAAAGACATTTTTACCTTACCTTTTGTCTTTTTTTTTTTTTTTAATAAAGATGAATATTTTATATTTTCACAGGGTCATCTATCAGCCTCAAAACCTTTTAATACACTTGAATGATCAACTCTGCTTTGGATTATAGACAAAATGGCTTACCTGAACCATATACATCCTTCAGTTATTTCATTTATTCCTTTCCTTCAATTTCAGGGACCTCTCGAAGATAGTTTAACCTCACTAGCACAGTTAACACTATTTATGAATAACATCTACTCCAGTAATGCAGGCTGAATATTTGACACATGGAGATAAGAAGCACAGTTGGTAACTTCAGAGGAAAAAGAACATTGAGGGTCAGAACTGAAGATCTATGTTATGACCAAGCTGCAAAAAGGAAGCAATAAAGCTTCTGATATGAGTGGGAATTTTTTATGGAAGAATTAATAAATTGAATTCTAAATTGTTGAATTCATTGTTGACACCCCCTCCAAACATTTTCTGTCAGCTTTTGCAAGAGTTATTCTAAGGCATACAGATATAAACACAAATATAAGCACACATATGCGTTTTTTTATGAAACCCGAGAAATTCTGATTGCATTTCATTCACATAAGAAATAAGAAATTAGTTCCATAATGAATCTGTGGGACCCTGGAGGATCTTTGAATTGTCACAGTTTAACTTGTATCTTCGACATCAGAAAATTAACTCCTTAGAGTTTTCAGAAATCAAAGGTCTCTTAAATAACTAGAAATAATTTTAGGGGCCATTGCACTTGTCGTATTGAATGGTCTATAAAACAAGAAAGCTTCTCTTCAATTACTTTTCTTTACAGCAGTTAAGGGTTGTGTTTTTGTTGTTTGTGTTTTGGTTTTTTTTTATCACAAGCAAATACTGCAAGAAGGAGAGCTGCATATGTATTTTTATACGTTCTTTTATATTTCAATTTTATTTGTTTTCTGTTTTTTAGCTCATCTTCATTCTGGTGTTTCTCTTAGGTGATAAATCTAAGCAACTTTGTTGCCAAGCTGAGTTTTTTAATAGGACAAAATTCAAGAGGATATACTAGTACAGCTTTCTGAATTTTTTCATCCCCTGCTAAAAGACAGTGTGTCCTCTGCTGTTTTACAGGCACTAGACAAATGCTGGCACAGTTGTACAGCTAAGAAATAAAACAGCTAAAGAGTTGTAGGCCACTGATTTTTATAGGATTCAAAAGGCAATTAAAACCCATAATTAAAATGCATGATGAGGGTCAGTCATATTGTGCTCTTTCTCTCTCAGGTAATTATTTATCGGTCAGCTGTGGCCAATTTTGCCAACATCATCTTCACTCTCATTTATGACACATACTTCCCAATCAAACCAATTTTATGGTCTGAAATAGACAGGTCCTTCCCTATAATTATTTTGAGGAAAACTCCTGTAGGAAAACTTAGTGAAGTACATTTAGATGCTGTTGATTTTGAACCAGAGCTGACCATTTCACACTAAAAAAAAAAAGACTCCCCCCCCCCCCAAAACAAACCCCAAAAACCCCAAACCAAAACAAAAACCACACTCAATTTTTTTTTTTTTTCCTAACTGCTCAGCATGTAAGCTCAATTTTATGGTCTGACAGTTCTACTAGGATTGATTCTTTCTGTCAAATGTGTCACTATAATTATCTGAGCATCACACAATTGGTAAAGAATTGTAGCTTCACAATACTTGTGCAAAAGACAAGGAAGTGCTAAGGACACATCTGTCTTTGATACTGCATTTGCAAGGCTGATGTAAACTATAGATTAAGATAATATGCCCAAAATTGCAGAGAAAATTAATGAATTATCAAAGTTTATGAGGTCCAGACCACTACCCTTTTATTAACTTACCTTTTACCTATTCTTTGTACAGTCCACTGGCAAAAAGTCCACAAAGGCATCCTCACAAACAGCTCTGCAGTCTTCCACTACTATCAGTTTTTATTTGCATCCTCACAAACAGCTCTGCAGTCTTCCACTACTATCAGTTTTTATTCTAATGCATACACAAGTGAATTATCTTGATGATATACACTGAGACAAGCAGTCTCTGATGCCACAGACCCGGAGATGACATTGTCAAAATACAACAGTTCTTCTGCCGTCTTTTGATAAAGAAGAAAAAAAAGCTACAAATGGGTTTCCCCATGAGTCCATTGCAAACTTCTCATTTTGCAGACTACCTTCTAGTTTGCCCAGGATATCAGGCTCCATTGACATTTAGAGCATGCTGAAAGACATGTTTACTCAGACTTATTCTGAAAAAGGTAGAGGTGGTAGAATTGGATCTCCAGTTGTTCACTCTCTGGTTTTCAGAAAAAAGGTTACTGTTGTCCCCCTCTACCTAGTTGTATTTTCACTATATGAGTAAAGTGTCTCAACATTGTAACTTTGTTGTACCCCGAATCAAACAGATGATCAACATAATGAAATCTAGCTTTTATCAAACTGAGTCTCAGACCAGGCTATTTTTCCTCTGCTTTTTTATCAGTATTTTTATTCAAACTACTCTTTTTCTTCATTGTGTGATACAGAGCTCAATGCAACCTGTTGGGAAAGGTCAAAGTTGTCTACTGTTGGAAGCTCTCCTCCCAGCTCCTAGCCAAACAGTTGAAGCAGCAGCTGCTGCCACATTAATGGAAGTTGGTTTACGCACACAGAATAAATTTACCCAGGAGAGACAGCAGCCTATACCCCGTAAGCCTTAATCTGAAGAATAACACCAAACATTGTCCCTAACACAGCCTATTGTACCTCCACCTGATCACAAAAGAATCAGTTTGTAATATCCGATGCTTATATTATAATTTAAATTGCTACATCAAGAAACAGAAACCATCTCTTCTACAATTGACTTTTCAAGGTGATTATTCAACCAAATGGGAGACAGAGTATTGAAAAATGATTCAGCAGCAGGGCATGTTGACCATCTCCTCTGTCTGATGGGTCACAGAATGAATATATCATACTTTATTTAAACGTAGTTACTAAAGAAGAAAAATCATAAATTGCATTGGTTTAGCAAGTTTGTTAAATACTCTCTTTTGTATTTGTAAAAGATACAGGGTTTTCTCAGAGTTCCAACAGGAGGGTAACTCTGCAAAAAAATCACCTTTGAAAGAAGCTTCATGATCACAGCATGGAGCACTTTAAATCCCCCTAATGTTTCCTAGAAGAGCAACGTTACAAAATGCAAGCAGGCTAGAAATTCTGGGAGGTATTTCATTGCAGATGCTGCATGGGCGTACTAAAGGAGGTGCCCTACTGGATCTGCTGCTCATAAATAAAGAACTGGTGGGGTTTGTGGAAGTTGAGAGTAGGTTTGACTGCAGTGACCATGAGATGGTGGAGTTTAATATGTTAAAGGAGAGGAGAAAGACATGTAGTAGAACAAAGATCCTGAACTTCAGGAGAAGACTTCACAGTGTTCAGGTAGGCAGGATCCCCTGGGTGGCTGCCCTGGGGACAGAAGAGCCCAGGAGGGCAGGTCAATTTTCAAGGACAGCCGTCTCAAAAGCACAGGAGTTATCCATCCCCTTACACAAGACAATGGGCAGGCATAGCTTGGGGCCACAGTAGCTGAATAGGAAATTCCTGACTGATCTCAAACACAAAAATACAAGGAATTGGAGGTGGGAGGAGGAACAGACTGCTGAAGAGGAATATACCAGACATGCTTAGTGAAAGGACAAATAATAGTCAGTCACAAGTTGCAACAGGGATAATTCTGACTGGACATAAGGAAAAAGAAAATCATAGTGAAGGAGGTTAAGCACTAGAGCACATTTCCCAGAGATTGTTATATCCATTCTCAAAGAATTTTGAAACTTGATTGGACAAGGGCCTAAGCAGCCAAATGTAACTTTGGAGTTTAGGCCTACTTTGAGCAGAGGGGTTGGACTAGACAACCTCCAGAGGTCCCTTCCAACCTAAAATTTTCTATGATATATCCAATTTTTCTATGACTCTCCCAATGTATTTTCTCACTAGAGAATAATGGAGAAAATACCAAAATTAGGCTTACAGCACACATGCTGCAAAGTCCTTTGAAATTTCCTGGGAAGTGCTGGATCCTTTCTAATTAAGGACTAAATAAAAAGTGCTAGAAGAGTACAACAGTGCACTTAACTTACAGCTGAACAAATGTACTATTAAAGTTTGGGTAGAATCCTAGTTTGGGACTGCATATAAGCCATTAATAGATCAAATGCTCTCTTGCTTATGTGACTTAGAGTGAACATTTATGAGAGGTCACTTGTGGCTGAGCACTTTTGACCAAAGGCATGGTGCTGGAAGTGCAAAAGTTGTTTTACTTATCTCACATATTTTGCTCTCGATGTTGCTGGTACTTGTTCTTGAACCAAGGAACTATGTAATCTTGCTTTCTCTCCCACCTATTATGGTACCTGCTTGTATAATGGCATCCTGAAAAAAAGTATTGCCACTGCCACTGTCACAAGGCTGATCTTGACATCTGCTGACTATAGAGACATTTTCTTGGTTTTTATACATGCATGCACACACACGCAAACACATACAGGCATGTGTGTACACACACACATACACACATGATTTGAACATTGGCTTCAATTCATATTAAGGGAGTTTGGGTGCTGTTTAAACCTTATCCCACAAAAGGCAGAGAGAGTAAGAAAATAGGGAAGAGTGGGTGTCTTGTTTATGGGGAGCAGTAGCTTGTGAAAAAGTTTAAAATTTCCAAGGTCTGATATTTTGTCATTTGCAGTACAGTCTGTTCATTGATATGAAAGCATATTTCTGTGACTCTGTCTTTATTCACTAATGCCATAATTCTAAAAACTTCTAAGCTTTGCTCTGAGAAGTAAGGCTATTAATGCTAAAGATGCTGAGGCATCTAAGGAACCATATTTATCCTAAAATAAATATATTGTTTTTTTTCTTCTACATAGCCCTCCACCCCTGCCAACTTTCTGAACTTAATAATTCACTGCTGTATGTAGAGGAGCAAATTTCCTTCAGTAGCAGTCAGTATGTCCCATTTAAGAGAAATGGAGACTTAACTACCAGACATTTTAAAAATCATTGCAAATCCATACTGTTATACTGTTACACCACATTTGGGCCATTATTGCAAAACAGAGTATTGCAGAAAAAAATATTGTGAAATATTCTTTTTAAGTGCCGACAATGTCACTTTCTGATGTGACATGCTACGCCTTTGGCTTCCCTTCTCTGATCAGTACCAACCAACATTAGTCTCTCTCTCCACCAGGCTGGCTTTCAACTGAGCTAGTCATCTTTTCATCTTTCACATTATTATTTCTTGCTGCTTGAATTTTTTCACGACTTTTTGAAATTCATCATTGATTGTAATTAGTCTTAGATGGGGTTTGGTTTTTTTTTTTTTTAAATAAAAGCTTTCTGACTTTAAGAGTAGTTTCTTGAGTCTTTTCTTCCACTTTGGTAGATAAAAGTCAAGTGTTATTACCCCCCCCCCCCAAAAAATAAGGTTCTTGTGCCTCCTTGACTATCTACACAGAATATTTAGCTTGAACGCTGCTGTAATAATGTGAAAACAACTCAGATGTTAGGCAGAAATGACCTTACTGGCCTTCCAAGTTGTTATTTATTCAGGCCTTCTAATCTTGTCTCATTAAAGACTGGTAGACACATCATGTGGATAACAGAGATCTTTTCTTGTCATGTTTAGAATAATGTTCTTGCTTTCCCTGCTTACACATTTAACTTGGAAATAAAACAGATGACAAAAATGTCACTTCAACTAATATACTCCATGATGTATCTCTTTAGCATCTATATGGAAATAAAAGGTAAGTATTCAGAACTTCTGACACAGTGAGTGAAAGTCAAAAGCTCTGGTACCTTCTGAGGAACATACCTGAGAGCAAATAGATTTTCATCATGATTTTGAAGGATCTAGAAATATATCCATATCACCGTCATTTTCAGAAATTTCTTCAAAGAAATAATATTAATATTTTACTTAAACTTATATAAAATTCTTTCCCTTATCCTATCCTCTCTCTGAAAAACGAAAAAAAAACCCAAACGAGAAACACTTTGCCTTAATGAGTCCATCGATAGATTTTTAACATTTCAGAACTGGGGTCTTGTTCTGAGACAATGATAACAATAATGACAATGGGAAACTATGCTTATGATTTGACTAATGGGTATGGAGGAGTAGGATCTTTGACTAAAAGAAATGCACTATGTAAACAGCAGAAATAGTGCACTTTTTCTAAAATATCGTTTAAGCTTGAGGAAGAGAAGAACAAGAAGCATAAAAGGAAAAACCCCCTCTTCAGCAATATAGTATTACTTAACTGATCAAGGTGATAGACATTGGGGGAAGGCTGGGGGTGGGAGGAGAGGGATAGTCAGAGTGAACTTCTGGAGCAACTCTTTGTCTACTTGGAGCCTCAAGAGGTTTTTTTTGTTTTTTCCCCATCAGTTTCAAGAACACTTCATTTAGATATGCTTGGCCCCTTTTTTACAACAGAGTCAGAACCTTAGCTACTACCAAAGCTGCTCAACCCAATATGAATGGCAAATTAATTCAGTTGCAAAGGAGAAATATTTTGCAATGTTAAGATATTTACATTTATCCTGAAGTGTAAAAAACCGCCTCAGTTTTAGAACATGAAATATGCCAGACCCCTGCACAACAATTGGATAATGAGCTAAAACCTACAAAGTTTTTATCTGTATTTTGTGTTGTTTGCATATTTAAACACATATGAGACTCGGTTTGTAAATATTGCAACGAGGGACAGCTCTTACCATACAAATAGTGGGGTCCACATTCACCGGAACTCTCTAATCCTCAGAGAAACCTGAATTTTGTCTCCGTCGCACACTAAGCCAGGATGGAACACATGCTAGCACTACGTCCAGCTCAACAATATACCAGCACAAAGTATACACCACCAGCAGCAGTATGCTGTACGTGCTTGTGGATATTTCCCACCAGCTAGGAAGCATTAGAAGAGAAACTCGTCACAGCACACACATGATTTTAAGTATGTCAAAAGCCTAGTTGTTTGTCATAGACTTAAAGACAGCCAGGTGCTTAATCACCTTTGCAAAAACTAAATGTGATAGCCTGGAGCTGAAAAAAACAGAGGGACTCTCCACCTTTGATAAAACACAGGGTCATTCCAGGGCCACTACAAATGGCTGAAATGATTTTTCTTGCTTTGAATTAATATTATTTCTGCAGGAGTGACCATGACTTGCACAATTTCTGTTTCTGCAAGACTGCAATAGCAGATGTGGAAATAGACCTCAACAGTTTTGTGTTCTGGCTTCTAGTCATTCCTCAAATTCATTATTTACAAACAAGAACAGAAATACATCTGGTTGCTTCAGCCTCCAGTCATTCTGAACTGCATGTCGGAGATTTGTGTGATGAAATGTGTTTTTCTATTACATATTTGTTCTGCTTTGTCTCTTTCCCACCAGGATGCTTAGGTTAATAAATGTGTTCCTTTTAAAATGGCGTCTGTTGGTAAACCAGCACTTTGAGGAACACTGCCTTTTGCATGTCACCTTTTAACACTTACATCATTTCCCACTGAGCTGTCTTTTCCATTCCTCTTATCACCTTAGCAAATGCAAATGAAGTAATTATTTAGTTAAATTCTGAACAGGCATTATTCATTTGAGAAATCGTTACTTTGTAGTGCTAAGGAAGCATTTTTCCCCCCACCTTTGGCACTTTACAATAAACTCATTCTGATCTAAATTGATTGCTCTGGGATTATCTTGGAGTCATTAAAATAATGCTGTATTGACATTCACTAATGTCTTTAATTAGCAATTTCAAATTCCAACATTTTGAATTAAAAATGCACAGGTATAGCTTATTTTAGCTGTATATAGTTTTTATATGACTTTGAGTCAAATATTACTTTGAATATTACATAATTAGTCTCAGAACTGTTTTTGCTGGAGTAAAAATGATGGCAGCCAGGAGGGAATGAGCACCCCAGAGCTGATGAGATATGGAAACAAGCTCCATTAAGAGCAGAAAATGGCCACTTTTCCAAGAGTGACTTACCTACAAAAGTGTTGTGAATTACAACTCCAAACTATTAATTAATCTCTCCGTGTTACACCACAGATTTCAGGTTGGTTTTTCAGCCAATTTATATCTATACACATAGCAACTGAAGGCAAGAATGTTATTTTTATATGCAAACAGTAAGAAGATTTGATGTTTTATGTGGACATCTTGTGAAACTTTACATGAAGGTCTGCTTTGGACTAGTTAGTACTAAAATTGGTGTGTGTGATTTCAGGTTATTAGATTGACCTAGGAAATATTCTTATGGTTTGAATCTTCTTTTGTTAATGTAGCAGATAAGAACAATTCTAAAATGTTTTGTGATGGCTTTCTTGTAATCTTAAATTTGCAGAGAGATTTAACCCTATCAGACTCAGATTTTCTCCTCCTTATCTACTTCTGTAGCACTTTCATTATGTAATCTTTGTGTGAGAATGTAAAGCATGCCACAAAAATGTCACATTATTCTGTGTTTTCTTCACAACCTTGGTAACACCCACGTTTCATGGGTTCTTCTGAACCTCTGACACCAGAAATATTCTAATTTCTCTCTGGACCTCAAAAGCCATCTGGACATGGACCTGGGCAACCGGCTGTAGATGGCCCTGCTTGAGCAGGGGAGTTGGACCAGGTGATCTCCAGAGGTCATTTCTACCCTCAACCACTCTGTGATTTGTAAACTCAATAGTGTGTGAGGAAATATTTGAGGGTGACCTTGTTGCTGGTAGATGTAATTAACATAGTTTTAGCTACTGTTGAATTATTTTTGTTTGTTTGTTTGTTTGTCACAAGAATTTCTCACATATTGACAAATGAATAACTAACAAGATTACACCACCATACTTGATTAAGACATGTTGAGCTGGGACAGCTGTTTTATAGAGCTTTTCTTCAAGGAAGTGTCTTGGCCATGTGACAATGAATGGTAGTCTCCTGCTCTCTGACGGTATCAGCAACATAAATTCCATCTAATAAATATGCATCTGCTTAGTGCAAATAGTTAACCATATGTTTAATAGATGTGAAAATGTATGCTTTGGTTTTTTAGAGTGTAGGCTGATGAGTAAAGGCCACAGAGCACTGAGGGTGCAAGATACTGTAGTCAGAGATTACTCAATCCTAGTCCTCTATGAAGGGTAGTTGGGGTGTCTGTTGGCATTAATCCAAATGTATTCAAAATGTTAAAATTAAAAAATTTGATGGCGATTTTGAATCTTTCTTTAAAATAATGCAATCAAGGAAATGAAATTTTTTAAAATAGTGCTACTAGTACCATGTGAAGAATGAAAAATCAAGGACTTGTACCTTTCAAATAAATCACAGTTAATACAGAAGATCACAGTGAAAAAAGAAAGGCCTTTTCCTCAGATTATTGCTATTATTAAATGTAAAGAAGATTACTGAGTAAGATTCATTGAAAGAGAAAATACATCTCTCTTCCCTCCCCCTTTTGGAATGTAACTGCTTAATGGCTTCTGTAATTGCTAATGGTCTACTTTATGTATAAACTACCAAAAAGTGGCTTGTAAGTAGGCTTGTTTGAATAGTTAAAGATCCAGTACCATTAATTATTTGAATAAGCAGTAATTTAAATTTCTTTTTTCCTTTTTTTTTTTTTTTTTGGTAACACCCACAGGAAACCAAATAGATTAGTTTAGTGTTCTGAACTAATCAACTGGTAATCCCTTACTTGGGTTGGAAATAATTTGTAAGTGCTACTGCACTTTCAACTAAAGTAGGGGTAAAAATGTGTATCTGTTAATCATAAGCCTTTATATAACCTGTATGCATGCCTTCGTGTAGTTCAAGAGCTTGACAGAGATTGACTTTGAAGAGGAAATGCACATAAAGGGTGGGAGAGAAAGATGTGTTCTTCCCCTTACATTATACTAAAAGTTTCAATGACTAATGCTTCTCAGCTGCCTCATTAATGGCTTTTCATGACCGCCTTATAACTGTGATCTGTATGTGGAGAGACAATGGGTTAGCAAAGATCAGGTTAGCAATGAAATGAGAAAAAGGCAGAGGCCTACACATTTTACTATTGCTGTGAAATTACAAAACATAGGATATCTTCAGTATTTGAACGTTCTCACAAGCTGGAAAAACCTGGAGCACAAGAGAGCTCTGGAGACAAGGGAAGGTCAGTTTTCCACTCTCTCAGGTATTATGGGGGCTGCTTGCTTGTTTTTAAAAAGGGGGAGGGGAATACTTTTTAATTCATACTCTTCTCCACATTGCTGCCTTTACTCCTCTCACTTGCTAGCATTGCATAATGGAGTGGAAAATAAATGGAGTAATAGAGGTAGCTCTGTTTCATCAGGTGTTTTTTCCATAGAACTGAATTTGCATTCTAGGGCAAGAAAGTGCTTTCTTTTGCTTTTTAGTTTGTGTTCAGAAGTGCGTATACATCTAAGAAGCAAAATTTTAAAGTGAGCATGGAGATATGCAACATAGCTTCGACATGACTTGTATTGGTGAATCTTTATGGATGCTAACGATCTGACTAATGATAACCAAAAGTGTTTAGAATTTGAACTTTCAAAATTGAATGCATCAGAATTTTGAATTTACAGATAGAAATACAGTTTATCCATCCTGTTAACTTATTTTTCTGAAATTTCAAATATCCTAATATTGATGGGCATATAAATCAAAATATTGAACTTCATTATGGTTTTATCTGAAATATAAGTTAAGAAAAAAGATATTACATTAAAATATTGTTTTTATTTAGAAGATTTTATTTAAATTACTGGTTTATACTTCAAAACACAAAGAACTTAGAATTTAAAACTTTTTTAATATGGAGAAGTCAAACCAACACTTTTTTACTTTATTGAGCTATTTAAGCTTTTTTAAAAAAATAATTTAGACAGAGGATTAAATTAACTTCTTATTTCAATGGTTTAATGGATTATTATTTTCTGACAGAAGACATTATTTCAGACAAACAGAAGAGCCCCAATCTCCATTCAGGCTTTACAATGTTAGCAAATGTCCTCAGTTTCTTTAAAAGAAAACTAGATGGAGGATGTTCTTAACATTGTTGATAACACTCTTTATTGTTCATATTAACAAAATAACAGAGAACACCAGTTCTGGATCAATAATTCAGTGGATCGTTACTGTAGATTTATGCCATGACCATCAAACACATTAAATGTTGCCTTCAAGAATGCAGTTGAATTCATAAAATAAGGAATTACTAGAACCATCCTTTTTTATTGAAAAGAATAATAGTTCTGAGAACCTGAACCCATTGGGGAACTGTATTTCACTGCTGTCCATCTTTGATTGTTATCTTGGACATCCTTTTGTTGTAGGTAGTTAAGCATATTTACATAATTTAAAATTATTACTGTTACTTGAAATTACATAGGTGCTGTTGACTCCAGGGGCATCAGACTTTTACCCAAGTCCAGGCTCCCTAACATTTTTATTACATTTTTGCAATACATCCATATATTTTTTTTTTTTTTTCATAGAAGTCAAAGGATGAAATCAAGGTTAATCCTAACAAGGACATTTCAAATAGTCTTTTTAACACCCCATCAGTCTGTTCCACTCTCCCTTGCCTGCTGACTCTTCCTCACTAATTTCTAAGGGAATGGTTACTTATTCAGCCTGAGATTCTTGCTGTTTATTGCTAGCAGTGGCAATTGATCAATACCAATATTCATGATGACTTTGATATTTTTATAGCTATGTTTTTAATGTAAAGGTAAGATCAATTTATTGAATATAAAAACTAACCAACTATCAAATAGAAATTGGATTTTGGAAAGTAACACCACATGAAAATTGTATCTTATAAATAATCTGTATTCCATCCAGTCATCTTAAAAGTCTAAAATCTAAATACATGAATATGCATTACTGAACTGTATTTTCAAAGGTATATTTAATTGATAGTCAGGTTCTGATGTCTAAATCACATTGTACATTTCTCATTCTTTGCATATCCAAGGAACTCTAAAATCTACCTCAGAGATTACAGGCAGAACTGCCCACTGTCTGAGCTCAGAAGAAAACTGGCATTACTCAGTGAATTCCATTGGAATGGAACAGCAGAAATTAGAAGCACTTCAGCATCAGTCCCAAAGTCTTAATTAAAAAAAAATCCAGAACTCAATATTCTAGCTGTATTCAGTAAAGGCTTGGTTAACTGCAAAAAAAAGAAAGTTTATTTCTCTGTTCCACTAGAGAGGCATTCTTCCCCTCTCCCTGCAACAACTTCAGCTTCACATAATCATTTCCATCTCCAGAGAGCAGTGTCTCTTGTTTATAAAATATAGCTCTGGGAGACAGCGATTCGCTGACACGTTAGAATCAGTCTGCAAAATAACAGTTTCTAAAGGTGATTCTTGCAAGAATGGCATGTAATCATCATCAGTCACCATCTAGTGTCAATGAGTCACTGGATGTCACCAAGTATATGGAAGCAGTGAATATAAAAATATCTGGTCTGAATGGCATCTCTGAGTGATGATCTCTGCAGTCCATTGTTGCTCTTTGAACTCTCATTTCTCCATCTCCTATCAACCACTTTTTCCTTTTAACTCACTTCTTGATTTGAAAAAATGTAAATATGGAAACAATTTTTAATATAGAAATTAAATACTATTTCCTGATACGTTCGTGATTAAATTAATAAAACATATTTGTTCAAGCACTTCTCTGGTTTCCAATCCCACAAGAAGCAGGAGCACTTATCATCCTGACTGCGTATCTATACTTTTTTTCTTTCATGAGTGTGGATTATTGGAAATAGTAGTTGAAAAATCTGTTATAAATCATCTCTGCACTCCTGGCCAGTCAGTGTTTTCAGTTCCTCAGTGTTCTGTAGTCCTCAGTTACGCTCAGGAATGCTCATACAGTAAATGACCAGGTGCTACTGTAGCATTAAGACAGAAAAAAACTTTGTTTGAGAAGGAAAAAAAACAAACAAGGATACTCTCAGTATGTGTGTGATCAACACTAGTCAGTTTCTAGGTGTTTTTACTTACATTAAGGTAGCGATGATGCTGAAGGTGAAAAATCTTAAGAGTGCATTTTTATTTACCTTTTTACCTTGAGTTATTTGCTTTCATTTCCATGCTGATCTGAGGTGGTTTTGTCATAAAAAGGAATTCTTGTTTTCATAGGCAGGTAGATTCTGTGAGATCCATTACAGGATTTTGTTGTTGATACACTGTTAGCATAGAGAACGTTACATTCTATATTGAATGTTATATTAAAATGTGATTTCTCTCCCTTTGCCCTGCATTTTTTTATCAAGAAGGGAATTGAATAGTTTATCCATCCTTCCCCTCTGGAATGATTTGCTGGCACTTCAGGATGAATTCTACACACAGCTTGTCAAAGAATCATTTTGGTTGGCTACAATTCATCCGTATAAATTGAACACTTCAAAGATTTTTCTCACTTTGACCTGCATCTCAAAATCCCTGCAGGAAACTGCATCATACAAAAAAGCAGAGTGATCAGAGTGAATAATCTGGGACTATATGAGGAACAGAAAGGCTCAGAACTGATGTCTTGCTGCTATTTGCTTATCTATACCTGCTAGCTCACATGTGGGCCCATTATTCTAGAAGAAGCACCTTTCTGCCAGTTTTAATGTAAGATGCAGGCCTTAAAATCCCTCAGACTAAAACTTAAGATTGAATTGATGTTGTGTATGTGCCACCTCCATCAGAATCTATGGATTAGAAATATACCTCCTATGAAGCAGACTTGTACCTACAGGGATATGTGTGCGCATGTTTGTGATGGCTGTGAAGGAAGGAGCTGCCTGAAGCAGAGTGATGCAGCTGTATAGAAATCTGAGAGTCTACTTAATATAACGGACAATTTGATCCTACATATGCGAGAAGTAAATATAGCTGTATATCATATATATATTAATGGTCTTGCTGTATGGAAAATAGAGTACAGAAAGACTTTTTGAAGTTGTTTATATAGAACTAGTGAAGCTTGAAGTATGTGTTTTAAAAAAGTCCCTTGGAAGCTGCTAGTCTGACTAAAAATTTTGCAAGAACCAGTTTCATCTAAATGCTTCTGTAAAATCACTGGAATAACATCTGTGCAATAACACTCAGAATTATAAGGGTAAAATGTAAAATATTTCCATTAGCTTGAAAAGGAATGTGTTCAAAAAATTTCGTGTAGCACAAAAAATCCTAAATTTGGCTTTCGTTCCAATTCAACATGAAACTAAAATTTAAGACCTCATTGTTCTTCATGGGATGGAAGTTAATTTTTTTAGTGTCTACTTATTATACTTACTTGTAACTGGCTAAAATCTTATTCTTCTGAATGTTAAATGAGAATGATTATATACAAAAGATGAAATCTACTAAAATCTCCCAAACATAGCAATTTGTAAAAACTATGGCACTAAAATTATTAATGTAAATATAAATGTCTTTTAAGACACCATTGGATTTTGTCCCTCAGCAGTACACACTGGTAACTTACCTGATGCTGGCTCAGTCTTGATGCAGAATTCATGGAATTAAGCAGAAATTTTTCTCCAATTACTTCCTCTGAATGATAGCACTTCTGGTCTATATTTCAGGGCTTAGTTTTAAGTCAAGCTCTTGATCTAATTATTTCAGCAGGGGTATTTTCTAAGCAGTGAATGACAGGCTTACACAGAAAAAAGTAATGTTTTACAGTAATTTTCACATTAATATTTTCATAGCAGTTTATTCATTTTCATACAATGAAAAGCAGTTCCAGTATCAATGGGCTTTATTTGAAGCACTGCTTCTCTAAACTTCTTGTAATTTCACTGCAACTTATTGTTGTGACACTCTTCCATTAGCACAGAGTTGGTAGTATAGAATTTAAGGTTCAATAATCTTCAGTGAAAAATTTGTGACTTTTTATTGACATGGCTTTAATGAAACAGCTTTGAAAAATACCATGTTCAGCCACCTGTCAACATTTTCCTGAGTCTTTTACTTACTAATAAAAATCAGTGTAACTCTCTAGGATTATGTTTTACAAAGGGAAAAAATGCCATTCCAAGTTCTTGCTTTGAAATAAATTTTGTTTATTTAAACATATTAAGAAAAGCCTTGAGACTATCCAAAATTCTCCTAAGCAATATTTGAACTATTTCATATTAACTTTTAGGAAGAGTAATTTAAAGTTTTTTGACAAAACTTATAGTTAGACCACCAGTTTGCCTGTCTATCTATTTAATCACCACAGTATGTAATAATAAACATAAAAATAATTGGCAAATAACCAGGGTCCTGGTGAATGTACAGACCTGTATTTTCTCCTGCTAGGAAGGAGCAGTTTTGTCAGAGCCTAGGGCAAGGGGCAGCAGGAAATGTTTTGCTTCACTTGTTGTGGTTCTTTTTCTGTTTGTTTTTTTGCTTCTTACCTGATTTAAGGGAAGAAAGAACACAGGTGAGGCAAATGCAAATGTGTGAGTGTTTTGAAGGTCATTCCTGTAGTGTTGGAAAAGTCCATTGGAATCATATAGTTCTCTGGTGTTTTCTAAGATGGTCACGCTGGATTTGTTTAATAAGCTCTAGAAAAACACTGTATAGCTAGATCTCTTCCTGCCCACTGAGGTTTCTTTTCCCAGCCGTCAAGTTCTTCTTCCTGAGTTTTATAATCTTTATTGTCCTAAAGGACTACAACTGTCTTATTGGTTCAAAGACTTCTATGTTATCTTTAATGTAGCTAGGGCTTGAACCATTAATTGAAATCTCTTTAGGGCACTGCAGAAAATACATGGATAGAAACAACAAAGTCACAATGACATTAGCTTTGAGGCTGCAAACTTGGCCAAATCAAATAATTCAAATTATTTCATCTGAAATTTTAACTTTCCCTCCTGTGTATATGAAAAATAATGTCTTCCACTGTGGGTAAATCCTAGTCACATGAGTCTGGAGTTGTTCTCAAAATCAGTGGCATGATTGTGTGTGCATGGGTAAAAGCTGATAACTCTCAGCAGTTTATTCAGTGGGTTCTTTAGAAGAACAAGTATCCTTCTCAATACACTGTATGCTTTTAGACATTATTTTAAAATTTTAATATTTTAATCTAAATAGATTTGTTTTCCACAAGAAGGAACCAAAATCCTCATTTTCTTTTTTTAAGATTGGAGTGCATTCTTTTTTTGTTTGTTTGTTTTGACTACTTAAAAATGACTATTCACATGAGTATAATTGGGGTGCTTGGCTGAAGTTTACATAGTTCTGCCAGGGATGAATTTGTCAATATTTTGAATTTTGTAGTTACATCCAACTGGAAACCTGTATGTCAGTTTCTGTCAAGAATTGATCGTAGCTGTCACAGGACAACTAGGTGAAAATCAACTGACTGTAAAGAAATCTATCCATGATCTTATAACTGTTAAAAAAGGAGAACATAAAAAATCATTTATAAAACTGCAAAAACACAGTAATGGGTCTTGTACACTTCCTCTCTCTCTCTCTCTCTCTTCCTTTCTTTCTCCTGCTCCCCTTCCTGTTTCCTTCATACAAAGCCAGGTAATTACTCAGGATAGTGAGTTTTCTGGCAAGTGAACACATTTTTGATCTGTGTTTATATAGTGTCTTGTACAATGCCTAGCTCATGATGAGGACTACCAAATACCAGTGAAATACAACCAAGAAAGTAATTCCATTCTGAGCAGAAGTTATGAAGCCTGATTCCTTAAATATTCATGTCCTGTGGCTAGATTCACTGTTGTGTATAATATAGTGAACTTCTATTGAAATTTTCCTGTGGTTTGGGCATTTATAATAGCTTTCTCCTAAGTTGGTCTCTAATATTTAAAAAGACAAGCTCATCCTTCTTCCCTTCAGTGAAGACTTTAATAAAGTCTCTCTCTCTACAGTTTCCTATTTTTATGATGCTTACCTGATCTTCACATTGCCAAGACCTCTGTTAGACATGATCAAAATTGACCAAGAAGTTCCAAGGATTTCAGGGACAAACTGACAGAAAGAAGTGTTATTTTCTTGGGAAACCAAGCTACAGACCTTGTATAATAATGATATAAAAATTACCCTGCTTCTTATGCTCGCAAAACAGAGGGAGAATTTGTTTTAATCCTTGTCACCAGGAAAATAAAACATCTTTAAGTAAGAAAGGACAATATTCATCTAGATCCCACTTCAGTGAATAGTAGCCAAGCCTGGGACATGAAGGGTAAACGAGGTAAACAGTTTTGACACAAAGCAAGCCTACCCTTTTGCTAACAGGATTTCCTATGGTGAGCTTCTCTGGATCCTGTCCTGCCAAAATGCAGCTCCTGATACCCATGGAGCTAGAGGGAATATAGTGTGACAGACATATTGGTTTCTCCCCTTGGCTGGCCTTCACTCAGCCCTGCCAATTCCATTTGACCTCAGTACCAGTTGCCCCCTTCAGTAACTATACAGACCTCCCTCTATACTCACTATCTATAAGCACAAATTTTCAGTTTGCCTATCACAGCGATGCAGTGTTGATGACTGAAATTTTTTATGCCTCATATTTTCTTCCTCTTTCACAGGTGATGGACTCAGGCTTAAGGAGACATAAACCTAATTCATTTAACAGGGAATTAGGTGTATGAATACTTTTGAGATGCTGGGATTACGTGTCTAATTTAAGTCAGTTCCTAGTAAACTATCCTCTTTATCATTAGGCAGGGTTTAAGTAATAGGGAAGATTGTGTTGTCAATTTTAATGTCAGTTCACACTATTTAGAAAATAGACTGATGAACCAAATCTAACACCTGCTTCTGCCTCCCTTGTTTCTCTCCTCTGTGCCCCTCTGCTATTATCCCCTTTATTCTTTACAGTCTTTCAGGCTGTGTTTCTTCCCTCCTTTTGTACAATATGTCTTCTATAGTCTGTAATTGTTTATCCTACCGTTACATACACCACAAGCTTTTACACACAGTGAAATAGCTGTTCTGGGTATAAAAGGAACTGTAAAAAGAAGTGTAAAAGCTTGTGATGTATGACAGTAGAGAGAGTGAAAGGCATATGGATTTTATGTCTCTAAGTGCTTATGAAAGGATAGAAGGACAGTGTCTGACTCCTTTCTAGAAATTAATTGGAAGAATGGTTAAGAAACTATTGTCTTAGTCATGCGATTTGGTCAACCCAGAGTAAAATTCAACACTCACTAATGTAGCTGATGCTTTTTTGAAATGGCGTGAATGAGGATGAAGGCAGAACTTGGCCTGTAGCATCTAAGGATTCAGTATTTCCGTGAAGATTCTTCATCTGTATGAAACTTTTGACACAAAACTTTGCATCAGGTTTTATTGACCACCAAAGTTCGGTAAACACTTAGCAAACTGAGATTCTAACGAAAGCCAGTCACAACTAGTTGCAAGTCCAACTAGCTGTGCGTGACCTCTGAGAAAACCAAAAGAAATATCGGAGCTGGCAGGGGGACGGGCCACAGGAGCCCTTTCCTCCGGGCAGCGGCTGAGGTGGCTGTCGCAGGCCGCGGTCCCACCGGAGGCTGCACCCGTCCGCTACATGTATTCCTCCAGTGACCTGACCCCCCCGCAGCTGCCCTGCTGCCCCCTCGTCCCCACCGAGGTGAGGCCTAGCGACCCCCTGCCACTGCCCTCCGGCGGGCGGCTCTGCGGCTGTTATGGCGGGTACACCAGCAGCCGTTGGCACTTCTGGGCCCTTACTGGTCTCTTGTTCGATGGTGGCAGAGAAGGGACAGAGAACCTCTTTGCCGCGGGGACCTTTGCTGCTGCAGAGTAGGAGAAGAATGCCCCCCCCACCCGAATGCAGCAGTACGTACATTCTGGCTCAGCAAGAGGCCGCCTGAGTCTCACCTGGTCATGCTTGCAGAGAAATTGCATTTTATTGTTTCTCCAGAATAAAACAAGATTCCCTTTCCAAACTCGTAGATGTCTCAGGCGATCCACTGAGAGCCTTTTCTTATCGCTTGCACTAAATCCACTGTGACATCATCTATCAAGACTCGTGATAAAAATCAAGCATTTATCCACACAAAGTTGCGAAGATGCCAGTTTTATTGTTATTTTTTACCTAAAGCATCTGTGTTCCTTTCTTTGGCTGACCTATATTTTCTGATGCTTTTGAATGTATACAGCTGATATTTTGGGGGTTTCTCTGGACAACTCTGCAAGTAAAAAAAATACTTTCCTCTCTCACTTCCCCCCCCCGCCCCACTAATAACTGTGACTTAATATTCCCATGTATCCCTTGAGTCCAGATGCTGGTATTAAAAAGAAAAACTACATTACTGTGGGACTTCTGATAATATTGCAAGAGTTGGCAACGTGCAACACAGCGAGGATAACACCTTAGAGCACACATTAAGGATGACATCTCCAAGAAACTATTTAGTCCATGGAAAAGCTCTCATAGGGAACAGACAGGATTTTTCCCTATTTATGCAATGTGCATTGAGGAGAATAGATTTCTACTAATTTTTCAGTCTTAGGTGTTCATAAACCAGCTGTTGAATAGTCATTGAGACTTTTTATTGATACAAATACTAGTAACTCTGCTGACATTAATCTCATTTCTTGAACTGGTTTTAATTTGAATTTTAATTGTAAGAATGCATATTGAACTGCGAAGAACCATGTTCTGTACAGTACATAGCTGTCCAAGGTATTGTGTGTTCCCCACCCGCCCCCCCCCCCGCAAGAGACCAGAAGGAACCAATCATTTTACGTAACAAGTATTTTTCCTACTTCTATCCTTGAAAGAAACATTAAGGTATTTTCTGGATGATGTCTAATTCATCCTAAATGAACTAATGGAGGTTTGGTTATGCCATGTGGGTCTAATTCTGGTACCATTTGTTCTGTATCAGTTAGTTTCCTTTTTTCCACCTAATGCATGTAAAGCTCTTTCTCTCTACTGTTAGATTCTTTAAAGCTTTTCACTTTTCACTAGAAGTGTATTGGCAAATTGTTCTGCATTACTTACACTAATTTAAAAACGCCAGTGAAACATATAATTTTTAGGGGTTTAATTTTTAGGAGTTTAAGATTTGTTGCATTGTATATTTTGTCACTGAGTAAATTGATTCAGGATAAAATATTATTATACAACTCTTGGAACATACAGCATCTAATAACGTATTTTATAACATATATGAGGCTACATTTTCCTGAGCATTCTCTGTTTTGCTTTGATTTTTTTCTTAGGACACAGTACATAATTCCAACCATACAGCATCACTTTTATGGGCATATTCTTCACCAGCATCAAAAATACCACTTGTAAAAATAAATAAAGAAATAAATACAATAGAGCTTGCATCTTTTATATGGAAATTTTAGAGGCTGCTGGTGCTGTTCATTTGTCTCATTAGTCTGTGGCTTGGATATTTGGAGAATAATAGTGCTAATATCCTATTCCATGTGCTAGTATAATTGAAAATTCAGAGCAGAATTCAGAACTGAAGGGTATATATAGTGTAGTACTCTGGCCAGAGGCGGGGGACAGGGTGTCTCAGGTGTAGCTACAGAATGCGTCACCATCATCAGTAATGCAAAAGCTTTACTGTCAGGAAAGTCAATTTGATGATGGAGTCGGAACTTTTCAATATTTTAAGATCATTTAAAATCCGTTCATTAAAATGATGCATAAGTAAGATTTTGAAATAAATTTGCACTTTAAGTAATGGTTTGTGTGAATATATAAAAGTCTAATATGAACTATGCTTTAGCAATTTTTGCTTTCTGGAGTCAAGTTCAACTTCTTTCTTAGAAAGGAGCCTGAATAATTAGGTTTGTGAATATGTCATTGATGATGCCAATTAAAGAAAATTATTTTCCATGCCATCTTTCTCACATATTTATAGTCAGTGTTCTTACTCTGTGGAGATTAATCACAAATACGGACTAAAATCATTACCACACTAGCTTCTTAGTCCTATGCAAATTCTCCAAACTGATTCAAAATTACAGATCCAATGTCTTTCTGTCATTCATTCATCTGGTTTCTTTAAAGAGGACAAAGGTCCATTCCAGATTAAGTGAAGACCAATTCTGAACCTTCTAACTACATTGTAAAGATACTGTTATTTTGGAAGAGTTATCCAGATCATTCATGATTTCCTAGATTTCAGCTTGAAAAAACAGTGACTTGCACCAGTGAGGAAATTCCGTGTGTCTATCATTACATGAAAGATAAATGTGTTTAAAATTAATATACCAAAGATACACATATCATTCAAGAAATACATTATTAACATTAGCTTATATGCATGTCAATGGAGGATAAAGCAAAGTGTGAATTTTAATAATTCACTAATTTAATATATGATATAATTATCGAAGCAGTTACATAAAAGTTAATAGTGGGGGAGCAGTTCTTAGGAGGACTTTCAATAGGGCTTCACACCTTCAGAAAAACTATTCTCACTGGAGTAAATAGCTCAGTCTTTCAATTCCTGACTTGGTTTCTGAATGATATACAGATCCAGAGCAGGGCTGAAGAAAAAACTAGGTTATGTGCTTGATTCTCTATCTGAAATGAGTTTGAAAAAGTAAATAGGAAGCAAGTAATTGAAGAATCAAGCCACATCCTTTCAGAATTATTACTGCACAAGGTTTGGGATTTGGTTTTTTTGGTTGGTTGAGGTTTTTTTCGGAGAGCTGTGGGAGACTTGTTCAGATTTATTGTTTAAATGGGAAGAAAATGCCTGCACTATTTGTTTGAACCTCAATAGGAGAAAAAACTCATTTCCTCTATGGGTTTCCAGTTCAGATTACACTACACAGAGAACATACATTACTATTTCAACTTCCCATAGGTGAGGGAAGAGATTCTCCATGGACTCTAAGCCTCCTGTAGTTTCTGTTGTGACCAAGCTGTCTGAATAACACTGCAAATACAATTTGTGCCTTAGACTGTTTTCTTGCTCAGTGTAAGTTTTTCACAGAAGGGAACATATTTATATGTTGTGAGAACCTACAACAAAGAGTTGGAGCTTATAACAATCATAAAAATGCAGTTTCACAGATTGAAATAATTGCGCTGTACAAGAACATGCAAAATGCTACAATTTTGAATTGATATCCCTCTACATTAATTTGAAGGTAGTGTAAATTTGACACTAATTGTCTGGATGTAAAGCAAAGGAGAAATACATCTGTACTGTTCTTACATAGCTCTTTGAGCAATGAACTACCTTTCTTTTTCTGATTTATATTTCTATAAACCTGGAATCAGTTAGAAGGTCATTTTATAGTTACACATAAATTGTCTGCAAATTTAAATTCTGTAGGATAATGAACAAATTTATGGCAATTGTTTGAACTTTTTGCTATATTATAACAAACATATACTCTTTGGTAAAAGATTTTTTTTCCTGCCTCACTGAACTTTGCAAAATCTTGACCAGTTTACAGTCAATACAGGTTCTGATTCTGGCACTTGCTCAGGGAAAGGAGATATTATGAAAATTTACATATTTTAACATTCTTTTCTTCCATTTTGTTCTGCTCACTCTGGTGATTTGTAATATCCACCATGAACTACTGCACAAGTATAATTCACTTTCATAAACTTGCATTTACTTCTCTTGCATTGCTTTTAGAATTCTCCTTCCTGTTGTTCCTAAAACATCTTTTTAGAATTTACTACTATGTCAGCCTTCATTTTATTGAGGTGATAAGGCAAAATTACCTTCTGTGCAGCTAAGCACAGAAAAGAGAGACAACCTTTGCCTGGACATTCCCTGTTCTCACTTTTAACAAGCTACTACCTGAATTATACAAATGATAAGTATTTTCTTTGAATCACTGGATAGTCCAGTAATAAACTAATGCTCTTTTCTCATTTTTCTAATAATTGGGAAATTTTATTCTTGCTTGTTTTCGTTGCAATCAGAAAAGGCAGCAACAAGATCAGTCTGATGGCATTCCTTATCTGTTAGTAATGCTTATTTCATGTATATCGAATTTCCTAAGAAGATCTTAAAACAGCTTACAAAGGACATTGTAGCATTTTCATAGTTCTATAGAGAAAGAAGCCCAAAATAGCAAACTGATAGATTCCACATATAGTTAATATTCCTTGGTATGTCTCTTGAGGATCAGTTAGGTGCATTGTCTATTTCTAAAAAGAAATCAGGAAGTTGTGAATGTGATATATGTTTGCTTGGAGTGTTGAAAGGTTGAAGCCCTAATGTGATTGTTAAGCTGTTTTTATTGCTGTGTTGCTTAAAATCAGGTGTTCTACATGAGATTTAAAAATCATGCTTATTTTAGCTCTGTAAAGAAAGCAATAAAGACTGTTGCTAGTCAGAAATAAACACATCCTTGGAAAAAGTTGTTAAAGTTAATATTTTATTACAAATATAAATAAATACATAATTGTAATAACATTTAACTTTAGGGAGTGGCAGTCCTTTTCTATCATGCCAGATTGTTTACCTGTAGGAAAGATTTTTTTTAATAGCTAATTCATGCTTTCATAATTTATTTTGGTAACCACTGAATTTGAAATAAAAGATGTGTTATCACTACCAGACAAAATATATCAACCATTGTTTACTTTAAGAGATGTCAGTATTTCAGAGAGATCGGAGTCTCACGTGCACTTAAGTCATGGTCCACTTCTGCTGTTAGTACTGTAAAAGGAATGTTTATGTGACAACTGATCCTCTTCTGATGCTGCTGTTTCTTGTTTTGGAAGAAGAAAGCTGAGCTTTGAATATAAATAATGTGTGAAACCCTGTTTAACTGCCCAGTAAATTCAGGTGCTTCTCATTCCAAGCACAAGCCCACAAAATGTGGTCCTGGAGATGCTGGGAAAAAAAAGAAAGCTTTGCATACTGATTACATAAGGAATGCAATTTTTTCCATCTCCAACTTTAATTTAAACAATTCCTTGTAAATATTTTATACAACTGCCTCCCAAAGCTTTGAGTCTTCTATTAAATATTCCAAGGGATTATTTTCCTGACAGGCTAACTGTATTTTCCCTCATGCTTTAAAAGTATGGTGATGATTTTGTTGTTGCTTAACTTTTCATTTAAGTAGTGTACGAAATCAGAGCTGAACTCAAATGATTTAAGATAGACTTCTAGAAGGCCTGTGAAGGTCTGATTAGCACCCATGGGGCTCCAGTGAGGTTTATTTTCTCCAAATTTGCTTTAGCAGGGCTACAAACAGGAAAAAAACACAACAGTGTTTGAGTTTCCCCTCACCAAGGCAGCGGAAACAAGACAAATTTTATAAGGAAACATACCAAGTCAACTTCAGAGAGAGTATTTCTGTGCACATAATGTGTATTCTGCACATACTAGTGGATGCAATGTGAACAGTTTTCTTTGTTGATTTTGTGTGTCTCTGCACTTCTTTTACCAGCTTTTATTCTTTGTTCTTCCTCTCTTTGTACAAAAAGTCAAACCTTTATCTGGAGTTAGAGGCACTTGTTTAGCTTACCAAAAGCTGCACTTAAGCTGATTTGGGCAGTGATCTAATTAGCAGTCAACAGGCTTGGTCACTTGAGTGCTGACAGTCTTTCACTGCCTTTTTAAAAGGACATACAGGGTGTTGGACAAGTTCTTCTTTCTCTGATGCATGCAGCTGAGAGAGAATCCTAAAATATATCCTATAGAAATAGAAGATGTACCTGCAGGCCTATATGGATGAGCATATGTAGAGTAAGAAGACAATAGACTAAGACCTGATTCACACTACCATGGATGCCTGACCTTGAATAGCGATTTTATAGATCAATTGAGCAGAATCTAAGCATAGCTCATTTGAAAACTGCCTTCTAGTTCTTTTCTAGAAATTGCTTGATGTTTTTCAGTGATTGAAAAACTCTTCTCTAGCCTGCAGAGAATGGCTAGAAATTTTCCTTTCTGTAATTACATTAAAAAATTAAATAGCTTGTAATTGGTAACTCAGTTGCATGTAATTTGAGATTGACCCTCTTTCCTGGTTTGGATATCTCAATTTAACATAGGTAGGAAGCATGAACAGCAGTATTTCTGGGACTTCACAGCAGTCAGAAATAACCAAAATACAAAGAGAGAGACAGGAAATTTAGATCATATTAGGGCATTTAGAAACTGTTTGTGCAGCAAAGTTTATGTGTAAAAATATACATTTGTGTTACGTCCAGAGGTATTGATTTTGAACATAGAAATAGATTTGCTTGTTTTGTAAAACCTAGAATAAAGTTTGACATACCTTGTTGTTTTAGTGCCAGAGCTCTGTGTGAATATAATTTCAGAAAGCTTCTGTATATTCATCGACAGGGTTTCCAGCATCTGCGTAGTCTTCCATGGGGTTTCCAGTAACACATCTGCAAAATGTCTGGATTAAAATTCATTGTCTTCCATTCTCTTTTATGATTTCATTGACCTACTACTTCATCACAAAAGGCATTCTCAATGCTGATGATATTTGCCAAGTTCAATCACATTTGCTCAACTACCAAATAATGTGGAATATATTTTGTGTCTGCCAAATCTTTGACCTGGGATTTTAAGAAAAAACTGGTTTACTGCTGCACAGAGTCCTATTTCTTATGCAACCATATTTCAAACACCTGCCAACAAATGGATTACAAAATTATTTTGTATTTATTTCTCAGCCTTTCTCTTCACAAAGGACTTTTCTTTCCTGTCAATTAATCCACAGGAAGCTTTTTTTAAATGACGTGTCTGTTACTTCCATTGTGAATATTAGGGTGAGTGATCATACCTCCAGGTGTTTGTAAGCCTTCCATTATTACTGCGCTTAAAAAGCAGCCACTAGAAAAATGTTGCAGAATAAACAAACAGAATCCAACAGAAAACAACTGAATTAACTTTCTGGTTTATGCTCTCTAAGGTTTATATTCTCTCTCTCTAAAAAAAATTATCCATCCAGATCTGTTAAATGATCAGACTTATTTCTTTATTTTGATTTGTTCAGGAATGAATCCTGTGAATATCCTTGATTATGAAAAAGCCTGTTTCTTCTTATTTCTTAAAATTTACTTTGTGTCCAGAGACTGCACCACAGTTTCCAAGTCAAGCAACTTTAAGTCTAGGTAGCTCCCAGGCTTTTTGTTTTGCTTTTGGTGTTTTGGGTTTGGTGGTTGTTTTTTTTTTCCCCAAAAAACTTTTTTTGAGATGTAGCTGAAATAATTCTTGATCTACTAAAAAGGACAAAAAAGTGACAGCTCTTTAGAAGTCATAAGCTGTCTTGTCCCACATTCAGTACACCAGCTTTTTCTGCTCAGTCAGTTACTAGCTGCTTAGGAACAGACATGGAAGAATAGTCATTTTTAGCTTCCAGTGAAAGCATTTTTAGCTTCTTTGTGTTTCTCCACATTCCAGAAGTGACATGCAAGTTCAGTGCTCATTAGTTCAAATTCTGTTACAAGCTTCTATTTATGTGGAAGCTTCAGCTCAAAAAGTCCAACTTTGCAAAAGAAAAGAACCGACACTTTAAAATATCTGTGCAGTGACAAAATTGTGTAGTGAGGAAGATGGATAAATGCAGAATGAAAAAGAAACAATCTGCATTGGACTAGTAAATGCAAAGGTGCAGGCAGGTTTAGTATTCATGTTTCAAAATTAATCTTAGAAAAATAAAATAGAAAGAAAAAGAATCTTTTAAGACACAAATCGAGCACAATTTTTTTTTTTTTTGCTGGAAGATGACATGATGATCTATGGCTTGGGCCAATGTAGAGAATAAAAGTAAGTTATATTCACCTTGCTTGCTGACCAAGATCTGAGTCTTGACTCTTGGCTCAGCAAGCATCTTGAACCACTACTCTTCCTATACTCAAATTAGAGGACAGCAGGCACATACTTGCTGTTAGTCACAAAGGCAACTCACGACACTACCTGCTGACACGCTGGTGCCTGTCACTCCTGAGCTGAGATTGGAGCTAATCACCACAGGCATATGTCTCTGCTGGCAAGCAGTGCATCCCATTCAGAAGGCACTAGCTGCTGGTGCTCTTCATCCATCTCCCAAAACAGCCTGGTGGGGTGTGTGCTTCTTGTCTGAGCTACCCTGCCGGTGTGCAAATAGTACTTTTGGGTACCTTGTGGGGAACCGTCACATAATCAAGCCCTTGTCCCAGCTACCACTTCACATGTGAGACTTGCCACCAGTCTCTGCTGGAGGTCAGGCCCTATCTATGGTGTGGTGTCCATTCCCTGTGCAACCAGGTTACTTTCAGTCCCTGGTTGGACAATGAGAACGGAAGAAGTTAATTCTTTCAGCTAGCCCTTGCCATGGCTTCAAGGGATGCTTTTGGATCTGCTTAATAGCTGAGTATTGTATCTGGTTCTGTGGGCTCTTCCCATCTATTGTTTGATTTAAAAATAAGCTCAACATAGCTTAGTTTTATGCTTCAACAGCATGCAGAGGAATTACTCACAGAGTTTGTCTCTTGGTACTTGGGAAGTAGCAACTAAACAACTCATCTGAGCTACTAGTTGCCAGAGTTTCTTCACAGTTCACCCACCATGGTGGATGTAGGAGCGAGATTAGGTTTCCCTGAGTCATCTTTGATACATTTCTCCTAAAAGGTTTTCATACCCGGTGAAAGGGGTTCAGATCAAGGCTAGGAGATTCTTCTCTTTGAATAGCCCTACATTTAAGATCAATCTCAATTAAAACATGAGTTTGGCAACACTAACATAGCAGAACTGTCTTTTTAACGTTTATTTCAAAATGTACTTCAGGAATGTCCTTTTTGTTTTAGTACAGTAAGACCATTGTGCATAGCTTTTTCTCCTGTTACTCTGGGCAGTTCAATATTCAACTTGTAATAACATTCAGTTTGTTGATCCCAATAAATTTAAAAGAGTAGTGTCCTATACTTTTATCCCATTTAAAGTGATAGTCCTTGCAGATATTCAGTTATAATTATGTCCTAGTAACAAGAAAGTAAATATATATCCTGTCTTTCTGTAGTAATTAAACAATGAGAGTCAATCTGATGAGAGTGCTTAGCATTCTTGAAAGGCTGTAAAGGCCTGTACTTCAAATATTCCTTGAAGGAAGGCAGGAATTTGTATCAGCACTTGCAGGCAGGACATGCAGAAGTCCCTTCTGATTATCTGTGGCAATGGTAGCTGTTGCGTGCAGCAGGTGTAAATAAGAAACTGTTTTTCAATACAGCAAGAGTTCTTGAGATTGGAAAAGTAAATCAGGTTGAAAAGTAAATTTTATGTAAGAGTCACATATGCCTATTAAGTAACATCCTCTCCTCAGGAGCAACATACATTTTAAAGAAGAGGAATTTCATCTCTCCAAGCTCAAATTCTTACTCTAAGTAAAGGTCAAAATGAGTCATTTTAATAGTTTCTAAGTCTTCTTTTCCCATGTTCTGAAAACCAATAAATTTATCACCCCCACGAAAAGAGATAAACCCTTTCCCCAAGTCATTTCAATTAACTAACATTTCCTGCAAAAAATAACTTAGTGAGAATTCTGTCTTTGACATGAATGTTAGTTGACAAGCCAGCTGTCTGGTTTCTTATTTTCCTTTCCCTCACAACTTTAGATTTCTGTTTTAATCATATGGCTGAATTTTTGAAGTCCTGTCCCTTTTTTAAGAGTATGAAACTTGAATGTTATCAATACAGAGTGTTTCCTTGATGTTTCACTAGTGTGTGAGAATATTTCCAGCTCAAACTAATTTTCATGTACCTCTTTTGATACAGGTTTGGTTTGGGGTTTTTTTTAAAGCCCCATTTCAAGAAATCATGGGGGTTTTATTTCAATTTAAAGAAAAAAAATACTGACCCTTCTGATTACTGTGGCAAGTGTGTCTGTCTGGCTAATCAACTAAAAGGCAATTTAAAACATTTATTTATTTATTAAAACATTTATTATTAAAACATATATTAAAACTATTGGACTTTAACTCTCAGGGTTTTTGGAACTGAAGTCATGATTTTCAAATACATGTGATTACTGAATAAATGATACAAGAATCTAGTGGAGTAGTAATAAATATAAAATATTGTGGGAAGCCAGTTTTACTTAAAATCACAGAAATGGAAGTGGCTTGAGAAGATCAGCCCATGTCCAAACTGAAACGAGCTACACCTGTGTCACCGCTGATTGATGTTTGCCTGGCTTGTTCTTAAAACATCCAATGATTGTTTATGAGAATGTCTCTGAGACAGTGTCAAAAACCTTATTAAAGTCAAGATATATGGCATCTTTCCTGTCTACAAAACTCCTCATGTTATGCTATTGTAAAAAGAAGGTAGATTGGTCTGACTTGATTTAGTTTTGATATCCATATTGACTTTGACTAGTCTTCTTGTTATCTAACAGCTATTTACAGAAATAGATCATGCTTCTATTTTTCTAGGAATTGAAATTTGGTTCTCTGGACTATAATTACACATAATCTTTCTTTCTCTCTTTGCAACTCCCTTACCCATTTTAAAAGAAAGGTATTATTTTTTCCTTTTCTAGTATTTTGGAAATTACTGATCCTCCATACAGTCTCAGAAATAAGCAACAACAGTAAACTGTTTTTCAGTCTGTGTTCACCTGTTCTGATTTTGCCCTTACATGTTCATCGTATATTTTTTCTGTACGTCATTAGTAACCTCAACTAATTTTCCACTTCTTGTATGCCTGCTTATGCTTAAACTCAGTGAAGAGCTCGCATTTCTCTAATCAATAAGGAGAAAGTGACTGAATCAGATTTCAAAGACTGTTGCTTTGTGAATATCATGTAGGGGAAGCTGCTCCCAAAACATTCCAGGGAATTACTGGACATCCTGTGTGTTCATGTATTTGCTTCTCTTGTTACTTCCAATTTATGGGTGCTGGCTAATTCTGCTAGTTACTTTTAAAAAGCCTTACCTATCTTCTTCATCCTGGTGTAGCAGTGAGTAGTCAATCCCACTGTGAAAACTGTCACATTTTTTCCTGTTTACTCATTAAAATTGGAAGTTTTTAGACATCAGTCACACGATGCAAAACATACTTCAAAAGGTATCTTGAAATGTGCTGTCTTTTCACTTTCAAAATTGATCTTTTAGGCTTTCCCAAAATATATTTTATGAATCAAAATAGAAGTTAAATAAAGGAGTTAAAGAATCCAAAAAAGAAAGAAAACTTCATTTTAAATCAAATAAGTAACTTTGGCTAGACTCAGTTGCAATTATTTTGGCAGAGGCAAATACAGAAGAAGATTTACTTAAAGGAGAAGGGCCTGAAAAAATTAAGTAAATTTTTATTTTGACCCTATTCTTTATAAATGTTGAATGTTCTGTATTTGGTCATAAAACCATGTGGTCCTTATCATTCCTGTCTGAAGTGCTGTTCAAAATGTACGAATATATGCAAAATCAAGAAGGTAAGAGGGAATAGTTGACTTTTACATTTTTTTTTTCTGTCTGGTTTAAATAAGGTAAATTATCAGAAGATACCTCTGTAATGTTAGTGGAATTTCAAATGTAGTGACAAATTGAGGATTTACCCTATTTCATCCTCTCTTTCATTTAAATCTTGATATAATACAAAAATAAAAGGTTGTCTAATCACCTTCATTCTAAACAAGGACAGAAGGAAAAGAAGTCAGTGAGCATTGCAGTAGAAACTACTTACCTTGTGATTATGGTTAGTGATCTGACATCCTGACTAAGAAGTACGGATCGTCAGTAAGGTACGTAAGGGATAAATATGGACTTATCATCAAAGTATGAAATCAAAAGGACTCTGGATACTTTGATACATGCTAATTAGAGAAAAAATACAGAGTGTAATCTTGTCATCAAGTGCTGTAATTCTGTCAGATCTCACAAGTGAAGAGTAATTGGGCCATGATAGCACTGGGTGATCTGCATGAAGGAAAAAATAAGGTCAGGAGGAGTGGTTTTGCTAGCGACAGTCTTCCTTTTAGTCTGAAGTTAATACTTCACCACTTTTTCACTCAGAAAGGTAAAAATATTCTCATTTTAAAAGCCTACCAAGTCTTAAAGGACAGCCTGTTGTCTCCTTCCCAGTTAAATAAATTTGCTTTCCAAGAGTATATGTCTTTTGAAGAGAATACAAATCCTTATATACCTGTATGGCAAAAATCATACACTCCTTTGGGAAGTTTGGGGTTTATAGGTACGTTCTGTGCTGCCCTGAAGCATGTGAGAGAGCTTTCTGGGTTATGCTGACATTGGAAGACATTTCATCCCCTTGGCCATGCAGTAACAGCTCTTTTTCAGTTCATGCAGCTTATATGACGGCATACAGTGCAAAGAATCAGGGGATTGGTTAAAATGTCTCAGTACCCTGTTTTTAGATTCCTCTGCTGATGTAATGATTATAAATGCATATATATGTGCACCTGTATAAGCATAGGTATATATGTGATATATGTATATAATATGTAATTGTTCTATGTATAAATGTTTATTAGAAAAGGTATGGATGAGTAAAAAAAGGAAAGCAACACTTAACACTGCTTACACTAAGATCAGTAACTCTTTCTCTTTAGCTGATTCACTTCACAGTTTTTCCTGACCAGCCTGCTCAGTGTCTTCAGCTTCATTCACTCCACTTTTAAAAGAATGTCTTGTGGAGATGGTGGCTAATTTTTGTATCATATTTCTTTCTTGGACCCCTCCATGTTTTCTTTCAAATTCAGTCTTTCTCCATCAAAGCCTCTTCATGAAAATACCTCTTTGGTAATAGGGTTGTCATCACTTCTACTTGACTAGCCTATTAGCAACGCCCTGATTAAGTGAGGGGTAGGAACCCACAGTCCCTGGTGAATCACTGCATATATCTCAGAAAGAACCTGTAGATGTATCACACAAAAAACATTTTTGATAACTAAATAAGATTGATGAATTCAGCCCACTACTGACAAGACACAAACACATTGAGTTGATTGGATGATAAAGTTTTAAATGCTTTTGAGCACTCAGATACCATTGTGATAAATACACACACACAGAGACATACATATATATAGACAGATAGAGACAAGAAATGCTTTTGATCTTTTGCCAGGTCATAAGAAATGAAGACTTTTCAGGATTATATTTGCCTTGGAGAAAATTCAGTGGTATGTAACTGGCTATTTTCATAGTGTAACATATTTTCTTTACTCATATAGGCAGAGACAATGAAAGCAATGTAGAAACAGAATCCTATTTCATGCATTGTAACCAGTATCAAGTTCAATGAACTAAAGTAGTTTCACGAATAGGATTGGCTGAGGCAGACAGCAAATCCTCTTGTTGTTTACAGCAGCACTTCCAAAGAGAAAACTAATTGCCGAACTGATGCAGCACTTTAAAAACCACACTGCTGCATTCCAGTAACAAACAAACAAAAATCTAACATGATGCTCTTATGTAAGAGACCCTTAGCTGATTTCTTTATGATGCAGCACAAGACTAAATAGCTGATCTATTGGCCAGCATAATATTCTTTCCATGAAGATGGCTAATTTTGTATCTTTCAGTAAATCTGAAAAACTATTTGCTACCTATATACAGTCCCTCCTAAAAAAGCAATTGCATGAACTATTCTTTATTTTCCATATTCTGTCTACAGATACTCATTGTTACTCATTATTTTTTCCTTTTCTTATTTCATAAATGATGAAACATTTCACTGAAGAGGAAATGGGTGCTTTATGTTGTTTGTACACTGTTAGATTCAAGTGTAAAAAGTACCTGGTTGGTGCTTTATTTAAGTTTTTCTCTGTGTATGTTATTAACATTATTCAGTAGGCTTCTATACAGCACTGGTTTTTTTCTGATTGTCACTCTGTCTTCAAACTATGAAAGATTTAACATTATATTCTTATGGAACACTGTGTTGTGAAAGATGCTCTTCTGTGATACGTGTGGAGTAGATATGGAAGAATCTGAAGACACTTGGTATTTCCTGAGCTGTATTTTAACAAAAATTATCTTCCCTGATTGACTTTAGTTTTCTCAAAACACCTTATTCAACTTTAAAAGGATTATGTTTCTCTCCATTCCTGATGTGAGCATGGTAACTGGTAAAGCAAGTCCTATAACTAAAATTCAGTTTACAATTTTTATGATAACCATGATAGAATAAAATTAAATTTCTCATTTCTATTCTAACTTTTCAATGCTAAAAAGAGTAAAAAACAGTAAAAGTTTTATTTTGTTGTCATTAAAATGAGCAGATATAAACCCAGAAGTAGTGCACTGAATAAGAAGGTATAATTTTTAAACAGTAAGTTTTATGATTATCACATTTCTCATTATTACTATCTTTAAGGATAAGCACAGATTAAAAGACTCTGAACACAGGAGAAAGCACTGAACACTGCAACTTAATATGATCTAATCTCTACCCTTGGTCTCTAGAAATAAAAAGTGTGATATCTTCAAGATGATGCCCTTGTAATCTGCATTTTAACTAAATGATGGTTTTGGTTCGCAAGACATTCTCTATTTTATCCCCAACCTGGATTATTTTCATGTTAATTAGGTTCTGGATGCATTTACTATGGAAAAGGAAACTAAATTTTTATAGTCTTCTTTTCAATTTAATTAAAGTAGACCTTCATTCCTCTCTTCAGACAATATGCTACAATTAGAAGACCAGGAATGTGACAGTACTAAAAAGTCAAATTTAAGACCCCAAAAAAGAGAGGAAAAATGTAAACAGCTAAATAATGAATAATGAATAGACTGAGGTAGTTTCTACATCCTGTGAAGATTTTTATTACTTAGAGTGAGATTAAGATATGATTCAGGTAACTGATATTTGAACTATGACCTCACAAACTCTTTTCCAGTGCAATTCTATACAAACTTGGATTTCATAGCTAAATTGTTTTTTCAGCTTAACAGTGTTTCAGAAACATGCTCAGAACAGCCACAGCCTCAGCAATACTAAGAGGCTTGACATCCACGTCAGTTTTGCATATCATTGGGATCCAAAAATAGTGTCCTTTTAATTTTTTCCTCTGTTTTAGTGTTCAGTCTGTGGTAGGTGATAATAAATCACCTCTAACACAGACTGACAGGATTGATTTCCTCATAAAAACATTTTAAATCAGTCTTAACTTTTAGGCACTGGCAGAGAAGGATGTGATTCTGGACTTCTATGTAATAGCCTAGTTGTTAGAGAATTTTTCTAGGAAATAAAAGCAACATTTAAATGTCCACATCTTCAATTGTATTCAGACTGCATCCTTTAAACCCCAGGACAGGGCCATAACCCTCAGGGTCCAGTGGAGAAGGAAGAGAAGGTTCTCATAACAATATGAACATTTCCTTCCACTGAGGAAAGAGTTGGATCAAAAAGCAAGTGTAAAAAAAAAAAACCTGAGTGTAAAACTGTTAAGTCAAAAATTCTAAAACTGACCTGAAAGCAAAATCAGCTTGGTAATTGACATTAACTACAGAAATACAAACATAATTGTCCATGTTGTGAAAGGGATAAAGAATTCTTTTTGTTTTCATGCTTACTGAGAACCATCCTTTCTTTCCAACTTATGTGCAGATATAAAATTTTTCTTAGTCAAAAGCAGAAGCTCCCTAACTAGGGGCTTGATGCAAGTCTAGCTGAAATTGTTCCCAACTGAATTGGTCTTAGGAAGAAGCCATATATAGACGATGCCTAGACTCACTAAGGTACTTAAACAATTGAGTTGTCTCATATAAATCAATGTGATTTCAGCCATTTCATAGCAAAGTGTTTATTTTAGATGGCAGAGTGTTCATCCACTGAAGAGAAGGTGAAATTCTCATCACTTCAGTAAACAGATAAAGTTTGCTGTTGTATGGATATCTTCAGTTACATATTTTAGATACTGTAATCAAAGACTGCTTTTCAACAAATATTCTTATTCTCCTATGAAACTTTGAAGGACAGCACTAGAGAATGGGCAAGGGATAATAAAGGTAACTATATATTTGTATAAGGAACATATTTGCTCTCTGTAGTCATGTTAGTGTTAGTAAACAATTTTAAGTGCGCTAATCCCAGAGTCCCAAGGAATTCTCTTTATGAATGTAAAGGAAATGCTTATGAAGCATAGTTACTCATAGCAACTAACTGCGTCTTAAAATTTATGTCAGATACTCAGATTAGCAGTCATGCTTGCATATATATTAGCTGTAGCAGAGACCTTGGTGCACATTGGTCTCTGTAATGAAGTTTTAGATGTTCTGGGATTTTCTTTTTCATTTTAGGAGGCTGTTTTACAATAGTATCTGGGGTTTGGGAGTTGGGGTTTTTTTTGGAGGGGGATGAACTGGTTTGTTTAAATAAGGTATTTCTAACTTTACTGTAGTGTTCTTGATATAATATCTTCCCCTGCAGAACTCTGAAGAATTTCTCATTACTTCACGTTTACATCCTTTACTTGTTTGAGAATTTTGTTAAAGGCTATTGTTGTGGTTTAACCTCAGCCGGCAACTAAGCCCCACACAGCCGCTTGCTCACTCCCCCATGGTGGGATGGAGGACAGAATCGGAAGGGTAAAAGTGAGAAAAGTTGTGGGTTGAGATAAAGACAGTTTAATAAATAAAGCGAAAGCCACGTATGCAAGCAAAGCAAAACAAGGAATTCATTCACCACTTCCCGTGGGCAGGCAGGTGTTCAGCCGTCTCCAGGAAAGCAGGGCTTCATCATGCGTAACGGTTACTAGGGAAGACAAACGCCACCACTCCAAACGTGTCCCCCCCCCTTCCTTATTCCCCCAGCTTTATATTGCTGAGCATGACGTCCTATGGTCTGGAATATCCCTTGGGTCAGTTGGGGTCAGCTGTCCCGGCTGTGTCCCCTCCCAACTGCTTGTGCCCTCCCAGCCTACTCATTGGTGGGGTGGGGTGAGAAGCAGAAAAGGCACTGACACTGTGTAAGCACTGCTCAGAAATGGCTAAAACATCCCTGAAGTATCAACACTATTTCCAACACAAGTCCAAAACATAGCTCCATACCAGCTACTATGAAGAAAATTGACTCTATCCCAGCCAAAACTAGCACAGGCTATTTACTTCCTCGTTCAGATGCATCAAGCCTGAGATCCTTCCTCTTTCAAATCACTGCAAGGAAGGAGTAAGTAATTTCAAATTAAGAGTTACAGAGTACAGGAGACTTTCTAGTAGTGACCATAGGACTTTGATTATAGGTTATGAGATCAGAAAAGGAATTTAAAGGAATTTTAAAGGAATTTTATTTTTCCCATATGGGAAAAGGATGAGTGAGAAGGATAGTTTTTGAGATGGTAAAGATTTTCTTACAAAATACTGTCAGTTCAGCTTTTTTATCTGCTGAAATAAACAAAATCATTTTGTCTAAAATCAGACTGAATAATATCAATCTTCTGTAGTCTCTCCATGCCTCTAACAATTCACAGGAGCTTTACAGCTGCGTTCTCTGAGGTGCAAAAGGCTTTTTGGTTAGGTGATATTTCTCTCTTCACTTGGGTTTAGTACTATTGAAGAGAGTTCTGAACTTTTTCATTAGCATAATTTCTAATACTTCTAGAAAGCAGTCTGTAACTTATGATTGCAAAATGGTTTAGAATTGGTCAGAAGTCTTGTAACTACACCTAAAGAACTGGTGGCCAAATGCTTGTCCCAGCTGATAAAAATAGACTTGTTCTGGAAGCTCCTGAAAACTATCAATAGAAAAAAAATAGGAATTTTATGACAAAGACTAGGTATTTTTATTTTACATTCTGGCCATGCATGTTCTTCCTGGACTGGAAGCTGGTTGCAGTTCTGGTTTTGACCATTTTCAGTTGTGAAAACCTGTTTGATTGTTTTAAGACATGCTTTAACGGAGCAGTGAAACAGGAGTTCAGCTCTCTTTTGAAGTTTGGACTTTATCAGCAATAGGTAATGAATCCTGACAGTTAATCATATGGGGTTTTGTGTCTCTGAATATGTCTACATCTTCATCTATTTATATACAGAGAGGGAATATAATGGCTATTATATGGTAATAATACAGTACATAGTGTTGCCTACAAGTACACTGTTTGGATAAAAGATAAATTAAAAGATAAAATATTCAAAAAGTTATAAGCATTTTTCATATATTTATTGAGCACTGAAAATTTGAATAGTGGCAAATATTGTCCCTGTCCATGGTACTTGCTTTATAATATTTTCTGATGGTGAAAAACTAGTCCTCTAACTCATTGCATAGGGATAATGCTGGTATTTATGAAGGAAAGAAATAAGTCATCTTTGAGCTATTACCTCTAAATATAATTCTGGACATTTTCCAGAAAGTTCATTGAAAATTAGTTGGCCAGAGGCACTCAGGCTTGACTACTTTCACCTGAAAAATTAGTGCACACTCAGTATTTTATAAAAATGCTGTGGCCAGAGAGCTTCGTTGCATTAATTTCTTCTTTTTTTTTTTTTTTTTGACAAGGAGAATCACCTCTGAGATGGAAATAAATGATTCTTAGCCCCACTATGCTTTTGCTTTCGTCGATCCAAGTGAAGCTAAGTTTAGAAAACTGCTGAGAGAAGTGTTCACTCTACAGTCAGTATGAATCCCTGGAGTATGAGTTTATGGAGGTGATTGAGCGCTCTTCATGTTCTACAGTAATGTGCTAAGATACACTTTAAGTGGGAATGCAGCTCTTCTAAAATATGTTCTTTGAATCAGTACAGCCTGTGCAGATTTAGATTTGGTGCACTGGGTATGTGCATGAGT